>NC_068912.1:94463642-95066335 GCF_023091745.1 Budorcas taxicolor
AATTTTAATTAGATTTTGAGCCAAAACCCTGGTAGCAGAATGCTGTCTAGTCATTGTCTGTGTCAAATTATGGACTAAATATTCTCTAAAAGGGAAAGGGAGGCCCAGAGGGCAGGGGAGGCAGAGATGAGGGAGGTGATAGTGCTAGATTCTGCTTCTGGGCTTTGTGGGAAAGGCCTGACTGAGATGCTGATTGTTGTTATTCAGTCCCTAAGTCTTGTCCAGTTCTTTGTGACCCCATGGACTGCAGCACATCAGGCTTCCCTGTCCTTCACTATTTCCTGGTGTCTGCTCAAACTCATGTTCATTGAGTCGGTGATGCCATCCAACCATCTGATCCTGTGGTTGGCATGCTTAAAACAAAATAAAATTAATGAAGACATTTATGAATAATCATTTCCAGTTCAGTTGCTGCTCTTACACTGGGCTCTTGTTCCCCTTCTTCTGGACCCCACTTCCCATGTGTCTGTCACTTCTCTTCCCATTCTCATAGGGAATGGCACCACCCAGATCACAAAACTCCCCTAGTTGCCTCCATTTCTTTTCCCCCATCTATATTCAATTACTTGCCAGATCTTATCTTTTTCATCCTTTTACGTCCCACTGCATCTTCCAGCTCAAGCTCATTCTCTCTCTCTCTCTCTCTTTTTTTGGTCACACTGCATGGCCTGTAGGATCTTAGCTCCCCAGCCAGGAATGGAGTCTGTGCCGCTTGCAGTGGAAGCGTGGAGTCTTAACCACTGGAACATCAGGGAAGTCCCCTCATAATTTCTTTTGAAGTCACTGCACCAGCTTTCTCTCTGGTCTCCTTGTCCTCTGTATCTTGGAACCTCTGATCCATTTCCACTGTATAAACTGAGTTCTTTCTGAAAACCATAACAGTATTGTAAAGTAATTATCCCCCAAGCTGAGTTCTTTCTAAAGTATAAAGTGGACCAAGTGCTCCCTCTGGAGAAAGCAATGAACAGCTCCACGTTGCCCTGATCTTTGAGTCCATCCTCCTCAGCCTGGCTCCCCAGGCCCTGGCTGACCTCTGGCTCTGATTTACCCTCCTGCCTCATTCATCACCTGTACTTTGCTCATCGTGTCTGTGCTTCCAGAGACTTACAATCCCTGAAGTTCCCTGAAGCCTTTGAATAATTTCATACATTGGGGCTTGGCTCATGCCTGCCCTTCTGCCTAGTTTCTTTCTCCCTGAGTTTAACTCCTACTTACCCGTGAAGACTCAGCTTAAGTCTCAACGCTGCATCCCAGCATGGGGCCTAGTGCTTAGGCTTCTCCCCAGTGATGTGTGCCACAGTGAGAAAATAGCCACGTCTTGCCAAATGTGGCTGATTTTAATCTTGGCTTTCCTTACTTTCAGTAGCTAAGAAACCACTGGCTACTTAGTTCTTCCTCTCATCCAGGATGGCATGAATTAATCCCTGCTTCATAAATTTATGTGAAAGTTGAATGAGATGGTAGATGTGAGAAATCTTCTGTGAATATCTATATGCCTATCTATTCAGCAAATATCCCTGCCCCTTCTAAGAATGATCTAGGAGATCATGTTGGGTTGCAGCTTGGCCTATGCTTTTGTGAACTCAGGTCAGTGGGTCTCAAAACCTGCCATCTTGCATGGACCCTGAGCATCTTGGATCAAGGACTATTTGCTGTGTGGGTGAGGGAATGAATGAGTGAATTCAAGGTAGTGGGAGAAACTGAGACAAATTCAAGGCAATGTTATGGAACAGGTCACACTCTGGGAACTAAAAGTAAGTTAATGTTGCTGGAGCTTAAGGCGAGATGGGGGAGTGTCCACTAATGAGACCAGAAGGTCATAGGGGCCAGATCACAAGAGGCCAAATATACATATTAACAGATTTAAGCTGGGTTAGGAAGAGTCCTCTGCTGCAGTGTTGGAATGTGGTTACAAGAGAAGTTTGGAGGCTACTGTGGGTCTAGGACAGTGAGAAGGCTATGGTCATGCAGCGGCAAGGAAGGGACGGAATGGAGCACTCTCAGGAAGTAGTACAGATAGGTTTTGGTGAAGGATTGGTAGGATGGGCAAGAGAGAGGGGTGGCGGGTGGGACCTGGGTTCTGATTATTCACATGCTGAATGCTGTGTGTGTGTGATTCCACCCATGGGGACAGCAGTGTGCCCTGGTGATGGGGCAATGTCCTCACTGCTCATTTTCATTTATTTTACAAATGAAAAGGCTGAGGCACAGAGAAGAAAGAAGGGCTGATTAGTGCAAGAAGTGGTGTTTGAAATACTTAACCATTTTTCTCATTATCCAAATCTGTTCCTATCCCTGCGGTAGATTGGTTAAAGGCCACAGATTCCTCCCATCTCTATTCATGCCTCTTTGTAAAGTCACTTTGCTCTTCTCATTAAAAGCCCTTTGAATCTGGGCCAGGCTTGTGACTTGACTTGGCCAACAGAATGCAGCATATGGGATGTTTTGCAGTTTCTGAAGCTAGGCCTCAGATTGTGTTTTTTGCCTTGCTCTCTTGGAACACTGCCCCGAGACCACCATGTGAACTGGTCTGGCCTGCCAGTGGATTAGAAGCCTGCTGGGAAAAAACTATGGCACTCAGCCCTCAGCTAGCACCAAATGCCAGACCTAGGGGTGACCTTCCAGCTGAATGCTGCTCACAAAGGATCTGAGATATTAACAAAATCTGCAAATGAACCCATCCAGCCACCCACAGAATTGTGAGAAATAATAAATTATTGCTATTTAACCCACTGAACTTTGGGGAGTGATTGTTATGCAGGAAAACATAAGCTGAAGGAACTTCTCCATTCCCATTACCAGTGCCTGGCTCCACTGTCTACCCGGTTGTTTCTGCAGAATCCCTTTCCCCAACATCTTACATTTAATCTGCCACCAGCTCCTAAGCACACACTGGATCCCTCTACCTCCCACTTTCCCCATGCCTTGACATGAGTTCTGGTCCTCTTCATCTCTTATCTGGATTATTACAGCAATCTCTAACTGGGTTCTCTCTCTCCTTTCTCCCTGCTCCCTACCCTTGCCACTCCATCTATCACACCCACCACAGTCACAGCTATCTTTCTTTCCTTTTTTTTCCAATGTAATTTGCAGCCTGCGCGAGTATGTGTGTGTGCTGTCATGTCTGACTCTTTGAGACTCCATGGACTATTGCCTGCCAGGCTCTTCTGCCCATGGGATTCTCCAGGTAAGCATAGTGGAGTGGGTTGCTATTTCCTCCTCTAGGGGATCTTCCTGACCCAGGGATTAAACCTGCATCTCTTACTATGGTAGGCAGATTCTTTACCCCTGAGCAACCCACAAAGCCCCAGAGCTGTCTTTCTTACATGCATATATAACCAGGTTACTCCATTGCTTCAAATCTTTTGCTTTTAAAGTAAATTCCCAATAATGTGATTTCCAAGGCCTTAAACCAGCCAGCCTCTGCTTCTCTTTCCAGCCCTGTCTTCCACCACTCCTCTCACAAACCTTATGTTTCTAGAGCTGCTTTATACATTCTGGTGACTTCCAGGCACCTGCACCAGTTTCTCTGTTAAACGAGGCAACCTGCTGAAGAGGTCAGAGAAAAACACTTGACTTGCCAGCAGATCTACATTCCTAGGCTGGCTATGAGGGACTCACACCGGGGTACAGATCTGAACCTTGTAAAGATCTGAACATTC
Organism: Budorcas taxicolor; assembly: GCF_023091745.1. Lineage (NCBI taxonomy): Eukaryota > Metazoa > Chordata > Mammalia > Artiodactyla > Bovidae > Budorcas > Budorcas taxicolor. The sequence goes on from NC_068912.1 coordinate 94,467,305, forward strand.
CAAGTGACATCCACACTTAAGCTACTACTTTCTTCTGTTCAGTTCAGTCGCTCAGTCATGTCTGAATCTTTGCAACCCCATGTACCGCAGCACCCCAGGCCTCCCCATCCATCACCAACTCCCAGAGTCTACCCAAACCCATGTCCATCGAGTCGGTGATACCATCCAACCATCTCATCCTCGGTCATCCCCTTCTCCTCCTGCCCTCAATCTTCCCCAGCATCAGGGTCTTTTCAAATGAGTCAGCTCTTCACATCAGGTGGCCAAAGTATTGGAGTTTCAGCCTCAATATCAGTCTTTCCAATGAACATCCAGGACTGATCTCCTTTAGGATGGATTGGTTGGATCTCCTTGCAGTCCAAGCGACTCTCAAGAGTCTTCTCCAACACCACAGTTCAAAAGCATCAATTCTTCAGTGCTCAGCTTTCTTTATAATCCAGCTCTCACATCCATACATGACTACTGGAAAAACCATAGCCTTGACTAGACGGACCTTTGTTGACAAAATAATGTCTCTGCTTTTTAATATGCTGTCTAGGTTGGTCGCAACTTTCCTTCCAAGGAGTAAGTATCTTTTAATTTCATGGCTGCAGTCACCATCTGCAGTGATTTTGGAGCCCCCAAAAATAAAGTCTGACACTGTTTCCACTGTTTCCCCATCTATTTCCCATGAAGTGATGGGACCAGATGCCATGACCTTAGTTTTCTGAATGTTGAGCTTTAAGCCAACTTTTTGACTCTCCTCTTTCACTTTCATCAAGAGGCTCTTTAGTTCTTCTTCACTTTCTGCCATAAGGGTGGTGTCATCTGCATATCTGAGGTTATTGGTATTTCTCCTGGCAATCTTGATTCCAGGTTGTGCTTCCTCCAGCCCAGTGTTTCTCATGATGTACTCTGCATAGAAGCTAATAAGCAGGGTGACAATATACAGGCTTGACGTACTCTTTTCCTGATTTGGAACCAGTCTGTTGTTCCAAGTCTAGTTCTAACTGTTGCTTCCTGACGGGCACACAGGTTTCTCAAGAGGCAGGTCAGGTGATCTGGAATTTTCATCTCTTTCAGAATTTTCCACAGTTTATTGTGATCCACACAGTCAAAAGCTTTGGCATAATCAATAAAGCAGAAATAGATGTTGTTCTGGAACTCTCTTGCTTTTTCAATGATCCATCAGATGTTGGCAATTTGATATCTGGTTCCTCTGCCTTTTCTAAATCCACTTGAACATCTGGAAGTTCACTACCTTCTTGCCTTTTCTTTTTTCCTCTCTTTCTTTTTGAAATTGAAATATAGTTAATGTAAAATGTAAGTGATTGATTCTTATTCAATAAAAAGCATCACTTGTATATGTCATGTGCAAACTAGGAGTTAGAGAAGGCTGACTACTCTGACAACTAGAAAAGATATAAGGAAATTTTGTTCGTAGATCACTTAACCCCAGTGGTGATCACCAAGCAACCATGATTCTGCAATCTAGTAGAAAGAGCTCTTGACTTGGAGTCAGACAGACCTGATTCAAATCTGGTTCTTCCATTTATCATATGTGTGACCCTGGAAAGCCATTTAAGTTTTCTGACTTCTATTTCCTCATTTATAGAAAGAGGATGGCAATCCATACCTTGCATGATTGCACTAAGAACTAAATGAGACAAAGATATGAGTTAATCCAGTATATTTTAAGGTCTTAATGATTGTTAGCCAGTCTGATCCCAGGCCAAAGGTAGAATTTTGTTTTTCTTCTTATTCTCACTTGGCATTTAGATCTAGAAGTGGAGACAGCCCAATATAATATGATTTGTTCCGTATTCTCTCTGGTAATCACCTGCTAATCAAAACAGAGGCACAAATGATACAGCCCGAATGTCAGATATGACCTTCTTGCCCCTTTAAGATCTAAATGCAATGAGGCTGAACCTCAGTTTTTACATTTTATTGCCCTTGTCAGTTGGAAGACATCCTGAAGTTTTCTGCAAATTCCACAAAGACTTAATGCTCCCAGAGTCTCTGTGTCTACTCTCCTTTTTCAACTCAGAAAAACAAAGCCCATTGCTCAATTTTGCTACTCACTCACTCATACAACTCTTCTCTCTCAGGAAGCATTCCTGAGTGTAATGGCCTTTACTGAAGTGTTGAGAGTCACAGAAGATGATTACATTATATGTGTGACAAACAACTTCTCCCATTTAATGCATTTCAGTGCTTAAACACCCTCTGTTTACCTACCATGGGTAGGTTACTTCTGACCCTTTATCCATGCAGCACCTACCCTTACACTGATTTTCTTACTAATTTTTTTCCTTTCCCCTTCCCAGCTCTCTTTATTACTCCCCCCACCCATTTTGCTAAGTAAATTCCAAATTCCTTTCCTTTTTTGCACTGAGCAAGTTAGTGTCTCTCTTCTCCTCTCACACTTACATATACACATTTCTCAAGGCCCTAAACAGGACAAAAGGACCTCTGTACGTTAGAGTTTATCCTTCTTGGAAGGCAGTTGTGGTTAAAAGAGCGTTTTTGGTTCTGTTACAACCACAATGTTTCCTATTTATCGAGGGCTTACTATGTGCCTGGCACTCAGTCAGGTGCTTTCCAGTAGCTATCCCATTTTCTTATTTGATCGTCACAACATTATTACTATTTCTACAAACAACAATGAAGTGCAAGTGTTAGAAAAATGAGAATTTACATAAGGTCACACAGCAAGTAACTGTGTAGAACAAGGATTAAAAACTACGTCTGTCCGGTTCTAAGTCTGTGCTCTGTCCACTTTACTACATGCAAGGGAAGAAAGAGGAAGTGATAAGAAGACCGGAGGCAATGTAAACCAATACCATCTGGTCTCCTATTGTCTCTCAACCCCAAAAGGGTGCATTTTTTTGTGTTATCTCATTATTCCTGTGAAGAATGAATAGTTATTATCATGACACCCATTTTGAAAGTGAGAAAACTCAAGTAAGACAGTGAAGGAGCAGGCAGCATAGGATATTTGATTTGAAGATCACAGAGGCACTAGTTCTGGGTGATTAAGAAGTTCAAGGTATGACCATGGAAGGGAAAGTGAAGAGGAGACCAAGGACTGAAGGGTCAGGAAACCACATGGCTACCAAAGGCACCAGGAGGGTGGCTGGACAGGGCTAAGGCAAATGACCATGAGCCAGAGGTTGGAATCTTCAGTGCAGAGGAGCTATTGGGGGTCAGTGATGTCCTTGATAAGAGGGATGGAAGGTGGTGAGTCTGGAGACCAAAGGAGAAGCAATTTTTGTACAAGGGTGGAAGTGGCAATGCTAACCCCACCTCTTGCTTTTGTGGTGTGTGGAGTGTAGGGAAGTGAGAAGCCTTCCTGCAGAAGGTGGCAAGAAAAGTCCTGGAGGACTGTCAAGCGTTAATAAAGGCCAAGAAGTAACCTGAGTATGAGTATGCTCTGAAGAAGCAGAGGGTGTAGGAAAGTTTGTTGGCGAAAGAACAGGATTCTAGAGGGCACAGTGGGAAGCACTGTCAGGATGTGGATGGTGGGAAGGTGAGTGAAAGGGAGGGGGTGGACAAGCTCAGAAGAGCTCAAAGATGAGCCTGAGAGAGAAGTCAGACAACCAGAGGGGCTGTCTTTTGGGTGGCTCTTTGGGCCAGAGAGACAAATTGTAGATAAAGTCATAGTGGAATGTAGGGAAAAAATGTTTTGATAGCTGACTCTGTTGTCTAAGATTTTTTTCTTAAATTGATGTATAGTTGTGTTAGTTTCAAGTATACAGCAAAGTGATTCAGTTACATAAACATATAAATCACTTTGCTGACAAGTTCTGATTAGCCAAAGGTGTTTTCCAGTGGTCCTGTACAGATGTGAGAGTTGGACCATAAAGATGGCTAGGTGCCAAAGGATCGGTGCTTTTGAACTGTGGTGCTGGAGAAGACTCTTCGGAGTCCCTTGAACAGTAAGGAGATCAAACAAATCAGTCCTAAAGGAAATCAATCCTGAAAAAATTCACTGGAAGGACTGATGCTGAAGCTGAAACTCCAACACTTTGGCCACCTGATGCATAGAACTGACTCACTGGAAAAGACTCTGTTGCTGGGAAAGATGGAGGGCACCAGGAGAAGGGGACAACAAAGGATGAGATGGTTGGATGGCATCACCAACTCAATAGACGTGAGTTTGAGCAAGCTCCGGGAGATGGTGAAGACAGGGAAACCTGGCAAGCTGCTGTTAATGGGATCGCAGAAAGTTGGACATAACTGAGTGAGTGAACAACAGACTTCTAAGGTTTGAGAAGGGGGCTGACTATGGGGAGGAATTATAATTCTAAACCAAACGTGGCAGCTGGTTTCTGTGACTTCAGGAAGACTTGAAATGAAGTCCAGGTCTGTATGCAAGGATGGGATGCTATTTACTTATTATACCTGCCGTCTCTGGCAGAGCTGGGACTTTCTAATGACAAGGAAAGAACATTTTCTCACTCCAGGCTACTACTGGTAATGAAGAGCCATTGGAAATGTTTTGTTTGTTTCATCAGGGTGGAGGTAACATGGTGACATATAGAACAATCACTCAAACTGCTGATGTAGATGGTAGCTTGAAGAATGGAAGCAGGGAGACCCACTGGGAGCCCATTGCTTTAGTTCAAGCAAGAAGTGATGAGGCCTGAACCAGGGTGAGAGCGGTGGAGATGGATAGGAAGAGAAGGGATAGGATACCTTGAAGTGAAGTGAAGTGAAAGTCGTTCAGTAGTGTCTGATTCTTTGTGACCCCAGGGACTGTAGCCTGGCAGGCTCCTCTGTCCATGGGATTTTCCAGGCAAGAATACTGGAGTAGGCTGCCATTCCCTTCTCCATAGGATACCTTATGGAGGCATTATTACCAGGCTGATGGGATGTAGGATGTGAAGGAGTGCATAGTGTATACAACAATGCCCAGGTTTCTGGCTTCGCTTCCAAGTAGACAGCCATCAGATCCTACCTCTCTCCGTGGGCTTCTTTTGAGTACGAAGTGATAAACGCACAGGCGAGAAATGGCATAGCTACAAACCCATCATCATCTACTTTATCATCAAAGCCCTTTGATCACCCTACTAAGTTCAGTCTATGGAACGAGGTGCGAGAATTAAGATAAATCACGATAGTCAACCAGGTATTGGGGATCTTCGGGTCCCCAAGAAACCTCGTATCCCCTACACCTGCCGGGAGCGGAGGGCCAGGCGAAAGCGGGCTCCGCCCCTGGGCGGGGCATGGGTGGGGCCTGGAAGCGGCCGTAACCCAGCCCAGCTGCAGCTCGAGCCTCTGCCCGAAGTCGCCGCGGAGGGGACCGGACCCGCCCCGCCCCGCCCCCCACCTCCCTGCTCCGCGAACCCGCTGCGCCTTCTGCCGCCCGCCGCCAGGTCCAGCGGTTCCGCCGCGCTGCCAGGGAGCGAGCCGCTCGTCCTCACCCGGAGTCCCAGGTAAGGGGCGCGGCCCGGCAGCCCGCCTGGGGCGGATCTGGGAGCGATCCCCGGAGCGGGGCGCGGGGCACAGTGAGCGGGCATAGAGAAGGAGCACAGGGCAGCGGAAGGGACACCAAGAAGAAGGGGGCCAGGGAGGCCACTAAGGAAGGGTACCGCGGCAGTGAAGGGGCACGTAGCCCGGGGAGGGGCCCTGAGGAGGGTCTACCCGGGCTTTGAGGGCCGCGAGGGGAGACCCAAAGGCAGGGGCAGCGGGATCGGAGAAACAAGAAAGAGGGCGCCGGGGCTGGGTAGAAGGCTGAGCGGCAACTGGAGCGCGGCGAAGGCTGGTAGAGGGGGAAACTGGGGGGAGGGGGATGGAGGCGGGGGAGATGTAAGAAGGGAGCTGAGAGGGGCCGTGCGGGCAGAGGGTACCGAGCAGCCGACGGGCGGGGAAGGGGGTGTTGAAGCGAAGAGATTAAGGAGAGCGAGGGAGGGGAGGCGTGGAAGTGAAGAGCTAAGGGGAGGGGTCTGGGTGGTGGGGGTCGTTTTGAAATGGAGGAGTGAGACGATGAGGGGAAGGCGCGCTGGGCAGGAGCGGGATGCTGGGCGGGGAGAGGGTAATCCGAGTGTGGTGTGGAGCGGAGCCCAGCTGGGTATAGGCAAGGTGGGTAATTGGAGTGGGGGCTTGGAGGTGGGAAGCTAGGAAGAATGAGAAGGTGGGAGGCAAGGCTAGGTCTATCCAGGCTGCAGAGAAAGCGGGTGGGGAGCTGGTGAAGGGAGAGTCCTGGCCTTGGATATGGGCTGTGGGAGCCTGAGTTCTGGCTAGAGGTGGGCTGTGGAGAGGCACTGCAGTCTAGCAGGGGGTTGGGGGAACTGTCCTGGAACTTGGAGAGTTTAGGGTGGTGGATGGGCTGGGTCATGGTGCAGAGAAAGCCAGGTGTGGGTTGTGGTGTGAGAGTGGGAAGATGATGGGGGCCCAGAGTGGAGTCCAAGAGCATCCGGATGCTAGCCCTGTCTTAGCTCCTCACAAGCTGAGGAGGGGGCGCAAGCACTGGAGCCTATTACACTGCTACCTGGAATCAGAGACAAGAAGAGAATCACTGACAGGGAAATTCATCCACAGGCCGCCTCTTGTTCTAGAGTCCAAGTGTAGGAAGAGATTTTTACGGAGGGCAAAGTGGCAGCTTCCGGCAGCTATTAGAGGTGCAGAGGGGAGTGAGAGAAGGACAGGGACATCCATCTCAACTGCATGGAATCCAGATGGAAATGGGTAAGGAATAGTAAAAGGAGCTGGATGTGTTTGTGTGCACAGGTGTGTGCCCACCTGTTCTACTCATATAAACGGAGAAAGACAAGGGAAGTCTGTTGAAAGCCCTGGTGCTGTGTTGTTGCTGTTTAGGTGCTCAGTTGGGTCGGATTCTTCATGACCCTATGAACTGCAGCCTGCCAAGTTCCTCAGTCCATGAGATTTCCCAGGCAAGAATACTGGAGTGGGTTGCCATTTCCTCCTCCAGGGGATTTTCCCAACCCAGGGCTGGAACCCATGTCTCTGCATTGGCAGGCGGATTCTTTACCATTGAGCCACCGGGGAAGTCCCTGGTGCTTGTTTGCAGGAGCAAAGACATTCTGCTGGAGGATGGTGGGTCAGGGAAGACTTTGAGGTCATGAAGGATTTAACTAGCAGGAGGAAAGTATGTTCCAATCAGAGGAAACAGTATGGAAGAAGGCAAAAATCTAAAATGATCTCCAACCCAAGAAATAAATCTCCAGTTTCTTAAGGATTATGATGTGAAGGGAGGCACCAGTAACTGGTAGAGGATGTTTGGAAAGGTTTTCCCTCTAAGCTGGAATTCCTATGGTTTCTCTTCATCTCCCCAGAGCACAGGGGAGAAGGCACACAGTAGGTGCTCAATGAATGTTGACTGAATGAATAATTGAGCTGTGGTTTTGCTCTTGCCTCCATTTCCTCACCTACTCCCAAGAATTGTTGTGAGAATCAAATATAATTTGGGTGAAAGAGCTTCATAAACTTGTAAAGCACTGTATCGAAGAGAGAGGCCACTGACGTTATTATGCAGGTTTGCCTGCATTATGGTGGTCATTTCAACCGCTATCTCTTTCCAGCCTGGAGAAGGAAGTGAACATTCATCAAGCATCTATCGTATGCAAGGTGGAATACACAATGAAAACGCCTGGTAGAGTGCCTGGCATTTAGTAGTAGGTGCTCACTAAATGAGAGCTCTTATCATATTGTTTCTGTGGCTCTAAGAGATCAGGGGAATCTTCCCACAATGAGGAAGTGGGCTGGGCTGGGCTGGTGGTGGGGAATGCTTTCAAGAAAGGTTGAATCAGAAAAGGGAGTGGAGTATGGCTTTAGGGAGGAGATTGTGTTTAGCAGGGTGAAGTTCAACTGTCTAACTCCCAATAGGAAGACAGAATTACATTTACTGAGCACCTGCTATGTGTCACATAGCAGCATATCTGTATGCCTTACCAACATTGTGAGTGAACTGAAAAGTGTTAGTTGCTCAGTCGTGCTGGACTCTTTGCAACCTATGGACTGTAGCCTGCCAGGCTCATCTGTCCTTGTAATTCTCCAGGCAAGAGTACTGAACTGGGTAGCCATTCCCAACCCAGGGATTGAACCTGGGTCTCCCTCATTGCAGGCAGATTCTTTACCGTCTGAGCCACCAAAATTGACTGTAGTCCTCCCGACAATGCTTATTTTACAAATGAGGAAACTGTCTTACTCATGCAAAGTTTTTTTGCCAAGGTCAAATAGCTAATAAATGCTAGGCCTGGAAACTGAATCTAGCCTGTTTGTTTGGAATCCCAAGCAATTTCCACTCCCCAGGATGACTTGGTAGAAGAAATTGGAAAGGAGTTATAAAGCACTGTCATATACTGGTTTTAATTCTTCCAGTAGTTTGCCCAGAAGTCATTTTATAAACTCATTTTATAGATAAGGAAACTGAGACCCAGGGTGAGATCTGCCTAAGGTTACACAATTGCTTAGAGAGCCAGGGGTCAGTCCAGGTGTCTCTGACTTAATCCTGTGCTCTTTCCGTCAAAGGGAATTTCCTCCGTGTACCTCTCCACTATGTGTATTCAGCTGATCTCTTGCTGCATTTTAGGGCTGTCTCCTCTCCTTCCCCCTTTCATGGCTGAAGTTGGCCTCTTCCTTAGTCAATCAGACTCAAAGTGTTATTTTTCACACCAGTTCTCCTAGGACCCATTTCCTTCTTCCCCTGAGCCTGAAACCAGAGATGACTTCCTGGATGGTCCCTGGGCCTTCATCTGTATTGCTTGTCACGAAGAGCAAGAGCTACACAGCTCTATCATTTATGTGACTGTCACAAAAGAGAGGGAAGATCTGATTGATGCTTATCTGACAAATGCAGTTCTGCATTGACCTGTCTGCTCAGATCTGCCTCAGGCAGCTGCCTGCTGGGGTGATTTTTATCTCTCTTTTGAATGTCTGTGTAGCCCCTGCCTTCCTTTTGAAAAGATCTCCTTGGGGGCTCCCATCTGAACCTATCTTCCAGCTGAACTTCTCAGCTCTCTGGCTCTCCCTGTTCTCATACCATCTTCTGGGAAAGCTACACTGTGTGCACATAAACAGAGGTTGACAGTACAGTATGGCAAATGCTAAGAAAGAGATCTCAGGGTGCTGGGGATGTTTTCCTTTTCTTTTTAAAATTATGTCTGTTTATTTTGAATTGATTGATGATGGCTTTACAAGACTGGTTTTTATTTCTGCCATACTGGGGATGCTTTTCTATTCACCCTAAAATTGTTGTGGGCTTTCCTAGTGGCTCAATGATAAAGAATCCACCTGCAATGCAGGAGTCACAGGAGACACAGGTTCGATCCATGGGTCAGGAAGATCCCCTGGAGGAGGGCATGGCAACCCACTCCAGTATTCTTGCCAGGAAAAAAACCCATGGACAGAGGAGCCTGGCAGGCTACAGTTCATGGGGTCACAAAGAGTCGGACGCAACTGATCACATATGCAGTAAAATTGATGTGGTTTTTATTTTCTTTAAGCCCAGTCCAGTCTGAAAGTCATCAGATGACAGAAGTTCTAGTAATGATGCTCCAACTGACTTGCTGTGTGACCTTTGACAATTCAGTTCTCTTTGTGGAACCTTGATTATTTTTTCCCCTGAAAATGAGGGGAGTGTATCAGACCAGGAACTGGAACTATTTTTTTATTCTTGGCTTACACCTATGGCAGACATAGCTAATAAAGACAGGCACTTTACCTACTAATTCTATGCAAGGCCAGTATAGTTTTTTTCCATATACTGTATGTATGAAGCACCCTTATACACATTTTCTCATGGACTGCAGTACACCAGGCTCCTCTGTCCCCCACTATCTCCCAGAGTTTGCTTAAATTCATGTCTGTTGAGTTGGTGGTACTATCTAACCATCTCATCCTCTGTCATCCCCTTCTGTTTTTGCCTTAAATCTTTCCCAGCATCAGAATCTTTTCCAGTGAGTCAGCTCTTCCCATTAGGAGGCCAAAGTATCAGAGCTTCAGCTTCAGCATCAGTCCTTCCAGTGAATATTCAGGTTTGATTTCCTTTAGGATTGACTGGCTTGATCTCCTTGCTGTCCAAGGGACTCTGAAGAGTCTTTTCCAGCACAACAGTTCAAAAGCGTCAATTCTTTGGTGCTAAGCCTTCTTTATGGTCTAACTTTCACATATGTATATGACTACTGAAAAAACCATAACTTTGACTATATAGACCTTTGTTGGCAAAGTGATGTCTCTGCTTTTTAATATACTATCTAGTTTTATTGTAGCTTTCTTTCCAAGGAGGAAGCATCTCTTAATTTCATCCTGTAATCACTGTCTGCAGTGATTTTGGAGTCCAGAAAAATAAAATCTGTCACTGCTTCTACTTTTCCCCCTTCTATTTGCCATGAAATGATGGAACTGGATGCCATGATCTTAGTTTTTTGAATGTTGAGTTTTAAGACAGCTTTTTCACTCTCCTCTTTCACCTGCATCAAAAGGCTCTTTAGTTCCTTTTCACTTTCTGCCATTAGAGTGGTATCATGTGCATATCATGGGCTTCCCTGGTGGCTCAGAGGTTAAAGCATCTGCCTGCAATGCGGGAGACCTGGGTTCAATCCCTGGGTCGGGAAGTTCCCCTGGAGAAGGAAATGGCTACCCACTCCAGTATTCTTGCCTGGAGAATCCCAAGGACGGAGGAGCCTGGTGGGCTACAGTTCACGGGGTCGCAAAGAGCCACTTCACTTTCATGTGCATATCTGAGGTTGTTGCTGTTTCTCTTGGCAGTCTTGATTCCAGCTTGTGATTCATCCAACCCAGCATTTTGCCTAATGTACTCTGTATATAAGTTAAATAAGCAGGGTAACAATATATAGCCTTACTATACTCCTTCCTCAGAGAACATCATGAGAAACGCTAGACTGGAAGAAACACAAGCTGGAATCAAGATTGCTGGGAGAAATATCAATATCTCAGATATGCAGATGACACCACCTTTATGGCAGAAAGTGAAGAGGAACTAAAAAGCCTCTTGATGAAAGTGAAAGTGGAGAGTGAAAAAGTTGGCCTAAAGCTCAACATTCAGAAAACGAAGATCATGGCATCTGGTCCCATCACTTCATGGGAAATAGATGGGGAAACAGTGGAAACAGTGTCAAACTTTATTATTTTGGGCTCCAAAATCACTGCAGATGGTGACTGCAGCCATGAAATTAAAAGATGCTTACTCCTTGGAAGGAAAGTTATGACCAACCTAGATAGTATATTCAAAAGCAGAGACGTTACTTTGCCGACTAAGGTCCATCTAGTCAAGGCTATGGTTTTTCCTGTGGTCATGTATGGATGTGAGAGTTGGACTGTAAAGAAGGCTGAGCGCCGAAGAATTGATGCTTTTGAACTGTGGTGTTGGAGAAGACTCTTGAGAGTCCCTTGGACTGCAAGGAGATCCAACCAGTCCATTCTGAAGGAGATCAGCCCTGGGATTTCTTTGGAAGGAATGATGCTAAAGCTGAAGCTCCAGTACTTTGGCCACCTCATGCGAAGAACTGACTCACTGGAAAAGACTCTGATGCTGGGAGAGACTGGGGGCAGGAGGAGAAGGGGACGATGGAGGATGAGATGGCTGGATGGCATCACTGACTCGATGGACATGAGTCTAAGTGAACTCCGGGAGATGGTGATGGACAGGGAGGCCTGGCGTGCTGCGATTCATGGGGTCGCAAAGAGTTGGACACGACTGAGCGACTGAACTGAACTGAACTGATACTCCTTTCTCAGTTTTGAACTAGTCAGTATTTCCATGTCTGGTTCTGTTTCTTGACCCACATATAAGTTTCTCAGGAGACAGATAAGGTGGTCTGGTATTCCCATCTCTTTAAGAATTTTCCACAGTTTGTTGTGATCCACACAGTCAAAGGCTTTAGCAGTCTTAATGAAGCAGAAGTAGATGTTTTTCTGGAATTTCTGTGCTTTCTCCATGATGCAACCAATGTTGGGACTTTGATCTCTGGTTCCTCTGCCTTTTGAAACCCAACTTGTACATCTGGAAGTTCTCCATGCATGTAGTGCTGAAGCCTAGCTTGAAGGATTTTGAGCATAACCTTGCTAGCATGTGAAATGAGAGTAATTATATGGTAGTTTGAACATTCTTTGGCATTGCCCTTCTTTGGGATTGGAATGAAAACTGACTTTTTCCAGTACTGTGGCCACTGCTGAGTGTTCCAAATCTGCTGACATATTGAGTCAGCATCATCATTTAGGACTTTAAAAAGCTCAGCTGGAATTCCATCACCTCCACTAACTGGGTTCATAGTGATGCTTCTTAAGACACACTTGACTTCACATTTTAGGGTATCTGGATCTAAGTGAGTGATGACCACACCATCATGGTTATCTGGGTCATGAAGACCTTTCTTGTATAGTTCTTCCATGTACTCTTGCCACCTCTTCTTATGACAGTGATCAAAACCATCTCAAAAGAAAAAGAAATGCAATTAGGCACAATGGTTGTCCGAAGATGCTTTACTAATAGCTGAGGAAAGAACAGAAGTGGAAAGCAAAGGAGAAAAGGAAAAATATGCCCAACTGAATGCAGAGTTCCAGAACATAGCAGAGTATAACTTTTCAATAAGCATTGCTGAGAAATAAGAGGAGAATGATACAATGGGAAAGACTAGAGATCTCCTCAAGAAAATTCAAGATATCAAGGGAACATTTCATGCAAGGATGGGCATAATAAAGAAGTAAATAGGAAAGAGAAGAAATATTTATGTAAAGAAATGGTCACTCTAACTTAATTTATAATAATTGAGAACAGAAAAATAAATATACAACTTTAAAGAACTGGTCATGTGACACAACGATAGGGTTAAATATGGTATAGTCAATTGAAATGATATTTACAAGGAATTTTTAAAGTCTCAGTAAGATGTTTATGATATAATGTTAAGTGAAAAGGAGTAGGATACAAAACTAAAGATCTCAGCTACTAAATAAAATACACACGGATACACATGGAAGATACAGACTCGAGAGTATGGTATGCTGTCATATATATATATATGTATATATAAAGTATGAATAGACTTCTATGCTTATATATGCAAAGACTATCTCTGAAGGATACATAAATTGTTAACATGTTTGCCTCTGGTGAGAGAAACTAGAGATTGGGAATCAGGGGTGGAAGCAAGATTTACTTTTCACTGTAAACTTTTAGGTTCCATATTACTTACTTTTTATGCTGAAAGTTAAGAAAATAATGCAAATGACAAATGGTGATAAAATAATAGTAATTTTACTATTTGATAACTTGCAAATTGTGAAGTTTGAATTATTTTTAATGTAAAATAAATGTTTTCAATATATATTATTTATTTATATAAAGAGTAATGCATACACTGGTTTATTATAAAAGTATAAAAGGATACAACTTAGGAACAGCCAGGTGGAAGAGATGCATAGGGCAGGGTATGGGGAAAAGGAGGTCTTGGAGCTTCCATGGCCTCTCCAGGTGTGCCACCCTTCCAACACATCAATGTCATCACCAGCCTGGAAGATCTCCATGCCCATTTGGTTAGGGTTGTTTATGAAGACTTTGTTCCTCTAGGCATGACTGATTAAGTCATTGGCTTTTAGTCATCACCTTAATCTCCAGCCCTTCTTCTCTTCCTAGAGGTTAGCGGGTGATGCTGAAAGTTCCAATCCTCTAACCATGTGGTTGGTTCCTCTGGCAACAAGCCCCTACCTGAGGTTGTCCTGGAGCCCCAGTCACCAGTCATCTCATTACCATACAAGACACTTAATCATTTGCACTTCCAGAGATTCCAAAGGCTTTAGGAGCTCTGCCTGGAACCAGGTACCCAGACCAAATACATATATTTTATTATATCACAGTACTCAATAAATGGTAACTGTTACATGGTTATTGTCACCACCATGTCCCTCATGGAAAATAACGAGTACTTAACAAGTATTTACTGATAATATTAAGGCCCAGGTATACCACAATATATATACTGTTTAAATTAAATAATAAGATATAATTTCAAAATAGATGATACTCTGGTGTGTGAAAAAATAAAGGAGGAAATGTACTTCAAATATTAACGATGGCAGTTTCTGAGTGGATGGGGTTTCTAGTAATTTAAAATTTTTCTTTTCTTTAGTCTTGTGTTTTTCCCTAACGTTTAATAATGGATATATACTTTCAAAGGTGAAATATTCTCTTGTAAACAAAGATGACTGGTAGCAGAGCAGAGGATGGTGTGAGGTCGTTGTGATTGCTTCCCTTGTCTTAGATAGAAAAAAAGCATAATTCCTTTGACTTGCCAGTCCTTGAAATGAGCTCTGCATCTTGTACAATGAAAAACTGAAAAGTCTGGGCTATGAGACAGTTGGATCAGGCCAATTGTTCCCCTCCAGTCTCACCTTCTTCTTTCGTGTAAATGCTATATCTGAGTCTCCAAGTGTCCTGGGGATGTTCCACACCTGCCTAGTGAGCCTTGCCAAGGGGCAGGCTGATACAGCGGTGGGCGTGTAGGTCCCAATAAAGCCTTGAGAGCTGGGAGAAAAAGAAAGGGAAGAGCAGAGGCCACTGAAGGCTTGTGGTGGCCTATTTAAGGAAGTATTATTAAGGGCTGCTAATAATCCTACATATTCATCTGGCTTTTCTTCAAGTGAGCTTTTCACCTTTTGCATTTGTCAGCTTCTTATCTTTACAGCTCACCTGAGAGGCCCAGAGAGATAAATCATCTCTCTTTCTTTTCCTTTAAGGAAAAAAGGCAGGAATTCCTAAAGAGGATGACACTCTGGACATCTTATGTCAGGGCTGTCCTTCTGCCCTCCTCTTGACTACACACCCCGCCCGCCTGAGTACCCAGTGTTAAGCAGGAGTGATGGCAGGTGGAGAAGTAGGGTCCCTGCAGAAAAAGAAATAAAAAAGCAAGTAAGACTATGGGGCCAAGTGCTCGATTATGGATGGCATTCAGACTGAGGTCTCAGGGAAGGTCTGGCATGTAATAAATACTTGCCAGATGAATGAATGAGCAAATGAACAGGAAATAAATGAAGGAGCTAGGCTTTGAAGGATTTGGAATAATAATAATTTATATTCACACTTATTGGGATTTACCAGTTTATTAAGATCTTACTCCTTGTTATCTCATTTGAGTCCTGTAACAGCCCTGTGAGAAAAGCAGGGCAGAAATTGTTCTCCCCACTTTCCAGATTATGAGATTGGGCCCCAGAGTGGTGATGTGACTTTTATTAATTCAGTATACATTTACTGAGTGCTGATTACATACTAGGACTTGTGCTGAAACTAGAGAAATACATTAAGAAATGAAATACATTAGGTCCAAGAGGCTTGGTCTAAAGGAGAAGCTGGAATAGTAAACAGTTTCTGAAATGATACAAGTGCTATTGGAGCGTACTGGGAGCCTAGGGCCAGGAGTGCATGCCTCTGCCCTGCCCAGGGGAGGTGAACTTTCACATGGATCTGGAAGGTGGAATAGGAATTTATCTGAAGGAGAAGAGTATTGTGGGCAGAAAGAATACATAGCTAAAGGTACAGAAGCAAGAAATAACAGCGTATTTGGAGTGGAGTATAATTTGGTATGGGCTTTCCTGGTGGCTCAGTGATAAAGAATCCACCTGCTAATGCAGGAGACATGGGTTTGATCTCTGGGTTGGGAAGATCCCCTGGAGAAGGAAATGACAATCCACTCCAGTACTCTTGCCTGGGAAATCCCATGGACGGAGGAGCCTGGTGGGCTACAGTCCGTGGGGTTGCAAAAGAGTTGGACATGATTTAGCAACTAAACCACCACCACAACAGCATAATTCTATAAAAAGTAGCACAGGTTGGTAGGGAGAAGCCTTAGGGGAAGGTAAAATTTAGAGAATTTCTTTTTTGGTTGGTTGGTTCTTTGTCAAGTTGAAAAGTTTGGCTTGATCTTTAGAACTATAGGGAGCCATAAATGTTTTTGAAACAGGAGAATGAGAGCCCTGTGTTGGCTTTTCCTGGAATGTTCAAACATTTGCTGTCTTGACCTTCCTCCCTCCAGCCACTCCTAAACTCAGCTTAGGAGCTGTCTCCTGCAGGAGCCTCTCCTTGACCACCATGTCTTCAGGCTGGGTTAGGTGCTTCTGATGAGCTTCCTCAGCCAAGGCTTCCCTCTGTCTTATCACTTATCCACTGCTTTGTTACTCTGTGTTTGAGTTTTTTACTCTAATCTGCGGCCACTCAGAGGTCAGACACCATGTCTGATTCATATTTGTATTCTTTGTGCCCAGCACAGGACTTGACTCAGAACAGTGTGCTCAATAAATATTTGCTGAAGGAATATTTGGGAGGAGCTGGTTCCACCCCAATCCTGGGTTCCACCCCAATCCTGAGATGACATTTGGGGCAGGTTCAGTAAGGGGGTGATTCTGAGTAGAGTATTTCCTCAGTGATGCTGGGGTGGGGAGTGAGTGTGTGAATGGGTGTGTGACCATTAAAAGTTAGGTGACTCAGAGTGACACTGGAGATGTGTTCCTGAGTGACCACAGGTCTCTCCTGCAGATGGCTTCAGTGACTGATAGTAAAGCCGGAGTCAAAGATGCTTCTGACCAGAATTTTGACTACATGTTCAAACTGCTCATCATTGGCAACAGCAGTGTCGGCAAAACTTCCTTCCTCTTCCGCTATGCGGATGACACCTTCACCCCAGCCTTCGTCAGCACCGTGGGCATCGACTTTAAGGTGAAGACAGTCTACCGCCACGAGAAGCGAGTGAAGCTGCAGATTTGGGTAAGTCCTGGGCATCTTGGGCAGAAGTCAACTCCCGAGAGCTGACTCGCTTGCTAGTACAATGGCTGGGCAGTGGGGCCAGTTTAGAACTTTGCTGGGGTTTATGACATTAGGCCTCAGTGCTATAGCATGTCTGGCCCCTGGACTGTCCCTTGCTGATTTTATACATTTGCTCTCATCTGGGGACTCAGTTGCTTCTGCTGCTTAACTGTCCAAGAGATTTTATCCTGGATTATACAGATGAGTGACCAAGAGTCTGGGCTTTGGAGTTATAGGCCTGGATTCAGATTTAAGTTTTGCCAGTTACTAGTCATGGAACCTGGACTAAGTTACTTAACCTCTCTAGGCCAGGCTTTCCTCTTTGGGGATTATAATGACACCTATATCATAGGGTTGGTGAGTGCTTAGCATAGTTCCTGGAACATAGTAAATGTACAGTAAATGTTAGCTACTGTGTCCATAATCTATCACTGTGTAATCACCTTAAAACTTGATGGCTTAAAACAACAATAATTCATTAACACACAGTTCTGTGGATTGAATATTTGGGAGTGGCTTGGTTTCTGGCTTGTGATCTATTATGAGGTTGCTGGCATATGTTGGTTTGGGTTGCAGTCATCTGAAGGCTTGAGTGGACCTGAAAGATTCCTTTCCAAGGTGGCTTACTCATGTGTCTGGCACTGGCTTTAGTAGAAGACCTTTGTTCCTTCCTACATGGCTCTCTTCATACAATGTCTTAATGACATGGAGCTAGGGTGAGAGATCCAAGAAACCAAACCGAAGTGATGATGTCTCTAATTAGAGTATGCTGCTGCTGCTGCTAAGTCACTTCAGTCATGTCCGACACTGTGCTACCCCATAGACGGCAGCCCACCAGGCTCCCCTGACCCTGGGATTCTCCAGGCAAGAACACTGGAGTGGGTTGCCATTTCCTTCTCCAATGCATGAAAGTGAAAAGTGAAAGTGAAGTTGCTCAGTCGTGTCCGACTCTTAGTGACCCCATGGACTGCAGCCTACCAGGCTCCTCCGTCCATGGGATTTTCCAGGCAAGAGTACTGGAGTGGGTTGCCATTGCCTTCTCCATAGAGTATGCTATTGGTCACTAATTCAGCGTAGAAAGAAACTATACAAAAGTATGAGTCCTGGGAGGTGAGGATTATTGGGGACCATCTTGGAAACTGGCTACCACAGCTACTATTATTGGTATTTACCAGTGTACTAATAAAATATATACATATTTGAGATGATAATAGCAACATGTACATCATATACTTTTTGATAATGAATTAGCGTTGAGATTGGAAATTTTAAAAACCTGTGATTTAAAGTATTCAAAACGTATTATTTATTATCAGTCCACTCAACATTAATACATTGTGCATATATGTTATTAGTATAATCTGTATACAGTACTTTTTGTTTTACAGTTTTTTTCCATGTATTACTATTATCTCACAACCCCATGGGACAGATATTCAGAGCATAATTAATTTACCTTAAGTTGACCACACAGCTACAAAGTGAGATTCCAATGCAGATCTTCTGATTCTAAACTATGAGTTTTTTTTCTCTACACTGTGTCCATTAGGTATTATAGAGCCCATGTTTCCATTTGTGGTCATATTAAGTATTAATTCATATAGAGATAAAAGTTTATTTTGTTTATTTATTCTCTATTAAAAGCATCAAGGAATCATAAACCACTGGAAATGGGAGAAACTATGCAGACCATTTAGTTCATTGGTTCTAGAAGTGTGGTGTCCAGATCAACAGCATCAGCACCATTAGGAATTTGTTAGAGATGCAGAATCTCAGGTCCCTTCTCACACCCAGAGAATCAGAAACTCTGGGGTATAGCCGAATAACGTGCTATAACAAACCATCTGGGTGTTTTGAGGTAGGGTAAAACTGAAGAACCACTGATCTGGTTTAACTGCCTCATGGTGAGGATCAATCAGCATTTATTAAGTGCCTATTATGTGCCAGTGCTTCCATTTGTGTAGTCTGACATCCTCCCTGCAGCCAGTGCACAGAGTGGGCTGAAAGCACAGGATATCCGGGGCATGGCGAGCAATCCAGTGAAAATGGAGCAAGGCCGAGAAAGAGCTGGGAGGGGATGCTAAGAGAAATTTGCTGGAGAGGCTGTTGGGTGGCAGTTTGGGGGTTAGAGAGACCTTAGACAACAAATAAAAGGTTCTTGACATGGGTCAGAGGCTACATGCCTGATTATTCCTTAGGGAGCTGAAGAAACTTACTAGAGTTTATTATCTTTGAATACAAGATCAGTGTATACTAATATTTGCTATATGGATTGACACGGATGTCTTCATTTGATCTCCACATTAGATGGTTGTATATCCTACACTCAAACACTCTTCAGGTGGAAGGAGACAAGTCTGCCTTTCTAAGGGATTGGCAGTGGCGGCTCCCTCACTCTTTTATTCATTTTCAGCCCATTGTGAGCTTTTGCAGTTTTCCTGTGCCTCATTAAGTGGGTTTATTGATTGTACTGTCTATTTTTAACGAAATGAACCCCCATGATATATATGTAGCTTTAAAAGAAACCCACAAAGAAGCTTCTGATTGAGGACTATACTAATTATAGTGAGCCTAAGTGAGCACAGAAAATGGCTAGACATGTTTCCCCAACACCTAGCACAAGTTCAATGTTAGCCATGTTTTGAGGTAAAATCAATGACAATCTAATATGATCTGACAAAAGCACATTGCTTTTGCTAAAAAAAAATTAGCAAAGGTGTTTGTGTGTGTGTGTGTGTTTGTATGCATCTGTACTTTCTGTAGCAGAAAATAAACATTTCTGTACTGTTCATAAATGCATTAAAATGTAAGCATTTGAATATTGCCTTTGTCATTGTATTTTAATATCTTTTGTGTACTGAAGCAGGCAGATATATAGGCTTTGGCAAGTCACTCCTCTTCTGTGAGTAGGTAATATCCTCAACTGTAAAGGTCTCACAGGTTTGTTGAGGGGAAGCTACACGTGATAACATAGTATTGTGCCTGCAATACTGTGTATTAAGAATACAATAAAAGTTAGGTTCTGTCCTCTCTCTGCTCCTGATGCTCATGCAGACAGTGACTGACTTCCCTCCCAAGGTTTCCCACCTGTGGTTCCAGAAGTGCTGGAATGGCATCCGGGGATTCATTAGCACTGTGTGAAGCGTTCAATTAAATTTCTCAAGCTCATTCAGTCTCTCCCAGGGGATTTCAAAAAGCCATTGTCAGGGTGGAAGGTGGAGAGGGAAGAAGAGGAGGTTAATATTGCTGTGCAGGACCATTCACAGAAGGAGTTTCTGCCACCTCTGGGGGATCGTGGTGGTGCCTTGTTTCTCAGCGTCCCTCGCCATGTAAGTCCTTGAGAACCTCTTCTGTGTCCAGAAAGGTTAATTACTGTGGACTAGAGAAGATAATCTGACTGGGGAGGTAAGGGTAGGGGAGAAATCTCATTAATAGAGAGTGAGAGCATGCACAGGTGTGGAGGGAGGAGGGAGAATTGGTAACTACACAGCAACAGACCTGACTAGAGGCCACTTATTGCTTGGGTGCTAGTTGCCAAGCAACCCCTGGGGACCTGTGGGAAGAGAAGAGTGGGAGTTGGCCTTCCACTACCCATTGTGAGGGCTATTGGGTCTGGGGGAAGGGAAGAATCCGGGGGTCTGTGGGATCATGGAGCCAACCCAGGAATCCTGGGTTTTAGTCCTGGCTCTGCCCTGCAGTGTGGTCATTGTGTGATCTGGAGTAACTCTTCTCCTCCATGGACCTGTTTCCCCAAAGATCAAAAGGAGAAAATAATCCTCTCTCTTCTTACCTCATGGGATGTTGTGAAGTTCAAAGGAAGACATGGAAAGGAAAGTCCAAGGAGAATTATGAAGTTTTGAGTAGCTCAGGATTATGGATATTGTCAGTCATGTGCATTCTTCCTGTATGTGCTTTAAATCATCCTTTGTGTCTTCACATCTTCCCTCTGACCCAAGGAGGTAGTTATCTCCTTAAAGAATGGGTGGTTGGGCTTCTCTGGCGGCTCAGTGGTAAAGAATCCACCTGCCAGTGCAGGAAGATATTTGACCTCTGATCCGGGAAGATCTCACAAGCTACAGAGTACCTAAGCCTGTGTACCACAACTACCGAACCTGTGCTCAAGAGCCTGCGAGCCGCAAATGCTGAAGCCCACAAGCCCTAGAGCCTCTGCTCTGCAACGAAAGAAGCCACTGCAGGGAGAAGCCCATGCACCATGACTAGAGGGTAGCCCCTGTTCATCACAGCAGCCCATGCAGCAAAAAAGACCCAGCACAGCCAAAAATAAATAAAATTTTATGTATATATATATATATATATATATATATATATATATATGCTTAGTTGCTCAGTCTTGTCTGACTCTTTGCGATCCCATGAACTTTAGCCGGCTAGGCTCCTCTGTCCATGGGGATTCTCCAGGCAAGAATATTGAACTGGGTTGCCATGCCCTCCTCCAGGGGATCTTCCCAACCCAGGGATCGAACCTAGGTCTCCTGCATTGCAGGTGGATTCTTTACTGTCTGAGCCACCAGGGAGGTATATATATACCCCACCAATATAGGTGGTTGAGCCTAGAGATGTCAAGTTCCTTGTGCAGAGCCAAACAGTGAACTCCATTCTTTTATTCATTCAGTAGACATTTATCTGGTACTCCCTCTGTGCTAGGCACTGTGCTAGCTGTGGGGAAATACTCTTTCTATTCTCTTGGAGTTTTCATTGAAGTGGGGGAGATAGACGCTGTGTCACTGTTCAGTCGCTCAGTGGTGTCTGACTCTTTGCAACCCCATGGATTGCAGCATGTCAGGCTTCCGTGTACATCACTAACTCCTGGAGCTTGCTCAAACTCATGTCCATAGAGTCGGTGATGCCATCCAACCATCTCATCCTCTATCATCCCCTTCTCCTTCTACCTTCAATCTTTCCCAGCATCAGGGTCTTTTCTAGTGAGTCAACTCTGCATCAGATGGCCAAAGTAGACACTAAGTATATGAGTGAAAAATATCTAATTTCATCTGTGATAAGGGCCATGAGGAAAAAAAAATCAACTTATTTCAAACTCCAGGACTGAGGTGCTGAGCTCAAGAATCCACTAAACTGTGACTTGGGTCTCATCCCCAGCTTGCAACTGGGGCTCAGGCTCAATTCTATTCACAATTTAAAAGGCTCACTCCAGGCCTGGTCTCTGTCAGGGGATGCAATGGAAGGGGCCTCCACTCGGAAGGCCAGGATGTCCTCTTTCTCACTCCCACTAGCGAGGCTTTCTTTTTTTTTTTGGTGACCTTCTTGTCAGGAAGACTTAAAAATAGGTGTGTCTCTTGTGTCTGGAATTACTTGTTTAGAGAATGAGAAATGGACTGGCTGGCCCAACATTTTTCTGTCGAGAGTTCAAGAATTCTGTGTTTTGTGAAGGATTTAAAGATCACTGTCCTCACTCCCGGGCTTGTCCTGGAATTGGTGTTCTCCATCCTCTTTTTCTTTCTCTGACCTCCCTCCTCTGAAATCCTCAGTCCCTATGGTGCTTGTGTGTACCTCCATTATTCAAGTTGTTTTGTTGTATTGGTGATGATTTGGGGGGAAGGGGCACTGCGCCACACAATCCCTTCCTCCGTCTTTTAGCCAGCTGTGTAAATTTTGTCAGCCTCCCTCTCTCTCTCTGACTTCCTGCCTTTCTCTTATAATGACCCATATGATTACCTTGGGCTCACCTGAATGATTGAGATAATCTTTCCCATTTTAAAACCTTAACCTAATCACATTTTCTAAGTCCCTTTTCCCATGCAAGGTAATGTATTCACAGGTTCTGGGGATTAAGACATGGATATCTTTCGGGGACCATTATTCTGATTACTACAGCATCTATTAATAACATGGAAAAAACCTAATATAAATTCTCCCCAGTTTTCAGGGCTTTGACTCGGGTCCCCTTGTCTCTAATGAGAGCCCCCTCTGCTAACTCCCTGAAACAGGTCCTGTCTGTGGCTTAAAAGGCTCAGACTTCCTGCTGAGAACGGCTGCCATCTTGTTTGGTGCCAACAAGCCTGTGAGCTTGGAGCTTATCACATCTCAGTCTCATTTTAGACATGAGGAGGCTGAGGTCCAGAGAGAGAGGACTTTACTAAGGGCCCATTGCAGGGTCCTTAATGCCACCTTCAGGAATTTGAAATCTGGCCACCAGAACATAATGCAGACCCACAGAGAGGCCGATGGACAGCACAGAAGAGGCTGGAGGCTGAACAGGAATACGTGGGCTGTGACAGGTCCCTGTGGCTTCAGGAATATGGAGACATTGCTGAGTACAACATTCCCTACTTAGCTCTTATGATATTCAGAATCGATTTTTCTAGGCAGCAAATTTCCTGGTGTGGCTGCAGAGACATGTTGATACTTTCATCTTCCCAAAGCCGGTAGGAACCAGCTGCTAGGAAGTTTAATCTGATTTTTAAAATCACAACAAAGACTATGGGAGGTCAATCAGAATTGCAGGCATCGTCTGCTTTTGTAATTTGCAAAAGAGTGAACCAGCAATCCTGATCTGCTCTTCTAGGGGCCTGCACATTTTGGGGCCACCACTGCCTTCCTGCCACCCAAATTGGCGTGGGAGGAAGAGAAGTAACCCACAAGCCATTTGCACATTCATTCATTCAATAAACATGTGTGCCTATTATGTGCCAGGCACTGTCATAACAGGGCAAATAAACAGCTACAATACAAAATAAGTGATATAAAGGGATGAAGAAAGTGCTGTGGGAACACAGGAAAGGAGCTACTATCTCTGCCTGGGAAAGCTATTTTAGGCTTCACAAAAAGGGGCCATTTTGTACTGGGTGTTGGCAATTGAGCTAAGAGGTTTTCAGGTTAGTGCTGGGGAAGATCTTTACAAGCAAAAGATGTGTGCAAAATCACGATTGCTTTCAAGGACCCATATTGTGTGTCTGGCTCTGGTAGGCTCTGCAGGGATTGGTGAAACACTATCCCTCCTTCGAAGGAGAGGGTGGTGCTCGTGTGTTAAGAGAGGTATAACATGTACAGAAATAGCGACGATGCTGCAAATATTAATGATGCCTTGAGAGAGGTACAGAAAGTTTTGAGAGTTCAGAGAGGGAGCGCTCCTTCTAAACTTGAGAGCATCAGAGAGGGCTCCATGGAGGAGGTGGCTTTATGGTAATGAAAGCTGGCTCTAGCATATAATAACATCCTCAGGAGCAGGGCTCTCCGTCTCATTCATTCCCTCTGTGGTCCAGGCTGACCTCAGTTTTTGACTCTGCAGCTGCATGCTGAGATCCCTGCAATGATTTACTTGTTCAAGAAGCAGCACAGCATGTGGATCAGGGGCACGGCCTTTGGATGGAGCAACCTGTGCTCCAGAACCACTTCTGCTGCCGTCACCTAGTTCAAGTCCCATTATTTCCCTGTACTTCACTTTCCTCTTTCTAAAATAAGGATAATTTTAGTAACATCTGCCTTGTGTTGTTGAGAGAATAGTATGAGACAATGTTTAGCCTAGTGGCTGGTACACAGTAAATGATCCTTCATTGGTAGCCTTGTTTTTATTAACTCTGTTACTCTCAAGGGTTGATTTGTGGCAACTGAAAGTCTAAATGTGATCTGAGCTGATTCTGCATCCTTTTTAGGAGTTGAGGAACATCCACCTGAGTGCTTTCTCTGACTCTCAAGCTGAGTGGTGTTGATGGCTGACTGCTTTGCCAGAGCCCTGCCCTAATGGCACATGCAGTTTAGTTGGGAAGAGAAAACAATTCAGAAGACCATTAAGGGCTAAAATGTGTGTTGCTGATAATTTTTCATCAGCACTTCTCTTTATTTAATGAGCACAATACTGTTTTGGTTTTCCTCCCCTAACCACACAGCTCCTTGTGTAATTTTTAATTGTATAGCTATAGGAAAGAAGTAGCCAAGACATTTGCTGCACACGCTTGAACTGTTGGGTCAGCAGCTTTGTGTTACTGCCCTAACTCGGGGAGAAGGTATTTGTGCCTTACAGGGATATGTAGCTATATATTTTGTTTGTTTTCATTTGTTTTAGTCACTGAGTCATGTCTGACTGTTTGCAACCCCGTGGACCCCCTGCCAGTCTTCTCTGTCCATGGGGTTTTTCAGGCAAGAATACTGGAGTGGGTTGCCATTTCCTTCTCCTGGGATCTTCCCAGGATCAAACCCACACTGGCAGGCAGATTCTTCACCACTGAGCCACTGCTATGTATTTTACTAATTGTGAAACACTGGAAATTAGTGATGTGGACAACTTGATGTGGTCTGTAAACAACTCTCTGCAGTATTCTTTGCTGTTACCATAAATTGTATTTAAGTGCTTGCTCTCTTTTGCTTTTCAATTGTATCAATACAATTGGTAACCCTCAACATTTTAATATTAATAAAATAAACTGTGGTGCTGAGTGTATGCAGTGGCATGCAGGGAAGGGAGAGTTCAGTATATAAAGTGGGTAAGAAAGACCTCTGGGAGGAAGGGGGAGGGCATTGCAGGGTAAGGCAAGAGGGGAGGGTGTAATAGAGATATTCCAAGCAAGAGGGGGCTCTCATAAGCTGAAATGAGGGCAGATATTAAGAGATAGGGTCAGTTGCCATGTGCTTTGTAGGATGTTCTTTCTGTGAGGTGACTGAAATCCTCCCATATCTCCCAGTCACAGCTCTTGCCTCTGCTCCACCCCCCACTCACCGTATCCTTTCCAGCCACAACAAACTTCTATGCGTTTGTTCGTTTATTTACTCATTCATTCATTCAGCAATATTTACATTGTGTGCACCAAGCATTGTTTCAGGTGCAACAGACACAGCAGTGAAAGTAACAAATGGAATTTCCTTTCCCACATTCCCCTAGATTTAAGGAGGGAGACTGGCAATAAATAAATATGCAGTATGTTCTGTGATGATAAGTACTCCAGAGGAAAATGGAGCAGGCAAGGGGGATAGGCTAGGATAGGTGGGCTGTTTATAAATTTAATCAAGGTGGTCAGGGTGAACTTCACTGAGCAGGGCACTTTTCAGTAAAATTCTAAAGGAGGAATAGGTTATTTGGAGGAAGAGGATCCCAGGCAGAAGGGAAGGCAAGTGCAGAAGCCCTGAGGCAGGGGTATGCTTGGCACATTCCAGGGACAGTAGAAGGCCAGGGGGATGGAGCAGAAGAGTGGTCACAGATGAAGCTGGAGCTAGTGGGAGGGCGAGATTGTCTTGGGCCTTGGAGGCCTTGTAAGTCTTTGGGTTTTTTTTTTTTTTTTAACCCAAAAGGTGTAATTGTTATACAAAAACCTGTACATATTTAATGTCTATAATTTGATGGGTTTGGACACATGCAAATACTTCTGAAACTATCAGCACAATCAAGATAATAGACTTATTCAACTCCAAAGTTTCCTTGTGCACTCTTACCCCCTCCTTTTTTTTCAGTAGTAAAAGCAGTTAACATGAGGTTTGCCCTCTTAAAAATTTTAAGTAAATACTACAGTTCTGCTAACTTACAGGTACTATGTTTTACAGCAGATCTCTAGAACTTGCACCTTGCATAACTGAAACTTTATAGCAAATTCATCAAGTCCTCACTTCCTCTCCCCTCAGCCCCTGGAAACCACTGTTCTATTTTCTGCTTTTATTTGACTATTTTAGATATCTCATATAAATAGAATTATGCAGTAATGTTATTGGCTTATTTCACTTAGGATAATGTCTTCCAGATTCATCCATGTTGTTACAAATGACAAAAATCTCCTTTTTTAAGGCTGAATAATATTCCATTGTGTGTTTATACCACTTTCCCTTTATCTGTCTAAATCAGTGGATGTTTGGGTTGTTTCCATATCTTGATTAATGTGAATAATGCTGCAGTAAACATGGGATTCAGATATTAGTTACTCAGTCGTGTCTGACTCTTTTTGACCCCATGGACTGTAGCCTGGCTCAGCTCTGTCTATGCAATTCTCCAGGCAAGAATACTGGAGTGGGTAGCCATTCCCTTCTCCAGGGGGTCTTCCCAACCTAGGGATCAAACTTGGGTCTCCCGCATTGCAGGCAGGTTGTTTATTGTGTGAGCCACCAGAGAAGCTGAGAAGATTCTTGAGAGTCCCTTGGACAACAAGGAGATCAAACCAGTCAGTTGTAGAGGAAATCAACACTGAATACTCGTTGGAAGGACTGATGCGGAAGCTGAAGCTCCAATACTTTGATCACCTGATGCAAACAGCTGACTCATTGGAAATGACCTTAATGCTGAGAAAGAATGAGGGCAGAAGGAGAAGAGGGATACAGAGGATGAGATGGTTGAATGGTATCACTGATTCAATGGACATGAACTTGGGCAAACTCCAGGAAATAGTAAGGGACAGGGAGTCCTGGCGTGTTACAGTCCATGGGGTCGCAGAGAGTCAGACATGACTTAGCAACTGAACAACAACAAAAAACATGGAATTGCAGATATCTCTTTGAGGTTCTTACTTCAATTCTTTTGAATACATACATACCCAGAAGTAGAATTTCTGGATCATATGGTAGCTCCGTCAAAGGACTTGAATAGACATTTCTCCAAAGACACATATGAAAGGTCCAACAAGTATATGACAAAATGCTCAGCAGCAACTAGGAAATGCAAATCAATACCAGGAAATATATTCTCATACATGTTAGGGTGGCTATTATAAAGCTAAAAAGATATGAAGCATTGTGAAAGACTTGGAGCCCATGTACACTGTTGTTGGCAATGTAAAATGGAGCAGCTGCTATGGAAAACAGTATGGAGTTTCCTCAGAAAAATCTTTGAAGACTTTGGGCTTTACGCTGGATGAGATGTGAGAATTTGGGGCAGTGGAATTATATGATCTGACATATTTTTTTAAATAAACTTTAGTTTTTGATAACTTTAGATTTATAGAAAATTTCCAGTGATTGATAGAACAGAGAGTTCCCATATATCCTTCACCCAGTTTCCCTATATAACCATGGTGCATTTGCCAAAACTAACTTAAAATTGATACAGTATTAGTAGCTAAATAGACTTCAATTGAATTTCACTAGTTTTTCAACTAATGTTCTTTTACTGCTTCAGGATCCAATCCATGCTGCACTTAATAACTTTTAAAAATTGAGATATAATTCTTATATCATAAAATTAACCTTTTTAAGGTTTACAGTTCAGTGAATTTTAGTATTCACAAAATTGTGCGACCATCACTACTAATTCCAGAATATTTTAGTGTCTTGCACTTTAATATTTAACAGGATTGCTCTGAGGCAGGGTATGTCTGTTTCAAGAATAAATTATAAACCAACAACAGGCAGAAGTGGGAAGATTGGTTAGGAGTTGTAATAATCAGGCTGGGAATGATTGTGGTTTGAAGTAGAGGGGTAGGAGTAGTGGGAGTGAAAGTGGTCAGTGATGGTAGTCCAAGTGTGTATGGTTTGAAAATATGGTTTACAGGGTCTCTTGTTAAATTGGATGTGGGAGAGAAGGAAGGAGAGGAGTCAAGGATGATCCCAAGCGTTGGGACTGAGCAGCTGGAAGGTTAATGATGCCTCTGACTCAGATCTGGAAGACTTAGGGACATCAGGATTTGGGGAGACAACTGGATACTGAGTTTTGGTTATGTTAAATTTGAGAAGCCTGTTAGATAACCAAGTGAAGTCACTCAGTCATGTCCGACTCTTTGTGACCCCATGGACTGTATCCTACCAGGCTCCTCTGTCCATGGGATTTTCCAGGCAATAGTACTGGAGTGGATTGCCATTTCCTTCTCCAGGGGATCTTCCCAACCCAGGGATTGAACCCAGGTCTCCCGCATTTTAGACGGACGCTTTACCGTCTGAGCCACCAGGGAAGTCCAATAACCAAGTAGAGATATGGAATAGGCTTTTGGATAAATGAATCTGCGGGTCAGGGCAGAGGCCCTGCCTGGAGATATAAATTAGCAAGTCATTAGCATAGAGAAGGTATTTAAAACCATGAAGCCAAACAAGATAAAAAGGGAGGGTGTGAAGATAGGAACATTCTAAGGAGTAAAGACCAGAGATATTCCAACATGAAGATGTTGGGAAGATAATCACAAAGGATACTGAAAAAGAACAACTGAAAGGGGAAAATGCAGGGTCTTTGCCCCCAAACACAGAATTTTCTAGAGGGAGAAGAGATAAGCTGTGTCCAGTGCTGCTGCTCAGCCTGTATGAGGACTGAGGATTGACCACTGGATCTAGCAGCAGGAATTTTATTGGTAACCTTGACTCTACCTGTTTTGGTGGAGTAGTGGCAATGAAAGCCTGCTAAGAGTGAGAGAGGAGAAACTAGAGAGACCAGGAGTACATAGCACTTTTAAGGATTTTTGGTAGCTGAAGATGAAGGGGGATGTTAGTCAGAAAATGTTTCTGATTTTTGTTTTTTAAGATGAGAGAAGTTGCATCATGTTTGTGTGCTGGTGGGACAATTCAATAGAGATCAACAAATCAAGCAACCAACAAAGAAAGAAAACAAAAGTGACATTGTGGGAGACAGAGGAGAGCTTCTAGGACAGTGTCCTTGAGTTGATGAGAGTGGGATGACAGTGTGAGTCCTTGCTAGGAGCACAGACTGGGCATCCATATTAACATGGCAGAGCTGGAAGGAATGGGCACAGGTGCAGCTAGGGGTTGGGTTCCCAGGTGGCGCTAGTGGAGAGTGCCCACCTGCCGATACAGGAGACATAAAGTGACGCGGGTTCGATCAGGATCCTCCCTAAGTCAGGAAGATCCCCTGGAGGAGGGCATGACAATTCACTCCAGTATTCTTGCCTGGAGAATCTCAGAGGACAGAGGAGCCTGGCAGGCTACAGACATAGCATCGCAGAGTCAGACACGATGTGATTTAACACACACACACACCCAGCTAGAGGCTACATGTGCTGGTGGGAATTCTCTTGGATACACTTTTTTGGTGGAGTAGGAAGCAAGGTCGTCAGCTGAGAGTGAGGTTGGGAGAGGGGATGCAAAGATTCAAGATCAGAGGAGAAAGTCGTCTCAGAAGGCGGAAGAGGGAATAGACTAGGGAAATGTAATTTGATTGCTGATTAGCATTAAGGCTCCACTTGAAATTAGTGATCATCAATTTAAATTCATAAATTCAGAGCATAGTTGTGTGTTTGCTCCGACCATGTTTTGCTCTGTGGATGCAGTCATAGAAGAGGCAAGAGAGTTGGCTCTAATGAAAGTATTGTTTTGCTGAATGGGTATGACAAAGGAATCGAGGACCAACGGAGTCTGAGGTGTGTGCAGGAAACCAGTGTCATAATTGGCCCTAGAATTCAAGCTGGGCAGAGAAGGAGGTGATGATGTAAAGGCAGTGAAAAGATGGTAGAGGTTGAAGACTCGCAGCTGGGAGTCTAGAAGGAATGAGCTAGAAAGATCACAGCTATCTGAGAATAGGAGGTTGAAATTCCTATTGGTACCAACAAGGTGGAGGGCATAATTGTGAGTGGCTGAGGCAGGGATGGAGATCAGCATGATGGGAGAAGAGGAACTTGAGGGAAGATGTGGGAAAGCTCACCTCTGTGGCTATAAAATCACCAAGAATTATGGAGAGAGTAACATGAAGCAAGAACTGCTCACTGGTCAGCAGAGGGATGAGTGGGTGGTGTAATCTCATAATGTAAGACCCAAAGCTGGAGGACATATTGTTTTTTGAAGGAAGGAAAGAGAATGCTCTGCAGGCTGGGATGGAAAGCAATAACATGTGTCCTACTTTCTGGCCCAGAGATTCAGAGGTGGTGAGAGAGGAGCAGCCAT
Organism: Budorcas taxicolor; assembly: GCF_023091745.1. Lineage (NCBI taxonomy): Eukaryota > Metazoa > Chordata > Mammalia > Artiodactyla > Bovidae > Budorcas > Budorcas taxicolor. Next base: position 94,497,834 of record NC_068912.1, read on the forward strand.
CAATTTGGGAGAACCCATGCCCTCAAGGAGAATCAGCTTTCAATCACAGCAGGAAGGTGAGGAAAACCTCCAGACCAGAGGTGGAGGAAAATGAGATTTCTTTGATGACCAACTGTGGGTTTCAGAAGGCCCAGGGAAAACCTTCAAGGGGAGAGGAGAAAATAGGGCTAGAAAAGATGATCTACATAGCTGTATGGGAATCAAAGCCCAGTAATTAGGAATGGCTGGGCAGACTGGGGCTTCTTGCCATGACTGACATGAACGGAGGAATAAAGGCTACAGACAGTGGTTGTGTGGGGGCCACAGGGGAGGGATATGGGTCTTGCTTCCTCTTGATCCCTGGTTTTAGAGGCCCGGAGGCTGGAGGATCTTGCTTTCTTACTCAGAAGGCCTCCCTCTCCATTTCACACATCAATAGTTACTGTGGCAATAAACAGCAACCACCATTTATGTAAAATATCTTCACCTGTAAAATGGGGCTAATAATACCTCCGGCAGGGTTGATGTGAGCTGACAATGGCACTGCCTAATGGCCAGCACTGTGCTCAGTGCTTTTAGCAACTCATGTTATTCTCACAGCAATCCTGTGAGCTAGGTAGGTATTGTTATTATCCTTGTTTTATAGATAAGCAAACTGAGGTCCACATTTCCCCGGTGGCTCAGCAGTAAAGAATCCACCTGCCAATGCAAGAGGCACAGGTTCGGTCCCTGGGTTGGGAAGATACCCTGGAGAAGGAAATGGCAACTCATTCCAGTATTCTTGTCTGGGAAATCCCAGGGATAGAAGAGTCTGACAGGCTACAGTCCATGGGGTCTTTAAGAGTTGGACATGGCTTAGTAACTAAACAAGAACAACAAAACTGAGGTCCAGAGAAGTTAGGTAGCTTACTTAAATTCACTAAAATAGTAGGTGGTAGAGTCCAGATTTTTTTTTTAAAGATTTTTATTTTGATGTGGAGTAGTTTTAAAGTCTTTATTGACTTTGCTACAATATTGTTTCTGTTTTATGTTTTGGTTTTTTGGCCCCAAGGCATGTGGGATCTTAGCTCTCAGATCAGGGATTGAACCCATACCTCCTGCATTGGAAAGCGAAGTCCCAACCACTGGACCTAAGAAGTCTCTAGACTCCAGATTTTAATCCAGGTTTTTCTGACTTTAGGGGCTTCCCTGGTGGTGGAAATGGTGAAGAACCTGCCTGCCAGTGTAGGACACGTAAGAGACCAGAGTTCAATCCCTGGATCGGGAAGATCCCCTGGAGGCAGGCATGGCAATCCACTCCAGTATTCTTGCCTGGAGATCCCACAGACAGAGGAGCCTGGCAGGCTACAGTGCATAGGGTTGCACAGAGTGGGACATGACTGAAGCAACTTAGCACGCATGTACATTGGACTTCAAAACCCATGTATGATGCTCTGTACCCCACCCTCCTTGTTATATCATTACATATGTAATGACTTGGGTGCTCAGAAAGCACTCAATAGATGGTGAAAATATTGTTGAGTTATAATTTATTGAGCAACAACTATAGATTGTACAGTTACTTTACATGCCTTTAAAAGAAAATCACCACAATGATGGAGCACAGAACAGATGACAAAACTACCAGACTCAGAAGTTAAGAGACTTGAACAAATATCATCAAAGTTAGTAAATGGCACAATAGGGGCTCAGAACTTGTGCTCTTTTTATAGCCGACTGCCTTCACCACTCTTCCGGTTGCCCTGTGATGCCCCAAGGACCTCACAGGTGGTTGAGAGTCAGTGTCATAGCTGAAAATTGGAGCTGCGTCTCCAAGGAAACACGCTCAGAAAGGGATGGGTTATCTGTTTCAAACTATCCCCCGTTAGCTTTCCAGCTTCTCTCCCTTTCTACCAGCCCTGTCTCTCTCCACCCTCTGCAGCTTCACAGGTGATTCTGATGGGCCTCACTGATCAACAGGTCTGTAATTCAGTGGTTCAGTGCTTAATGCAGTGTTCGGTGAGGAGCGCATTCTTCCAGTATGAGGATGGGTGGGAGCTCCATTAGTTGTGGTGGAGGTAGAGTGAAAACATGGCCCCAGCAGTGTGACAAGTAATGATGTCTCTGAGCCTCTGTTTCCTCAGCTGTAAAATGGGAATAACATTAACAGCTACTTTATTTAGTAGCACAGTAAATGAGAGAATAAAAGGAAAGGACTTAGCATGGTGCCTGTGACATATCAGGTGGTCAGTAAGTTTGCCCACAGTCACACAGAGAATGGTGGAGCAGGATGAGTTCACGAGTGCTCTATTGTGCTGTACTGTGTGACTAGCCTTGGTTGCTGCCATTTTAAAGACTGGAGCCATGGTGTGTACAGGGTGGGGTTCATCAGCAGGGAAATCAGATGTGAGCTGTGGACCTTTTACTCCCATTTTCAATGGGGTGGAGAGAGCAGCAGTGCTCTGCCCTTGAAGATGCCTGGATGCCTTCAAAGGCAGGACATTCTCCTTGCTTGCTGGGGTCTTGCCTGATGGGTTGCTAAGGGCAGGGGGAGGTGTCAGGGAGGCCATTCAACTGAGGATTTATCATTCCTTCCTTCTGCAGACTCCCCCTCCCCCCACATCATGGCCCCACACCACTGCCCCACACCTTGGGTTGCCAGGTGACAGCTGGAAACTCTTATCCTCTCTCTACGCCTGTGCTTCTCACCTTCCTCTGTGAAGTCTGTCGACTCTGTGTTAATGACGCAGAGACTTTGAGCTCAGGCCCAGGAGGTGGTGGGGAGGGAGACGATGGAGGGGTCAAGTCCAAGCGGGTGTCTATGCTCCCTTTCTTGAGCACCCCAACGACTGCCCCTAGCTTAAAACTGAGGGTCACCCTTTGTTCTCAGTTCTGGTCCTACTTATCCAGTTGTTCATAAAAACTATCAGTTCTATCCTCCAAATTTCTCTTGTATGCATCCCCTCCTCAGTTCTGTGCCCTAAATATTAACCAGGGCAATCTGAGCCTGGCTGTCCTTCTGTCCCTTTCCTACCTCAGATTCTTGTTCTCTTCTCCTTAGACTGTATCTGGAGCCTGAATGGATCTCCCTGCCCTCAGCCTTGCTTCCTTCACATGCTCGCTGATCACTGTCACTGCATGGCTTTAAACCAGGGAGGGCTGCCCATCCATACCCAGGAAACTGCTTTGCCTGGCATTCCAGGCCCTTCCTTACCTTCCCAGTTCCATCTTCAGTCACTCACCTTTCAGTCAGTCCACACTGCACCCTTGTGTTTTCCAAACTGCCAATCCAAACATAGGATGTGCTTTAAAAAACCCCAAAGTTTATTTTTTAGGATAGTTTTAGATTGCAGAAATTTTGCAAACAGTATTGCAGACAGTTCCCATTTACCCCATCCCCAGTTTCTCCTTTTATTACCTTATTACACTAGTATGGTACATTTGCGCTAATTAACCAATATTGATATCTTATTATGAACTGATATCGACAATTTATTCATATTTCCTTAGTGTTTTTTTTTTTTTTAATCTAATATCCCCCTTCTGTTCCAGGATCCCATCCAGGATGCCATATTACACTTAATTGTCATGTCTCCTTAGGCTCCTCTTGGCTGTGAGAGTTCAATTCAGTTCAGTCGCTCAGTTGTGTCCAACTCTTTGCAACCCCATGAATCACAGCACACCAGGCCTCCCTGTCCATCACCAGCTCCCTGAGTTCACTCACACTCACGTCCATCAAGTCAGTGATGCCATCCAGCCATCTCATCCTCTATCATCCCCTTCTCCTCCTGCCCCCAATCCCTCCCAGCATCAGAGTCTTTTCCAATGAGTCAACTCTTCGCATGAAGTGGCCAAAGTACTGGAGTTTCAGCTTTAGCATCATTCCTTCCAAAGAAATCCCAGGGCTGATCTCCTTCAGAATGGACTGGTTGGATCTCCTTGCAGTCCAAGGGACTCTCAAGAGTCTTCTCCAACACCACAGTTCAAAAGCATCAATTCTTTGGCACTCAGCTTTCTTCACAGTCCAACTCTCGCATCCATACATGACCACAGGAAAAACCATAGCCTTGACTAGACGGACCTTTGTTGGCAAAGTAATGTCTCTGCTTTTGAATATGCTATCTAGGTTGGTCATAACTTTCCTTCCAAGGAGTAAACGTCTTTTAATTTCATGGCTGCAGTCACCATCTGCAGTGATTTTGGAGCCCCCAAAAATAAAGTCTGACACTATTTCCAATGTTTCCCCATCTATTTGCCATGAAGTGATGGGACCAGATGCCATGATCTTTGTTTTCTGAATGTTGAGCTTTAGGCCAACTTTTTCACTCTCCACTTTCTCTTTCATCAAGAGGCTTTTTAGTTCCTCTTCACTTTCTGCCATAAGGGTGATGTCATCTGCATATCTGAGGTTATTGATATTTCTCCCAGGAATCTTGATTCCAGCTTGTGCTTCTTGCAGCCCAGCGTTTCTCATGATGTACTCTGCATAGAAGTTAAATAAGCAGGGTGACAATATACAGCCTTGACGTACTCCTTTTCCTATTTGGAACCAGTCTGTGGTTCCATGTCCAGTTCTAACTGTTGCTTCCTGACCTGCATATAGGTTTCTCAAGAGGCAGGTCAGGTGGTCTGGTATTCCCATCTCTCTCAGAATTTTCCACAGTTTATTGTGATCCACACAGTCAAAGGCTTTGGCATAGTCAATAAAGCAGAAATAGATGTTTTTCTGGAACTCTCTTGCTTTTTCCATGATCCAGCGGATGTTGGCAGTTTGATCTCTGGTTCCTCTGCCTTTTCTAAAACCAGCTTGAACATCAGGAAGTTCACGGTTCACGTATTGCTGAAGCCTGGCTTGGAGAATTTTGAGCAGTACTTTACTATCGTGTGAGATAAATGCAATTGTGCGGTAGTTTGAGCATTCTTTGGCATTGCCTTTCTTTGGCATTGGAGTGAAAACTGACCCTTTCCAGTCCTGTGGCCACTGCTGAGTTTTCCAAATTTGCTGGCATATTGAGTGTAACACTTTCACAGCATCATCTTTCAGGATTCGAAATAGCTCAACTGGAATTCCATCACCTCCACTAGCTTTGTTCATAGTGATGCTTTCTAAGGCCTACTTGACTTCACATTCCAGGATGTCTGGCTCTAGGTGAGTAATCACACCATCGTGATTATCTGGGTCATGAAGGTCTTTTTTGTACAGTTCTTCTGTGAGAGTTCGGATACAGTTTTTTGCTACTTCCTTCCCCTTCTCCAGAGATGACCTCTCCTCCTCATTTCCCACCAGCAAACTTCCATTTGACTTAAAGACTCGGTTCAAGTCTAAGCTCCTCTGAGACTCTTTTCCTGACCCACCTCTCCCTGAGCCTGGGTTTAGGGCCCCTCCTTTAGTTCTCATACTTACCAGCTATATTGCATGTATCTGGAACTTGTCTGTCTTCCTCTCAGATTGAAAGCTCCCTGAGGGCAAGGGCCAAGTCTGATATAGATCCACAGTTCCATCACACAGCACAGGGCCTGGCAAGGAGTAGGCATTCAGTAGAAGTTGTTAAAATGAAATTGAGTTCTCAGGTTGTACTTTACACCTCTCAAAGTCAAGGCCAGCATTCTCTATGCACCTCACCATACCCGACCCTTCCCTTGGCCCCAGATTAAGTTTTACCGCCCCCCAGGGAACCTCCTCTGTACAGTTCTGCCCATCAGTGGCTGGGAGGCCTGGGCTTTCTCTCGGGTTAGCCTCTCTGGAATGGACATGCTGCTTTCTTACTTGCTGTCCTTTCGTTGCCCTCTGGACACTAGTCTGGTCAGATCATCTGGTATATCTGATCTCATTTGATCCTGAGAGGTCTTGTCATCCTCATTATATACATGAGGACACTGAGGCCCAGAGAAGTAAAGCATTTGTGCTTTATCAGAGGTAACATGGCTGGATTACATGAGACTCGAACCCCAACTTTGGTGACTCACCTCCAAGCCTGGGCTCTTCCCACTGGACCACACAATTTCTGCATATAAATACTGAGACCTAACCACAGCAATAGTTAAGTGCTGCCGTGAGCCATTCCAGGACACCCCAGCCTCTTCTGCAGGGACGGTACTAATAGGGCTTCAGGTTGAACCCACAGTGCCATAAACTGGCTGAAGCTTTCAGTTTTCTCTGCTGGGACTTGGGGAGGAAGAGATAAGGGAAATAAGAGAGAAGAGAAAGAGTGATTGGAGAAAATCAGAGGTGATTCTAAGGTTGGATTTTGTGTTCGGGCTCCCATGAGATGCCATTTTGTGGGGAGAGAAAACGTTCTCTCTGGCTACTGTCCTCCCCTACTGCTGTGTTGCTGTGTTAACTGATTGAGCCCAAGGCTGGCCTGGAAATTTACCACCAGCAGAGGCATAATTAGACCTCTAATTTCCTTCCAGGGAAGTCTGCTCAGGCAGTTAGCATCCCTGCTTTCTTGGATTCCTCTCTCTTCACACTTTTCTACAGCTCCAGCTCTCCGGGAATCCAAGGCCTGTCCTGCATATGACACCAGGGGAAGAACCACAGATTAAAAGCACAAAGTGTCAATTAAATGATTGTGACTAATGTTTATTCAGAACTTTACAGCTGCCCAAGCACTATCACAACATTCATCTCATTTTATCCTCCCAACAACACCAAAGAAAGGATATTTGCTTTGCAGCTAACTAGTTGGCTCTGACTTAGATCTGGTTCAAGGTCAGGTGCCAGGAAGTGGCAGAACTGGAATTTGAATTCAGATGTGCTTAACCCCCAAATCTAGACTCTTAACCGCTGCCCCTCACAGAACCCACTCATTAATACTTACTGTGTTTAATTAAATGAAGTATAAATGCTGAAGGACAGTAAAATTAATGGGATGATGAGAATGAGGATTTTAAGTGGCTTCTTGGAGGAGGTGGTTCACCCACACTCCTGAGATGGAAACTAAAATGGTGCCAAGGCATATAATTAAATATATATACTTATTCCCAAAGGGATTTTTAAAAACTATTTTGATTTATTTATTTGGCCTTGTTGGGTCTTAGTTGCAGCATGTGGGATCTTCAGTCTTCATTGAAGCATGCAGCATTTGGGATCTTTAGTTGTGGCAGGCGAACTTTTAGTTGCAGCAAATGGGATCTAGTTCCCTGATGAGGGGCCAAACCCAGTCCCCCTACACTGGGAGCATGAAGTCTTAGCCTCTGGACCACCAGGGAAGCCGCTCCTAAAGGGATTTAAATGGCAGAGAGAGATTAGACAGAATGAAGAACTTCATCTTTCATCTTTTCTATGCTGCTCCAAATTACTTTCCAGCAATTCAGTTAATCCTATAGAACAAAAAGCAAAGCAAAAAAAAAAAAAAAAGAAGAAGAAGAAGAACTAGAAGAGTTTGTAGTCTGGTGGAGGAGACAGTCACCTTGGCAATTCATACGTGATTTCATTAGAGAGAGGGTAGAAAAGGGTTTAGGAAGGCTGTGAGGTCAGATTGTCTGATTCAGATTTTTATCTAGCTATATGACCTAAGGCAAGTATTTAACCTCAGGAACTTCATCTGTAAAATAGTTGTGATAATAGAACCTCTCTCAAAAAGTTGTAAGAATTAGCATAGTACCTGGCATGCTCTTATTCTCAATAAATGGCAATCAGTCATCACTTCTGCTTGTGGGTATTGGAGAAAATGAATTGGGAAGGAAGCATTTGAACTGAATTCTGATTGGTAAGTGGTGACAAGTTCAGCAGGGCAGGGGATCAGGGTGTTCCAGTCAGAGGGGCCAGAATCAGAAAAGCAAGGAGACTTTGAAGAACACAATGTTTGGGACCTGGGGAACAGCCTAGGATGGTTAGAACCTGAGGAGAATGTAAGAGATGGCATAAACTTAAGGCAGTGAAACTGTTAGATTAAAACAATCAGGAATAAATGTAACATTTTAGTATTCTGGAAGTCACTCTAGCACAGGGGTTAAACTCCTACCTCCAACATTTGTTAGTTTGGGCAAGTACTAACACATGTTGTGCCTCAGTTTCTTTCCTACATGCCTCAAAGAGCTGATTGTGAGGGTTGATGAATAATGAAAAAAAAAAATGTTTGTCACACTGCCTAACACTTAGTAGGTAGTCAATTCATGCTAGCAATTATTATTACTCTTGCTATTGTTATTACTACTACTATTGCTCTTTACAGAGGTAGAAGGGGCCCTAAAAATCATCTAAAGATGGAAAACCCAAGGCCCAGAGTGTGAGGGGTGAGGTGGGGGAGCTGGTATTCATAAACCCACAAAGCAAGTTAGTGGTAGAATTGAATCATACCCAGGCCTCCTGACTTCCAGCCTGTACCATGTGGCTCCCTTATTGTCAGGCTGCCTCTGACAGGTCCCTCCTCCCTCTTTACATGATGGTCTCCCCTCCCTTGTAAATAAATTTCAAGGCATTTGCTTTGTAGAGCTGAGTGTTTATTCTATTTTTAGAACACTGTGGCACCTGTATGCAAATGATCCTCAGGGGACTTGTCTGCTATGGTGACTCAGGCCAACTCCCAAGAGAAAGCAGCTATGAGACCAAAGGGAAAGCCCAGCCCAGGGCAGGTTGGAGATCCTGGACTGTCTTTCTAAGTTAAGTCCCAGAAGTCCTAGGGAGTTCATTCTAGCCTATTAGCTGCCCTGTATATAGTAACTCTGTATGTCTCTGTTTAGAAATGAGTTCATAAGTGGGTCCCTGGACCAGGCTTTAGCCCAAGGTTTTGTCTTTGGCTAAAAAGGTTTTAGAATGTCATGTCAGAAGGTACCATGGAAGCCAGGCTGGTGGACATTTACATTTATTTAGCTTTTGTTGGCTCAGGTTCTGGGAAAATATTTCTTACTATCAGGAAAATGGAAGTAATTGGGGATTTGGAGAGAGAAAGGCTTTATCAAGACAACCTGATGGTTTTGCCCTGCTGAGCTGGAGAGAAATGGGACTCATGAGATGACACTGGAGAGAAATGGGACTCATGAGATGACCAGGAGGAGACAGCAAGGCCTCAAATTCATCTCCCATAAAAGTCGGTGTCCCCTGGCCCTTGGCATAAGCAGCAGTTTTCCCCATCCTCAAAAGCCTCACCATTTAGCACACACTTACTGAATGTCCCCTACACAACAGGTTGGGTGCGTACCTGTTAAGTCACTTCAGTTGTGTCTGACTCTTTGCAACCCTATGGACTGTAGCCCACCAGACTCCTCTGTCCATGGGATTCTCCAGGCAAGAATACTGGAGTGGGTTGCCATGCCCTCCTGTAGGGAATCTTCCCAACCCAGGGATAGAACCTTACATCTTAGATGTAAGATGTGTCTCTTCCATCTCCTATATTGGCAAGTGGGTTCTTTACCACTAGCGCCACCTAGAAGCCCCCTGTGTTGGGTGGGTACCACTAAATCCCTCAGTGGTTCCCTGTTCTCTTCTGGACAGTGTCCAGGTGCCTGGCATTCAAGACCTCCATGATCTAGTTCCAGCCTCACTTGCTATTTTAAGTACTGTGTTTTGAAAATTGAAAATGCTATCAATTGTAAGGTATATCCTTATTTCAGAGATGTTAAAATGTGAAACAAAAAAGGGCATCTTAGAATCCATATAATATTGTACTTTACACTTCAGTGAAAATGGAACTGCTTATACTTTCCCCAGATGCCATGCTGTTTTAGGCCTTTTTTTTTTTTTTTTTTTTAGCTGTTTATAATGGAAAATTTCAAACATACACTCAAGTAGGAAGACTAAGGAGTACTTGAGTACCATCATCCATCTACAACAATGATTAGCTTATGATTTGTCTTCCATATTTTTTCCCATGTTTCCTTCTCCCTGGACTATTCATAATAATAGCAACTGCCAGTGTTCATTATGAGTTTAGTTTTTCTTAACTATAAAAGTAATATATGCTCATTAGAAACACTTTGAGATTATATACAAACATAAAGAAGAAAATTTTACTGACACTGTGGTTGGTTTCTTTTCTATGAATTTTCAACATAATTGAGGTCATGATGTATATTCAATTTTATATCTTGTCTTTTTTAATGTAAAGCTATGACATGAATACAGCTAAAGTTGTTAGAAAATCTTTTAAAATATATTTTTAATGACTTCATAGTATTTTACAAGGAAAATGTACCATATCTATTCATTAATTCATTCATTAACAGTATTTGTTGCGTTTACCATATTTTGGTCACTCTGAACAGCGGCACAACAATGAGGTACAAGTTCTGGCCTCTCAAAGTTTAGTTGTTCTCTATTGTTTGAACATTTAACTACTTTCCAACTTGGGGCTGTTATGGATCACATTGCAGTGATCAGTGATCATCTTTGTATATAAAACTCTTCCTCAGTTTCAGATTATATCCTTTGATAGACTTCCATTAGTGAGATTCCTATTGTACTCTACCTTTGCCAGCATCGAATATTATCTTAGTTTATGTTTAGCTAATTTAATAGATTAAAATGGTATCTCATTATTTCAAATGGCATTTCTCTGATTACTTATTGCACAGTCATCTATACATTTATTAACCATTTGTTTTCTTCAAATTGTCTGACAAGGGTCCTATTTTTATCACCAGCCATTTCTTAATATAAAACCTAACAATCATTTCCTTTTGCTTGCTGTTACCTGGGGATATATAATAAAGTATAATCTTGTTTCAAGTTTCTCTTTTTTCTCCTGGCCCTCTCCCACATCACTTCTTCTCCCATTTCTTCCTGTCTTGAAGGGGAGTTGGGTGAGTCACTGAAAGGATACAGCAGGTGGCAAATTAAGCAGATTCCCTAGGGAGAATCCTCAGACTGCTCTGAATAGTGCTGATGTCAATTGGGAGGCAAAAAGACTGAAGAGGAAATGGATTGGCAACTCTAATGCTAAATTTGTCCATGCAAAAGCACTGGGGTGTCAGGGATGATTGTTCTTTCAGCAGGCATCTTTAAAATACCTGCTAGTGCCCAGATCTGTCCTGGGTACTGATGAGGGCTTAGTAACTGGAGAAGACACAAATGAAGTAGGTCTTACTTAATAGTCAACTATGTACATGTCTAAGGCATTCAGACTAAATGGAGATGTCCAGCAGACAGTTGGAAATTTGTATCTGAAACTCAGAAGTAAGGGGCCCAGGGGATAAAGAGCCAGTTTAGGAGACACGAGCAGGAGGAGGTGCAGGGGAAGTGCTGGTGAAGTAAGGTTTCATAGAAACTGAGGTAAGGAGGGGTTTTGAGAAGAGGAGCAAGTATGGGGCATGTCATCTTTGTTATCTGAGGCAACAGAGAGATAATATTCCCCAGCTTTCTCTCATTTATTCATTCCTTTGTTCATTCAGTATTTTTGGAATACCTGCCAGGTGCCAAGCCTTGCTCTAGGTTGTTGCTGAGGCTATAGAAATGAAAGGCACGGCCCTGAGTCCACAGCCTACATGAGGAGATGTAGATGGGAGTTGAAACAAATCCCTGATATAGATTCTATGATCCATTCATTCAAGAACAGTTATTGAAGGGACTTCCCTGATGGTTCAGTGGTTACGAATCCACCTGCCAGTGCAGAGGACACCGTTCAATTGCTGGTCCAGGAAGATCCCACATACAGTGGAGCAACTAAGCCCATGAGCCACGACTGAGGCCGCCTCGCGCTAGAGCCCCTGCTTCACAACAGGAGAAACCTCCACAACGAGAAGCCCGTGTATGGCAGCTAGAGAGTAGTTCCCACTCACTGCAACTAGAGAAAGCCAGCCCAGCACGGCCGAAAATAAATAAATAAATATTGAAAACCTAAGATATGCCAGGCTCACTGAGGAGCAATGAAAGAAACCGCTATATCTTTAGTTTATCTGTGGGAAGTAAAATATAGTGCCTATATCTTAGTGGAAATCATTCGTATCTGTGAGAGGCTTTGAGGGTTTTGTGTGAGATCAATGCCCAAAATAAGAATGCAGGGTATTCACCTCTCTGGGGCTGGACTTCTCACCTGTAAAATGAGGGAGGTGACCCTATAGGTATCATATGTATCATCCTATAACCTCCCAAAGGATTTTGCCACATATGAGGTAGCTTCCCTGCTAGACTGAGAATTCTGAGGGCAGAAATCATGTGGGTCTTATTCACTGGCACAGTGTAGGCTCAGTAAATGTTTGTGGAATTGATTACTCTCACATATGTAATCAATTCCACAAGGGCTTTCTAACTTGAAGGTTCTGTGTTCTCCTATCACTAAAATAAAGCTCAGGTATATTTTGTGAGGGTCCAAAAAAATGATGATGAATTTTGATATTGGATCCCTAAGAACTTCCCAGAATAGGTGCCCTTTGACCTGGACCTCAAAGGTTAGATAGGAATTATGGTTGGCAGGGAAGTGCTTTTGAATACCCAATCCTGGGTTCCAGTAACCTCTTTTCCTGCCTGCTGTCCTCAAGGATCTCTACCTGTGACTGAACTCCTTGGACTCCAATCTTCTTATCTGTAAATCAATAGTGACAATAATTCATAGTGTGCTGGAAAGAATACTGGAGGTGGAGTCAGAATATTTGCATTTGAGTCCCAGCCTAGCCAAAAAGATAAGTAGCTGTAACATCTTAGGAAAGTCACTTTACTTCTCTGAGTTGCAATTTCGCTACATGCAAAATAAAGCAATCAAGACTGGATGAACTCAAAGACTGGTTTCTTCTGACTCTCAAAAATTTGTATCACAAGGTCATTGTTAGAATCCAATGAGATGATACAACAAAAATGCTTATAAACTGTAGGTGCTCCAAGTGTGGTCTATACTACTGAGGACAGATGGGTGTAACACCAAGCCGACTTTAAGGGGACACTCTTTCCTTTCCTCAATCCTTTGATTCTCCTCGGCTCCACTGAATGTCCCTGAAAAGCTCCCTCCTTCTGCTTTCCTCCCATTCCTATGGGACATGATGCCTCGGCTCCCAGGTGCTACAGAATACAAAGGGCTTGGAGTTTGGCAGCTGTGGGTCAGGGTGTAGGATGAGGGGAGAACCAGCTCAGAAGCTCTTATTACCTGCCTTCCTGGTGCTCATCATCCCCCCACCTCCACCCCCATAACCTCACCTGGAGGGAATGACCTAAAGAGGGGCAGGAAGAAGTTTGACTGGCAAGCATGTATATAATGGGGCAGGATCCAAGCAAGGACAGACGCCCCAGAGATAACCTCTTCCTAGCTGTGTGACTTCTTAAGTCTGTCACTGCTCTGGGCCTTCCTCTTTTGTCTAATAACTTGGAAAGGAATCAGAAAGAAGAGGGGACCCTTTTCTCACAGGTGATTTTCCTACCAATCCAGAGTTTCTAAATGAGTTTTCTGTCCTTAGCACAGAATCAGCCTTTGAGTTTCATTCACCAGCATTCTTATTAAGTGCCTACTATGTGCTGGGTGCTATAATTGAGGACCTGGGATATAATTTAGCTTTAAATAAATATTGGGTCTCAGAGGAGACAGATGAATAACCCAGTAACTTTAATAAATGTGATACATGCAATGATCTAATGCCAAACAAAAGAGGGCAGAGAAAGAAGTTACTTTGTCAGGGGAGAGGAGGTCAAAGACAGTTCAGAGGATGTGACCTTGAATAAAGTTGTGAATCATAAAGGAGAAAGGGGATTTCAGGCAAAGATCAGCGTATCAGATTAAGGTCCAAGGGTGTGAAGGAGCAGTGTTTGGAACACCACAAGTAGTTAGGCAAAGCTGAAACTCACTGGTTCAGTAGAATGGGAGGGAAGGAACTGGAAGGGAAGCCTGAATCAATCCTGAAGGGTCTGCTTTCTACTGAGATGCTTGTAGCTTATGAGGTGGCCGGTGGGAAGTGAAGGGAAGGATTTAGACCAAAAGAGATGAGATTTAGAAAGACCCATCTGACATTCATTGTGCTCTATCAGAAATGTTGCAGTCACTCCCAAAGTTCACCCTTTCAGTCCTTTTCAAATATTTATTGGAAATCTCCCTGCCCCCTGTGCCAGTGCTATGCCAGGCACTGAAGACCAAAGAATAAGCAAAACCAGACACCTTGTTCTTATGGTCCTTGCAGTTTGGCAGGGGAGACAGTCTTTAATCAAATAATTACACAAATAAATGCAAAATTACAGTGAGGATGAGTGCTACAAAGGAGAAGTACATGGTGCCAGGAGAGGATGTAATTGTGGCATTTGACATTGCCAGGATGGTCAGGGCAGCTTCTCAGCTGAGCTGAGCTCCAGAGGAAGAGTGTTGCCTCAGGGAAAGGTGCTAGAAGGCTCTGTGGGAATGGCCTCTCCTGCTTTAAAGTCCCCATTCAATACATGTTTCTCTTTACAGTAAATAGACACTATAGAGTTTAAGCAGGTATGTATAATAGTCAACCTTGTATCTTCAGGACCTAACCAACACTTACCACAGAATCAGTGCCCAGTGAAGATTTGGGAAAAAAAGAAAGGAAAAGAATGAAAATCCTTTAGGCACTTTAGATGTTTGGAGATGGCAGTACCCTTCCTCAGATCTGCTTTCTTGCTTCAGCTGCTCGTCCCATGACACTGTTTCAAGTTCCTGTCACTGTTCTTTCCGGTCATCCCGTTTGATTGTGGCTCCTGTGACAGGTGATTTGAAACATCAGGGATGGGGTCCAGTGCCAAGAACATTTGTCTCTTGGAGCCAGAAGACCTGGTTTTATTTAAGCCTCTTTCCATCATTTACCTCTACAAGTCTCAGGTTTGTTTGTTTTTTTTAATATGGAATGGAGATATTGGTTCTTCTCTCCTAGGATTTCTCTGGGAACTAACTGAGATAATAAGAAAAAAATACTTTGTAAACTCTAAGAGCTAAACAAACATAGGACTTAAATATTTGGAGGGCTGCCACATGAGTGAAAAATTAGATTTATTCTTTGGGTCTCCAGAGAACAGAATTAAATCAATGGACAGAAATTACCACATGCAGCTTTCAGCTCAACAGAAGGAAGATATGCTGTAATACTCAGAACGGTCCATCAGTGGAGTGGCTGCCTTTTGAGGTGGTAGGCATCTAACACTGGGAACACTTAATGCAAGTATGCTATAGAAGGAATTCGTTTTTTAAGTAAGTGGGTGGATTGAGTAACTTCTAAGATTTACTTTTAATTTTAGAATTCAACAGTCTGATAGTTAAGACACGTGGAGGAGCTGGGAGAGGGCATATGTGGCCAAGAGAGTACATGAACAGACATATGGAGCAGAAAAGAGTATTGCATGTGTGGGTGACAATATGGAAATTCCAGAAATGATGGATTTGTGTTGGATCAATGATTCAGTGGGAAATAAAGAAGGTAACTAATATTGGTTGAACACCTGTGTGCCAGACACGTGACTCCAATTAAGCTTTGTGGGTGATTTCCAGCCCTTTCCTATGGTGGAGGAGAGATGTTGGCCTTAGGGAACCTTAGACATGGTTGGAGGTTCTCCTGTCTGGAAGTGGGCTGGGTCCTATCCTGAGGAGCGGAGAAGAATTCAGACTATACAGTCTGGTTGGGCTATAAGCTGTGTAAACAATACATAAGCTTCTGTCAAAACACAGAATGTCAATCCTGACTCTACTTCCTTATAGTTTGTGACTCTAGCAAGTTACTTAAACTCTGTGACCCTCAGTTAATTCACATATAAAATGGGGACTCAAACTTGTCCTGCTTCAGGCTGATGTAATAGTTAAGAGGAATAACCTACAGCAAAGGACATTCTGGGAAGAGGACAGGCTTTGGAATCAGACCTAGGTTTGAATCTCAGTCTGCCATGAACTGGTTACAAGATCTTAAATTTTCCTTATCTGTAAGTACAGATAACAATATTTCAAGGCTGTTTTGAAAATTAAGTAAAATAGGAAAAGTGCTTAGCATAGTGCCTGGCACTTAGCAGGTTTTATTTGGTTAGTACAAATAATAAGGTCCCATATATGAAGCAATATTTTTTTGTGTGAAGCACTTATTGAAGTGCCTGGCACATAGTAGGTGTTCAGTTGATGTTATCTCCCTTCTCTCTGGCCCCCGTGTCTGTCAGTCACACTGACAGGGCTGCTGGAGGCCAGGGCAGTGGCTTGCGTATCGTCGTGTCCAGTCTCCAGCATAGTGCTCTGCCCATATAAGAGCTCAATGAATGTCTGCTTCGTAGAAGTGAATCAATTGCTCTTGATGACACAATCTCCTTCTTCAAGTAGACAGTGAGTCATGCCTCTTTTTTTTTTCCTTCTTCCTGTCTCCTCTTTGGTTCTATTTCTGACTCTCATCAGTGGGAGGGGAATCAATGTTCATCAAAGTGATTTTTAAAAATAAAAGAGAGAGGGAGTTTCAGGAGCGATTCTCTGGGCTACTTTCCATTGAGCACAGGATAGTGAGAGCTGGACTGTTGTTTCCAACCTTGCTTTTCTTTAGGTGAAAAACAACAATATTGACAGTAGTAAGCACAGCTACTATAAGCTTTATTACACACCTACTATGTGCCTGGCACTCTCCCAAGCTCTATGAATACATTATCTCTAATCCTCACCTCATGCGAAGAGTTGACTCATTGGAAAAGACTTTGATGCTGGGAGGGATTGGGGGCAGGAGAAGAAGGGGACGACAGAGGATGAGATGGCTGGATGGCATCACTGACTCGATGGATGTCAGTCTGAGTGAACTCCGGGAGTTGGTGATGGACAGGGAGGCCTGGCGTGCTGTGATTCATGGGGTCGCAAAGAGTCGGACACGACTGAGCGACTGAACTGAACTGAACTGAACTGAATCCTCACACAACCACTTCAGGACTGGTATTATTATTTTGCAGACAAATACTATTTGATTTCACTTATAGGAGATACCTAGAATAGTCAAATTCATAGAGTCAGAAGGTACATTGGTAGATGCCAGGGGTGGGGGTTTGGGGAGGGGGAATGGGTAATTTATGTTTAATGGGGACCGAGTTTCAGTTTAGGAAGGGGATGGGTGATGGTGACAGTTGGCCGACAATGTGAATGTACTTAGTGCTACTGAACTGTAGAGTTAAATATGGTTAAAATAGTTTTATATTATGTGACTTTTACCACAATAAAAAAGATTAAAGAAAAGGACTGATATTATTGTCACCACTTTATTAATGAGGAAATTAAGCCTTAGAAAAGTTAATAATACAAGGGACAAATACTCCTATACTTGAGTACCTAGTATGAGCTAGACATTTAAAAAAAATCTTACTTAATTACAAACACCCTACAAAGTAGGTATTATTATTTTTATTCAAATTGTGAAGAAACTGAGCCTCAGAGAGATGAAAAAACCAAGCCATCCAAAATCACACAGCTAATGATAGGAAAAACTGCGAGTCAGACCAAAGCCTGCTCAACTTTTAATTCATCCATTCCCTTTCTGTCTGTCCATTTTCTGCTCTTTGAGGGAAGCTTCATATTGAGGGGCTTCCCAAGTGGCTCAGTGGTAAAGAACCAACCTGCCAATGCAGGAGATGTGGGTTTGATCCCTGGGTTGGGAAGATCCCCTGGAAAAGGAAATGACAAGCCACTCCAGTATTCTTGCCTGGAAAATCCCATGGATAGAGGAGTCTGGTAGGCTACAGACCATGGGGTCGCAAAAGAGTTAGACACACTAAGCAAGTAAACAATGACAACAACGACAAATCATATTTAGACCCTGAATGGGTGCTGCCCTGAGCAGGTCTGAATGAGAGCAGGGTGGCCCATGGCATAAGACTTGTTCAGTCCTGCTGAGCAGACCCTGGGAACCTGGCCCTGCTCCTAGGGCTGACTGTGGAAGGACAAAAACAACGCCTAAGTGGCACCCATGCTGTATAAGGAACTGTTCCAAGCATTTTGGATATAATAACTTTCTTAATCTTTGTGGTAACTTTGTGAAATAGGTATTGTTATAGATGTTATAGGCCTATTGTTATAGACCACTTTATAGATGAAAAAACTAAGGCCCCCAAAGGAAAATTGCCCCAGGAGAGAATTATCCAAAAGTGTGAATACTAGGACACAGGAATCATTGTGAATCATTTTAGAAGCTGCCTACCATTGTCACAAAGTTAGTAAGTGCTAGAATAGGGGTTCAGAGAAGGCATTGGCACCCCACTCCAGTACTCATGCCTGGAAACTCCCATGGACGGAGGAGCCTGGTAGGCTGCAGTCCATGATGGGGTCGCTAAGAGTTGGACACGACTGAGCGACTTCACTTTGACTTTTCACTTTCATGCACTGGAGAAGGAAATGGCAACCCACTCCAGTGTTCTTGCCTGGAGAATCCCAGGGACAGAGGAGCCTAGTGGGCTGCCGTCTATGGGGTCTGCACAGAGTCGGACACGACTGAAGCAACTGAGCAGCAGCAGAATGGGGGTTTACACCCAGAAGTCTACTCGAAAGACCACGCTCTTAACCTCAAAACTATATGGCCTTTTTGTTTAGCAAGTGGTGATTGAATCCCTGATGTGTGCCTAGCCCTGTCCAAGGCACTGAGAGTGTAGAGGTAAAACTAATTCCTTGTCCAAGCTTATTTATTATTCTATACCAGGATTTCCAATTAACTGGGCATCAGTTGAGTAGCTGGATTCTTTGTCAAAGAGATGGAGCACAGGTCCAGACTCCAGGTAGAGATGGGAGACTGGAAACTGTCACAGAGAAGTGGTACAATGCAGGTGGAGTGAGGAGAAATGAGACCTGCTGGCAGTGCAGTTGCTCAAAAATCCTGCTTGGGCCTTTAGATCCCTAGTCTGGACAGGTCGCTTAGTTCTAAACCCTATAGAACAAGATTTGAGGCCTGAGCCTGTACACTGGTAGAAAGAATCTCATCTGTCTCATTGGCTCTGAGGAGTTCAGGAAGTAGAGGTAAGAGCTGCTGCAGTGGTTCATAGGTACACACACACAGAGCTTTTGTGTAGATATAACAGGAGTATCTCTCTAATATTAGTGCCTAAGATTCCTGTGTTAGTGTTTACTCACTCACCCTCACTCATGCACACTCACTCCTCCATCTCTTCATTCATTTTTAAATTCATTCATCTACTCACCCATTCTACACTACTCATTCATGACACCCATCTACTCATTCATTCTACACTACTCATTCATTCTGCACTACTCATCCATGAGCTGGATACAATTCTATTTGCCAGAACTCTTAGGGAGAAGTACTGTATGTGGTCAGAACCAATACTCTGATAAGCTGCTTGAAGTAAAGAGTAAGACACTCCCAAACCATGCTCAACAAACAGGAGATGGTGACTCAAATGCTCTTCCATGATGGTGGATGTGTTAAATGCAGACTGTTTTGCTGAGTAATGTGCAAGTCTGGGTCAGAGCTGAGTTGCACAGGACATGAAGAAGCTGAGCCTTGCCAAAAAAATAACTGATCTGTTTGCCATGTCTGTAAGTCACCCCTTAAATACTTGTTGAATCTATTTCTACTGCATCTCCACTTCTACCACTCTAGTTCAAATACATCTTAGGTCTCACCTGAGCCATTGCAAAGATCTCACCAACCAGCCTGCCTGGTTGCCATCTCTACTTCCTCCAGTTTGTTCTCCACGTCACAGTCAAAGCAATTTTTCTAAAGTTCAGATAAAATCATGTTAATATCCTACCTCAAAATCTTTGATCCTAAAAAGATCAAATTCAAATTCCGTAGCACTGCGTTCAAAGCTCTTTCTAGTTTCATTGCCTACTAATTTCCCACAATTCCTTAAGTTCTGGAGTAGTCATGGGAAAAAACTCTTCCTTATGTCAAAATACCTTTCCTTCACTTCTCTGCTTGGAAAATTCTTATTTAGGAAAAATCCCTGTTGTCTTCCTTCTATTACCAAGTAACCACATCTTTAGGTGATGCTGCTGGACTTGGTAGAGATCCCCTCCATGGGAGTGGTTATGCCATCCACCACATTTCCCATTCTCCTGGGCGTTTTATAGGATTGTGCTTTCTTGGGTGTGGGCATGTGACTTGCTTTGGTCAGTGAACAAGAAAAATGGAAGAGCCAAAACATGACTCACATATTTTCTTTCCTTCTCATAGCTGCTCTGTCAGTCTTTATCCTGGAACGAAGCAGACAAAGAGCAGAGCACCCAGCCAACTCTTAATGGATATGTAAAAATAGTGAAAGATAAAACCTTGTTATTGAAGCTGCTGAGATTTTGAGATTGCTTATTATTGAGTAACCCAGTCTGTCCTAACTGGTGCACTATCTCTGCTTTGACATCTTTCATAGCTACCCTAAATCACCATACTTCTACTTTATCTGAATTGTGTGACACATTTTCTGTATACCACTTATTTGATAGTGATGACATTGCTAATTATTAGTTTGGTGGTATGTCTTAGCCACCTCTATACTTTTGCTGAGCTTTCCTGAGGGCAAGGATGATGCTTGTTCCATTTCTGTATCACACAAATTATGATTCATAGCCAAGGCGAGATACTGAAATAGGTTGTAGGAGTCAGACAGACAGACTTGTTTTGAATCCCGATTCTTACATTTGATGGACAATCTCTGTGAACCTCAGTTTTCTCAACTGTAAAGTGGGAGTAATAATATGTACCTTACAGGGTTTTTCTAAAGTTTATGGATAATAGATGCAGCATATGTACTAATAATGGCATATTATAATTCTTTTGTTCCCCATTTTTTAAAATATCATTACGGGTAAGTAAGTAAGTAAAGTCGCTCAGTTGTGTCCGACTCGTTGCGATCCCATGGACTGTAGCCTACCAGGCTCCTCCCTCCATGGGATTCTCCAGGCAAGAGTACTGGAGTGGGTTGCCATTTCCTTCTCCAGGGGCTCTTCCCAACCCAGGGATTGAACCCGGGTCTCCAGCATTCCAGGCAGATGCTTTAACCTCTGAGCCACCAGGGAAGCCATTACAGGTAGTGTTCAGTAAATGTCTGTAGATAAACCTTTCATTGACTGAGGTATAATGGTATGTGCATCAGACTTGGAATCAGAAGTCCTAGATTTAAGACATAGCTTTTTTTTTTTTAACCAGCTTTGTGTCCTTGGGAAAGTCACTTACCCTCTCTGCAGTTTTGCATTCTCAACTATAAAATGTAAATACTGATCCTTACCTCTGAGAGACTTTTTGTAAAATTTAAATGAGGTAATATATGAGGAATCTTTTATATGTGCTCCAGTATCACACATCTAAAACTATAATGATAAGACTGATTGGTCCCTGACATGAGGACTGTGTGGACATTGTGAAGCACCCCAGAGTATTCCATTAACGCTTTATTGTGGGGTTTGGCTTAGCTTGTTTGTGTTTGTCTTTCCAACTAGACTGTGAGCTGCTTGAGATAAAGAATTGTCTTAGTCATATATTTTTTTTAGTGAAAATGTTTGTTTCTCCTTGTATAAATAATACATGTTTAGCATTAGAAGACAATAAAAATACCTGAAGAAAATGAAAATCCTGATAATTCTTATCTTTCTTACAGAGATAGACACTATTAACCTTCTGATGTGTTTCTTTCCAGTTTTCTTCTCTGCAAATATCATTATGAAGCTGACATTACATTGCACATACAAGCATTGTTCTATCTTATATAAATAAACACATAACCATTCTAAAGTTGGATAAAAAAAAAAAAAGTTGGACATATGTTAATGATACTTTTACACTGTTTAAATAGAGTTTTAACCAAAATTTTTATGCATAAATATTAATGCTAGTCTGATTTTCTATTTTTGTAAAAAAGTTTTTAGAAGGAAAAATTTCCATGTCAAAGGGTACAAATATTTTTAATACTCTTGAGACTTCCAAATTGATTTCCAGAAAGACTGAACCAAGTTCCATTCCCACAAACAAGGTGTAAGGTTGTACATCTTACTACATCCTTGTCTGTAACAAGAATTATAATTAAAAACAAAGAAAAATCTTTTAATATAATAATTATCTATTTACAGTTCTTTCGTGAAATGTTCTTTCCTCCTGCTCATTTTTCTACTGGGATTTTAATTATTTTCTTATTAATTTCTATGATGTTTCAAAAACCATTTTATTATAGTCTCCAAGTACAAGATAAATAATAGATGCTCCTTAAATATACTTTGGATTATTAGTTAGTTGTCCTAGGAACTTTTTAGAAACAAAAACAGACTTTCTATGAGGCTGACTCCTTCCTTTTCCCACCTAGGACACAGCTGGGCAGGAGCGGTACCGGACAATCACCACAGCCTATTACCGTGGAGCCATGGGCTTCATTCTGATGTATGACATCACCAATGAGGAATCTTTCAATGCTGTCCAAGACTGGTATGAGACTCATTCATTCATCCATCAGATTGTTCACGAAACTCTAGCATGTGCTAAGCCCTACGCTATGTGTTAGGGAAAACCAGATGAATAAGACATGGCTCCTGTCTTCACAACGTTCACAGGTGAGCAGAGAGGATAGATCAGTGAGCAGGCAATGACAATATCCTGTGACAGGTGCAGTGATGAGAGTGGTACCCAGGCTGTAGAAACCTAGCTTGGGGAGTTAGGGGATGTGTCCTGGAATTGCTGACATACATACTACGGTTTGAAGATGGGCAAGAATTGGCCAGAGGGACAAATGGATAAGAATGTTGCAGAAAAAGAGTACAGATGTGCAAAGGCAAGAAGGTAGGTGAGAGGGTAAGAAGAGCAGAGGTCGTGACGAATTTTATATGCTGGGGTAGGGAATCTGGATTTTATTTGTAGGTGAGGACATTTGAACCGGGAAACAACAGGTTCAGATGAGTGTTTTAGAAAAAATCATTCTGGACAGAGTACTAAGTGAATCCATATACTGTTTTCCTATAAAGTTTATCCCTTGGCTGGGGGGTGGGGGTCAAGTTCCTAACAGTTCAATATACAATAGAATCTGACACAATTCCCTAGAGGTATAGCCCAACCTCTGGGCCTCCAACCCCCCAGGCCACATCCCCATCTCTTGCATTGTTGCCTGAACTAAACCCCCCTAACCCCAATCCTGGAAAAACTGCCTTCCATCAAACCAGTCTCTGGTGCCAAAAAGGATGGAGACTGCTGACTTAATTCTTTCTCCCTGGAAAATTACTCACAAGGAGAAGGGAGCATGAAGAGAAGGAGAGGTGAAGAGGGAAGGCCAGGACTGGGTGTCCCTATTCAGTGGAGAGGATAAGAATGTGGAAGATGGAGAATCTGTGCCTGGTTCTTATCCAGTCAGAGAGGCAGAGCAGGCCGGGCACAGCACAGCAGTGCTGGCCAGTGCCAAGCTTGTCTTCTGCTCTTTCTTGCCCAACAGCTACCCTTTCAAGACTTCGCTTCTGCCAAGGAACAGTTGCCATGACTATGTGAGGCACCATTGGTTCCTTGGAGCCTTGAGCTGGGAGTGACCTTTCAGGCTGCCTACCTCCACTTTCCAGTTCTGAACAGCAGTCTAGGGTGCCACCCACATGCCTGTCACACATGTGTTCTCCTTCTCAGCCTCTTGGTCATTCCCTTCTTCCTCCTTTCTCCCTCTTTCCTTTTAACAACTCCTTTTCTCCGCCTTCCTTTTTTTCTCCTTTCCTCCCTTTTTTTCTCTTCCTCTCTCATTATACCTTTTTTCCCCTCCTGTTTTTTCCCCTTTCTTATTCTCTCCCTTCCCTCCAGTCATGACTTTTCTCTCCTCCTCCCTTGTCCCCTCTCTCTATCTCCTCCCATCCTCACCTCCCACCATGAAGAGATTAGCTCTTTCTTTAAGTATCTCCACACTGCCCATTCCCTGCCAGCCTTGACCTCCTTCCCTTTCTCCATCAGTCCCTGTTCATCCTGCCTCAGGAACACAGTGACTTTAACACCTGGTGACGATTCCTCCAAGAATAACCTAAGTTGCTAATCTAGGAGCTGAGAGTGGATGGAGGTGGGAGGAGGGAGGAAGATGACAGAAGAGTGGCACGGGAGGCACAGGGAGTTGGCTTCCGGTCCCTGCCTTGAGGCTGAAGACTGTCTGTCTTTTCCAAGCTCTGACCTTCAGTTTTGCCTCTGGGAAACTTGGTCCCAGCCTAGCACCCTTCTGCCATCAAAACCTCAGTGCCCAGCACAGAACCTGGCTCTCTGTAGTTTTACCACAAATGGTGGTTGACTGAATTCCATCTGTTGAGGAAGTGGCTTTTCACCCTTAAAGAGAAGATGGGTAGTGAAATCAGCTTGAGAAGCAGGGTTGGTAGTTGGTCCAGTCTGCAGTTAAGGTTGAGTTAGATTGAATGTCAGTATCAGGATAGGATCAGAGTTTATTTAGATCTGCTTCAGGATTAACTATTTGCTGGCTCCTTCCTTCATCAGACAGTCACTGACTTTGTGCTCTATGCTGGGCGGGGCTGGTACCACAAAGATGGGGCTTCCCTGGTGGCTCAGTGGAAAAGAATCCACCTGCCATTGCAGGAGACGTGGGTTTGATCACTGGTCTGGGAAGATCCCATATGCTGTGGAGCAGCTAAGTTCGTGCCCCATAGCTACTGAACCTGTGCCCTAGAGCCCGGGAGCTACAACTACTGAGCCCATGTGCTGCAGCTCCTGAAGCCTGCACTCTCTAGAGCCTGTGCTCTGCAACAAGAGAAGTCACGACAACGAGAAGCCTGTGCAGGGGATTGAAGAGTAGCCCCCACTCGCTGCAACTAGAGACAAGCTGGCATAGCAACAAAGACCCAGTACAGCCAAGAATAAAAAATAAACACATAAATAAAATTATATATAAAAAAGAATAAACCTATCTCTGCCCTCAAGGAGAGACATAAATCCAGCCAAATGTAATAACAGATGCCACAGTAAAGGTGTAGGGAAATAAAAGGGGGGGTAGGTAACTGTTCCTATGAGGTGTTGGGGAACAGAGTTAGGCTTGCTTCACAAAAAATGTATGCTCAATATAAAGGTCTGGTTTTATTTCCTCTATTTAAAAGTTTATTTCTCATTATAGAAATAACACATGCTCACTTTAAAAAACTTGTCGAGAAAAGTTTTTTATTGGCCACAATGTATGGCTTGTGGGATTGCAACCTTGTTGAAGGGGCTTCTGTGAGCTTCTTGGGGTCCTTTCTGGCCTAGGAGGGTGTCGATAACACAGTCCTCTTCCTGTCTCTCTTTAGGGCTACTCAGATAAAGACCTACTCCTGGGACAATGCCCAGGTCATCCTGGTGGGGAACAAGTGTGATATGGAGGAAGAGAGGGTTGTTCCCACTGAGAAGGGCCGGCTCCTCGCAGAGCAGCTTGGTATGTGCATGACACATGTGGGTGCATGTGTGCACTGGAGTGGGGCAAATGGAGGGAATAAGTGTGTGTTTGTATTTGGGACATTAAGGATGTGCTGTGATCCTGAATTATGTGCATATGTGCTCTGTGTGTGTTGTTTCATATTTAGGGCATATACATGTGGGCTTCATGCTAATGAATTCTAGATAATGCATTATTTATGATACATGTATATTTTGTTACCCTGGATGTATAAATAAAATTTAAATATATGAAATCTTTTTTTTAAACCAGTTCCTTCCACAAAGGATTTGAGGTATCTTATAACATTGTCATAGTATATCAACCAAAAAATGAGACAATTGGAGCAAAGGGAAAAAAGGCAGGAGTAGGAGAACATAAGAGAAGTCCAGGGGTGAGATAACTATATTTTGTAAGTTTTGGGGCATGTGCAAGAGCTGGACTGAAATAGTCACTTTGAGCTTCCTAGCAGCCATTGCAAAGAGGAAAACATAATCAGTTACATGGTTCAGAGATGGTCCTTAAGATAGAAACAAACTCATTATTCCAGAGAAGCACTGCTCTCCACTGACAACTGTAGACTGAGTGCATGTATGCTCAGTTGTATCTGACTCTTTGTGACTCCATGGACTGTAGCCTGCTAGGCTCCTCTGTCCATGGAATTTTCCAGGCAAGAATACTGGAGTGGGTTGCCATTTCCTTCTCCAAGGGATCTTCCCGACCCAGAGACTGAACCACGTCTCTTGCATTGGCAAGCGAATTCTTTACCACTGAGCCACTTGGGAAGCCCGGCAACTGTAGAACAGACTCTATATGCTGAGCGTGATGATGTTCTTAATATCAAACATCCTTTATAGCAACTACAACACACTGAATATCGTAGGCTGTTTCTTACCATTTCTGTCAGTGTAAACTGATGTTTTGTCACCAAAATACAATTCACAGCAAAAGTGATTGTATGAAGTCACGAGGCAATGTAGATTAAACATGCTGCTCAATGATGCTCTTTTTCCAAGGTTAATGCACCTTGATCCTTGTGCTCCATTGAGACCCAGGTGTCTCAGGTATGTCTTAGTGGCCACACAGCAGGACACCTACCTACACCTGCTTAAAAGGGAAGCTTTTCTTTTCTTTTCCCTATTGGGGTTTAATATAGGCTCACCTTAGATAAGTCTTCTTTTAGAAGAATATGTACACTGCTTAACTTTTAGCCAGTCTCCCTAAGTATTTCTCACAACCTCAGTGCTGTAAGTATTAAGGAGAAGGGAGTTTAAAGTTATATTCTCTGCCAGTTTCTGAAGTTCAGATATTTGGGCTGGTAGGTGGGTAAATTGTGTAATATACAAGTGTGAATTTGTGTTGTATATATTTGTATTATGTATATTACGAGGACATGTATAGTGGAGTGTCATATACTACTTTCTTCCTTCCTTCTCCTATTCTCCAGTGTGGCCTGGAATAGAAATCAGCACACTGAAGGTGCTTAATAAATAGGGAGGGTGGGCCATTTGGCTCCTGATGGTTCTTACCCCATCACAGGGCCCACAGAATGTGTCTATACCCATTTCCATGGTTCACAGGACAGTAAACATGTGGCGAAGCCCACACATGGGTGACCTCTGGCTATCTTATGCCTTCAGCCTCTGTCTCCGAGATGCCCTGCACTTTCCCTGGACAAACAATGCCACTTCTGTTTGACTCTTTTTTATCCCCCATCTCCCACTCTTATCTAGCTGTTGAACCCCCACTCAACTTTCAAAACACACCTCCCCCAGCTCTTTTCTTGGTTCCCCCACTTAGAGTACCCTATGCATGCAACAGTCACAGTACCCATCTCCCTTGGGTGCACTTGTTTCCTTATCTGTCTCCAGAAAGCTTCATGAGGACAGGAAATGAGTCTTGTTTATCTTTATACCCATAGTGCCTGGCATATGGTCTGGCAGTGAGTAAACACTGTAAAAATATGTTTTGATTAAAATTTTATGGAGTCAATTATTTGGCTACTTCATTTTACTTCATTCTAATTATGAGTTCCTGAGCTCCTACTCCATGCCAAGTACTGTGCTGCGAAATAGGCTATGTTCCCTGGTCTGAGACAGAAACTGTGATAAGCCAGGTGATCAGTGCTGTGATAGAAGGATGCGCCAGGGGCTGTGCACACAGAGGAGGCATCTATTCAGTTTGGGTCAGAGAACGTGAAGCCCATGCTGAGTCTTTTTTTTTTTAATTAATTTTGATTTGAGTGCAGTTTGCTTTGCAATGTTGTACTATTTTCTGCTGTACAGCAAAATGAATCTGCCATACATATACATACTATCTCCTCCCTTTTGAATGTCCTTCCCATTCAGGTCACCACAGTACATTACAAGGGAGTTCCTTGTGCTCTACAGTGTGTCCTCATTAGTTATCCATTTTATGTGTCGTGTCAAGAGATAACTCATTGAAAAAGACCCTGATGTTGTGAAATACTGAAGGCAAAAGGAGAAGAGGGCAGCAGATGGTTAGATGAATTTGAGCAAAGTCTGGGAGATAGTGAAGGACAGGGAAGTGTGGCATGCTGCAGTCCATGAGGTCGAAAAGAGTCAGACACTACTTAGCAACTGAACAACATCAATAGTGTATATGTGTCAATCCTAATCTCCCAGTGCTTCCTACCACCTTCCCTTCCCCCTTGGTATCCATGCATTTGTTCTCTACTTCCAAGTCTCTATTTCTGCTTTGAAAGTCTTTAAAATATTTTTAAAAT
Source organism: Budorcas taxicolor (assembly GCF_023091745.1). Taxonomy (NCBI): domain Eukaryota; kingdom Metazoa; phylum Chordata; class Mammalia; order Artiodactyla; family Bovidae; genus Budorcas; species Budorcas taxicolor. The sequence goes on from NC_068912.1 coordinate 94,525,715, forward strand.
TTATTTTATTTTTGGCTGCACTGGGTCTTTGTTGCTGTACTTGGGCTTTCTCTAGTTGCGATGCTGAGCTTCTCATTGTGATGGCTTCTCTTGCTGCTGAGCATGGGCTCTAGGGTGCTTGGGCTCAGTAGTTGTGGTACACAGGCTTAGTTGCTCTGCAGCATGTGGAATATTCCTGAAGCACGGATTGAATCCCTGTCCCCTGCATTGGCAAGTGGATTCTTAACCACTGGACCACCAGGGAAGTCCCTGATTTGCAAGGAAAACAGAGCTGGAGGAGTCAGGCTCCCTGACTCCACATTAGGCCTTGGAGATAAGTAGGAGCAGTCAAGTGAGGAAGAAAGGCAAGGACATTCCAGGCACGAGGAATAACACTGGCAAAGGCAAGGAATAGCCCTGTGTTTCTCAGTTCAGTTCAGTTGCTCAGTCATGTCCGACTCGTTGCGACCCCATGAATCGCAGCACGCCAGGCCTCCCTGTCCATCACCAACACCTGGAGTTCACTCAACTCACGTCCATCGAGTCCGTGATGCCATCCAGCCATCTCATCCTCGGTCGTCCCCTTCTCCTCCTGCCCCCAATCCCTCCCAGCATCAGAGTCTTTTCCAATGAGTCAACTCTTCGCATGAGGTGGCCAAAGTACTGGAGTTTCAGCTTCAGCATCAATCCTTCCAAAGAAATCCTAGGGCTGATCTCCTTCAGAATGGACTGGTTGGATCTCCTTACAGTCCAAGGGACTCTCAAGAGTCTTCTCCAACACCACAGTTCAAAAGCATCAATTCTTCGGCACTCAGCCTTCTTCACAGTCCAACTCTCACATCCATACACGACAGGAAAAACCATAGCCTTGACTAGACGGACCTTAGTCAGCAAAGTAATGTCTCTGCTTTTGAATATGCTATCTAGGTTGGTCATAACTTTTCTTCCAAGGAGTAAGCGTCTTTTAATTTCATGGCTGCAGTCACCTGTGTATTTAGGGAACCATAAATCACTGGATTGTGTGAGTCTAGAGTAGTGCTTCCCCAGTTGAGAGATTGATGTCACTGGGTGTTCAAGATAATTTTATGTATATATTTTGGTGTATATTAGGAAAAAATATAATTAGCATCTCAAGCCTTTAAGGTTAAACAAGACTGTTTTTAAAAGGTGAGTTAATTTTATATTAGGAAAAAATATAGCCAGCATGCCAAGCCATTATGACTAATGTTTTTAAAAGGTGAGTTTGTTAAACATTTATTAGGTATTTACCATGTGCCAGGCCCTATTCTAAGTGTTTTAAAGTAATACTCATTTAATTTAAAAGTACCTAATTTAATTTAGGTACATTTCTTATAGAGATGAGAAAACTGAGGCACAGAAAAGTTGAGTAACTTGTTTAAGATCACGTAGCTAGTAACAGGTAGAGTCAGAATTTGAATTCAAGTAGTAGTCTGGCTCCAGAGCTGGACTTTTAACCACTTAACCTCACTATACAGTGAATAGAATAATAATAGGTAATATATATTGAGCCAGGCATTATATGAAGTGCTTTGTGTTAATTATCTCTTTTAATTCTCAACATAACTCTTTAAGATAGGTCAAGTTCAGCATAGGTTCATGAGATTCTTGCTTAAGATTATGCATTTCTGAAGCGACTTAGCAGCAGCAGAGCCAATAAAGGGGCTTCCCCAGTGGCTCAGCAACAAAGAATTCGCCTGCGATGCAGGAGACGCTGATTTGGTCCCTGGGTCAGGAAGATCCTCTGGAGGAGGAAATGGCAACCCACTCCAGTATTCTTGCCTGGGAAATCCCATGGACAGCAGAATCTGGCAGGCTACAATCAGTCCATGGGGTCACAAAGAGTCTGACACAACTTAAGTGATTTAGTGCACGCGTGTACACACATATATACACACACACACAGAGCCAATAAAGATCTATCTAATTTATGTAGACAGACAGACGGAAGTGAGATTAATTCTTAGTACAGAGTTTAGGAAGACACTAAAAGAGGGCATTAATGAATTGGTTAGCTTGCCTGGAGAATCCCAGGGACAGGGGAGCCTGGTGGGCTGCCGTCTATGGGGTCACACAGAGTCGGACACGACTGAAGTGACTTAGCAGCAGCAGCAGCGTAGGTCAAGGTAACCCATCTCAGTCCTACTGAACTTCCTGAGCTTTTCTCTACTGCTTACCAGAACTCAGCTATTTACATGTCTGTTTTACACTATACCTCAGCAGTAGTCGGGGTTATGTCTAATTGTTTTCATTATCCCAACCATCCAGCACAGGATACTCATTCACTCATACATTTATACATTGAAAAATATTTATTGAGCATATACTCTGAGACAGGTTGTATCTTGGCACTTAGGTGTGATTCTTACTATCATGGAACTAATGGGGGAAAGAGACATTAAACAAATAATCATACAAGTAAATACATAATTAAAAATTTGTAAATGGGTAAATTGTATGGTATGCAAATTATATCTCAATAACACTGTTTAAAACTGTGATATGTTCTGTGTGACTTAGGACTCTCATTATGGCAAGTGATAAAATCTCAAATCAAACTAGCTTTAATTTTAAAAAAGAATGTATTAGCTTATGTAGCTGGGAAGTCCGCTAGTCACAGGACTCAACTGGGTCTGTATTTCTTAGCTTTGCATATCCCTTCAGCCTCTTTCTGTAGCCAGACTCTGAATGGGGAATTAGATAAATGACGGCAGCTCCAGATTTATATCCTCCAACTTCTGCAAAAGAGGATTCTTGCTCCCAACCACCATATATCAATCTCAGTGAAGACTATGAGTGAATACCTGTGAGTCACATGCCTGTTTCAGTGGCTGGGGGAGGCAAGTATTATAACCTATAGTCCCACCACTATTGTTTAAAGTAGCAATTCCATAAAAGAAGGAATGGTGGACAGATAAAAGTAAGGTAGTGAAGTGAAAGTCACTCAGTCGTGTCCGACTCTTTGTGACCCCATGGACTGTATAGTCCTTGGAATTCTCCAGGCCAGAATACTGGAGTGGGTAGCCTTTCCCTTCTCCAGGGGATCTCCCCAACCCAGAGACTGAACCTAGGTCTCCCGCACTGTAGGTGGATTCTTTACCAGCTGAGCCACAAGGGAAGCCCAAGAATACTGGAGTGGGTAGCCTATCCCTTCTCCAGGGGATCTTTCTGACCCAGGAATCAAACCGGGGTCTCCTGCATTGCAGGCGGATTCTTTACCAACTGAGCTATGGGCTTCCAGTAAAAGTAAGGTAAGTCCACCACAAGTGATATGAAGAAAGTAAAAAAGAGAGACCTAATTTTAGACTGGAGAGTCAAAGTCTTCTGAGAAAGTAACACTTAAGCTGAGAACAAAAGGATCAGAAAAATATTAGTTAGGCAAAGAGCTGGCGGGGGGCTGGGGGGATTGGGAGCGGTGTGTTCCACAACAAGACCAGAACTAATGTGGTTTACTTATTTATTTTTTACTGTGCTGGGTCTTCTTGCTGCATGTGAGCTTTCTCTAGTTGCACTGGGTTGGGGCGGGGGTGCAGTAAATAACCCTTTGTTGCTGTGTATGGGCTTCTAATTGCAGTGGCTTCTCTTATAGTGGAGCACAGGCTCTAGAAAACTGGCTCAGTAGTTGTGGAAAACGGGCTTAGTTGTCCCAAGGCATGTGGGATCTTCCTGGGTTCGAACTAGTGTCCCCTGCATTGGCAGGTGGATTCTCTACTGATGGATCATCAGTCAGTTCAGTTCAGTCAGTCAGTTGTGTCCAACTCTTTGCAACCCCATGGAGTACAGCACGCCAGGCTTCCCTGTCCAATTCCTGGAGTCTACTCAAACACATGTCCATCTCATCCTCTGTTGTCAGTCCCCTTCTCCTCCTGCCTTCAATCTTTCCCAACATCAGGGTCTTTTCAAATGTGTCAGTTCTTCATATCAGATGGTCAAAGTATTGGAGTTTCAGTTTCAGCATCAGTCCTTCCAATGAATATTCAGGACTGGTTTCCTTTAGGATGGACTGGTTGGATCTCCTTGCAGTCCAAGAGACTCTCAAGAGTCTTCTCCAACACCACAGTTCAAAAGCATCAATTCTTCACCATTCAGCTTTCTTTATAGTCCAACTCTCACATCCATATATGACTACTGGAAAAAACATAGCCTTACTAGATGGACCTTTGTTGGCAAAGTAATGTCTCTGCTTTTTAATATGCTGTCTAGGTTGGTCATAACTTTCCTTCCAAGGAGTAAGCTTCTTTTAATTTCATGGCTGCAGTCACCATCTTCAGTGATTTTGGAACCCCCTAAAAATAAACTGCCATTGTTTCCACTGTTTTCCCATCTATTTGCCATGAAGTGATGGGACCAGATGCCACGATCTTCGTTTTCTGAATGTTGAGCTCTAAGCCAACTTTTTCACTCTCTTCTTTCACTTTCATCAAGAGGCTTTTTAGTTCTTCACTTTCTGCCATAAGGGTGGTGTCATCTGCATATCTGAGGTTATTGATATTTCTCCTGGCAATCGTGATTCCAACTTGTGCTTCCTCCAGCCCATCGTTTCTCATGATAGACTCTACATAGAAGTTAAATAAGCAGGGTAACAATACACAGCCTTGACATACTCCTTTTCCTATTTGGAACCAGTATGTTGTTCCATGACCAGTTCTAACTATTGCTTCCTGACCTGCATACAGATTTCTCAGGAGGCAGGTCAGGTGGTCTGGTATTCCCATCTCTCTCAGAATTTTCCACAGTTGATTGTGATCCACACAGTCAAAGGCTTTGGCATAGTCAATAAAGCAGAAATAGATGTTTTTCTGGAACTCTCTTGCTTTTTTGATGATCCAGCAGATGTTGGCAATTTGATCTCTGGTTCCTGTGCCTTTTCTAAAACCAGCTTGAACATCAGGAAGTTCACAGTTCACGTACTATTGAAGCCTGGCTTGGAGAATTTTGAGCATTACTCTACTAGCTTGTGAGATGAGTGAAATTGTGCGGTAGTTTGAGCATTCTTTGGCATTGCCTTTCTTTGGGATTGGAATGAACACTGACCTTTTCCAGTCCTGTGGCCACTGCTGAGTTTTCCAAATTTGCTGGCATATTGAGTGTAACACTTTCACAGCATCATCTTTCAGGATTTGAAATAGCTCAACTGGAATTCCATCACCTCCACTAGCTTTGTTCGTAGTGATGCTTTCTAAGGCCCACTTGACTTCACATTCCAGGATGTCTGGCTCTACGTGAGTGATCACACCACTGGGATTATCTGGGTCATGAATATGTTTTTTGTACAGTTCTGTGTATTCTTGCTGCCTCTTCTTAATATCTTCTGCTTCTGTTAGGTCCATTCCATTTCTGTCCTTTATCGAGCCCATCTCTGCATGAAATGTTCCCTTGGTATCTCTAATTTTCTTGAAGAGATCTCCAGTCTTTCCCATTCTGTTGTTTTCCTCTATTTCTTTGCATTGATCGCTGAGGAAGGCTTTCTTATCTCTCCTTGCTATTCTTTGGAACTCTGCATTCAAATGCGTATATCTTTCCTTTTCTCCTTTGCTTTTTGCTTTTCTTCTTTTCACAGCTATTTGTAAGGCCTCCTCAGACAGCCATTTTGCTTTTTTGTATTTCTTTTTCTTGGGGATGGTCTTGCTCCCTATCTCCTGTACAATGTCATGAACCTCCGTCCATAGTTCATCAGGCACTCTGTCTATCAGATCTAGTCCCTTAAATCTATTTCTCACTTCCACTGTATAATCATAAGGGATTTGATTTAGGTCATACCTGAATGGTCTAGTGGTTTTCCCTTTCTTCAATTTAAGTCTGAATTTGGCAATAAGGAGCTCATGATCTGAGCCACAGTCAGCTCCTGGTCTTGTTTTTGGTGACTGTATAGAGCGTCTCCATCTTTGGCTGCAAAGAATATAGTCAATCTGATTTCAGTGTTGACCATCTGGTGATGTCCATGTGTAGAGTCTTCTCTTGTGTTGTAGAGTTAGGAGCAGTTAAAGTAAAAACCTAGGAATGTTCAGGCCTGCTCTGTTTTTTTTTTTTTTTTTTAATCTTCTTTGTTCTCAGGAAAGGCAAAGGAAAAACCCATTCTTCTTTTTTTCTTTTTCACTGCAACATCTGTTCAAAGTGTGGTTTTGAAACATACATATAAATGCTCACGGTAGTGAAGTGTGGAGGGAAAAGTAACCAGCCTACGCTACGCGTTTGGAGACTGAGGGTTTTATCCAGCTTCTGCCAACTAGTTTACTGTGTGACCTTGAGCATCTTATTTCCTGTTTCTGGGTCTCAAGTTGCCCTTTTGAAAAACAGTGGATTTGGATTAGCTGAGTGGGAAGATCTGTTCAGCTCTATCCCTCTGATTCCATGATTTCAATTCACACAATTCCTGACTCATTACTTAGTGCCCACAGACCCTTGTACATGGCCCCTTTTTGGAGGAAATGTTGATATGTATTAAATTTGAGTGATGGATGCATCAGGGTGTATTATGTTATTTTGTCTACCTTTATATTATATGCATCAAGATGGCCTCTTTTATTTTTGAGTGCTCGATAAATGTTTTTTGGATTGGGATGAATTAAAACCTTGCATCACTCAGCCTGGCTGCAGAGAAAGACCTACTTGACGCTGAGAACAACTAACTTTGCTGTAATGACTTGTGATTCATAATGTGTTTTCACAGCAAGTCCCTTGTGACTCTTACCCTCACTTGTAGCCTGGGAGGCAGCATCGTATTCAACTCCATTACACTGAAGAAGCTGACCACTTATGTTTTCTTGCACACAATGAGCTGTACCACACCTCCATGTCTTTTTTTTTTTTTAACTTGAAGATTATGTAACTTTTCTAAGCCATACAGTTCATAGGTGGCAGGTCCAATACTCAAAACTTAGCCTTTAGAGTCAAAATCCTAATGCTCCCATTGTATCATCACCCAGTGGTATTTTTGCAGAAGTTTGACATAGTTTCTCTTGGTATTTCCACCCTCAGTCATAATGTTGGTGAGAATTCTTTAGATTACGACAACATAATGGTATGTGGTAACAACCCAAGTCAGGAGCTTAGATAATAAAAGTTGATTTCCCACTCACATTATATGCCAGTTGCAAGTCAGCTGCAACTCTGTCCATGTCATGCAACTCTGAGATCCAATCTGGAGGCCCAAGGCACGCAAAGACGTTCAAAGCTTCCACTGGCACTTAGAATACCCACATTCATTGTCCAAAGCAAGTTACATGATGAAATCTGATGTTGATGCATGAAGGAAACATATTCCTCCCACAAGGAGGCACTGCAAGCCACTTGGCAGTGGGTGGGAATATAAAATCTACAGGGAGAACAGTGAACAGTCTGCCACCATCACTGAACATATCATGGACCCTGGTGCCATAGAGGTGGATAGGTTCCCTGCCCTCAAGGTGCTCATTGATCAGGGAAACAAAATAGTGGAGAGATAAGCTCAACATCCTGTGCCAGTCCTTAGCTTGATTGCTGTCGTTCCTCACCCTTCTGCTCTGTCTCTCTCTCTGGAAACTGCCCAAAGGCTGTGTTTCCCAGGCTCCTTTGATAGCGGCTTCTGGCTCGGTTTAGCCAAGGAGAGACACAGGCAAGTAACTGGCATGTTGAAAAGGGGAAAAACCTGCATGTGTGTCTCCCGTAGCCTTTGGCTGGCTCCTCCAGGAGGGGCTGCTCTTCTTCTCTGACTCCTGCACCCACGGTTTTAACTTCCTTTGGTCCCATTAATAGATTCCCACCCCCTCACCCCCCAAGTGTTGATAATCTCTGGGTTTCTTCACTATTCTATTTGGCCTCTTAATTCTTCTGTCATCCATATAACCGTTTCCCTCTGTTTAAATGTTGAAAATAGTTCGCATTTTCCTGAGGGAATCTGACTGAAACAATCATGTCAGGTGCCATGGGGGTCTAGGGGAAAGACACATTGTATGTCCTGAGTTCTGAGTGGTGGAGATGGGGTGGGAAGAGAAAGGAGAGGCTCTTTGGAATCAGAGATTCCACAGGTGAGTAATAAAAGAGGATCAGGAGTAAGAGCTAGAGACTAGTAGCATGAGTAACAGCACCAAATAAGAAAGTGTTGTTTCTGGAGCATGGTGTGAGTCAGGGAGATGAGGCTGAGGAAGTGGGCAGAAGCTGAGCCATGCAGAATCTTGGGTGTTAACTTAATAAGGTGAAGGCTGGATATTGGATTAATTAGACCTCTGTGAGCTCTAGTAACACAAATCTAGACAAACCTAAACAGTGTATAGAAAAGCAAAGACATCACTTTGCCGACAAAGGTCTGTATAGTCAAAGCTATGGCCTTTCCAATAGTCACGTACGGATGTGAGAGTTGGACTGAACGCTGAGGAATTGATGTTTTTGTATTGTGGTGCTGGACAAGACTCTTGAGAGTCCTTTGGACACCAAGGAGATCAAGTCAGTCAATCCTAAAGGAAATCAACCCTGAATACTCATTGGAAGGACTGATGCTGAAGCTGAAGCTACGGTACTTTGGCCAGCTGATGCGAAGAACTGACTCATTGGAAAAGACCCTGATGCTGGGAAGTATTGAAGGCAAAAGGAGAAGAAGGTGGCAGAGGATGAGATGTTTGCACAGCATCACCAATTCAATGGACATGAACTAGGGCAAACTGGGACATGGTGAGAGACAGGGAGACCTGGCATGCTGCAGTCCATGGGGTCACAAAGATTTGGACATGACTTAGCACACAAATCTAATTCAAAATAGCTGAAGTTATAAGGACAGTGACATAGCATAAGCAAAACGGAAGATAATTTTGTTGGAAATGAAATGGCTAAGAAATTAACAGCCAGGGTATTGGGGTGGATTGTGCACCTGAAAGCCTAAGTTCCTGAGAGTGAGTACATGCCTGGGTGGAAAGGAAGACAGCGAGTCACTTGCCAAAGTCATCAGTGCCTAGAGGGGCTTGAGTTGCAGATTGATATAATACAAGATAGAGATGAGGAGGTACCAGAGCCGGCTAGAGAAGGGATTTGAATGTAAAAGTACGGGAGAAATGTTCCGGGGCAGTGTCAGAGTGAGGAGAGGTGAGTTTAGTTTATTGTGAGTTTCTAAAAAGAATTCTGAGGTCATATTCAGAAGCAGGCAATGTGGCCAGAGTCAGTGGAGCTTGTGGGGCTATGACAGCTGCCTTTGGACAGGATGGGTAAACAGGAGCATTTTGGGGGTGGGAATTTTCTCAGATTCAGTTAAGAATTGGGCCCTGTGAAAGACAGCAGAAATTCCATTGTTCTGAAGCCAATTAGAGGGAGGAAAGGACTGGGGGCTAGTCTGATTAATTGGTTGTCATCTTCCTGAGCTCTGCAGATTCTCAGCTCCTGAGACTCCTCACTAATGAACCTGAGGAAAAGGTTACCATCTTGGCCTACTAATGAAGAGCCTTCCAGTAGTCTGACAGTAATTGGTTGGAGGTGCACTTGAGGTTGTTCTGATAGCAAAAGAGACCCATGAGCTGGCTAGGGTGATGCGCCGCTTACTTGAATCAGAGGTCTCCTACCTTGGGCACCTTTGAGAGGACAGTGATGACAGCTCCTTGGCATGACATACACACTCTCTGTGTTTGGTTACTTACGGCCTCTCATCTCACCAATCTGAGCTTTCTGCTCTAACGATAGACTGCTATGGGCATTCTGGGATAATAAAGGCTGTTTTCTGACCCCTTATGTGTGCTTATTCTGTTTCCTGGGCCTAGTGTTCTGTATGTGTGTGTGTGCTCACACTTACACTCACACTATGTGTCTTTTTTTTAAAGATTTATTTCTTTATTTTTGGCTGTGCTGGGTCTTCACTGCTGAACTGGGTCTGCTCTTCATTGTGGTGCATGGCTTCTCATTGCCATGGCTTCTCTTTTTGCAGAGCACAGGCTCTAGAACGCTGGCTCAGTAGTTGTGGCCCATGGGCTTAGCTGCTCTGAGGCATGTGGAATCTTCCCAGACCAGGGATAGAATCCATGTCCCCTGCATTGGCAGGAGGATTATTAACCACTAGACTACCAGGGAAGCCCCCCCGGCTCCACCACCACCACATAGCTTTATGTAGCTGATATATGCTTAGGAATCAGCTTTTCCAAGAAGCTTTCCTTGGGCCCCAGGCTTAGATAGGTGCCTCCTGTGCGCCTGACAGTCTCCTTGCTACCTGCCTTTCCAACATTGTCTATATGTCTATCTTCCACACTAGACTAGGAGCTCCTCAACTGTGGGAACTGCATTTGATTCACATCAGTGTCCCCAGTGCCCAGCAAAGGATTTGTCCTGCTTGCTGAGATGAGTTCTCATGACCTTCACTATCCACAGCCCCCTAGCTACACCCTCAATGCTCATTCCTGTCCCCTTCATCCATCTGTCCATTCATTCAGTTAACACTCAGCAAGCCCTTACTCCTCTGGCTAGTGCTGGAGCTTAGATAAATGACATGATCTCTGCTTGGGGAGCTCCTTGTCAGATGGACTTCCATTGTGCAGGGTAAGCTGTGCTGTGGCAGGAGCAGCACAGAGGATGAAGAAGCCATATCTAAGCTAAGGCTTAAAGCATAAGTTCATTAGGTGAAGAGTTTTGTTCAGTTCTGGCCTTAAAGTCTCCCCTTCTCTACTAACTTTTGGAAGCTTATTCCCCATCTCCTCCCCTTCCGTTCTCTCCCTCTGCTGCATTCCTGCACAACCTCTAGTTTGCTCTACCTGACTTATAATGTGTTTGTCACTGTCCCAACTGAGAGCGAGACAAGGGGGCATAAGCAGTAAGAGCCCTGGCTTATGCTCCGTCCCTGAGCCTCAGTTTTCCTATCTGTAAATTACAAATGATAACCCTTGCCTTGCCCCCACTCCCATCACAAAGTTGTTTTAAATTTGTATTTGTGAATCATTAAGGACTATACATATGTGAGGGACTGACACTCTGACTGGTGTATCTTTTCTCCATAATTAGATTTGGTCTTCTTTTGTCCCTGGCACTTAGTGCAAGACATGGCACAAAGTCAATGTTCAGTAAAGACCTGGTTTGTCAATCAGCCCTGAATGATGAAGAAAAAAGAGGCTTTCCTCCAAAGGCCCTGGTGAATGATGGAGGGGCAGGGAAGCTGGGACTCGATGGGCTAGGAAGATAAGAGAAAGGGAATTGCCATGGATTTCACATGCCAATCACTTCACATACTTTTGTGCATTTAATTAAACCTTATTCCCACTCTATGAGGTAGGTCATATTTACCTGTTCCATAGATGAAGAAACAGAGGCTGGGAGAAATTAGGCAACTTGCCTGAGGTCACACAGCTGGTAGCTGACAGAGACTATTCAAACCCAGGCTTTCTGACTTCTGGGTTTCTTACCCACTGCCCTCTTGTGCAGTGAGCATGTCCTCCCCTGGGTGCCAATTCCTCAGAAGGGATCAGTGCCCCTGGCCTTAACCTGTGTCCCCATCTTCATCCAAATTGATTGTTTAAGCCTATTTACTTCTTTACCTATTTTCCCCCTTCCTAGGCAAGCAACATACACTGCCTGCTTCCCTAAACAGTATCATTTGTAACAAACCGGTCAAAGGCCAGAAAGTCAATTTTTATGATATTCATTAAGGACAGGCAACATGCTGAAGAGTCTCTAAAGCCAGCTGAGTTTCAACAGCCTGTGGATAACAAACCAGCGGCCACTTCCTTCTTTATCTCATCCTCAATTAGCAGGCACTTCTACAGCTTGCCTTTCTCAGGTCGGGAAGTGGGCCCCAGAAGAGGCTGTCTACCAGAGGTGAGCTAGTGTAATTGTGAGTGCCTTCAGGCTGGGATGGCCTGGGGAAGAGGAGCCCTGTTTGTGCCTGGGGGCTTCAGCCCTCTCTGTGGACAATGAGATATTAGGGAGAAAAAGGGAGGAGGAAAAAGAACCCCCTCCTGTGTGTGTGAGAGGATGATAAGAGGGAGAAAGCGGTAAAGTGGAGGTAAAAGGAGCAGATGAAAGAAGAGCAGAAAGAAGCTGTCACTGTAACAAGCAACTTAGTACAGCAATTTATCCATAGTCTGGCTCCATCCTCCCAACTGCTCTCAGCAGGAAGATGCTGTGATTATTCTTATTTGACAAACGAGGAGTCTGAGGCTCAGAGAGGTTAAGTGATTCAGAAAGATAAAGTGACTTGCCCAGATTTAGATACTGTGGTAGTCAGATAAAAGCAAAGGAGGCCAAAGAGACTTGTAAAGTAAGAAAAAGATATGAGCAGAAAAAAAGAAAACAGGAAAGTGAAAGGGAGAAAGATGAAGAAAGGAGAGGCAGGGCTGTGTATGGACGTGGAAGCCAGCCAAACCCAGATCTAAACCCAATTTCCACTAACACAGTCATGTGACCTTGTGTGAGTTATGTAATCTCTTGGAGCCTTCATCTTTCTTTTATAAATTGGAGATGATTATATTTACCTCACAGGCTATTATGAGGATTAAGTAAGAAAATATTTGTAAAGCTTCTAGCATAGCATCTGGCATACAGTAGGTACTCAACAAATATTAAGGATCCCAAGGAATATGAGGAACAGAAGAGAAAAAGAAAGAGCTAAAATGGATAAAAGCAAAGAGGGATGTTTTTGAGGAGAAATAAAAGATGGACTTGGAAGGAAGGGAAAGAGGAAGGTGGACGGACAAAAAAGGAGGAAATAGGCTGGTGCAGGGACGAAATAGAGAAAACAGGTTCATGCGTCTAAGGACTGCCACCAACCTGGCTAGGACTCCTCAGTTGGGAAGCAGCCGCTTTATCTGAATCAGGAGGACCTTTCTCTTGTCTCCTGGGACAACCAGGTTCTGTTCATTGTCACAGGAAGTATCTTTAAGGGTCTTAAGGCGCAAACACACAAGAAAGTCTCACACTTCAGATGCAGTTTTTCCTGGGTCATTTGTCAGGATCTTGTGAGGCAGGAGAGATCCAGAGTAATTCCTGGGAATTGAGGGAAGAGAAAGCCCTCAGAGGGCAGATAAGCCAGTGTGTCTGTGGGTAGAAAGAGCAAATGAAGCTTTACTTATTTGGTGAAGATCTTGGGGTGCCTCCCAGAGTCTACACTAGAGCTGGCCAGGCTGGGGTAAGCGGGGGCCCAGGGGAAAGAGAAGCAAAAGCACTGGTCAAAAGGGACAAGCTTAGGCTTCTTATACTGATCACCTTGGGCAGGTCAGCATTTTTCTTGAAGCCACAGAGTGAGTGTTAGTGAAATGAAGGTCTGCCTGGACCCTCCATCCCCCAGGTGTGACATGAGGATCAAATGAAATAAGACATTCAATCAATGCTTTGGAAATGGAAGTGTTGTATATACATAGTCACGTAGTCACTCTCAAAAAACATCTAATTATTACTCTCACGCCGTCTCACCCCATCAGGTACAGAAGTGTACACTTTACCTGCATTCTCTTGTTTAATCCTTGAAATAAATCTATGAGATAGGTAAGATTGTCCCAATTTACAAACCAGGGAATTGATTCATAAAGAAAATAGTGACTTGCTGGGGATTACACAGCTGGTCAATGATAGAGCCAGGATCACTCTGACTCAGGATCCTGGGTCACTGAATCATCTCCTTCAAGCAGAAACCTCCTTGAAGCAGCAAGGCCTCCTTGCTTCAAAGCCTGAGCACTGGCTATATTAATACAGAGTGTTCTATCAAGGGGGCATGAAAGGGAAGGGAAAAATCCTTACTGCTATCTCTCTTCTCTCTCTTTTTAAAAATTTTATTGCTTTACAATAATGTGTTAGTGTACACTGTACAGCCAAGTGAATCAGCTGTACATATACATGTATTCGGTCTTCCCTGGTGGCTCAGACAGTAAAGAATCTGCTTGCAATGCAGGAGACCCAGGTTCAATCCCTGGGTTGGGAAGATCCCCTGGAGAAAAGAATGGCTGCCCATTCCAGTATTCTTACCTGGAGAATCTCAGGGATGGAAAAGCCCAGCAGGCTATAGTCCATGGGGTTGCAAAGAGTCAGACATGACTGAGTGACTAACACACACATACATGTAGCTCCCCTTTTTTGGATTTCCTTCCCATTTAGGTCACCACAGAGCATTCAGTAGAGTTCTCTGTGCTATTCAGTAGCTATTCATTAGTTATCTATTTTATACATAATATATGTCTCTCTTCTGTCTTCAGGGTTTGACTTCTTTGAAGCCAGTGCCAAGGAGAACATCAGCGTGAGGCAGGCCTTTGAGCGCCTGGTGGATGCCATTTGCGACAAGATGTCTGATACGCTGGACACAGACCCCTCCTTGCTGGGCACCTCCAAGAACACCCGTCTCTCAGACACCCCACCTCTGCTGCAGCAGAACTGCTCATGCTAGGCAAGGCCCACCATCCCGATCTCCCTTCATTGTGGCCCTACTCCCACTCTGCTTCCTTGTTTCCACCCCAAGCTGAGTTGCTGCTGTTCCTTGCCTGCACTGGAGGTGGAAGCATGAACCCTGGGGTTCTCTACAGGTGGCCCCACTCACATACACTCAGCACGACAACTAGGTCACAATGTGGGCGGAGATTCATTTTACAAAAGTTGACTCCACTTTACAAAGGCGATTCACTACAGGGGCTTGGAAAAGCAAGTCTCTTCTCTGCCTTTAAAATAAGATTCCCTCCCTTGACTAAAATTTGACACACCCATGCACACTTTTCAGGGCCTGGCTAACTGTGTAAAGTGAGACACACCTGCATAGCTAATCTTTTGGGAAAAAAAAGAAAAAAAAAAAACCTCTCCTTACACAGCCAGCTTGTTTCATATCAGGCTCCCTGTGGGCCTTCCTCTCATCACTAGATAAGCCTTGTTTCTCAAAGCCCTCGTCTGTTACCACGGATGCCCAGGGGGCTTGGACAGTTGCTGTGGTGACAGGCCAGAGCTAATCTCCAGAGAGCTCAGCCTCTCTAAATGATGCTGAAAGAGCAAAGGCTGAGTCAGAAAACACACTTAAAAGAAAAAGATTATCCCCTGCAAAATGTCAAAGGTTCCTGCTATATGGAAGAGCAAATGCATGAGCTCGAGGAAGACAAAAAGACACACACAGGCAAAATCAAGAAATAGGTCACAAATGTCTGATTTTGCTGCTTTCCAGTGGGTTCTCCACTGTGGGAACTCCATGACATTGGTAGTTGGTTCTTAGGCTCCCAGAATCTAAAAAATTTACAGTTGGTGGGATCCCAAATTTTACCAAGTCTCACTAATCAATTCCAATCTTCATACCTCTGACAAGTGGCTATCAAGCCTCACAGCAAATCTCTTCTAAAGCATACTTCCTAGGCAGGGATGGGAGCTCAGTTTCCACACCATCTTTTGGTAGCTCTCATAATCAGAAAGTTTTCCTTGCTTAAAGCTGAAATCTGCCTCCTAGAAATCCTTCTTCTTCCCACCCCATTTGTAGCATCTCTGTTGTCAGAGACTTCACAGTCTCTGATCCCTCTGCCATGTGACCCACTTAGATGATTTGAGAACAGATAGCATCACCCCTGGAAGCTGCCCTTTCTCTAAGTCAATAGTTCTCATCCCATCTGCCATTCTTCTTAGGGTCCTCTCTCCATCCTGCCCTTTACTCCAACCTGTCTTTCTATCACTCTTGAGTATTCCGGCTGAGAAATCTGATTCAAAGCAGAATAAATCTAAGTGGGCACAATCCTGAAAAAAAATTGGGAAAAGTGAACTCAGAGGTCCCTCATTCTCCTGAGAGTGAAACTTTGGTTTCTACTCAAGAGCTGATGTGAAACTACTACTTCATTAAACACCTGAAGAAAACAAAACCAGAAAAGCCCTCTGATATTGGAAATGAACCTAATGCATTAGCTCATGGTTCTAGCTTGTTTGGACACAGACACACATTTGGTCTGTTACTGAAACAATGACATGGAGCTAGCAATGATTCCTAAAAATCTTTCATCCAGCCCTGGCCTTAATCCCCAGTTTCCTTCTGTACTAACATGCTGCTCCAGAAGTCAGTGGAGGAGGCGGGAGAGTCTCTCCCAAATTTTCTCTCCATTCTGAACACAGCTTATTGTCCTAGGAAAGTGCATTAAAGAACCCTTCAGGGTCAGCTCTGTGGAGAGGTTGCTTTCTGTGACGCAGTACAGAGGATAGTGCTTTGAACTTGGAATCAGGAGACTCAGGCTCTGCCCTGAAATCAGGAGACTTAAAAACTCTGTCCTGTGATTCTGGACCAGTTCCTCCCCATCAGTGCGTCTTGATTTCCCACTTAAAAAATGAGGGAAGCCATCTGGGAAATCTTTTCAGTCTCTTCTGGCACGAATAACTCTGAGAGCCTAATTTTCACCTTCAATATTTCAGTTGATCTGCAAAATAAACCCAAGAGATGAGGATTATCACCCCAATATCACTGTAGCCAACACTGATATAAGTAAGCAAGTGATGCTTACTCAGTACTAGGTGTTGCTCCAAGCACTTAATGTGTATTAACTCATTTATCTTTCCGACATCTTTGTGAGGGAGGCACTATAATCCATCTTGTTTAAAAACAAATTAAGGAACAGATAGGTTCTCTAGCTTGTCTAAGGTCCCCTAATGAGTAAATGGTAGAGCTAGGGTTCAAACCCAGAAAGTAGGCTCCAAAGTCTGTGCTCCTCACCAGATTCTGTAGTACATTTTTATAGATAAACTGTGATTGGAAGAAGTTAAGAGACTTGGCTAAGATCACACAACTAGCAAGTGTTAGAGCCACAGTAGAATTCAGCCCCAAGGCCATCAGATTCCAAGTCTACTGAAGAAAAGACATCTCTCTAATTTGTTAATAAATTGTTCAACTACTCAGACTAATCTGAGGTGATAGCTGTCTAACACTTCTAGAAAGGAGTCTCTGAGAAAGCCCAAGTCCCATGGGCCTGAGCAAAAACTGCTCAGTGTTTCTGAGGCTTAAGCCCTGGTATTCCTTGTATCTGCCTCTGTTAGGCAATTTTTATCAAGCTCTGAAGCAGTGCAGTGAGTAGCCTGCCTGCATCAGCAGTGGGTCATCTTGGGAGGTGTAACTTGATAAAATTCTCTGACCAAGGAAGAATGTCGTCCCTTCCCAGGGCAGTGTTTCTGGATGTGTTTTTTACACTGTAAATTCCTATACAGGTCAGGAATAATAATTATTTTTCTGGGCAGTCACACCCTTCTACCCCTGGGTATGTTAGTACATGTATCCAATAATCCTTTCTCTCCTACTGAGTATCCAGGCAAAAATTGAATTTTTCACCTAAAGATTGTCAAAATCCTGAAAACTCAGGAGCCAATTCAAGGGAACAAGCATCTTCACAACAGACAGAATCAACAGTTAAATGTAATAATGGCAAAATCTTCTACCATGCAACAGACAGATCTGCTTGTTAGATGGCAATTCCTCAATCCTGCTTTGTGACCTCGTTTCTGCAGAATGAAGGCAGCAGCTTCCAGCTGATGGTGGTGAATGTTCATCAATCATGGTAACAGTGCAGTTAGGTTCAAGCTGCATAATATGTGTTATGGCAATTTGTCCCAGTTTTCATTTCACTTAACATTCCAAATAAAAGGAGATTTTAAAAAACCTCTTGACCTCTAAAAATGCAAAAGTAGGCCAAAAGTGCAATACAGTTTCATAGCTATTTACAGGATCTGGTTTAAATGCATGTGTATCTGTAAATACAAAGTGATTGCTGACAATACTGTCTTCTCAGTCTGTACCATTATTAACTTCTAGGCGCAGCAATGCAGTAGATTGTACTGAATGGTCACAGACTCATTAAATATTGTATCTGGAAGGGAACTTAGAGGAAATGTCTGGGCTCCTCTTGCTACAAAAAGGAAGGTGGAGGCCCAGGGAGGGGGAGGAAATTTCCTAAGGCCACTCTGAGTGGATTTGTGATGGAGCCAGGACTAGGTCTTGGATCACCTCTAGGAAGAAATTCACTTCTGTATCTACTATAGGTCTGGCACTGTTAAACACTGGACAAATACACAAGAAAACAAATGGTCCCTGCTTGCAGGTACCTATAGTCTAAGGGAGGTGCTTTTTTTTGAAATATTATTATCCCCAATGACAGGCAAGGAAACATATCCTTGAGAGTTAACATGCCAAAGTCATTCATTTACTAATTGAACGCACCTCTGTCTGACTCTTGCTCTTTCAGTTTTCCTCTTCAGATTGTATATTTGGGATATTGGTAGTAACAGATTTCCAAGGATTGTCAGAGTTAACAGCCTCACTTGGGGCATTTGTTTCACAATTGCTTTGTGACTGAAGCCTTATAATGTCCACAGAATGATATGAACATTCTCCAGACATGACTTTCCCAGTTATACCACCTGCTCTTGCCCCAGGCTCCTTGCTTATGTATCAGGTTTCTTACAGTGTCTGAGTAATGTTTATTTGAGTGCATTTGCCAACCATTTGTTATAAGTAGAAGGAATTACAGTGGCGAGTGTCCTGGGATTTCATTGATTTCAGATTCCCCATCTCAAACCTACACTTGATTACCTGCTACTGCTGAAGAATCAAGCAACAGCCTGTGACTGCGAGTGCCTGTGAGAGACAGGTCCATTGGATACAAATACTGTTAAGTGGTTTTTGAAGGCCTGGATCCTGTATATGAAGTAGGCACAATTGAAATATATTCTTTCAACAAATTAGTGTCTAGTATGTGCCAGGATACAATCACTGGTAAACTAGACACAATCCTTGCCTTCATCAAGCTTATAGTCTAACAGCTTAGTCTAGACATTGTAAAATAATCACCAAAATATAATTACAAAGCACAGTGAAGGAAAGCTACATCATTCTATGAGAACACATAACTATGAAATCTGAGTCACCTTTGTGGAGATATTTTAGGGACCTCAGGAAGACCCCACCGCCCCTGGCTATCACTCTACAGTTCTCCAATTAAGCTTTCATCTTTTAGTTTAGACCTTTGATGAAACCTGATTGAACACAAATCCTCCAAAAGGAGTAAGAAGGAATTTCCTGGAGGTCCTGTGGTTAGGACTCCGACTTCAGTCCCTGGTCGAAGAACTGAGATCCCACAAGCCATGTGGTGTAGCCAAAAAAAAAAGTGAGATAAAGAATATCTGTACTTGTGAAACATCTGTAGACCACCTGATTCAGAGTTAATTGTCCTCTGAGACACATAACAAACCACTCCAAAATTTAGTAATTCAAAACAATAAACGTTATTTCTCATCATTGGATAGAGATGGGTGGATGGTTCCTCTGGCCAAGGCTGGATGGTCTAGAGTGGCTTCATTCATGTGTCTGGAGTCCCAGCTGAGATGACTAAGGTGGTGGGATCTTCTCTCTCCATGTTTTCATTCTCCAGAAAGAAACCCAAAGTTGTTCACATGGTGGCAGAAGTTTTCCCAGCAGCATGAGAGGGCAAGCTCCAATGCAGAAGCATCTTTCAAGCCTCTGTTTGTATCATGTTTGCTCATATCCAACTGACTAACAAGTCATATGGCCAAGCCTAATTTTAAGAGGTGGAAGAATAGATGCCATCTCTTGATAAGAGCTGCAGAAAATTATGGCCATTTTTCAGCCTACCAAAGGAAGCAACTCTAAGTCATCTGAAACTGAGTCAGGTAAATTTTCCTGGGTCCTAAAACCTGGCTGTGAAGATAACCAAGGGAAATGACACAGTGGTTTACAACAGGCCTGTTTCTCATCATTTATTTAGTTGTCCAAAGGGTATACTTTGGAGCAATCAACACATTTCATGGAGTTTAGATGCTTGTTTAACAGTTCATTTGGTTAGTTCTTAGCTCCCCACTGAGGGATGAGTCTGGCTTCTCATTCCATGGGATTCACTGCAATAATGATTGTGATTCTCATCTGAAGTTCCTGGCTGGAAGCCCAGCAGAAGGATTCAGTATATGCAAAAGCGATGACTAAAAGAACAGTTGAGCTCTCTGCTCTAGATATACTTTCTTCCTTGAGGCCTCATCTACTCCTGAGGCTTTAGATGCCACATCTTTGGTGATGACATGTATAAACAATTGCCTACTATACATCTCCTTGCCTCAAACTTACCATGTCAGGACCTCTTGATTCTGCTCCAAATTTAACTCTAGTTTTCACAGAAATCTTGGTATAATTCCTAATTCCTTGGTTTTTCTTTTTCTTAGTGTTGACATCTAATCCATCAAGTCCTGTGATTCTCCTTCCAAAGTCTATCTCAAGTCTTCCCACTTTTGGAAGTAAGGCTTCCCTGATAGCTCAGTTGGTCAAGAATCCACCTGCAAGGCAGGAGACCCCAGTTCAATTTCTGAGTCGGGAAGATTCGCTGGAGAAAGGATAGGCTACCCACTCCCATATTCTTGGGGTTCCCTTGTAGCTCAGCTGGTAAAGAATCCACCTGCAATGTGGGAGACCTGGGTTCGATCCCTGGGTTGGGAAGATCCCCTGGAGAAGGGAAAGGCTACCCACACAAGTATTCTGGCCTAGAGAATTCCATGGACTGTATAGATCATGGGGTCACAAAGAGTTGGACATGACTGAGCCATTTTCACTTTCATAGCCATGCTGTTGGTCCAAGGCACCACTGTTTCTCCCCTACCTAGGAGCTAACACAGAGCTTGTAGCCACTTTCCCTACTCCATGCTTGCTCACTTACAGTCTACCCTCCACACAACAGCAATTTAAAAAAAACATAAATGAATAAGCATTCAGTAACACTGAAGTCTACTTCAATGCCAGACATGAAAAGAATCTAGAGACTTCCATTATTATTAACAATCATTATGTTATTGATTCTCGTTCTAGCCCTGAATCTGTTCCTCACTTGCTGCAGATCTCTGGTAAATCATTTCTTTTGATAGCCAGCCATCATGTCTCCCCTCATTTCTTCAGAAATTGGCAGCCTCTTCTTTTGTACTACTACTACTTTCTCATCCAAACCAGGTGATTCTAGTGAAGATTGTCAGTAAAGGGGCCATGTGATCAAGTGGGGCCAGTCAGAATCCTTCCTTAGGAATTTTTTTAACTGGAGCTATTTTCTTTCCTTTTGAATGGCAAATATACAGGGATGTGTGTTCTAAAACTGATGGTGTATCTATCCTCAACCCATGTGTAGAATACCACTCTGTAGTAAGAGAAAACAAGCTCATCATGCAGAGAGAAACATAGATATAAGGTAAGAGAGTGTATCTTGTGGATTTCTTATCGACTCTGGCTTCTTGAGGCTTGACTGGTCACCACGTTCTTTGATTCTGCTAGATACCTCACTAGTTTCAATAAAGTCCCTATTGAGCTTTGCTCATTGGAGTTGGGTTCTTATCACTTGCAACCAAAGTACATTCTTTCCTCTTTGGTTCTCAGTTTTCTTACTGCTCCAAATTTTTAAACACCAAGACTTCAGAAAATCCAATTTCTATGGGATTTTCATTTCTTATACTTGAATGCATGAGGAAGAGGGATTTTGCGAAGTAAAAAGCAGTTCTCCATGATGTCATCTCCTGATGATAGCACAGACAAAGGTTCCTATGGTTAGGTCACTGATCCACACAGTGTCTGGCTTCCCAAGTACCCAGAAACTACACAAAACATCTAACACCACTGCTGCGAGTTCATATCTGTTCCTATTTCTGTGCCAACTCAGTGACAGCCGCCGTCTTGAGGGAACACAATTGAATGGACTGAGTTGTATGGCATGTGCCTTCACCTGCCTCTCTTTCATCTTGAAGTGACCAAACAACAAATATCCAAATAGGAACTGTCTTGAAAAGAGACTTGATTAAAAGAGTTTTCTTTGCTTGATGTAAAACTGTGCAATAGAAATGCAAAATAAGTCAGTAAGTCTCAGAGGAATGTAATTAGAATTGCATCTCTTCCTGTGGTTCACCAATGGACTGGGATAAAGTTAACAGGTTGTGCAACCTTAGTTAAGTCACCCCCTATCTCTGAGCTTCAGGAGCTTATAGCAGATGGTTTCTTCAGGCGCTTTTGGCACTAATGCTCTATGATTTTATGCCCATTTTCTGTAAGAGCTGCAAGTGGCAAACAAGATTTTGGCAGGGAAATGTTCACTATGAAAGCCTCTTCTCTTCTTGGGTATAATTAAAACAGCCAAGGCTATGTGACCCCCTCATCACACAACCAGGTTTGTGACTCTTGTTTTGGAG
The DNA here is from genome assembly GCF_023091745.1 of Budorcas taxicolor. Classification (NCBI taxonomy): domain Eukaryota; kingdom Metazoa; phylum Chordata; class Mammalia; order Artiodactyla; family Bovidae; genus Budorcas; species Budorcas taxicolor. Next base: position 94,547,804 of record NC_068912.1, read on the forward strand.
GCTGTCAGAAAGCATCTTAACAATTAAGTGCATCTGGATGGTCCTTGACTGCCTGTCCCAAGTCAGAGTTTCCTAAAGGGTCACAAGAGGAAGAGAAGAAACAAGAATCTCTGGGGAGACTTATTAAGAATGCAGCACAGACTCATGCATTTGAGAATACTAGGGCAGCCAATGTTTAAGAGCCATAAATGCATTCCAATTCAAGGAGGACTAATTTATAGAGCACTAAGTGGATACCAGGCTCAGCTGGGTTTATCTTTCTGAGGACAACCTCTATCATGCAGCTGGGATCCTGGAAACTAAACGGTTGAGAGATTTGTATGTGCTGAATTATCTTCCAATCCCTCTAAATTTCAGACCACAGAATGAGGACCGAATATGCAGTATGGTGAGTGGTCTAAGAAGACGGCTTGTAGTTCAACGGGCCCAGGTTCAATTTGGTTCTTCATTAACTAGTTGTGTGAATTGGAGCAAATTACTCTCTCTCGGAGCCTCAATTATTTCATATGTAAATAGAAAAGTAATTCTCACCTCAAGAAATTGTTGAGGATTAAATGTGAGAATAGTATAAATAAAGTCTCTAGTGCAGGGCCTAACACACAGAGTAAGTGCCAAATGTGTGCTGTTGACAGTTGTGCTGCAGAAGGTCATCCCAATCTGGCAGAGCAGGGAGAAAATCTAACCTAGGATCTTTGTAACGGCTCTTGGAGCAGAGACAGGAAAGACCCTGTGTAAACACTACGAGCAACAGAGCAATGGGGGTGGGACAGGGCCTGTAAGGAGGAGATGGAGCCTGGACTTGGAAAGTGGATGGAGAAAGAGTCTCACTGGGAACAGGGAAGAGAATCCAAGAAAATGGCTTTGAACAGTTCTGTTGCATGACCTTGTTGGGCTGGCTGCCCCTAGACACCTGACAGAATGTAGGAACCAGCCTCCAGAAGTGAAGAATAAGCCAACAATGAGGTTTAGAGTGTTCTGGAGACTCTGTTAGAGATTTCCTCCGATGTACAGGAAACCAGGATCCTGGAGACCTGGGTTTGAGTCCTGCCTTTGCAATATACTAATAGGGTGACCTTGGGCAAAGATGTGCGTGTGCATGCTAAGTCGCTTCAGTCATGTCCAACTCTTTGCCATCTTCTGGACTGTAGCCTGCTAGGCTCCTCTGTCCATGGGATTCTTCAGGCAAAAATACTGGAGTGGGTAGCCATACCCTCCGCTAGAGGATCTTCCCGACCCAGGGGATCAAACCCATGTCTCTTACATCTCCTGCATTGGCAGGTGGGTTCTTTACCACTAGCACCACCTGGAAGCCCTTGGACAAACGTGTTCATCTGTAACATGAGATTAATAATTTTACCTACTTCACAAAATACCTGTGACAGTCAAATGAAAGTACATTTTAGGAACTGCAGAACATTGGGGGCATATAAGATGGAACCTCTGTGAAGGGGTGGGGTAGGCAACAGGTGGCATTCATCATAGAATGAAACTGAGCATACCCCTTCCAGAACCGTTTCCAAGGATCCCCTCCTCCCTCCACCTCCTTTCCCCTTCCCCCACATTTTGGTCCCAGGAACCTAACCTCACATGGAAATATCAGAGCCAGCATGCCCTACACCCAGAGGTTTGGTTGACTTCAGAGAAACTTCCAGAGGCTAACAGCACCAAAAGGAATTAAGCAGTGCATGTGGGACTGAATGAGCAGAGCAGTGAGCTGAGACTGGGTGGGGACCCAGGAGGGGCAGACAGTGGAGTCCATATGCACTGTGATTAGAATAGCATAACAAAAATCACTAGTCACACGTTTGGCACTTTACAGTTCCCAAAGCACTTTCTCACTGAAGCCCTAATGATCTTTGACACAACCCTGTAATGTGGGTTTTAGAATTTCCAGTACTCAGATGGGGAAAACTGAGGCCTGCATCTGAGAAGCAACCAACCCAAGACTACATAGAGAAAGCAGCAAATGGCTTGGTTGATTTCAGAACCGTATAGGGTCTGCCCCCAGGAGTGGGCAGTCTTGGTCCTGAACCCTGTGCATTGTGGGCAGGGGGAGGGCAAGCTGAAGAAAAAACCTAAGCATCCATTGTGTCTACATCTGTCTTCTTCTCTGCTTGTGGGAAGGAAGGAAGCAAGGAAAACACATTCCTCATGGCACCCACACCCTCAGTAAAATGAAACCCTGGAGCAGGATTGAGCGGCAAAGGCTTTCCTCCCATCACAGGGGCAGATGCTCTCCCGAGTCACACAGTGAAATGTCACCTTACTCAGTTTGCACAACATCTTCAATTCTCCCAATGACTCTAATTTATTCAATCAGGGACCAAGCTATCTCATGCCAGCCTAGGAGATATATCACAACAGGCTGAGAAGAATTCCTCAGGAGGAGCAAGTAGCAAAAATCAGAGTTGTTGCTCTCTTAAGACTGAGCAGAGAAAGAAGGATCATAACTCTCAAGTCCCCACCCCTCTATCAGATTCTAGCTAAACAGATGTTTTCCTGCTTTTTTATTTTCTGCTTACTGACACCCCTTCTCAGTGACATATGAAATATGAAATGTCATGTAGTGCTGTGAGTTTGTACAAATATAAAGAAATACCAGGGTATACACAGTAACAAAAGGAAAGATCCCATTTGCAAATATCTGTGGTGTCTCCTTGTTCTGTGTTGATAGGTTGTATTGATATAAATTGACTTTTCTTAATATAGCTTTACCCTCATCATGATGGCAGTGTTGGGATGTGCATTAAAGTTCATCTGAAGTATGCGTCATTTATGCATGCCTCTTCCTTGAGTTTGTGCTAAGAGCTTTGGGGAAAGACTCCTGCCATCTTAGATCTTAGGAACTAGGGAGACAGTTCTAGCACCGATGCAATGAAAGCCACAATACAAGACAGTAGTTCATGAATGACTCAGAAAAGGGAGAGATCAGGGCAGACTATAACAGGGAAGGCTTATTGGAGGAGGAAGGCTGCAAGAAGACAGGTATGGCCATTCAGCTTGCACCTATGAAGATCCTCTTGGTCCCAGTTCTGTGCTGGGTGATGCAGAGAATTACAAGGATCAGTGTGTGTCTCCAAGGAGCATGGCTCAGTATTGATGCCCAACAGTGGGTTAGGATACACTGCTGGAGCACTGAGGAGCAAGATAGCTGCTCAATACATGTCTGAGCTGCAGAGAGTGCTCAGCCCACGGGGAAGTGAAAAAGTATGGACAGAAACAGCAGCTTCCCAAAGGGGCAGAACCTACTCCCCACTTACCAACTTCCCAAAAGTATAACATAGTTCTTCATTCATCCCCACCATGGTGTGATGGGAAGCCCTTTCCTTTTCTCTAGCCTGGTTAACCCTTATTCATCTGTAAGGACACAGGCACCAAGACCCTGGTGAGCCAGAGATGATGTGAAGCTTTGGAAACAGAGTGGAAGTGATGAAAGTGTTAGATACTGTATTAGTGAGGATTCTTTCGATTTTGTGACATATACCCACATTTAATAATCACAACGGGGAAAAAAAAGAGATCATGGTAGAAGAGGAATTTGTTAGCTCATGTTACTGCAAAGTCCAGGTGTGTATCTAGCTTCAGGCTCACCTAGAACGAGGTGATTGATTTGTATTATCAGGATTCCATTTATCTCTCAGTTTTACTCTCCTCTGAGTTGGCTTCATTCTCAGGTTGCTTCAAGTTTATCTTACCATGTAGCCATCTTTATAAAAAGAGAGTGAGTTTGCTTCAGTAGCTTTCTCTTTTATAAAAAAAACTGATTTACAATGTTGTTAATTTCCACTGTATAGCAAAGTGATTCAGTTATACATATTTTTTTTTACATTCTTTTCCATTATGGTTTATCACAGAATATTGAATATAGTTCTCTGTACTTACAGTAGGACCTTGTTTATCCATTCTGTTCACATCTTGTAGCCCTAAACTCCCAGTTAGTTTCTTCTAACCCCTCCCCCACCACCCCTCCCCCTTGGCAACCACAAGTCTGTTCTCTCATGTCTGTGAGTTTGTTTCTGTTTTGTAGACAGGTTCATTTATGTCATATTTGAGATTCCCCATATAAGTGATACAATAATATGGTATTTGTCTTTCTCTTTCTAACTTACTTTGCTTAGAATAATCTTTACGTCCATCTAGGTTGCTGGAAATGGCACTATTTCATTCTTTTTTATGGCTGAGTAGTTATTTCATTGTATACATACATGACATCTTTATTCATTTATCTGTCGATGGATACTTCAATAGTTTTAGCAAAAGTCTTGGGTCATGTACCTGTTTTAGGATCAATTATTATATCAGGAGGCGAGCGTTCTGATTGGCTGAACCTGTACCTTGTGCCCATCTCTGCATTTGGGAAACGGAATTAGTCCCACTGAAACCAGATGAACTCCAAGTGGGAGAGGAGTGGTGGCCCCTAAGGAAAATTTGGGTGCTGCTTTTAGATGAGAAGAGAATGGGTGCTGGCCAGGCATAAATACCACCTATTCATAGAAGATACAGAATCAGATCATTTCACAAAAGACACATAAAGATTGGACATAGGAGAACAAGATTGAGTTCTACTCAGTCTTGAGTATGGAAATGGAAGGAACAACGCAGGCAAGGATGGCAAGGGATGGGGTTTTGTGGAGACCCGAGGCAGCCAGCTGAGTGTAGAGCAGGCAGGATGAGTATCTATGATTGAATAGGCTGTGTTCTTCAAGAGGGCCTGTGTGAACTGAATGGCAGTTGAAATGCAGCCTGGGTTCCAGGTGCTGAGTTTTGTGTCCTAGTGTGGGGCTGTCTCTACCAGGAGGAAGGGTTCCTTTGTATAATTCACCCAAAGGTGCTATCGCTCATCAAGCTATGAGTAGTGGGGCAACATCCATCTAGAGGGAACACCTGCTTCCAATTTGCAAAAAAAATGCTGTAGTGGGTTGAATTGTGTCCCCCTAAAAGATACATTTGAGATAGGCTGTGACCTGGGAGCCTTTGCTGCACTGGTGCAATGCTTGCACCGGAACACACCTCTCCTCAAGCAACCAAATACAAAGAAATTATATGGGACTAAAAATAACTGTGTGCATGGTACAGTTAGAGCGAAATTATGGACAAAAGATATAAAGAGACCAAAAAATCCAAATGCCACTTTAGAAGAGCCTGGAGCAAAATCAGGAGGTCAGGAACAAAAGCAAGAGAACTGAGCATATCCGCTAAACACACCACTACCTAAGGGGCAGACAAAATACCTAAGCCACCCCTCCACCAGACCCCTGGACATACGTCTACCCTCACGTCCTGAAAGGAATAAGCTTGCGTGCACTCATGGAGTGGCAAGGTGCAAGCAAGGAAACTGTTGTTCTTATTCCTTGCTGCTGCAGCAGGGGCCCCAATAAAGCCTTGCCTGTATTTCTTGTCTGGCCTCTGATCAATTCCTATTGATTGGGGAAGGCCAAGAACCTTGGTAGATATCATATTCAGTCCTAATTTCTGGTACCTACAAGTGTGACGTTATTTGGATATAGGGTCTTGGCAGATGTAATCAAGTTAAGATGAGGCCATACTATGGGTAAGTGTAGCACTAAATCCAATGACTGGTGTCTTACAAGAAGAGGGAGATTTGGACACAGAGACACAGGGAAGACTATGTGATGATGGAGGTGGCAATTGGAGTGATGCAGCTACAGGCCAAGGAATGCAAAGGATTATTGGTAACCACCTGAAGCTAGGAAACAGTTACGAAACATTCCTCCTCAAAGCCTGCAGAAGAAACCAGTGCTGCCAAAGCCCTGATTTTAGACTTCCTGCCTCAGAGCTGTAAGGGAATAAATTTCTTTTGTGTTTGTGGCACTTTGTTACGGCACCCTTAGGAAACTAACACAGGTACTATACGGGCTAGCAGCAGCCTCAAGAGTAATGTTCTCCTCTACCCTCATGTCCTGGTAGAAGATATAGAAAACCCAGGGGCTCAAGAGATCCCAGCAGAAGTAGCTGGGCCTCCTCATAGGTACTACTACTCAAGAGTGTACTGGAAGTGCCTGTTACGCCACCTTCGCACAGCGAGTAAACAGTATTTTCAAACTGTAGTAGTTCATAGAAGACTGCCAATAAAACGAGTGACAACCTTTTCTTGGTTTGAGAAGATGAGTGGGGCACACGTTAGACTGGAGCCTCTGCATCTGCTGTTCTTTCTGCTTTCTGTCTCCGAAGCTCACTTATGTGCCTCCTCTGAGAAACCACATCCCCGTTTTCCTTTGCCATAGAACTTACTGTGCCAAATTGTAATTTTCTGAGTACTTCTGGGGATAGATTGTCCAATGACACTGAACACAATTTTTTTTTTTCTGTGAAATGAACCAGGCAAGAACTAGGGAAATGTGCAGGAGGAGTCTGGAGACCTACTTAAATGAAGGAAATGAGACTCCAATAGTTTCACTAACAAGATTCAGAGTTATTGAAATGTGTCGAGGTAAACCAGGGTAGCTATGAACACAGGTCAATGATGGGGAAGGGTTGGGAGTCCCTGGAATGTCATTCCTCAGAGAAGTGTACCCTGACTCTATCATAGCCCTCAACTTGTTTTATTTTCATTAATAATCATGAAACTATTTTATTTGTTTGATGAAAGTTTCACGAGAGTGGGGATCTTGCCTGTTTTGTTCACTGCTATACCTTCAGAGCCTTGGGCAAGTTACTTAACCTCTGTTTTACTTAAACCTCTCCTTTGTAAATCATGCCAACCTTAGGGTTATTGTGACGATTAAATGCATTAACATAGAGCTTAGACCAATGCCTGGAACATAGTTGATAACTGATACTGGGTAGCATTATATTGTGCTTACTATGTTCTAGGTACTAGTCTAAGCACCTTACATATACAATTGGCCCTCCATATATGTGGGTTCTTATCCACAGATGCAATGAACAGCAGATTGAAAACAGGAAGAAAAAAAAAATCCAGAAAATTCCAAAGAATAAAACTTTGTCACATTTGACAACTATTTACATTGTATTAAGTATTATAAGTAATCTAGAGATTATTTGATGTACACTGGAAGATGTGCGTTGGCTATGTACAAATATTATGTCATTTTATATAAAGGACTTGACCATCCACAGATCTTGGTATCCTCAGCAGTGCTAGGACTGATCCTTCATGGATACTGAGGAGGACACTACATCAATTTAATCGTCAAAACAATCTTATAAGATTCCCATCTTGTAGATAAGGAAAAAGAGAAGTTATTTATCTAAGACCACACAGCTGGCAAATGCAGAGCAGACACTGAAACCTCAGAGTCCCAGTGCTTCACCATGACACCATTTATATCTTCTAATATAAATCCTTTCAAATGAACAAAATCACCAAGAGAATGGAAAAAGATGGAACCACTGGACTAGTTCAAAAATCAAGACAAGTATTGAAGGGGAATGGTTGTTGGGAGTCTGTGAGGCAGTGATACTGAATTTTCAGCTATTTTATCTTTCTGTAGGGATTTCCCTGGTCAATCTTGTACCTGGGGAAATGGCTGTGAGGGTTAACTTATAAAGCAGTAAGGAGTAATGCAATTCTTGACTGAGTGTAGCACTGGGATGGGATGTTGTCTTTCTTCACATTCTAAGAGCCTTGAAAATCTAGTGAGGGATTCTCCCAGGGGCGAGAGCAGGGACAGGTGCTGGAGACCCAGCCATTTCATCCCATGAAACATACCCAAAGCAACTCACTCCAGCGATGACAGAAGAGGAGAGGATCTCTCTTCTCTCGACTGCCCATGTTTCAGTCCCCTCTCTGGCTTTGACAGCTGCACCAGTGCTTTATAGGACACTATTGGGCATTCTTTAAGAAATAAACTGCTATGGGACCCAACCATTTGTCTTTACCACCAGTAGAAAGTGAGTTACTGAAGGCCAGGGAAGAGAGTTTTACTTCTATCTCAAATCCCAAGTCCGCCACAGATTACAGCACTTTAAGGGTGCTCAGTGGCTATTTGCTGAATGAAGAGAATTGAATGCTCTTGGTCAGCAGATGGGATGATGCCTAGACAAGGCAGCTGCTATCTTAGATTTTTAGCTGAAAGGTGGCAATGGTGATGGCATTTTGGAAGGGTGTTGAGAGGATGAAGAGATCACAATCAAGCTAGTTCTGGAGGAAGCCATAAGAAAGAAATAATGGTTTGTCAGTTCAGTTCAGTCGCTCAAGTCATGTCCGACTCTTTGCGACCCAATGAATCACAGCACGCCAGGCCTCCCTGTCCATCACCAACTCCCTGAGTTCACTCAGACTCATGTCCATCGAGTCAGTGATGCCATCCAGCCATCTCATCCTCTGTCGTCCCCTTCTTCTCCTGCCCCCAATCCCTCCCAGCATCAGAGTCTTTTCCAGTGAATTAACTCTTCCCATGAGGTGGCCAAAGTACTGGAGTTTCAGCTTTAGCATCATTCCTTCCAAAGAAATCCCAGGGCTGATCTCCTTTAGAATGGACTGGTTGGATCTCCTTGCAGTCCAAGGGACCCTGAAGAGTCTTCTCCAACACCACAGTTCAAAAGCATCAATTCTTCAGCGCTCAGCCTTCTTCACAGTCCAACTCTCACATCCATACATGACCAAAGGAAAAATCATAGCCTTGACAAGACAGACCTTAGTTGGCAAAGTAATGTCTCTGCTTTTGAATATGCTATCTAGGTTGGTCATAACTTTTCTTCCAAGGAGTAAGCGTCTGTTAATTTCATGGCTGCAATCATCATCTGCAGTGATTTTGGAGCCCCAAAAAATAAAGTCTGACACTGTTTCCCCATCTATTTCCCATGAAGTGATGGGACCGGATGCCATGATCTTCATTTTCTGAATGTTGAGCTTTAAGCCAACTTTTTCACTCTCCACTTTCACTTTCATCAAGAGGCTTTTTAGTTCCTCTTCACTTTCTGCCATAAGGGTGGTGTCATCTGCATATCTGAGGTTCTTGATGTTTCTCCCAGCAATCTTGATTCCAGCTTGTGTTTCTTCCAGTCCAGCATTTCTCATGATGTACTCTGCATAGAAGTTAAATAAGCAGGGTGACAATATACAGCCTTGACGTACTCCTTTTCCCATTTGAAACCAGTCTGTTGTTCCATGTCCAGTTCTAACTGTTGCTTCCTGACCTGCATACAGATTTCTCAAGAGGTAGGTCAGGTGGTCTGGTATTCCCATCTCTTTCAGAATTTTCCACAGTTTATTGTGATCCACACAGTCAAAGGCTTTGGCATAGTCAATAAAGCAGAAATAGATGTTTTTCTGGAACTCTCTTGCTTTTTCCATGATCCAGCGGATGTTGGCAATTTGATCTCTGGTTCCTCTGCCTTTTCTAAAACCTGCTTGAACATCAGGAAGTTCACGGTTCACGTATTGCTGAAGCCTGGCTTGGAGAATTTTGAGCATTACTTTACTAGCATGTGAGATGAGTGCAATTGTGTGGTAGTTTGAGCATTCTTTGGCATTGCTGGTGGGCATAAATTTAAAGCACTTGATGGCCAAAGGCCTTTTAAAAATCCTTCCCTCAAACCTCCGGAGTCTGCTTAAGTTGAAGAATCTTTTTTTCCCTGTTTTTCTTTAAGGATAAGCTGGCAGCAGTATCCAGCGTCCACCACCAGGCACTTATAGGGAGCTGTTTTTCCCAGCTCCCAGTTCTTACAAGAAGTGCCTAGATCACAGTTTTGCCTACGGAAACAGAAGTCTCTACCTTCCGTATTGGTGTCTTTCTGCCTTTCATAGTGTATATACAAAATACCTGGGAATCAGCTGGTAATTGTCTAAATACTTAGGTTGTCTATGCATGATTCAATAAAGTGACTCTTTAAAAGAGCAGCTAAAAATAAAAGTACCTATTTTTCATATATGTTATTGTTTATGTATATAATTTACTCATTACATAAATAGATTTCTTCACATCATATGAAAAAATGATTCTAGAAATACTTCTGCTCCATAAACATGCTTGTCCTCAGCTGATTAGATCTGCATAAATATCCCTTGGATGCTAGGATCAAGGTCATCTTCCTTAATCTGTTTCCCTTTGCAAAGGCAACCACCTTTCATGTAACAAGTGTCTTCATGCTATCTTAGAGCCTTCTTTCCCCCATTCTTCTCCCAACATTAAAATAACCACATTCTCAGTCCTGATGCATGATAGATGATAATAAATTATTCTCCCATTGAGATGATCTGAAAAGTAATGGATTAAAATATATTTTCTCCAGGGGAACTAATATCAAATAAGAGCCTTCAGGAACTGAAGTCCTTAAGGGTAGATTCTCAAGCTCTGTGGCAGGTCAGCAGAATACACTGAGAATCCAGGAAAGGATTAATACATACACAGAAACAATTTGTTTTTTTTTTTTTTTGTCACAGAAAGCATTTACAGATCAGTTGGGAAAAGATGGACTATTCACTAAGTGGTTATCTATATGGAAAAAAATCTGATCCCTACCTTATACTATATACAAGTATCAGTACTAGCTAGATTTAAGACTTAAATCTCAAAGTATAATGTAAAACAACAGAACTTTCAGAAGACAAAATAGGAAAATATTTTTATGACCTCAGGTTAGAGAAGGATCTTTTTAAATGGGAACTAAAAGTGCAAGCCATGAAGGAAAAAAAAGTCTAATTTAAGATAACCTTATTCTGAGTGGAAAAACAAATCTAAGGGGGAGAGGATATTGATAACATATGACTGACAAAAGAAAGAGAGAAAAACTCAACAGTAAAATGAGCAAAAGGAAAAATACCATTGTATTAAGGCCAAAAAGCATGAGAAAAGATGCTCAATTTTGTTAGAAACAAGAAAGTGAAAATTAAAATCACAAATCAGTATTTCTCACCTACGGCGGAGCCTGGTGGGCTGCTGTCTATGGAGTCGCACAGAGTCAGACATGACTGAAGTGACTTAGCAGCAGCAGCAGCAAGCAAACTGACAAAAATTAGAAACTCAGATAACCAGGTATTGGTGAAACTGTAGTGACAGGAACCCTCATTTAATGCTAGTTGGAGTTTAAATTAGTAGGACTTTGGAAAACAGTTTGGTATTATATATTTAACTTGCACACATTGCATGATCTAGCAACTGCATATGTATATGCATTTTTGTGCTTGCATAGCAAGAGATATACATAAGAATTCTAAAGCAGTATCATTTATAAAAACAAAAAGCTAGAAATAGTCCAAATGTCTGTCAACTATAGAATGGATAAGTATGTCATGGTAGATTCATACAATAGGCTATCATACAGAACCGAATATGAATGAACTGTACCTGCACACTTGGGACTCCCAGGTGACTCAGTTGTAAAAAATCTGCCTGCCAGCAGGAGATGCAAGAGACATGGGTTCAACCCCTGGGTCAGGAAGATCCCCTGGAGGAGGAAATGGCAATCCACTCCAGTATTCTTGCCTGGAAAATTCCATAGAGAAGCCTGGTGGACTATAGTCCATGGGGTTGCAAAGAGTTGGACACAGTGACTGAGCACGCACACACGTAGCTATACAATTGAACTATTTTAATGAATAAACAATAAAGGTAACAGAAGAATAGCATACTAAATGGTTCCATTTATGTAAACTTGAACAGGCAAATCTAAGCAATATATTTTGCCCAGACAACTTCAGTTTGACCCTCCAGATTCACTTTCCACACTTCTATTTCCAGGAGGCTGCACTGAGTGGACTGAATATATGGGCCCTTTATGACTTGTAGCTTCTGGTTAGATTTGGCTGATGGGAGGCGCCAGCAGAAGATTGGAGAGGTAGAAGCAAGTGGGGTTGAGTGTTTATTCTCCGGTACCCTTGCTGTGGGTTGCTATAGGGAGGCTGGATTCCCTCCAATGAAGGTCTCAGCTCCTATCAGGAGGCTCTGTCTGGCTTCCTGAAACCACCTCCACTACTCTTGCTTCGAGCCTATGGTGATAAAGAGCACTGTTACTAGCCTAAAGATAATATCCTGTTGTTGTATTCTTGTGTATCCTGCCTGCACCTTTGTAAATAATTCCTTTAATAAACTCTCCTCAAATTATACTAATTTGAGTGTGCCATCTGTTTCCTGCCAGGACCCTAACTGATACAATATTGTTTGGGGATACAGAGACACTGTGGTAAAACTTACAAGGAAAAGCAAGGGAATTATTAACATAAAATTCCATCTAGTTATTACCTCTATGGGGGAGGGAAAGATGATACAAAAGAGCCACATGGGGGACTCATGTACTGGTAATATTCTATTTCTTAAACTAGGCTGTTTGTAGATGTGTATTTGCTTTCTGATTACTCTTTAACATAATTATTCTTTAATATGTTGTAGATAACCTTTTGTATGTGTGATACATCTTACAGTAAAAATTAAAATAAAATATAATAAACTCCCACTAGAATGAAAGATTGTGAGGACAGAGCTTTTTGTCTTATTTGCTAGAATGGTGTTGACACTAGAAATTACAAAAATATGTGTTTGAACAACTTAATGGATATCCAACTTTGGCCTAGGACCTCCCCGTCCATGATAGGGAGTCAAGGAATTTGTTTAAACTCTGAATCCCACTGTACAAGCTAGGAAGAGCTTTCCTTGTTCTGTCTTCCTTTTTACATATTCCACAGACTCTGTCTCTTTCCCTCTCTTCTTGGTGACTACCACAGATCTATAGAATGGATAAGTGTATCATGGTAGATTCATACAATGGGCTGTCATGCAGAACTGAATATGAATGAACTGTACCTGCACACTTGGGACTCCCAGGTGACTCAATAATTCTGTTTTGGGTTATTCTGTTCCCACTCCACCCCATCCTTCTCCAATCCAATTCCAGAATTAAATATACTCTCTCTTCATCTTTCTTTCTCCTTAGACCACAAATTCAAAGAGTCATTTTGTTTAAAGGATTTTATTACCAACCATTTGGGGGGAATAGAACAGGAATACGAAACAAGAAATATTTATATATGAAAGTCTTGGTTCCTTGGCTGTGATCTGAATTCCTTGTAGGAAGTCAGGTTAGGCTTTAGCCCTTCCTTTTTGACTGTTCTTCCTGTGGGTTTGGTCATTACAACCCACTCTGGGTTGGTCCTTGGAGGAACGAGCTTGGTGGAATGACAGTGAACAACCTGCTTCACTGAGGACTTTCAGGGAGCATCGTTTCTCATTCTAGGAATTATTCATTTGAAAGTGAAAGCATTAGTTGCTCAGTCCTATCTGACTCTTTGTGACCCCAAGGACTGTACCCCACCAGGCTCCTCTGTCCATGGAATTCTCCAGGCAAGAATACTGGAGTGGGTAGCTATTCCCTTCTCTAGGGGATTTTCTTGACCCAGAGACTGAACCTTGGTCTCTTGCATTGCAGGAAGATTTTTTACTATCTGATCCACCAGGGAAGTCTTAATTAACATGCCCTGACAGAATAGCAAGAAGAGATAAGAAAGCCTTCTTCAGCGATCAATGCAAAGAAATAGCGGAAAAGAACAGAATGGGAAAGACTAGAGATCTCTTTAATAAAATTAGAGATACTAAGGGAATATTTGCAGAGATGGGCTCGATAAAGGCCAGAAATGGAATGGACCTAACAGAAGCAGAAGATATTAAGAAGAGGTGGCAAGAATACACAGAAGAACTGTACAAAAAAGATCTTCACGACCCAGATAATCCCAGTGGTGTGATCACTCATCTAGAGTCAGACATCCTGGAATGTGAAGTCAAGTGGGCCTTAGAAAGCATCACTATGAACAAAGCTAGTGGAGGTGATGGAATTCCAGTTGAGCTATTTCAAATCCTGAAAGATGATGCTGTGAAAGTGCTGCACTCAATATGCCAGCAAATATGGAAAACTCAGCAGCGGCCACAGGACTGGAAAAGGTCAGTGTTCATTCCAATCCCAAAGAACGGCAATGCCAGAGAATACTCAAACTACCGCACAATTGCACTCATCTCACATGCTAGTAAAGTAATGCTCAAAATTCTCCAAGCCAGGCTTCAGCAATACGTGAACCGTGAACTTCCTGACGTTCAAGCTGGTTTTGGAAAAGGCAGAGGAACCAGAGATCAAATTGCCAACATCCGCTGGATCATGGAAAAAGCAAGAGAGTTCCAGAAAAACATCTATTTCTGCTTTATTGACTATGCTTAAGCCTTTAACTGGGTGGATCACAATAAACTGTGGAAAATTCTGAAAGAGATGGGAATACCAGACCACCTGACCTACCTCTTGAGAAATCTGTATGCAGGTCAGGAAGCAACACTTAGAACTGGACATGGAACAACAGACTGGTTCCAAATGGGAAAAGGAGTACGTCAAGGCTGTATATTGTCACCCTGCTTATTTAACTTCTATGCAGAGTACATCATGAGAAATGCTGGACTGGAAGAAACACAAGCTGGAATCAAGATTGCTGGGAGAAACATCAAGAACCTCAGATATGCAGATGACACCACCCTTATGGCAGAAAGTGAAGAGGAACTAAAAAGCCTCTTGATGAAAGTGAAAGTGGAGAGTGAAAAAGTTGGCTTAAAGCTCAACATTCAGAAAATGAAGATCATGGCATCCGGTCCCATCACTTCATGGGAAATAGATGGGGAAACAGTGGAAACAGTGTCAGACTTTATTTTTTGGGGCTCCAAAATCACTGCAGATGGTGACTTCAGCCGTGAAATTAAAAGATGCTTACTCCTTGGAAGAAAAGTTATGACCAACTTAGATAGCATATTCAAAAGCAGAGACATTACTTTGCCAACTAAGGTCCATCTAGTCAAGGCTATGGTTTTTCCAGTAGTCATGTATGGATGTGAGGGTTGGACTGTGAAGAAGGCTGAGCACCTAAAAATTGATGCTTTTGAACTGTGGTGTTGGAGAAGACTCTTGAGAGTCCCTTGGACTGCAAGGAGATCCAACCAGTCCATTCTGAAGGAGATCAACCCTGGGATTTCTTTGGAAGGAATGAAACTCCTTTTAAAGCTGAAACTCCAGTACTTTGGCCACCTCATGCAAAGCGTACTCATTGGAAAAGACTGATGCTGGGAGGGATTGGGGGCAGAAAAAGGGGATGACAGAGGATGAGATGGCTGGATGGCATCACTGACTCGATGGACATGAGTTTGAGTGAACTCCGGGAGTTGGTGATGGACAGGGAGGCCTGGCGTGCTGCGATTCATGGGGTTGCAAAGAGTTGGACATGACTGAGCAACTGAACTGAACTGATCTGAACTGATGGTGGGTAATGGGATAGCTAAGAACAGGCAGATCAGCATAAGAAAAACAAAACTATAAATCAGCCTCTTCCAAATTTTTTCTCACGGAGTAGAATATTCATTGCCAAAAAATAAAAATTAGAAAAGGAGAAGCAGAGGGTGTCCTAGAGTCAAGCAAGTTTGGGAAATGCTGCATGTTACATTGTCCTTTTTGAGAATCAGAATATGTGTTACCAAACTAATGACCTTGAGAACCAGCTGTATCTCTCTCTCTCACACACAAACATATACACGTTTAGTTGCTAACTTGTGTCTAGCTCTTTTGTGATCCCATGTACTGTAGCTTGCCAGACTCCTCTGTCCATTGCATTTCTCAGGCAAGAATGCTGGAGTGGGTTGCCATTTCCTTCTCCAGAGTATCTTCCTGATCCAGGGATCAAACCTTAATCTCCTGCATTGGCAGACAGAGTCTTTACCACTGAGCCACCAGGGAAGCCCTATATGTATGTATGTATGTATGTATGTATGTATGTGTGTGTGACAGAGTCTTTACCACTGAGCCACCAGGGAAGCCCTATATGTATGTATGTATGTATGTATGTGTGTGTTTGTGTGTGTACAGGGTTCTATTTTCTTCACATCCCTGCCAACACTTGTTAATCTTTTATTTTTATAATAGCCATTTTAACAGTTGTGCAATGATATCGTGTGGTTTTGATTTGCATTTCCCTGATGATTGGTGATGTTGAGCGCCTTTTCATGTACCTTTCGGCCATTTGTATGTCTTCTTTGAAATAATGTCTATACAGGACCTCTTTCCTTTTTAAAATGAGATTCTTTGCCTTTTTACTATTGAGTCATGAGTTCTTTGTGTATTTTGTATATTAACCCCTTATCAAATATACGATTTGCAAATATTTCCTCCCATTCTTTAGGCTGCCTTTCATTTTATGAATTGTTTCCTTTGCTATGAAGAAGCTTTTTCGTTTGATGTAGTTTCACTTGTCTATTTTTATTTTTGTTGCCTTTGCTTTTAGTGCCAAATTCTCCAAAAATCATGGTTAGATCAATCAATGTTAAGGAAATTATTCCTTATGTTTTCTTCTAGGAGTTTTGTGGTTTGGTGTCTAAGACTTTGATCCATTTTGAGTTGATTTTTGTGTAAGGTGTAAGATAAGAGCTTCATTCTTTTGCATATGGATGTCCAGTTTTCCCAACATTTATTGAAGAGACTGTCCTTTTCCCATTATATATTCTTGATACCTCTGCTATAATTGATCATATATGCATGGGTTTAATTCTGGCCTCTATTCTGTTTAATTGATCTGTGTGTTTCTATTCCAGTATCATACTGTTTTGATTACTGTAGCTTTGCAATATAGTTTGAAATCAAGAAGTGTGATGCCTCCAGCTTTGTTTTGTCTCAAGATTGTTTTGGCTATTTAGAATCTTTTGTTGTTCCAAACAGATATATAGTCTACAAGATCAAGCCTGAATGTACTGAAAATTAAGATTTCTTTTGTGAATTAAAGTACAGGTGATTTACAATGTTGTTTTAGTTTCAGGTGTACAGTGAAGTAATTCAGTTATATGTATATATAACTGCATGTATATATAACATGCATGCTAAGTCACTTCAGTTGTGTCTGACTCTTTGTGACCCTGCAGACTGCAGCCTGCCAGGCTCCTCTGTCCCTGGGATTCTCCAGGCAAGAATACTGGAGTGGGTTGCCATGCCTTCCTCCAGGGTATCTTCCCGACCTAGGGATTAAACCTTTGTCTCTGATCTCCCCTGCACTGGCAGGCAGGTTCTTTACCACTAGTGCCACCTGGGAAGCCTATATTCTTTTCTAGATTCTTTCTCATTATAGGTTATTACAAGATATTGAATATACTTCCTTGTTTAATGCAGTAAGTCCCTATTGTTTATCTATTTTATACATAGTAGTATATATCTGTTAATCCTAAACTCCTAATTTATCATTCCCTTCTCCTCATGTAATCATAAATTTATATTTTTTTTTCAGATTTCACATATAAGTAATGTCATATGATATCTGTCTTTCACTTATTCCACTTAGTATGATAATCTCTAGGTCCATCCATGTTGCTGCAAATAGCATTCATTATTTCATTCCTTTTTATGGCTGAGTAAAGTATATTTGTTTTTCAGTTGCTAAGACATGCTCGACTCTGTGACCTCATGGACTGTAACATGCCACTGTGTGTGTGTGTATATATATATATATGTATATATATATATATATATATATGCCAAATCTCCTTTATCCTTTCATCTGTCAATGGGCATTAAGGTTGCTTCCATGTCTTGGCTATTGTAAATAGTGCTGCTATGAACATTGGAGGTGCAGATATCTTTTCAAGTTAGTGATTTTGTCTTTTCTGGATGTATGCCCAGGAGTGGAATTGCTGAATCATATGATAGTTCCATTTTTAATTTTTTAAGGAATCTCCATACTGTCTTCCATAGTGACTGCACCAATTCCATAGTGACTACATTCTTATCAACACTGTACTAGGGTTCTTTTCTCCACACCCTCTTGAGAGTTAAGTTTTTAATGAGCTTAAGAAAACATTCAAAGTGATCCTCTGAGAACAACAGAAGCCTGATCTACATCCTTAGAATCTTGGGATGCTAAGTAGACTTCTAGGAGTCCTATTTGTATGGGTACGCAATGGGCTCCTTGGGAGAAATGATAAATATGCCTTTTGGAGCAAGGGGTGTAGACAAGAACTGCCTCTGTTCTCTGGACTGAAGAAGGTAAAGAAAATAAAGTGAATTAAAGATTTTCTCTCATACCTGTATAGTCTTCTCCAAGTAGAAGTGAAATTTCCATTACTAAGGAATATCTATTGAAATCTCCTCTGTCTATCTGGCTCGTTTTGTAAAACGAAAACCAACCAGCCAAACAAAAACCCCTGAGCTCTCACAATGGAGTAATATCAGCAGTGGCTTAAACGGAGACAGGACTTATTTTGTCAAGACTGAAACAGAGTGGGAAGGAGGCTCAAGAGGGAGGGAATATTATATATGTATTATATATTTATAGCTGATTCATGTTGTTGTACAGCAGAAACCAACAGAACATTGTAAAGCAATTATACTTCAATTAAAAAAAAAAGACTTCTCTGTTCATTGATTAAGAAGCTGCCTGCCAATGCAGGAGACACAGGTTTGATCCCTGATCCGAGAAGATTCAACATACCTTGGGGCAACTAAGCCCATGCGTCACATCTACTGAGCCCAGGAGCCCTAGAGCCGGTGCTCCCTGCAACAGGAGAAGCCACCACAATCAGAAGCCTGTGCACTGCAACCTGAGAGTAGTACCAGCTCACTTCAACTACAGAAAGCCCACACACAGCAGCGAAGACCCAACACAGCCAAAAATAAATAGACAAACAGGACTCAAATAGAAAGGCTTTTCTTTCCTCCCACTAAAATCCAAAATTCTTGTTCAAGAACAGGACATACATTCCCATGGCTCTAGCTCCACCTTGTGCTTAATCAAGAAATCACCTACTTCCCATCAACTGGGGAGTTAAGTAGTCATCAGGATGTTTATAGTCAATACTTGCCAACAGTTCCTGATAACATATTAATTAATACTTTAGGCTAGGCTCTGTGTACATGATATTCAAGAACTATGGCATTTAAACCTTATAACATTATGAAAGATGTATTTTATAGATGGAAAACCAATGTTGATAGTTTACCAGAGTTTGTCATGTCTGACTCTTTTTGACCCTATGGATTGTAGCCTGCCTACAGGCACCTCAGTCTGTGGGATTCTCCAGGAAAGAAAACTTAAGAGGGTTGCTGTGCTCTCCTTCAGGGGATCTTCCCAACCCAGGGATCAAACCTGCATCTTCTGCATTGCGGCAGATTCTTTATCCCTGAGCCACCAGGGAAGCTCCTTGCCAGAGTTTAGCACTTTTCAAAGATCATACAGGCAGGGAATTAATTCCTTGGTGGTCCGATGGTTAGGACTCTGCTTCCACTGCATGAGCCCTGGTTCAGGAACTACGATACTGCAAACCACATGGCATGGTCAGAAAAAAATCATACAGGTGGCAGTTAGGACTTAAACCAACCATTTCTAGGCTCTTCTTTTCAATCACAACTGTCTGCTTATAAACTAAGGCACACGTACATCACATACATTTTCTTCCCTTTACAACACACATGTAAACACATATCTTATTTAATCCTCTATTGCACGGATTTGCATTTTCAAGAAATGGATGATCCAAAGCAACAAATTAATGTTTAAATGACAGGCATTAGATTAGAGCATTGAATTGAATTGAACTCGCTCAGTTGTGTCCGACTCTTTGTGACCCCGTGGACTGTAGCCCACCAGGCTCCTCCGCCCATGGGATTCTCCAGGCAAGAGTACTGGAGTGGGTTGCCATTTCCTCCTCCAGGGGATCTTTCTGACCCAGGGACTAAACCCAGGTCTCCTGCATTGCGGGCAAACGCTTTAACCTCTGAGCCACCAGGGAAGCCATCAGAGCATTAGACCCTAGAATTAGGCTGATCTTGGTGATAAAATGGTATACTGGAAAAGTCAAGAGATTTGCTCATTTGAATACCTGCTCTACCACTTGATAGCTGTGTGGCCTTGGGCAAGTTACTTAAGGTCACTGGCCTCAGGTCCCTTAAGTGAATTAAGAACCAATGGACTCAAATAATGCTAATTTTTGTAAATCAAACTCTGGCTTACTTTTCACAGAAACTAATTTCTAAAAGTTAACGTATCAGTAAACAAAGAATCCTGTTGGAATCTGGTGATTGATTTTTAGTAGGTGGAAAAATTGGTCACATGATGAGTTGTTAAAATGCTCAGTGCATCTTTAAGAAGTGAAACTTTAAGAACATACACATAATAGAATAGTCCCCCCACCCAAAAGATGTCCATATCTTAATCTCTGGAATCTAGGAACATGTTCAGACACACAGCAAAGGTTAACTAAAGTTGCAGAAGGTATTAAGATTGCTAAATCAACTGACCCTAAAATAGGGAGATTATCTTGGATTATCTGGGTAGGTCCAACTTAATCATAAGGGATTTTTAATAAGTGGGAGAGTCTGAGGAAGATGTAATTGTAGAGGAAAGGCATTGAGAGATGCATTGTAGCTTGTTTTGAAGATGGAGAAAGAGGAACATGAGCAAAAAAATGTAAGCAGCCTCCAGAAGCTAGAATGAGCAATGAAATAGATTCTCTTCTAGAACCTTTAGAAAGAAATGCAACTCTTGCTGACTTTAATTTTAGCCCAGTGATACCTGGGTCAGGGTTCTGTCCTACAGAATTGTAAGATAATATATCTGTGTTGTGTTAGCCACTAAGTTTGTGGCAATTTGTTATAGGAGCAATAGAAAACATACACTATCTATGACCATCAGTGTGTCCAGACTTCTTACCTGTTTCCTATGGTGGTGTGGAAAAGGCACTGGACTTGGAATCTAAAGACTAAGCATCTCAGTTCTGCTTTTAAATAGCTGTGTGACTTCCAGTGAATCACAGTTCCTCTCTAATTATGTTTATCATGCCCTGGCACCTACCTCACAGAGTTCTTATGTACAGGAAGCGAGATAATGGATGTGTAGGTGCTGTAAAAACTATAAAGCATTCTACATATGACAGGGATTATTATTTACAGTGCCTAATACATAGTTGATATGCAAGAAATATTTGCAAAGTGGGATGTGGAAACTTGATTGCCAGGTAACTGGGAGAACAAGAGATCATATCTGATACCTGCTCTTAAGTTTTGCTGTTGCTGTTTAGTCAATAAATTGTATCCCACTCTTTGCAACCCCATGGACTGGAGCCCACTAAGCTCCTCTGTCCCTGAGACTTTCCAGGGAAGAATACTGGAGTGGGTTGCCATTTCCTTCTCCAGGGAATCTTCCTGACCCAGGGATCAAACCCAAGTCTTCTGCATTGGCAGGTGGATTCTTTACTGCTGCGCCACCAGGGAAGCCCTCTTAAATTGATTACAACATATAATTATAGAGATAACATATTCAGAAGATTTAAACTGTAACTCAAAATTTACATAACAACACAAGAGAAGTCACAGGGTTACATATGATTAAGCAACAAAGAAGTGATATAAAACAAATATGTATCCCTATGGAATGGATGGTAAGTGTGGGATGCAAGACTCAAAGAAGGATTCCAGCAGGAAGAAGGTCTTGAGCAGGATCTTGGAAGGTGTGATCAGATGGAGAACAACTGCTACCATTATACCTACAAAGCACTGTTTTTCTACACACAATTCCTGGAATCATATTTTACATTTAGGACACTGGCATGCAGTTCCAGTGTTTCAAATGGTATTCTTTTTGATCCCCTTGGTAATGTTTTTTTCTTTTTTAAAAATTTCAAACTCACAGAAAATTTGTAAAAACAGTACAAAGGAGGCCTTTCTCCCCCCGAACCTTTTAGAATAAGTTATCTATATGATGCCTCACCACCCACAAATTATCGATTATATAGGGCTTCCCTGGTGGCTCAGTGGTATATAACATTATGATAACATTGTATCAATTATCATATATAACCTTGTGACTTCTCATGTTATTGCCTTATATAAACTTCGAGTTATAGATTAAATCTTCTTCTGAGTATATTATCTCCATAATGATATGCTGTAAACAATTCAGAGCAGACATCACATATGATCTCCTGTTCTCCTCCAAGTATTTAGCATTTTTCCACATCCCACTTTGCAAATATTTCTTGCATATCAGTTATGTATTAGATGCTGCAAATAATAATAATTCTCTTTATATATATGGAATGCTTTATAGTTTTTTACACATATACATCCATTGTCACGAAATTAACATCTATGCACTACTATTGTCTAATCCACAGATTCCATTCATTTATCCAACTGTCCCAATAACTTCCTTTATAGTGATGCATTTAATTTTCAAATCTCATTAATCTTAAAGTAAAACAGTTCCTGAACCTTTGATTTTCATAACCTTGACCTTTTAAAGATCATATAAATTATTTTACAGAATATTTCTCCCAATCTGTATTTCTGATGTTTCTTTTTAATTAGATTCAGGTTTTACATTTTCAGAGGGACAGCACAGAAGTATGTTGGTTTTTTTCCCTCAATGCATACCATTCAGTTCAGTTCAATCGCTCAGTCGTGTCCAACTCTTTCTGACCCCATACACTGCAGTATGCCAGGATTCCCTGTCCATCACCAACTTCTGGAGTTCACTCAAACTCATGTCCATTGAGTCAGTGATGCCATCCAACCATCTCATCCTCTGTTGTCTCCTTCTCCTCAGACTTTCAATCTTTCCAAGCATCAGGATCTTTTCAAATGGGTCAGCTCTTCACATCAGGTGGCCAAAGTACTGGAGTTTCAGTTTCAACATAAGTCCTTCCAATGAACACTCAGGACTGATCTTTACGATGGACTGGTTGAATCTCCTTGCTGTCCAAGGGACTCTCAAGAGTCTTCTCCAACATCACAGTTCAAACGCATCAATTCTTTGGCATTCAGCTTTCTTTATAGTCCAACTCTCACATCTATACATGACTACTGGAAAACCATAGCCTTGACTAGATGGACCTTTGTTGGCAAAGTAATGTCTCTGCTTTTTAATATGCTGTCTAGGTTGGTTACAACTTTCCTTCCAAGGAGTAAGCATCTTTTAGTTTCATGGCTGCATGAAAATCACTATCTGCAGTGATTTTGGAGCCCCCAAAATTAATGTCTGCCACTGTTTCCCCATCTACTTGCTATGAAGTGATGGGACCAGATGCCATGATCTTAGTTTTCTGAATGTTGAGCTTTAAGCCAACTTTTTCACTCTCCTCTTTCACTTTCATTAAGAGGCTCTTTAGTTCTTCTTACCTTTCTGCCATAAGGGTGGTGTCATCTGCGTGTCTGAGATTATTGATATTTCTCCCGGCAATCTTGATTCCAGCTTGTGCTTCATCTAGCCTAGCATTTCTCATGATGTAGTCTGCATGTAAGTTAAATAAGCAGGGTGACAATATACAGCCTTGACGTACTCCTTTTCCTATTTGGAGCCAGTCTGTTGTTCTACGTCCAGTTCTAACTGTTGCTTCCTGACCTGCATACAGATTTCTCAAGAGGCAGGTCAGGTGGTCTGGTATTCCCATCTCTTTCAGAATTTTCCACAGTGTATTGCGATCCATACAGTTAAAGGCTTTGGCATAGTCAATAAAGCAGAAATAGATGTTTTTCTGGAACTCTCTTGCTTTTTCCATGATCCAGCGGATGTTGGCAATTTGATCTCTGGTTCCTCTGCCTTTTCTAAAACCAGCCTGAACATCTGGAAGTTCACGGTTCACATATTGTTGAAGCCTGGCTTGGAGAATTTTGAGCATTACTTTACTAGCATGTGAGATGAGTGCAATTGTGCGGTAGTTTGAGTATTCTTTGGCAATGCCTTTCTTTGGGACTGGAATGAAAACTGACCTTTTCCAGTCCTGTGGCCACTGCTGAGTTTTCCAAATGTGCTGGCATATTGAGTGCAGCACTTTCACAACATCATCTTTCAGGATTTGAAATAGCTCAACTGGACTTCCATCACCTCCACTAGCTTTGTTCGTAGTGATGCTTTCTAAGGCCCACTTGACTTCACATTCTAGGCTGTCTGGCTCTCAGCGAGTATTGCACCATCATGATTATCTGGGTCATGAAAATCTCTTTTGTACAGTTCAATTTGTTCATTACTGATGCTGTGTTCACAGATTAAATGGTACTTGCCAGTCTTTTTCTTTGTGAAATTGTTCTTTTCTCCTTAATTACTAGGAGTTTTGCAGGGAGTTACTTTGAGACCATGCAAATTTCCCATTCTTCATCAAATTTTCACCAAGTTAGCATACATAGATGTTTCTTGGTTATTATTGTTACGATCATCAAATGATTTCCATCATGAATGAAATTCCTACATTCATTATTGCAAAATGCCACTGAAACAAAAAGTTTTCTTTTCTCCCTATTTATTTCTTTATATCAGTTCAGACGCATGCATTCCTATTCTATACAATGGACTATAATCATTTATCATCATTATTTATTTTGATTTTTTTCAAGTCATCCCTATTCTGCTCCTGTGGGGAGAAGAACAGCCTCTTCAAGCTATTCTTTGTGTTGTTTTGACAGGTCTTCATCATTCTCTGAATATTTCCTTATTTTTCGGCATACAAGATGTTTCAGATTCATCTTGTACCTTCCCTGCCCTAGAGCCCTGAAATCAGCCATTTCTCCAACAAGCCCTGGTTCCTGTCAATGGAAAATTGCCTTTTAGTGGAGAGCAGCATTTAGAAACAAAGACGGAGGTATTAGATATGCTCATTGCTTTTGGGGTGTCACTGCTCCCAGGCCCTCTCAGCAAACATGGCTTGAAAATATGTCATGCATATATGTACTCACATATGCATGTGTACATGAACATCCACCTGTATATTTACATCTAGCAATTAAAAATTGTCAGCCCACATGTGATACCCACAATTCTAGTCCAATACTACAGATTTCATTCTGATTCCTATCTTTTCATATTTGTAACTCCCTTCTCACACAGTGAGGAAACTGGCTCCCATTATCTTCAGTATATTTACTAATCTGATAAATCACTCCTGTATGTAACCAATCTCCATTACCACCACTGCCCTCTCCCCTCACCCTCCTCATTCTGCTAGGACTCTGACACATTGCACCCTCAGCCCACGTATTCACCCTCCTCATATGGCTCATGCTCTAACACTTCTCCTCAGGCAGCTCTTGCATACCTGGGTGCAGGTTCCTATCTTGATTAGCCCCACTTATGCAAATGGCTTTTAGACATAAATATTCAGAAAGGAAGGGAAGAATGATGGAAAACCAGACACTTTCTTTTTTAAATTGAAGTATAACTGATTCACAAAGTTGTGTTAGTTTTAGGTTCACAGCAAAGTGATTCAGCTATATATGCATAGCTGAACTTGAGGTAACTCCGGGAGACAATGGAGGACAGGGAATCCTTTTGTGCTGCATTACAGAGTCGGACATGACTTAGTGACTGAACAACAACAACACACACATATACATATACATATATATACACACACCACTGAGTCACCAAGGAAGCCCTGTATATGTTAATCTGAATGTAATCTGGGGGCTACATTCAATGGGGTTGAAAGAATTAGACATGACTCAGTGACAAAACCACCACCACCACCTCTCTTCTGAATCCCTAGGTCTCTTGAAACTTCAGTTTTCCCTCCTTTTTCCTGTATTGTTCATTTTTTAATTCAGCAAGTATTTATTGAATATCCTCTATATGTCAGATGCTATTGTTGATGTTGGGTATATGGGGGGAGAAAAGACAAAGTACTAATTCTCCAATGGACCTTGTAGAATAGAGAACATATATAGACAATAAGCTAATGGGCAAATAATATAATTTCAGATAATAAGTGTATGTGAAATAAATTCAGATAATGTGTGTGTGTGTGTGTGTGTGTGTGTGTGTGTGTGTGTGGTGTGAGTTGCTCAGTAGTGTCTGACTCTTTGTGACCCCATGGACTGTAGCCCACCAGGCTCCTCTGTATAAAATTCTCCAGGCAAAAACACTGGAGTGGGTAACCATTCCCTTCTCCAAGGGATCTTCCATAACCAGGGGTCAAACCCAGGTCTCCTGCATTGCAGGCAGATTCTTTACTGCCTCAGCCACCAGGGAAGCCCTTATTTTAGATAGAATGGTGAGAGAAGGCCTCTCTTAAGAGGTGACATTTGAGCTGACATACAATGGTGAGAAGGAACCAGTGATGCAAAACATAAAGGAAGAATAGTCCAAGCAAAGGAACAGACATAATGATCCTAAGGCAAGAAAAATCCTTATATTTCAGAAGACATTCAGAAAGCCAGTATGAATGGAGCAGAGGGCAGAATGGTAGTGAAGTCACTCTGTCGTGTCTGACTCTTTGTGACTCCGTGGACTGTAGCCCACCAGACTCCTCCGTCCATGGGATTCTCCAGGCAAGAACCCTGGAGTGGGTTGCCATTTCCTTCTCCAGGGGATCTTCCCGACCCAGGGATTGAACCCAGGTCTCCCACATTGCAGGCAGATGCAATAAACATAGAGGAAGAACAGAAATCATATACGAGTCTTATAGGCTATGAAAAACAGCTAGATTTTATTCAAAGTGATAAATCACTGATAGGTCTTAAAAAGGGGAGTAATATGATCTCATTTCTGATTCATATATTTTAAGTATCATTTTATATCTTCACATTTTTCCTTACAGGCTGAATCTCAAAATCTGTCTCTTTAGATCAGAAATCAGGAGCACTTACAAATGAGGAGTATTTGTAACAGATAAACTAGTGATAAATGGGCTTCCCAGTTGGCTCAGTGGGTGAAGAATCTACCTGCCATGCAAGAAATGTGGGTTCAATCCCCGGGTCAGGAAGATCCTTTGGAGGAGGGCAAGGCAACCCATTCCAGTATTCTTGCCTGGAGAATCCCATGGATAGAAGAGCCTGGCGGGCTATAGTCCATAGGGATGTAAAGAGTTGGACACAACCGAAATGTCTGAGCATGCATGCACACAATTTGTGGTAAAGAATCCACCTGTCAATGCAGGAGATGCAAGAGACAAGGGTTTGATCCCTGGCATGGGAAGAGACCCTGGAGAAGAAAATGGCAACCCATTCTAGTATTCTAGCCTGGAAAATTCCATGCACAGAGAGCCTGGCAGCTACAGTCCATGCGATCACAGAGTCAGACATGACTGAAATACTCAGAAGCATGAGCAATTCACATATGTTTTAGAGTTACTCTTATTTTGAAGTTTGAACACCAAATTATTCCTAGAAGTATGCTTATAGTACAGGAGAAAACTATTTTTATAGTCACAAAAATTCCTTGGTATGTTTTGCACATATTTAGTCTCACAACAGAAGGTTCTACAAGAATATGCCTACTTCCTGACCTAGATACAAGGCTACCAAACGTGGAGTGGGCAGGACATTAATAACTAAAGCTCCAAGGGCATAATTGCCTAGAGTGTGGGCCCAGGACTTAACAGTAAATATGTTGTTTACCTATTTCCTCTTTCTGTGCCTTTCCTCCCACATTTAGCAATGTCTTCATCCACCCTAGGTTCATGGTGATCTCAAGGTGGCCATGAGGTGCTTCAAAAAGGGGGAATCAGAACAAATCCATTCACATAATGGTGCTTATTTTAAATTTCTCTCAAGGGTATTACTGGCATTTAGGAGGAGTTGTAAAGACAACACTGCATCATAAATAGGGAAGTTTTAGACACTAAAGTAAAATAGATAACTCTGCACTCTTACTCGACTTAGAATCAACATTCCACATTTCCACTTTATCCTCTTGTAAGCTTCAAGAGAACAGGAAAACTTCTTGTTCATTACTCTATTTCCAGTGTCTGGTACATGTTAGAGCTCACTTTGTTGGCTAAATTAATAAATGAATGCCTAATTACAGACTGTTACTATACTTCAATAGTAATATAGTAATAGCCTGTTACTAAACAGATGGGAATACCAGACCACCTGACCTGCCTCTTGAGAAACCTATATGCAGGTCAGGAAACAATAGTTAGAACTGGACATGGAACAAAAGACTAGTTCTAAATAGGAAAAGGAGTACGTCAAGGCTGTATATTGTCACCCTGCTTATTTAACTTATATGCAGAGTACAGTCAGCTCCCGGTCTTGTTTTTGCAGACTGTATAGAGCTTCTCCATCTTTGGCTGCAAAGAATATAATCAATCTGATTTCGGTGTTGACCATCTGGTGATGTCCATGTGTAGGGTCTTCTCTTGTGTTGTTGGAAGAGGGTGTTTGCTATGACCAGTGCATTTTCTTGGCAAAACTCTATTAGTCTTTGCCCTGCTTCATTCCACATTCCAAGGCCAAATTTGTCTGTTACTCCAGGTGTTTCTTGACTTCCTACTTTTGCATTCCAGTCCCCTATAATGAAAAGGACATATTTTGGGTGTTAGTTCTAAAAGATCGTGTAGGTCTTCATAAAACTATTCAACTTCAGTTTCTTCAGCGTTACTGGTTGAGGCATAGACTTGGATAACTGTGATATTGAATGGTTTGCCTTGGAGACAAACAGAGATCATTCTGTCGTTTTTGAGATTGCATCCAAGTACTGCATTTCGAACTCTTTTGTTGACCATGATGGCTACTCCATTTCTTCTGAGGGATTCCTGCCCGCAGTAGTAGATATAATAGTCATCTGAGTTAAATTCACCCATTCCAGTCCATTTTAGTTCGCTGATTCCTAAAATGTTGACGTTCACCCTTGCCATCTCTTGTTTGACCACTTCCAATTTGCCTTGATTCGTGGACCTGACATTCCAGGTTCCTATGCAATATTGCTCTTTACAGCATCGGATCTTGCTTCTATCACCAGTCACATCCACAACTGGGTATTGTTTTTGCTTTGGCTCCACCCCTACATTCTTTCTGGAGTTATTTCTCCACTGATCTCCAGTAGCATATTGGGCACCTAATAACCTGGGGAGTTCCTCTTTTGGTATCCTATCATTTTGCCTTTTCATACTGTTCATGGGGTTCTCAAGGCAAGAATACTGAAGTGGCTTGCCATTCCCTTCTCCAGTGGATCACATTCTGTCAGGCCTCTCCACCATGACCCGACCGTCTTGCGTTGCACCGTAGGCATGGCTTGGTTTCACTGAGTTAGACAAGGCTGTGGTCCTAGTGTGATAAGATTGACTAGTTTTCTGTGAGTATGGTTTCAGTGTGTCTGCCCTCTGATGCCCTCTTGCAACACTTACCATCTTACTTGGGTTTCTCTTACCTTGGTGTGGGGTATCTCTTCACGGCTGCTCCAGCAGAACACAGCCGCTGCTCCTTACCTTGGACGAGGGGTATCTCCTTACCGCCACCATTCCTGACCTTCAAAGTGGGATAGCTCCTCTAGGCCCTCCTGTGCTGCGCAGCCACCACTCCTCAGGTAGCTCCTCCCGGCCGCCGCCCTGACCTCGGACACCGGGTGTCTCCTCCCGGCCACTGCTGACCTCGGACGCAGGGTAGCTCCTCTTGGCCGCTGCCCCTGACCTCGGACTCGGGGTGTTTCCTCCCGGCCCCCACCCCTGACCTCAGATGCAGGGTAGCTCCTCTCGGCCGTTCTGCGCCGTCGCAGCCTGGCACTCTAGGCCACTGCCCCTGACCTCGGACGTGGGGGTAGCACCTCTCGGCCGCGCCTGTGCTTAGTGAGCCGGCTCCCAGCCGCCTGTGCTTAGTGATTTAAGGGTCTAGATCTGATAGAGTGCCTGATGAACTATGGAATGAGGTTTGTGACATTGTACAGGAGACAGGGATTGAGACCATCCCCATGGAAAAGAAATGCAAAAAAGCAAAATGTCTGTCTGAGGAGGCCTTACAAATAGCTGTGAAAAGAAGAGAGGTGAAAAGAAGAGAGGCAAAAAGCAAAGGAGAAAAGCAAGGATATAAACATCTGAATGCAGAGTTCCAAAGAATAGCAAAAAGAGATAAGAAAGCCTTCTTCAGCTATCAATGCAAAGAAATAGAGGAAAACAACAGAATGGGAAAGACTAGAGATCTCTTCAAGAAAATTAGAGATACCAAGGGAACATTTCATGCAAAGATGGGCTCGATAAAGGACAGAAATGGTCTGGACCTAATAGAAGCAGAAGATATTAAGAAGAGGTGGCAAGAATACACGGAAGAACTGTACAAAAAAGATTTTCACGACCCAGATAATGATGATGATGTGATCACTAATCTAGAGCCAGACATCTTGGAAAGTGAAGTCAAGTGGGCCTGAGAAAGCATCACTACGAACAAAGCTAGTGGAGGTGATGGAATTCCAGTTGAGCTGTTTCAAATCCTGAAAGATGATGCTGTGAAAGTGCTGCACTCAATATGCCAGCACATTTGGAAAACTCAGCAGTGGCCACAGGACTGGAAAAGGTCAGTTTTCATTCCAATTCCAATGAAAGGCAATGCCAAAGAATGCTCAAACTACTGCACAATTTCACTCATCTCACATGCTAGTAAAGTAATATTCAAAATTCTCCAAGCCAGGCTTCAGCAATATATGAACCGTGAACTCCCTGATGTTCAAGTTGGTTTTAGAAAAGGCACAGGAACCAGACATCAAATTGCCAACATCCGCTGGATCATGGAAAAAGCAAGAGAGTTCCAGAAAAACATCTATTTCTGCTGTATTGAATATGCCAAAGCCTGTGACTGTGTGGATCACAATAAACTGTGGAAAATTCTGAAAGAGATGGGAATACCAGACCGCCTGACCTACCTCTTGAGAAATCTGTATGC
The DNA here is from genome assembly GCF_023091745.1 of Budorcas taxicolor. NCBI lineage: Eukaryota > Metazoa > Chordata > Mammalia > Artiodactyla > Bovidae > Budorcas > Budorcas taxicolor. Next base: position 94,578,365 of record NC_068912.1, read on the forward strand.
GGGTCAGGAAGCAACAGTTAGAACTAGACATGGAACAACAGACTGGTTCCAAATAGGAAAAGGAGTACGTCAAGGCTGTATATTGTCACCCTGCTCATTTAACTTCTATGCAGAGTACATCATGAGAAATGCTGGACTGGAAGAAACACAAGCTGGAATCAAGATTGCCGGGAGAAATATCAATAACCTCAGATATGCAGATGACACCACCCCTATGGCAGAAAGTTAAAAGGAGCTAAAAAGCCTCTTGATGAAAGTGAAAGTGGAGAGTGAAAAAGTTGGCTTAAAGCTCAATATTCAGAAAACGAAGATCATGGCATCTGGTCCCATCACTTCATGGGAAATAGATGGGGAAACAGTGGAAACAGTGTCAGACTTTATTTTTTTGGGCTCCAAAATCACTGCAGATGGTGACTGCAGCCATGAAATTAAAAGACGCTTACTCCTTGGAAGAAAAGTTATGATCAACCTAGATAGTATATTCAAAAGCAGAGACATTACTTTGCCGACTAAGGTCCGTCTAGTCAAGGCTATGGTTTTTCCTGTGGTCATGTATGGATGTGAGTTGGACTGTGAAGAAGGCTGAGTGCCGAAGAATTGATGCATTTGAACTGTGGTATTGGAGAAGACTCGAGAGTCCCTTGGACTGTAAGGAGATCCAACCAGTCCATTCTTAAGGAGATCAGCCCTGGGATTTCTTTGGAAGGAATGGTGCTAAAGCTGAAGCTCCAGTACTTTGGCCACCTCATGCGAAGAGTAGACTCATTGGAAAGGACTCAGATGCTGGGAGGGATTGGGGGCAGGAGGAGAAGGGGACAACAGAGGATGAGATGGCTGGATGGCATCACGGACTCGATGGACGTGAGTCTGAGTGAACTCCGGGAGTTGGTGATGGACAGGGAGGCCTGGTGTGCTGCGATTCATAAGGTCGCAAAGAGTCGGACACGACTGAGTGACTGAACTAGACTGAACACATATATAGCAATAGTCTGGTGAACTGCAAGATTCAGAGGTCTCTTTATAAAAGGAAAAACAGGTCACCCTTTAGGATGTGGCCTTTGATTCTAGTCAGAAAATTCCAATTATTATCTGAATTTGAAGCTTCCCTACTGTAATGTATATACGACCAATCTAAATATATCAAAAAGCAGACATTACTTTGCCAACTAAGGTCAAGGCTATAGTTTTTCCAGTGGTCATGTATTGCTGTGAGAGTTGGACTATAAAGAAAGTGAGCAGAGAATTGATGCTTTTGAACTGTGGTGTTGGAGAAGTCTCTTAAGAGTCCCTTGTACTGCAAGGAGATCCAACCAGTCCATCCTAAAGGAGATCAAGCCTGAATACTCACTGGAAGGACTGATGCTGAAGCTGAAACTCCAATACTTTGGCCACCTGATGCGAAGAGCTGACTCATTTGAAAAGACCCTGATGCTGGGAAAGATTGAGGGCAGGAGAAGGGGACGACAGAGGATGAGATGGTTGAATGGCATCACCAACTCGATGGACATGGGTTTGGGTGGACTCCGGGAGTTGGTGATGGATAGGGAGGCCTGGCGTGCTGCGATTCATGGGGTCACAGAGTCGGACACGACTGAGCGACTGAACTGAACGCTGTGAACTCTCGTCCGCGAGGGAGCTAAAAAATGTTTTCGCACAATAGAGTGAACACATCTACACCTGTCTTTTAAACACTTTCTAGGCCTTAAGGGCGAGCAGGACTAATGTCTGGCCGGCTACAAAAAGGAGACTCAAAACGACTATTTCTATCGTTCAGCTCAGCTCCACTCAGATGCCGCTTCCATCCGGGGGCGGAAAAATACTTCCGGCGTTCTGCCTTAACGTGCTGAGTCACTGGCAAAGTCTCCACCCCAGGTTTGAGAGGCAGGATGCACAAAATATGACATAAATGGTGGGGGAAAGGCTGGGGGACTTATTTTCTCCACTCGCTTACCAGTTTTCGCATCAGGGGAATATTTTCCTCTGAGCCACAGAGCCCACTCACTTGGTACCTCAAACCACCTCCACGCTTACGTCATAAACGCTGCGCAGCACTCCCGCTCCCTTCTCCCGTCGTCCCCCGCGCCGCTCTCTCCGCCTCTTCTTCTTCGCCCCTCCCACCTCTGGTTTCGAAAAGCTCGCTGGGTGCTCTGAGAATCCGGCCCGGTCTCTGGCTCCTTTTTTTATTCCCTGTTCCTATTGGTTAGTTACTTGCACGTGACTGCCCTCTTGCCTTATGATTGGTTAATATCAGTTGCGTCATCGACGGTCCGGAGGGCGGGGGGGATGAGGGAAGTTGGTTTGAGGGAGACCGGATTGGGGGAGGGGTTCAGGCCTGTCCACCTCAGCGGCTGCGGCAGCAGCAGCGCCGGCCGCCACCGCCTCTGGAACGCGGAGGAGGAGGAGCGGCTGGAAGAGTAGGAGGAGGAGGTGGATCCTAGGGAACGGCATGCCCAGCGTTCCGGCTTGGTAGTGAATGCTGAGGAGAGTCGCGGTTGCTGCAGTCTGTGCCACCGGGAGGAAGTTGTGTGAGGCCGGGCGGGAGCTCGCGGCGCTTTCGAGAATAGAAGCGCGGGGTCGGTGTGAAGACTCGGCGGCTTCCAGACGCTTTCCTACACTGACCATGCCTGGAAGGAACAAGGCTAAGTCCACCTGCAGCTGCCCTGACCTGCAGCCCAGTGGACAAGATTTGGGCGAGAGCGGCCGGGTTGCCCGTCTCGGAGCCGATGAATCTGAGGAGGAGGGACGGAGGGGACCTGTCAATAATGCCGGAGACCCTGAGATCATTAAGTCTCCCAGCGACCCCAAGCAGTACCGGTAAGGGAGGAGGCTTGAACCCGGGAGAAGAGCGGGAGGCGGGCCTCTCTGTTCCCGCTGTGGTCACTTTTATCCTAATCTTCCGAAGGAGCATCAGGGGCACTATTTCCCACGCCAAAAACTTGCTTGGATGGAGGTGGCAAGGGCTGCTGCTGCTGCTGCTAAGTCGCTTCAGTCGTGTCTGACTGTGCTACCCCATAGACGGCAGCCCACCAGGCTCCCCCATCCCTGGGATTCTCTAGGCAAGAATACTGGAGTGGGTTGCCATTTCCTTCTCCAATGCATGAAAGTGAAAAGTCAAAGTGAAGTCGCTCAGTCGTGTCCGACTCTTCGCGACCCCATGGACTGCAGCCCACCAGGCTCCACCGTCCATGGGATTTTCCAGGCAAGAGTACTGGAGTGGGGTGCCACATTGCCTTCTCCAGGCAAGGGCAGTTAGGGCCATCTATGTGGTTGGTGTCAGCTCTAAGAGGGGGAGATCTTGGGTTCCACCAGGAATCAGGAAGTTAGAATGGGGAGGGTTTGTTCGAGTAGTTTTGACATTCTCTCAGGCAAGAATGGAGGTTTTTCTTTCGTTTTTTTAAAAAACTTCTTATTTTGTATTGGGGTATAGCGGATTAACAGTGTTGTAGTAGTTTCAAGTGAACAAACAAGGAATTCAGCCATACAAATGCATGTATCCGTTCTCCCCCAAAACGCTCACCTATCCAGGCTGCCACATAACGTTGAGCAGAGTTCCATGTGCTATCCAATATCTTGTTCGTTATCCGTTTTAACTATAGCAGTGTGTATCTGACTTTCCCAGATTCCTTTTTTCCACCAGTCAGCCATAAGTTCGTTTTCTAAAGGCTATGAATTTCAGGTTTTTTAAGTTCACTGTTTTAAAATAGATTCCATATATAAGGGATATCATATGGCATTTCTCCTTCTCTGACTTCACTCAGTATGACACTCTCTAGGTCCATTATTTCACTCTTTTTAATGGTTGAGTAATATTCCATTGTACGTGTGTACTACGTCTTTTATCCATTCCTCTGTCCATGGACATTTAGGTTGCTTCCGTGTCTTGGCTGTTGTAAATGGTGTTACAGTGAACACTGGAAGTGCAAGTATCTTTTCAGACCATGTTTTTCTCTGGATATATGCCCAGGAGTGGGATTGTAGGGTCATATGGTAGCTCTGTTTTTACTTTTTTAAGGAACTTCCATACTATTCAAGAATGGGGTTTTTCTAAGGAAGGCAGGCTGGATGGTCAGGGACACTTGGTATTGTATTTAAGGAAAGATTGAAGGAGCTGGGGGTTTTAATTCTGAAGAGGATAGGTAAGGAGCATAGTGTCACTATCCACAACTACTTGAGGTGCCTGTATTTGAAAGGGGTAAAAACTAATGGCTGGAAGTTACTAGAGGATCGTGTCGTTTCAGTCAGAGAACTTAGATATTAATTAGAGTTAGAGTAGGCCTAAGATGAGGTAACTTATTTCCATGGGTTGTTTCTCGTTGCTAAGAATGGTTGGGTGTCCTCTTCTAAGAATATATTAGAGAGATCTTGAGTCTCATTTGGGTGAGTCAGAGAAGACTTGTAAGATTTCTCCCAATCCTGAATTTTTCAGTTTTTGGTTTATACCATAATCCTCTAAACATCTGTAAAAACAACCCCCACCTAAATATTTTCTTCACATGTTACTTATTCCATAGAATGTCATGACTAATGTATTTTAAAGAGAGATTATATTGTCCAACTTTATTTTAAAGGTTGAGGAAACTGAGATCCAGAGAGTTTGCTTCTCGCTTAAAATTACACACCTAAATAATTATAGAGTTGATACGAACACCCTGTTCATCTGACACCAAATCCAATGTACCATTTACTGATTTTTATCAAGTTTTTATTCATATTGAGTTGAAAGCTGAAGCACTCTGATTTTTTTGTTTTATGCCCCTACATTGTTAGAGCCGGAAAGAACCTTAGAGATAATATTTTTCACTCCCCATCACCCCCAATGTCTAGATGTGACTGAAACTAAGGTAGAGAAAGAAGTGTTTTAGCCCTAAATTGAAGATAGGCCTAATTTCTTCCTTCAGTCTAAGATTAACAGAACACAACTCCTTATACTGTTTTTCCCAGGCAATAGGTCTTTATGAATAGGCCAGATTTTCCCTCCTTCTCATTAAAAATGTGGTTATATTAGAGCTAGTTGAAACTTTGAGAAAAGTTACTTAGTTTTTGCCATCCAGATTAAATAATAGCTTTAGGTTTTTGTTTTTTTTTTACCTATATAAACTTACATAATATCAGATAATGTTTATAGAAAGTACTCTGTGTATCAGATATTCTAATTGCTTTCAATATATTCATTTAATGACCTCATTTTTGGCAAATTCATTTGAAAAATGCTAAAGTCTTACTGTATGCTATGCATTGAGTTATCTTTAAATCTTTTCCGAAACATGGTTGAATGTAACTTAATAAATGATATTTTATTCTGGGTACTGGGTATATAAAGATGATTAAGAGTCCCTGCCTTCAGGGAGCTTCCAGTATAGTAGAGGGACATAGACACATTAAAAAGATATAATTAGAGCACTGGAGTTTTATAGAAACCATAATAGAAGTATGTGCTGGGTATAGCAAGGAATAAAATGAGAAGTGGTAAAACTCAACCTGGGGAGAAAGTTAGAAAAAGACTTCAAAGAGAAAAAAATGCTTAAAAGGTATTCTTTGAGTAGTTATGGCAGTTCTACATTTTTGTGGTCTTTTATTTTTTTATTACATTTTTGTAGTCTTTTGTCAAATCATTGTCGTCCTTAGTGTCTCAGTTTTCTTATTTTAAAGTGAAGGGTGTTGATTAAGACTAGCAATGTTTTCCAATAACTTCCTCTTCTTTCAAAAGAGCAGGTCCACGTTTATCTGTTCTATATACTAAAGTTTTCAGTTAGACTTTTAAAGGAAAGATTTTGTTACTTTAAAACAAAGGTGGGAAACCTAGATACTAGATGGTTTTTAAAGATTTACCCATCCCACAGTTAAATTCTCTGTATTTTGTAACCAGAAGTAGACAGGAGGTATATGCAGCAGAAGAGCTGAATTATCCTTCCAGGACCTGCTCAAATGTTATCTCTGTGAAGCCTTTCCAGGCGGGATTAATCCTGCCTTTCAGTGTATTTCACTGGGACTTTATACGTGATCCATTACAGTTCACATCCATCGTATTATAATTTATCTTTTGAATGTGTGATTAAGTACTAGAGGTGGACTTGATTAGAATATTTTGTTGAAAATAACACCTTGAAATAATTGTTTACCAATCTGCATTAAGTAATAGCCTGTGGATTTGTACTTCTCTGTGTAATTTGTTTTAAGCTTTTTTGAAATGTTAATCATACCTCCAGGACATCTCTTCTGCTTTTTTTTAAGTGATCTGTATAAATGCTTGATAAGTGTTGATTTCCTTCTCTTCTGGAAGGATTAGGGACTTTTTTTTTCCTGTGAAGTAGACACTGAGGTCTGCCTAAGTGGTCCTGTAAGAAGTTGTTAGGGGAAGGAGTGGGAAACGTAAGGAAAGCCTTTAGTGCTAAAGGTTTGAAATAGTGTAGAGAATGAGTTAGGTATACTTAAGAAATACTAAAGAGAGAAGTTATGAGTTCTTGAGCATGAAAATTGTGTAAGTAAAGCAGTATATTAAGATTAAGCTGCTGCTGCTGCTAAGTTGCTTTAGTGGTGTCCGACTCTGTGCGACCCCATAGACGGCAGCCCACCAGGCTCCTCTGTCCCTGGGATTCTCCAGGCAAGAATACTGGAGTGGGTTGCCATTTCCTTCTCCAAAAGATTAAGCTAGTAGTAGCTTAATCAGTAGTAGCTAAGATCCACAGGATGAGGCAAGACTGTTCTAAGAGGTAATTATAATTGTGTATTGACTGGTGTAGTGTTTCTCTAATTGATGTGTTCCCCTGTACACTCTTTTTTGCTTTCCTCTTATGAACCCAGTTTGCTAGGCTAAAAGTTTAGAATCCAGAGTTCAAGTCTGTTTTGCTCACTCATAGCTTCTCAGATAGTATTTGTGGAATGTATAAATGCCCGTATGCCAGACATTTTCATGGAATTCCTGGGAATATTCTGCTAGAAACTTTTTAGATCAAATTTGTATCCTGGCCAATTTTTAAAAAAAAAGAACTCAATTTTCAGAGGAAACAAGTATGAATAGGCAGGTAACAAAGAAAAAAATGTGTTATACAAATAATAATATGAATAGTGGTATTGTAGTATGTTTAATTCATATAAAAGCTTGTGGCAGTTGGCATATAATAAACATTCAGATGTTAGCCATTATTCTTTTAATATGTTCACAATTATTAAATGATATTTATAGCACTGTAATAGCAAAAAATTGGCGATAACTTTATTGTCCATTCTTTGGCTAAAAATTGTTATTATACCATTCTACAAGAAAATAGTATATAGCTATAAGGATAGATGGTTTTATCTATCAATATGGAGAAATGTCCCATGGTTTACTATTGAATGAAAAAAGCCAGTTGCAAACCAAAATATATTGTACAACTCCATTTTTATAAAGAAAAATACCCCAGAAAACAACACTTCCCATTATATATTTACCTAAAATATAATTTTCTGTGTTGAGATATGCACAGAAATGATTAGAAATGATATTAAGCAAGCTTATTTCTAGAGAAAAGTAGAGATTTGAGTTGTTTACTTTTTAGTAATTAAAAAAGATTGATCAATAGACAAAGTATTATTTGTTTCTTGAAAGAAATTTAGATTTTTAATTTCCTACAATTATTCCATCCAGCACTAACCACTGGCAATGTTTTTTATAACCTTATTTCTTTTTTGCTATGCAGTTGTAATTTATAGTTTTAAAATGGTATATACCATTTTTAACAAATGTGTGAACATTTTCTTGTTGTGCTTTTCAATATATTTTGTCTAGTTAGAAGTCCAAGGTATAGATATATCATAATTTAATCATTAGCATTTTATAGTCTAGATTGTCAGATTTTCTTTAACTTAGAAATCTGTTTATTCTCAAGTGAATCTTTTAGTGTAGACTCAGTCATAATGGATTTGATAGATATGTAGGAAAACTTTTGGTGATCTGGCTTTTTTTCTAGGATATTCTTTAATCGGGAGAACTGGCAGATAAGAAGATGGTTTGTTCTGGGACTTCCACTCTGACATAGGTCTTATATTCATACTGGTTCCTAGAATGAAGTCAGTTATTAAGCCTATCCAACTCAAAGAAAACTGAGTAGATTATAATTCCTTTCTAGTATGTATATTTCTCTCTCTCTCTCTTTTTTTTTTTGGTGGCAGGGATGATGGGCTTAGTTATATGGTTGGACCGGAATTAATTTGCAGAAAGGTTGGAAGTTGATTGTAGTTTGAAAAGTTCGCTTGGTATTTTAGAGATGTGTCTATAGAAGTTTTATATTTTCATTACCACCACCACCCATGATCTTTGTTCTTCTAATAATAACTGGTATTTTTTTTGATTCTTACTAGGTACTAAAAATTTTATATAATATCTCATTTAATCTTTATAGTAACCCTATGCTAAATACTGTTTTATGAGAATATGCTACTGAGCAAGTACTGAGCACTAACTAGACTGTAAATGAATTGTGTTCTCTCATTTGGTTCCTTCTAAGCAAAGTTCTTTTCGTGGCAGATAAGGTCTAAGTACCTCCATTTTTTGGTTCTTAACTTTCCAGTTTACCATCTGTTAATATGGTTTTGTGCTACTTTTCTTGGCACATGCTATACTGTTTGGTCAAACATTACCTCCTCTGTGAACCTTTTAATTCTTCGTTCAGTCTTCCCCTCCTACATGTGAGTTATTTACACTCTTGTGTGCCCCTGTAGCAATTTTTTCAAGGTATTTCGTATTTTTGTAAGTACTCCTTTGTCTTTCCCCTCTATTATGCTGAAATTTTTGTAGATAGGGACTTTATTTGAGTCTTTGTATGCCTTCTTTTCTGTTATTGATAAATCAACTGTCTATATACGTAAGACCCATTTCTTTGCTTGTGCACTAGATCCCATCCCCTCTTTATTGTTCCCAGCCACGAATTATTCTACCAGTTGTTCCCCTTTCACCCTGCATCATCAGTTTCTCCCTTTTACTTCTTCATTCCCATGAGCATACAAATATGCTGTAATTGTTCCTGTCTTTGGGAAAAATGTTTGCTTACTCAGATCCCCTTGGATCTGTGCTCTTCCAGCTGCTCAAATTTCTCTATTTCCTGGATAGCAGAGCTTGTTAAAAGAGTTATTCAAAATTTGCAGTTCATCTACTCCCATTGTTTATTTCTTGAACTTAGACTGGGCTTTTCCCACTGTGCTATTGAAAATAGCTGTTTTCAAGATCACCAGTAACTTTTACAATTGGTTAGTTATCAAGTTCTTATCTTATTTGACCTTTCAGTATCTTATGGCACAGTTGATCATTTTTTTCCTTCTTGAGATGCTTTTTTTTCCAGTTGGCTTCCAGGTCAACACTGTTCTTAGTTCTCTTTCTGCCTCATTTGCAAGATTTCTCCTTATTTCCTTGACCTCTAAATTTTGGAGTGCCTCAACTGTCTGCCTTTGCTCCCTGTCTTGTGGCTTTAAATAGCACCCTGTGTTTAATAATTTTACTTAGGTTCCCCCCATACTTTTTCTTACAGTTTTATTTTTCTTCATAGCACTTATTTTTAGTGCCATTTGTTATACTGTATATTTACTTGTTCATGAGAGCAAGGACTTTGTTTCGTTCATTACTGTGTCTCCAGTGCCTAGAATGGTACATTTCTCATGGCCTTGCTTCCATCTCTGACCCCTTCATCCTTTTCTTCTCTGGCATGAGTGTTATATAAGGATATGTTTTTCAGTCTTCCTTTTTAAAAATAATTTTATTTCCTGTTTTCATTTCAGATCAAAAAAATTCTTTTTTAAGGAATAAAACCGAATAGATAACCTTGAAGCATTTTGGATACTGCTCCCTCTTATTGCATTCCCTACCCTCTTTTTCCAGTGTTAACCGTTATCTGAATTTGGTATATATAACATTCCTAAGTATATTTTTATACTTTTTATTAAATATACATTTATGTATAAGCAGTATATGGTATTGTTTTCCCATGTTTTAAGATACATAACTAGAAGTTATGTCACATTGTATGTCTCAACTTTGTTTTTTTTTTGATTTAACACTGCTTTTGAGATTTGTTCATACTGATAAGTGTAATACTAGTTATTTGTGTTAAATTATGTTTACTATCTTGTGTGAATATTTTGTAATTTGTTTTCCTACCACTGATCATATAGATTATTCCCAATTTTCTGTTGTATTTTGTTTTCTGAGTATGTCACAATTTTATCTTTTCTCTGATTGTTATACATTTATTTCCAGTGCTTCAGTGAACATTTTTATATGTAACTCCTTGCGTACACATTTGAGAGTTTATTTATGTACCTATAAGTGAAATGACTAATTTTTAACTTTAGTATAGATACTGCCAAAGTACTGTTCTAATTGGTTGTACTATTTACATTTATTCCAGAGTTCCTGCTTCTGTATTTATTATCAATTCCTGATACCATTAGAATTCTTTTTTATTTGAGTATAATGGCTTCTCGAGTGGTGAAGTGGTAAAGAATCCTCCTTCCAGTGCTGGAGACTCAGGAGACATGTTCCTCCAGAAGATCCCCTGGAGTAGGAAGTGATAAACCGACTCCAATATTCTTGTCTGGGAAGTCCCATGGACAGTGGAGCCTGGTGGGCTTATAGTCCATGGGGTCGCAAAGAGTTGGGCACCACTGAGCGACAACATGCACACATATGCACACACAGTTTCTTTACAATGTTGTGAATCATCTATACGTATATTCCCTCTTTTTTGGATTTCCTTCCCATTTAGGTCACCATACAGCATTGAGTACAGTTCTGTGTTCTATATGATCGGTTCTCCTTAGTTATCTATTTTATACATGGTGTATGTATGTCAGTCCCAATCTCCCAGTCCTTCACACTCCACCCCTCTTCACCCCTTGGTATCCATACATTTATATTCTGTGTCTGTGTCTCTATTTCTGCTTTACAGATAAGCTTATCTATTCCCAGGTGGTGCTAGTGGTAAAAGACCCAACTGCCAGTGCAGGAGACACAAGGGATGTGGGTTGGATCCCTGGGTCAGGAAGATCCCCTGGAGTAGGAAATGGCAACCCACTCCTGTGTTTTTGCCTGGAAAATTCTGTGGACAGAGGAGGCTGGCAGACTACAGTTCATAGGGAGGTCACAAAGAGTCAGACACAGCTGAGCGACTAAGCACACACATTCCATTTTTCTAGATTCCACATATATGCATTACTATACGATGTTTGTTTTTCTTTTTCTGACTTGCACCACTCTGTATGACGACAGTCTCTGGATCCATCCATGTCTCTGCAGATGGCACAGTTTTGTTCTTTTTTATGGCTGAGTAATATTCCATTATATGTAATATGTGTATGTATATATATACACACACACATCTTTGATTGTTGGTAGACAGCTTGGTTGCTTCCATGTCCTGGCTATTGTAAATAGTGCTGCAGTAAATATTGGGGTGCATGTATCTTTTTTAATTATGGCTTTCTCTAGGTATATGCCCAGGAGTGGGATTGTTGGATCATACAATTGTTGGATCATAGAACAATCATGTTCTAGTTTTAGTTTTTTTAAGGACCCTCCATGCTGTTTTCCATAGTGGTTATATCAATTTACATTCCTGCCAACAGTATAAGAGGAGTCCCTTTTCTCCACACCCTCTTCAGCATTTATTGTTTGTAGATTTTTTGACAATGGCCATTCTGACCAGTGTGAGGTGATACCCCATTGTAGTTTTGATTTGCATTTCCCTAATAATTAGTTATGTTTAGCATCTTTTTATGTGTTTGTTTGCCACCTATATGTCTTTGGGGAAAAAAATTTATTAGGTCTTCTGCCTGTTTTTTGATTGTATTATTATTATTTTTTGATATTGACCTGCATGAGCTCTTTGTATATTTTAGAGATTAGATTAATCCTTTGTCAATTGCTTCATTTGCTAATATTTTCTTCCGTTCTGAGGATTGTCTTTTTGTCTTGTTTATCAAAAGGTTTTAAGCTTAATTAGGTCCTGTTTGTTTAGTTTTGTTTTTATTTTCATTACTCTAGGAGGTGGATTGAAAAAGATTCTGCTGTAATTTGTGTCAAAGAGTGTTCTGCCTATGTTTTCCTCTAAGAGTTTATAGTGTCTGGCCTTTCATTTTGGTCTTTAATCCATTTTGAGGTTTTTGGGGTTTTTTTGTATGGTGTTAGGAAGTGTTCTGTTTTCCCAGCACCACTTGTTGAAGAGATTGTCTTTTCTCCATTGTATATTCTTGCCTCTTTTGTCATAGATTAGGTGGTCATAGGTGCATAGGTTTATCTCTGGGTTTTCTGTCCTGTATCATTGGTTTACATTTTTGTTTTTGTGCAGGTACCATACTGTCTTGATTACTATAGCTTGGTAGTGTAGTTTGAAATCAGGACTTTCCTGGTGGTCCAGATGGTAAAGAATCTGGCTGCAATGCAGGAGACCTGTGTTCAGTCCCTGGGTTGGAATGATCCCTTGGAGAAGATAATGGCAGTCCGCTCCAGTATTCTTGACTGGAGAATCCCATGGACAGAGGAGCCTGGCAGGCTGTAGTCCATGGGGTTGCAAAGAGTTGGACACTGCTGAGTGACTTCTACTTTACTTTACTTTGAAATCAAGAAGGTTGATTCCTCCAGCTTGTTTTTCTTTCTCAAGATTGCTTTGGCTATTTGGGATCTCTTGGGTTTCCATACAAATTATAAAATTTTTTGTTCTAGTTCTGTGAAAAATGCCATTGGTAATTCATAGGGATTGCATTGAATCTGTAGATTTCTTCAAGTAGTATAGTCAATTTTACAACTTTTATTCTTCTAAGAACATGGTCTGTCTTTCCATCTGTTTGTGTTGTCTTTGATTTCTTTTCTTTTCTCTTTAGAGTTTGGACATTTTATTTCTGTATTTAATAGATTATTTAAAGTAAAATCCATATTTCACAGATAAAATTATTTTTAAAATTTATTTTTATGCAGTTTTTAAGAATTTATTTATTTTTTAATTGAAGGATATTTGCTTTATAGAATTTTGTTGTTTTCTGTCAAACCTCAACATGAATCAACCATAGGTATACATATATCCCCTCCCTTTTGAACCTCACTCCCATCTCCTTCCCTATCTCCCCCACCCAGGTTGATACAGAGCCCCTGTTTGAGTTTCCTGAGACATACAGTAAATTCCTGTTGGCTATCTATTTTACTTATGGTAATGTAAGTTTCCATATTACTCTCTCCATACATCTCATCCTCTCCTCCCCCCTCCCATGTCCGTAAGTCTGTTTTCTATGTCTGTTTCTTCATTGCTGCCTTGCAAATAAATTCTGAAGTACCATTTTTCTAGATTCTGTATCTATGCATTAGTATATGATATTTATCTTTCTCTGACTTGTCTTTGATTTCTTTCATCAATAGTATATACAGTGTTCTTTCTTTTTTTAAAAACTATTTATTTACTGGCACAGGATCTTCATTGTATTGTGTGGGATCATCCATTGTGGACTCTTATTTGTGGTGCTTGGGCTCAGTAGTTGCAGTGCATGGGCTTAGTTGTGGCGTGACATATCAAATCTTAGTTCCCTTGCCAGGAATTGAACATTGCAGGAATCATGTATTGCAAGATGCATTCTTAACCCCCGGTGCAGCATGGAAGTCCACATGTGATGACTCTGAAACAGAAGTTAAGGTGGGCACCTGTCACCCATGGGAAAGCTGCATTCTGTGGTTTTGGGTGTGCCCAGATCCTTGCCCCAGAAGGGGACTGCCCCATATTGGGTGCCATAAGCTGACCAGGGTTCTTGGCCTTCCCCCATCAATAGAAATTGACAGACCAGAAATTCAGGTGAGATTTTATTGGAGCTCTTGCACTGGGCACAGGAGGGTCATATAGTTTTCTGAGTACAGGTCTTTTGTGTCTTTGGGTAGATTCATTATACCTAGGTAGTTTGTTCTTTTTGATGCAGTGGTAAATGGGATTGTTTCCTTAATTTTTCTTTCTGATCTTACATTGTGAGTATATAGGAATGTAAGAGGTTTTTGTGTGTTAATTTTGTGTTCTGCAGCTTTACCAGATTCATTGATTAGCTCTAGTAGTTTTCTGGTGGCATCTTTAGGATTTTCTGTGTGTAGTATTGGGGCTTCCCTGGTAGCTCAGTTGGTAAAGAATCTGCCTGCAATGCAGGAGAAGATGCTGGTTCGATTCTTGGGTTGGGAAGATCCATTGAAGAAGAGATATATTACCCATCCCAGTATTCTTGGGCTTCCCTTGTGGTTCAGCTGGTAAAGAATCCACCTGCAGTGCAGGAGACCTGGGTTCTATCCCTGGGTTGAGAAGATCCCCTGGAGAAGAGAACAGCTACCCGCTCCAGTATTCTGTCCTGGAGAATTCCATGGATTGTATAGTCCATGGGGTTGCAGAGTTGGATATGACCAAGAGACTTTTACTTCACTTCATGTGTAGTATCATGTCAGTTTGTTAATATGATGTATCACATTGGTTGGTTTGCATATATTGAAGAATCCTTGCACACCTGGGGTAATCCCACTTGATCATGATGTATATGATCCTTTTAATTTGTTGTTGGATTCTGTTTGCTAGTATTTTGTTGAGAATTTTTGTGTTTATCAGTGATGATGATGTTCAGTCACTAAGTCATGTGCAACTCTTTGTGAACCCATGGACTATAGCGTACCAGGCTCCTCGGTCCTCCACTACCTCCTGGAGTTTGCTCAGATTCATGTCCAATGAGTTGATGATGCTATTGAACCATCTTTTTTTTTTTTTTTTTCTATAGAAAGCAGAAAAATAGTTTATTCCAAAAGATGGCAGAAATAAATTCATCCCCAAAATATTTTGGTATAATACACTTCGGTTCAGTTCTGTGGGACAGATTTTTCCCTTGAACATGTTCTCCTACTGACTGCCCCATGGGAGACTTATTGTCATGTAACAGTTTTTAAACACTTTGCTGATCCTCGTGTTGTGAGCAGGCAGTCTCCATCTTCAAATCCACCTGTTCTGAGGAGAGAGTAACACTTTTATTTCTCAGAAAAACACTTTTCATCTCAGAAGAGTACACACACATTTTACAGAGGTAGCACAGTTTAGATTAAATAGGCACATCATTTGTCAAAATGTAAAAAAGGTAATAGGAAAAAAATATTTCATTATAGAAAAAGATATTCAAATGTGGATGAACATTTAAGGCAACTGATGGCCACAGTGGGCGAGTCAAGGCAGGTGGTCTGGGTATGGAGGTGATTTTGCATCTAGAGGAGTTCTCTCCTTGATCTCAGTGACTGAGTACCAGCAAGGAGGTCTTGTTTCTCAAGGCCAATGATATTCGAGGTACCAGATGGTTTCATTTTTCAACTGTGGTCTAAAGAGAGGGTTGGATTGGGCCAGAATTGCAATCAACCAAAAGAGCAGCAAACTGAACAGATCACTAACATAGTGATGATGACCCCCCAGTTGGGACCTTTAGAGATGAACCAGGAAGCCGACAATGCCCCAGAACATGCCTATCATGCTGAGAGGCATGGCAAGACTGGTATACGCCATGGTTGCTGTGGGAGGTACAAACCTCTGCCCAGCCACCTTGCTGTGTAGCCATCTTGGCCTGTAATTTTCTTCTTTTGTGTGGTATCTTTCTCTGGTTTTGGTGTCAGGGTGATTGTGGCTTCATGAAACGAGCTTGGGAGTGTTTCTCCCTCTGCAGTTTTTGGAAGAGTTTGAGGTGTTAGATTTTCACTAAATGATAAAATTCACCTGTGAAGCCATCTGGTTCTGGACTTCTGTTAATTGGAAGATTTTTAATCACAGTTGCAATTTCATTATTAGTGCTTGGTCTGTTCATATTTTCTGTTTCTTCATGGCTCAGTCTTGGAAGGTTGTACCTTTCTAAGAATTTGTCCGTTTCTTCCAGGTTGTCCATTTTATTGGCATGTAGTTCCTTGTAACAGTTTTCTATGATCCTTTGTATTACTGTGGTATTCGTTGTATCTTCTCCTTTTTCATTTCTTGTTTTATTGATTTGAGTCCTCTTCCTTTTTTTCTTGATGAGTCTGGTTGAAGGTTTATCAATATTGTTTGTCTTATCAGAGAACCAGCTTTTAGTTTCCTTGCTCTTTGCTTTTTTTTTTTCATTTCTATTTCATTTATTTATGCTCTCATCTTTTTTATTTTTTTTTTATGCTCTCATCTTTATGATATCTTTTCTTTTAACTTGGGGTTTTGTTTGTGTTTTTTTCTCTAGTTGTTTTAGGTGTAAGATTAGATTGTTTATTTGAGATTTTTCTTATTCTTTGAGTTAAGATTATATTGCTATAAAATTCCCTCTTAGGAATTGCTTTTGCCCTTTCTTAATACCATCTTTGTGGAAGTGGCCGTGGTGTCTGCAGTCTAGTCACCAACATGCAGCTTTTTGTCTGTGCCCGGGAGCTACACACTTTTGAGGTAACTGGTCAGGAAACACTTGCCTAGATCAAGGCTCATGTAGCCTCGTTGGAGGGCATTGCTCCAGAAGATCAAGTCCTGCTCATGGCAGGAATGCCCCTAGAGGATGAGGCTACCCTCGGCCAGTGTGGGGTGGAAGCTCTGAGCACTCTAGCAGTAGTTGACTGCGTGCTTGGAGGTAAAGTCCATGGTTCTGTGGCCTATGTTGAGAAAGTCGCCTTAAGAGGTCAGACTTTTAAGGTGGCAAAACAAGAGAAAAAGAAGACAACAGGCCAGCCCAAGAGGTGTATGCAGTACAACCGGCTCTTTGTCAATGTTGTGCCCACCTTTGGCAAGAAGGGCCGTAATGCCAACTCTTAAGTCTTCTGTAAACTTGGCTTTCTCTAATAAAGCCACTTAGAGCGATCAAAAAAAAAAAAAGAATTGCTTTTGCTGAATCCCATAGATTTTGGGTTATAAATTTGTTGTCGTTTGTTTTGAAGTAATTTTTGATTTCCTTTTTGATTTCTTCCATGATTTCATGGTCATTTGGTAGCATATTTTTTAGCCTCCATGTGTCGGTGTGTGTTGTTTTTTTTAAAAAGTTTATTTCCTGAAATTGGTTTCTAATCTCATAGCACTGTGGTCTGAAAAGATGTTTGATGTGATTTCAGTTTTCTTAAATTTACTGAGGCTTGATTTGTGACCCAAGATGTGATCTGTCCTGGAGAATGTTCTATGTGCACTTGAGAAGAAATTATATTCTGCTGCATTCTGATGGAATGTCTATAAATATCAATTCAGTCTATCCGGTCTAATGTGTCATTTAAGGCCTGTGTTTCCTTATTTATTTTTGTCTGAATGATCTGTTCATTGGTGTAAGTGGAGTGTTAAATTCCCCATTGTTACTGTGTTACTGTTGATTTCCCCTTTTGTGACTATTGGCATTTGCCTTATGTATTGAGGTGCTTCTGTGTTGGGTACCTAACTATTTACAATTGTTTATCCTCTTCTTGGATTGATCCCTTGATCATTATGTAGTGTCCTTCTTTTCTGAGTCTTTATTTTAAAGTATATTTTGTCTGATATTAGTATGGCTACTCCAGCTTTCTTTTGGTTTTTGTTTGCATGAAATAACTTTCCATCCCCCAACTTTCAGTCTGTATGTTTTCCTAGGTCTGAAGTGGGTGTCCTGTAGATAGCATATATGCCATCTTATTTTTGTATTCATTCAGCCAGTCTGTCTTTTGGTTGGAGCATTTAATCCATTTACATTTAAGGTGATTATTGTTATATACTGTTCCTTGTACCATTTTCTTAATTGCTTTGGGTTTGTTTTGTAGATCTTTTTCTTTTATGTTTTCCACCTGGAGAAATTCCTTTAGCATTTGTTGTAAAGCTGGTTTGGTATTGCTGAATTCTCCTAGCTTTTCAGTTCAGTTCAGTCACTTAGTCACATCCAAATCTTTGCAACCCTGTGGACTGCAGCATGCCAGGTTTCTCTGTCCATCACGAATAAAACTCATGTCAATTGAGTTGGGGATGCCATCCAACCATCTCATCCTCTGTTGTCCCCTTCGGCTCCTGCCTCAATCTTTCCCAGCACCAGGGTCTTTTCCAGTGAGTCACTTCTTCACATCAGATGGCCAAAGTATTGGAGTTTCAGCTTCAGCATCAGTCCTTCCAATGAATGTTCGGACTGATTCCTTTTAGGACGGACTGGTTGGATCTCCTTGCAGTCTAAGGGACTCTCAAGAGCCTTCTCCAACGCCACAGTTCCAAGCATCAATTCTTCGGCGCTCAGCTTTCTTTATAGTCCAACTCTCACATCCATACATGACTATTGGAAAAAACCATAGCTTTGACTAGACGGACTTTTGTTGGAAAGTAATGTCTCTGCTTTTTAATATGCTGTCTAGATTGGTCATAACTTTCCTTCCAGGGAGAAAGCATCTTTTAATTTCATGACTGCAGTCATACCAGCAGTGATTTTAGGGCCCAAGAAAATAAAGTCTGTCACTGTTTCCATTGTTTCCCTATCTATTTGCTATGAAGTGATGGGACCAAATGCCATGATCTTAGTTCTTTGAATGTTGAGTTTTAAGCCAACTTTTTCACTCTCCTCTTTCACTTTCATTAAGAGGCTCTTCAGTTCTTCTTTGCTTTCTGCCATAAGGGTGGTGTCATCTGCATATCTGAGGTTATTGATGTTTCTCCCGGCAATCTTGATCCTAGCTTGTGCTTCATCCAGCCCAGCATTTCACATGATATACTCAGCATGTAAGTTAAATAACCAGGGTGACAATATACAGCCTTGACGTACTCCTTTTCCAGTTTGGAACCAGTCTGTTCTATGTCTGGTTCTAACTGTTGCTTCTTGACCTTCTTAAAGATTTCTCAGGAGGCAGGTAAGGTGGTCTGGTATTCCCATCTCTTTCAGAATTTTCCACAGCTTATTGTGATCCACACAGTGAAAGGCTTTGGCATAGTCAATAAAGCAGAAGTAGATGTTTTTCTGGAACTCTCTTGCTTTATCGATGATCCAGCGGATGTTGGCAATTTGATCTCTGGTTCCTCTGCCTTTTCTAAATCCTACCTTTTTTAAATCCTAGCTTTTGCTTGTCTGTAAAGCTTTTGGTTTCTCCATGGACTCTGAATGAGATCCTTGCTGAGTGGAGTAATCTTTGTTGTATGTTTTTCCCTTTTGTCCCTTTATCTTGCCACTCCCTTCTGGCCTACAGAGTTTCTGTTGAAAAATAGACTGATTATGGTGATTCTTTAGTATGTTTTTTGTTGCTTTTTCGTTGATGCTTGTACTATTCTTTTCTAGTATTTTTGTTAGTTTGATTAGTGTGTGTCTCAGTATGTTTCTTGGATTTATTCTGAATGGGACTCTGTACTTCCTGAACTTGGGTGTCTTATTTCTTTTCCCTCGTTAGGGAAGTTTTCCACTATAGTCTCTTCAAATATTTTCTCAGATGCTTTCTCTTTTTTTGTGTGTGTGTTGAGTTGCTCAGTTGTGTCCAGCTGTTTGTGGACTCATGGACTGTGGCCCACCGGGCTCCTCTGTCCATGGAATTTTCCAGGCAAGAATACTGGAGTGGGTTGCCATTTCTTAATCCAGTGGATCTTCCTGACCCAGGGATTGAACCTGTGTCTTTTTCGTCTCCTGCGTTAGCAGGTGGATTCTTTACTGCTAGCTCTGCCTGAATGATGGTGCTTTTAATGTTGTCCAGGAGACTCTGAGGTTGTCTTCACTTCCTTTCATTCTTTTTTCTTTACACTGCTTCATTGCAGTTATTTCTACCACTCTTGCCTGCTAGCTCACTTATCCTTTCTTCTGTCCCAGTTATTCTGCTGTTGATTCCTTCTGGTGTATTTTTTAAATATTTCATCTTTGAAAATATGTTTTTACACTGCCAGGTACTGATATTAGTCTCTGAGTGTTTGATTTTATTTGATAATATTCATTGCTTGGAAGGCACTTATAGAATTCTGTTAGGTTCTTCTCTGACATTTGCTGTTTAGAATGTCATTACAATGTAGATTAATCACTTGTGATTGAAAAGTAGATGGAAGTGCCTCAGTTGCACAGTTAAAAGTACTTTGAAATAAGGAAATTTTCTTTGTGCTTGCATCAGTGTGTGAAAAACACTGCTGGAAGCATAGTTTGCTTAGAAAACATATCTGTGGCAAATTTGTGTAGGAAAGGAGATAGGTCTTCTTGTTTTGACAGCACAGTAAATGTATAAAGCAGTTTGCATTGCTTGTAGTTAAGGTAACTTTTTGAAACATACGTTTTGCATATAAGCGTGTTTGATAATTTATGGTTGAAATCATTAAGAAACATTATGGAGACTGCAGCAAAAACTAACTTCCAAAGCCATCTGGTATTTGATAGTGGTTGAAGATTTTTCTTCAGAAAAGCTTTTCTTTACTCTGAGCTCAAAACATTGCAATAAAATGTTCCTATTGCTAAGCCATCAGACTGCTTCCTCTGGAGTAAGAGAAATTAAAAATATTCAATTTCTGGAAATTACCTGATTGTCCAGTGGTTATGACTTGGTGCTTTCGCTGCTCTGACCTGGTTCAGTTCCTGGTCGGGGAACTAAGATCTTGCAAAGTGCACAGAGCAGTCAAAAAGAAAAAATCAACTGTTTCTCACAAAAATTAACAGGATTAATGATTGTGAAGTCTCCAAGAGCAAATGACTATATTGAAGATAGGAATTTAATAGCAAAGTCTACATTAAAAGTGTGACGTTTGAACTCCACATTCCCATTTCCTTATTTGGACATGATGGATATGTGCTGCTGTTGTGAAGAAAAAGTTGTAGTACAGTTATACTGTAATGTTGTTGAGTTATGAATGCATTGCTGCCACTTTTAGAGTGTTGAGCAGCAGTGCAAAGCAATGAAAATGCCACTTGTGCTCTCACAACTACCCCATTCTAAGTGGCTCAAAATCAGCCACAGTTAAGTAAATGAATGGGTGTGGCTGTGTTCCAGTAAAACTTTATTTATGGACACTGAAATTTGAATTTTAAGATAATTTCATGTATCATGAAATACTAATCTTTTGTTGGATTTTTCCAGCCACTTAAAAAAGTGAAGTATTAGTTGCTCAGTCGTGTCCAGCTCTTTGCAGCCTCATGGACTGTAGCCTGCCAGGCTCCTCTGTCCATGGTATCTCTAGGCAAGAATACTGGAGTGGGTTGCTGTTTCCTTACAAAAGTAAAAACCACTTAGTTTGAGGACATTTTTCATTAATAGGCCTTTTTTGAAAATGAATCTTAGATTGCAATACCCAACTTATTCTATCCTAAAATACATCCCAATTTTTTTATCAACCAGTATTCAGTTATTTATAACTCTAAATATTGTTTATACTGAAACATATAGTCTATTATGATTACATTTTCCTTCTCAACTTTGTTTTCTGTAGCATGAAAAATTGCCTTATTTTTAAAAACAGTTTTATGGAGATATAATTCACATACCATCCAGTTTACCCATTTAAAGTGTGCAGCTCCCTAGCTTTTAGTATATTTACAGAGTTTTACATTCATTATCACAATTTTAGAACATTTTCATTACCTCAAAAAGTTACCCCAGGGACTTCCCTAGTGATCCAGTGGCTAAGACTCCGTGCTCCCAATGCAGGGGACCTGGGTTTGATCCCTGGTCAGGGAACTAGATCCCACATGACACAGCCAAATAAAAAAAAAAAAAGAAATCCCACACCCCTTACCTGTCAGCCTTCCCAGTGCCCCAACCCACGCATGCCCTAGACAAAGACAAATCTATTTTCTGTCTCTAATCCATTGTCTCTCTAGATCTACTTTCTAGAAGTCTCTTTACTTTCTGTGTCTCTGTCTATACTGGACATTTCATGTAAGTGGAATCATTTAACATGTCATCTTTTATGATTGACTGCTTTCACTTAGCATAATGTTTTTAAGTTCATCCATATTGTTGAGTGCAGCAGTACTTTTATTTCTTTTATTACTGACTAATTCATGGTATGGGCTTCCCTGGTGGCTCAGATGGTAAAGAATCTGCCTGCAGTGAGGAGACCTAGGTTCGATCTCTGGGTCAGGGAAGATCCCCTGAAGAAGGAGATGGCAACCTACTCCAGTGTTTTTGCCTGGAGAATTCCATGGACAGAGGAGCCTCGTGGGCTACAGTCCATGGGGTCACAAAGAGTCAGGCATAACTGAGCAACTAACACACAATCCATTGTATGGGATATATATTTTCTATCCATTCAGCAGTTGATGTATACTTTTTGACTGTTTTGAATAATGCTGTTTATGAACATTTATGTATAATTTTTTCCTTTGTTTTCATTTATTTAGAATATATAATAAATAGGAATAGAACTGCTGGATCACATGGAAAGCATTTAACCATTTGAGGATCTTTCAGGCTACTTTCCAAAGTGACTATACCATTTTACCTTTCTTCCAGCAGTGTGTGAAATTTCCAATTTCTCTATATCCTCACCAACATTTGCTATTCTCTTTTTGATTATAGCCATCCTAGAGGGTGTAAGTGGTATCTCATTGTCATTTGCATTTCCCTGATGGCTGATGATGTTAAGTATCTTGTCATGTACTAGTCATCTCTCATCTTCTTTTGTCTTGGGGGCTTCCCAGGTGGCACTAGTGGTAAGGAACCCAGTTGCCAGTGCAGGAGACATGGCAGACTTAGGTTCGATCCCTGGGTTGGAAAGATCACCTGGAGAAGGGCATGGCGACCCACTGCAGTGTTCTTGCCTGGAGAATCCCATGGACAGAAGAGCCTGGCAGGCTACATTCCATGGGGTCACAAAGAATTGGACACAGCTGAAGCAACATAGCGTCGTCTTACCTTATAGTATGTGTATCTTCTTTGGACAAGTATTTATCTAAATCCTTTGTCCAGCTTTAATAGTTTTGAGTAGTAATAGTTCTTTGTATATTCTAGATACAGGTTTTCTTAGATAAATGATGTCCAAAAATTTCCTCTTGATGGTCTCCTTTGAAGCACAAAAGCTTTAAATTTTGATAATTATTTTTGTTGTTGCATATGCATCATATCCTAGATGCCTGATTATTATTTTGTTCAGTGCTTTGTGATCTAACGTGAATTCTACCCTAATTCTTTGTCAGAACTTTAAAACTCCTCTAAGTTTTAAAACTCCTCTAAGTCAAATTCATCAATAAATCCATCAATTCAGATGTTTTTTTGTATCTTCATTCCTTAATTAGTTTAGAATGTACATTTTTCAGTCCTAGGAAATTTTTCTTGAATTTTTTTCCCTAGTTCTTCCCCTTTGTTTTCTTTCTTTTGAAACTACTGTATAATATGGGAACACTGGTTCAGTGTAGAGAAACTTGACTAGGGTGACACTCTTAGCTTCTTTCTCTGCCTCTTCTTCTGTCTCACAGGGGGAGATTAGTGGTCAGTAGATGAGTGAGCACAGTAGAGTGACCAGCATGGTCAGTCTAACCTTTTCATCTCTCTCTTCATTCTGACCTGCAGACAGTCACTATTTTGCCGTATTCTTGGCTAGTGCAGTAAACTGAGTGCAGGACAGGCTCTCCATTTTGAGCGAAATAGTTCTAGTAGATAACTTCAAATTAAGAGAGTGTTAGCAAGCCATTTCCAAACCACTTTTGAGCCATGTTTTCCAACCAAACTTTATGTCAGAGATAAAGCTGATATTTTGCTCTCTTTTTTTCTTTTCCTTGTTTTTTTTTTTTTCTCATCTGATTCTGAAATCAAGTCGGAAAGAGAAATGCTTTTAAAAATTTGTTTAAATTAATTAATTTTTGGTTGCACTGGTCTTTGTTGCTATACAAAGGCCTTCTCTAGTTGTGGAGAGTGGTGGCGACTCTCCGATTGAGTTGTTTGGGCTTCTTGTGGTGGTGGTTTCTCTCATTGTGGAGCACAGACTCGGACATGCAGGCTTTAGTAGTAGCAGTGCGAGGGTTTTCTTGCCCCACAGCATGTGAAATCTTTCTGGACCAGGGATTGAACCTATGTCCCTTGCATTGGCAGGCAGATTCTTATCCACAGTACCACCAGGGAAGTCTGAGAGGTGTTTTTTTAGAAATTGCGGTAAGCTGTACATAACAGAATTTACCTTAACCAATTTTAAGTGTACCGTTCAGTGGCATTAAGTATATTCACACTGTTGTACTATCATCAGTTCAGTTCAGTCGCTCAGTCATGTCCAACTCTTTGCGACCCCATGAATTGCAGCACTTCAGGTCTCCCTGTCCATCACCAACTCCTAGAGTTCACTCAAACTCATGTCCATCGAGTCGGTGTTGCCATCCAGCCATCTCATCCTCTGTCGTCCCCTTCTCTTCCTGCCTCCAGTCCCTCCCAGCATCAGAGTCTTTTCCAATGAGTCAGCTCTTTGCATCAGCTGGCCAAAGTATTGGAGTTTCAGCTTTAGCCTCAGTCCTTCCAAAGAACACCCAAGACGGATCTCCTTTAGAATGGACTGCTTGGATCTCCTTGCATTCTGAGGGACTCTCAAGAGTCTTCTCCAACACCACAGTTCAAAAGCATCAATTCTTCGGCGCTCAGCTTTCTTCACAGTCCAACTTTCACATCCATACATGACCACTAGAAAAACCATAGCCTTGACTAGACGGACATTTGTTGGCAAACTAATGTCTCTGCTTTTGAATACGCTATCTAGGTAGGTCATAACTTTCCTTCCAAGGAGTAAGTGTCTTTTAATTTCATGGCTGCAATCACCATCTGCAGTGATTTTGGAGCCCAAAAAAATAAAGTCTGACACTGTTTCCACTGTTTCCCCATCTATTTGCCATGAAGTGATGGGACCAGATGCCATGATCTTCGTTTTCTGAATTTTGAGCTTTGGGCCAATTTTTTCACTCTCCTCTTTCACTCATCAAGAGGCTTTGTAGCTCCTCTTCACTTTCTGCCATAAGGGTGGTGTCATCTGCATATCTGAGGTTATTGATATTTCTCCCGGCAAAATTGATTCCAGCTTGTGCTTCCTCCAGCCCAGTGTTTCTCATGATGTACTCTGCATATAAGTTAAATGAGCAGGGTGACAATATACAGCCTTGATGTACTCCTTTTCCTATTGGAACCAGTCTGTTGTTCCATGTCCTGTTCTAACTGTTGCTTCCTCACCTGCATATAGGTTTCTCAAGAGGCAGGTCAGGTGGTCTGGTATTCCCATCTCTTTCAGAATTTTCCACAGTTTATTGTGATCCACACAGTCAAAGGCTTTGGCATATTCAATACAGCAGAAATAGATGTTTTTCTGGAACTCTCTTGCTTTTTCCATGATCCAGTGGATGTTGGCAATTTGATGTCTGGTTCCTGTGCCTTTTCTAAACCCAGCTTGAACATCTGGAAGGTCACAGTTCATGTATTGCTAAAGCCTGGCTTGGAGAATTTTGAGCATTACTTTCCTAGCGTGTGAGTTGAGTGCAATTGTGCGGTAGTTTGAGCATTCTTTGGTATTGCTTTTCTTTGGGATTGGAATGAAAACTGACCTTTTCCAGTCCTGTGGCCACTGCTGAGTTTTCCAAATGTGCTGGCATATTGAGTGCAGCACTTTCACAGCATCATCTTTCAGGATTTGAAATAGCTCAACTGGAATTCCATCACCTCCACTAGCTTTGTTCATAGTGATGCTTTCTCAGGCCCACTTGACTTCACATTCCAGGATGTCTGGCTCTAGGTGAGTGATCACACCATCGTGATTATCTGGGTTGTGAAGATCTTTTTTGTACATTTCTTCTGTGTATTTTTGCCATCTCTTCTTAATATCTTCTGCTTCTGTTAGGTCCATACCATTTCTGTCCTTTAGCAAGTCTATCTTTGCATGAAATGCTCCCTTGGTATCTCTAATTTTCTTGAAGAGATCTCTAGTCTTTCCCATTCTGTTGTTTTCCACTGTTTCTTTGCATTGATCGCTGAGGAAGACTTTCTTATCTCTCCTTGCTATTCTTTGGAACTCTGCATTCAGATGCTTATATCTTTCCTTTTTTCCTTTGCTTTTCACTTCTCTTCTCTTCACAGCTATTTGTAAGGCCTCCTCAGACAGCCATTTTGCTTTTTTGCATTTCTTTTCCATGGGGATGATCTTGATCCCTGTCTCCTGTATAATGTCACAAACCTCAGTCCATAGTTCATGAGGCACTCTATCTATCAGATCTAGTCCCTTAAATCTATTTCTCACTTCCACTGTATAATCATAAGGAATTTGATTTAGGTCATACCTGAATGGTCTAGTGGTTTTCCCTACTTTCTTCAATTTAAGTCTGAATTTGGCAATAAGGAGTTCATGATCTGAGCCACAGTCAGCTCCCGGTCTTGTTTTTGCTGGTTGTATAGAGCTTGTCCATCTTTGGCTGCAAACAATATGATCAGTCTGATTTTGGTGTTGACCATCTGGTGATGTCCATGTGTAGGGTCTTCTCCTGTGTTGTTGGAAGAGGGTGTTTGCGATGACCAGTGCGTTCTTTTGGCAAAACTCTATTAGCTTTTGCCCTGTTTCATTCTGTATTCCAAGGCCCAGTTTGCCTGTTACCCTAGTGTTTCTTGACTTCCTGCTTTTGCATTCCAGTCCGCTATAATGAAAAGGACATCACTTTTGGGTGTTAGTTCTAAAAGGTCTTGTAGGTCTTCATAGAACCGTTCAACTTCAGCTTCTTCAGCATTACTGGTTGGGGCATAGACTTGGATTACTGTGATCCTGAATGGTTTGCCTTGGAAATGAACAGAGATCATTCTGTCATTTTTGAGATTGCATCCAAATACTGCATTTTGGACTCTTTTGTTGACCATGATGGCTACTCCATTTCTTCTAAGGGATTCCTGCCCACAGTAGTAGATATCATGGTCATCTGAGTTAAATTCACCCATTCCAGTCCATTTTAGTTCGCTGATTCCTAGAATGTTGACGTTCACTCTTGCCATCTCCTGTTTGACCACTTCCAATTTGCCTTGATTCATGGACCTGACATTCCAGGTTCCTATGCAATATTGCTCTTTACAGCATCAGATCTTGCTTCTATCACCAGTCAAATCCACAACTGGGTATTGTTTTTGCTTTGGCTCCATCCCTTCATTCTTTCTGGAGTTATTTCTGCACTGATCTCCAGTAGCATTTTGGGCACCTACGGACCTGGGGAATTCCTCTTTCAGTATACTCTCATTTTGCCTTTTCATACTGTTTGTGGGGTTCTCAACAGAAGAATACTGAAGTGATTTGCCATTCCCTTCTCCAGTGGACCACATTCTGTCAGACCTCTCTACCATGACCCGCCCATCTTGGGTGGCCCCACACGGCATGGGTTAGTTTCGTTGAGTTTGACAAGGCTGTGATCCGTGTGATCAGATTGACTAGTTTTCTGTGAGTATGGTTTCAGTGTGTCTGCCCTCTGATGCCCTCTCGCAACACCTACTGTCTTACTTGGGTTTCTCTTACCTTGGACTTGGGGCATCTCTTCATGGCTGCTCCAGCAAAGTGCAGCCGCTGCTCCTTACCTTGGATGAGTGATATCTCCTCACTGGCTGCCCCTCCTGATCTTGAACATGGAGTAGCTCTTCTTGGCTCTCCTGCACCCGCGCAGCCACCGCTCCTTCACTACCGTCCATCTCCAGAACTTTTTTCATCCTAAACTGTGAAATGATAACTCCCCATTTCCTTCTCCTCCTCCAAGACCCTGACAGCTACCATTCTATTATCTCTTTGTGAATTTACTCTGGGTACCTCATGTAAGTTGAATTATATAATGCTTGTCCTTTTGTATCTGCTTTATTTCATTTAGCGTATCTTCAAAATTCATCCATGTTGTGGTATATATTAGAATTGCCTTCTTTTTTAAGACTGAATAATATTCCTTTGTTTGTATATATCACAACTTGTTTGTTTATTCATCTATTGATAGACATTTGAGGTGTTTCCTCTTTTTAGTTATTGTTAATAATGCTGCTTTGAACATGAGTTTACAAATTCTGTTCTAGTCCCTGCTTTAAACTCATTTGGGTATATATATCTAGATGTGGACTTGCTCAATTATTTGAGACCTCCCAGTGTCTTAGCGGGCTTCCTCGATTGGTCAGTGGTAAAAAATCTGCCTGCAATGCAGAAGGTGCAGGAAACGTGGGTTTGATCCCTGGGTCAGGAAGATATCCTGAAGGAGGAAATGATAATCTACTCTAGTAATCTTGCCTCGAAAATCCCATGGGCAGAGGAACCTGGTGGGCTACAGTCCATAGGGTCGTAGAGTCAGATATGACTGAGCAAGGAAGCCAGCAAGCATATTAGCATTGCCTTGTAATAATCCACCTCAAAATCTAAGTGGCTGACAGCAACAATGATTTATTATGTTCTTGTGGTTCTTTTGGACGGCTGGGCAATTTTTTTTTTTCCTGTTTTCTGGGCTCACCTGTGTGGCTGTATTCATTTTGCAGGTTGATTGGAGCTAGAGGATATAAAATGGCTTTAATCACATGTCTAGGGCCTTGGTGGGAACAGCTAGAAGGTGGGCCTTCTCTCTGCACCTAATCTATCCTCATGCATAGTCTAGTTTAAACTTCTTGACATGGCAGTTAAGTCCCAAAAGAGTGAAGACAGAAGCTGCAGGACCTCTTGAGGCCTAGACTCTAGGACTTCACTACAAATTAAAGGCAAAGTTTACAGAGTTAGCCCAGATTCAAGGAGTGGGGAGAAATAGTCTCCAACTCTTGTTGGGAATATTTACCAGGCCACTAGGGGACCATTATTAAAATGGTTAGTTACACCTAATAACCTAACAACTGATCCATAGATGAGGAAACTTGAGAAATAGGGATGGACTGCCATTGGGGAACAAAAAGGCCTTCTGGTAGGTCATAAATGGGTTGGCTTGCTATGTGGATTTTTTTGAGCTTGGTTGTTTGTAAGAACTATATTGTGTGCAATAAGTTT
Source organism: Budorcas taxicolor (assembly GCF_023091745.1). Lineage (NCBI taxonomy): Eukaryota > Metazoa > Chordata > Mammalia > Artiodactyla > Bovidae > Budorcas > Budorcas taxicolor. The sequence goes on from NC_068912.1 coordinate 94,607,215, forward strand.
TTGTTTCTTTTTCTTTTTAAACAGTTATATGGTTAGCTTTAAACTAATTCAGCTTGGGTAAGAAGGTTTTAGCTGACTCAGAAAGGCTGTATCAACTTTAGAGTTGTAACTGCCCTGGACTACAGGCAAAGCTACACAGATTTAATTTTTAATGGTTTGGGTGGGCATAACAATTAATACTTTTATGGACTTCTTAAACCAAGTCTGCAGCTTTAAACTGCAAAGATGTATAAAGTTTCAAGTATAGAGTAATTAATGATTAAGACTCTAGCCTTCAATTGTTAATTCCAGGTCTAGACAGATAGTACCCTTCCCTGACTCTGTGGTATCAAGTATTTCTTATGTATTTTTGGATTTAAATAAATGAACTCTTAACTGTGGTAATTTTAGTGAAAGTAGTTTCAGAAGAGTTTGGTTCATTTTATTAAGGAACAAATAAAAATGAATTGAGTGGATACTTTATTATAAGGAAAATAATACCACCTTCTTGATTCTTGGGCTTGGTTTGAAGAAACCTACTTCAGTCTTTTAATTTCTTTTTTTCTTTTTTTGGTCATACCGTACGATTTGGGGGGAATCTTAGTTCCCCAGCCAGAAATGTAGCGTGAGCCTGACAGTGAAAGCACCAAGTCTTAACCACTGAACTGCTGGGGAAGTCCCTACTTCAGTCTTTATAGTCAGTACAGGAACCATGAGAGGGTGAAACCAAATTGAGGTAGACAGGTTGAATAAGCTAAAGGGAGAAAGGTTTTCTTAGACGTCTTAGAAGAGCCTTACCCCTCCAAAAATTTATACACAGTTAAACATACACACATAAATAGAGACTACATGGTTTAGTTGGGAGGTAATGACAAGTTATATAATTACATGGTTATCTTCCCAGGTACCCTTTTTTGACCTGTAATGATTTAGCACTATCTAGGTCTAGAAATAGCAATTTAAGACTAGAACCTGTGTGGCTAATTATTTTATCTCTGTATATGAAAATGAGGTCTTGAAAGTTACATAGTATACTATGGTACAGCCAGGAGATAATTTATTTGCATGTTTTTCTCTCTGTGGAAATTTGGATGATTTCCAACTTTTCTCTATCACAAATGTTGCTGCAGTGAACATTGTTACATATCTTTGTGCATGTGTGTGACTATTTCTGTGAGACATCTAGAAATGTAATCACTGGGATAAAAGGTATGCAGAGTTCTCATTGTTAAGAATATAGGTTTGTCATCTACTACAAAAATACTATACCCACTGAGATTCATAAGCAAGCATGTGAGAATACCCTGTTTGTATATATTTTTAAACTTATTTTTATTTGTTTTTGTTTTATGCTCTAATTGATTTGAAGGAACTCTTGTATCTTGTTACAGGCTTCCCTGCTGGCTCAGATGGTAAAGAATCTGCCTGCAATGCAGGAGACTTGGGTTCGATCCCTGGGTTTGAAAGATCCCCTGGAGAAGGGAATGGCAACTCACTCCAGTATTCTTGCCTGGGAAATCACATGTACAGAGGAGCCTGGTGGGCTACAGTGCATGGGGTCACAAAGGGTGTCTGACACGACTGAGGGACTGACACTTCTTTTGTATGTTGTTATTCTCTTCTCTCAGTATACAGTTTTCTGTTAGATTTAATTTATGATGTTTTATTTTAGAAGAATTTTAAGTTAGAATATAGTGAAATCTCCCCCAATATAATAATTTTGTATCTTATTTAGCATAAATTTTCTTCATCCCAATATTATAACAATATTTTCTCATAATTACTTTTAAGATTTTTTTCTTTTGCTCTGTAAGCTATTGAATTTATATGTGTTAGGTGTAAGGTAGAAATGGCTATTTTATCTCCCTAAAGAATTACCTGTTGTTTCAAAATCATTTATTGAATCATAATAAACAGTGTTACAATGATATTATAAATAGTGCTCTGTTTCTAGAACCTGTTTTCTTAAATTGATCTGTCGGTATTCTTGTTCTAGTATACTGTTTAATTTTAATTGCTTTAAAAGATTATATTTCATAATTAGTAAGGCAGTTCCCATCATGTTTTCCCTTTTGAAAAAGTTCTTGACATATTTTTTCTTGTCCATATGAATTTTAGAATCAGTATGCCAAGTTACCCAGGTAGTGCAGTGGTAAGAATCCCTATGCAATGCAGGAGGTACAAGAGATGCGAGTTCAATCCCTGGGTTGGGGAGATGCCCTGGAGTAGGGAGTGGCAACCTGTTTCTGTATTCTTCTCTGGAAAATTCCATGGACAGAAGAGCCTGTGGGGGGCTACAGTCCATGGGACTGCAAAGAGTCAGACGCAACAGAGCATAGCACAGTCTCGACAGCTAGTTACACACACACACACACACACACAAATACACACTTACTGGGATTTTAAAATTGGAATTGCCTTGAATTTATAGGTTAATTTGGGGGGAAATTTATATCTTTGTAATACTTGGTGTTCCCATTCCAACTGCATGCTATGACTAGTCAAGTTTGTTATCTTCTCATGTAAAGTTTTCTAGTTTTACTGTTGTTGGATGAGGAACAGATTGGCTTCTGGTGCCATGCTACTTGGGCTCAATCCCTGCTAAACTTAGGCAAATAAAAATCCTTTTCTTGTGTGCTTTAGTTTCCTCATCCGTAAATTGGGAATAATAACTCATTAGGGTTATTATGAAGATTAAATGGATTAAGACTTATAAGTTAATATATAAAATGTGAGTGGTTATTGGATATATATTTATAGTTTCTTTTGCTTTTGTGAATAGATTCTTTTACTTAAATCTCATTTTAATTGGTTAGCTTTGGTCTACAGGAAATTTGTGATTTTTTTTTAATGGTTCTTGATTTTGGATGCTTTGCTGAACACTTTTTTTACTCATTTTTGAAAAAATTCTGTTGCATTCTGTAGCTAATCATATATTTTTGCAGTGAATTGTTTTAGCTTTCAATATTTTGGCCTTGTAGTTCTTTCTTGTTTATTTATATTGTGGATTTGTTTTCATTTGCTAGGACTTCTAATACACTGTTGAATAGAAGTGATGATGAAGAGCATTTTGTCCATGACTGTCTTTAAATAGATTTGATATTTGATTTATAGAAGTTAATTCTCTCTTGAGTTTAACCCTTAGAAGTTAGTTCAAGCTAAGGGTTGTATGTGTTTGTGTGTGTACTTAATTTGTTAAGGAGTGGGTTTTGGATTTTCATTAAATTATTTTTTATTATACTAACAATAAGTGTATTATTATTACAAAAGATTGAAAAATATGTAGAAATTATAGTGTAAAGCATGAAAGTTCTTGTATCTTGTTCTAATTTTATTCTCTCTCCATATATATATATATATTATATATATATATATAGTAATATATATATATTACTATTACATTTGGTTTGTGTCCTTCCAGTTCTTTTGCTACACCTTTATGTACATTTAGGGCTTCCTGACTTCCCTGGTGGCTCAGATGGTAAAAGCATCTGCCTACAATGTGGGAGACCCGGGTTTGATCCCGGAATTGGGAAGATCCCCTGGAGAAGGTAATGGCAACCTACTCCAGTACTCTTGCCTGGAAAATCCCATGGACAGAGAAGCCTACAGTCCATGGGATTGCAAAAAGTCGAACACGACTGAGCAACTTCACTTTCACTTTCATAGCTCATTTGGTAAAGAATCCACCTGCAATGCTGGAAACCCTGGTTTGATTCCTGGGTCGGGAAGATCCCCTGGAGAAAGGAAAGGCTACCCACTCTAGTATTCTTGGGCTTCACTTATGGCTCAGCTGGTGAAGATCTCCCTGCAGTGCAGGAGACCTGGGTTCAATCCCTGGGTTGGGAAGATCCCCTGGAGAAGGGAAAGGCTACCCACTCCAGTATTCTGGCCTGGAGAATTCCATGGTCTGTATAGTCCATGGGGTTGCAAAGAGTTGGACATGATTGAGCGACTTTCACTCACTTCACTTATGTACATTTAATGTGTATTTGTGTGCATTTTTGTGTATGTGTGTACACATAGTTTTATTTATTTTATAGAACTACCTGATATTTTGTTTCACTTAGCACATTAAATACCTATTATATATCAGGCCACCTTTGGACATTGGCTTTCCTCTGCTTACTCAGCAGATGTTTCTTAAATGTTTCCTAAGTGCTAGGCAATGTCTTAGGTGCTGGAAATATAGCTATGAAGAAAAAGAGAAGCCTGTCCTCAGAACGAACTTTCTAAAGGTGCAGACAGAAAATTAAAAAACAAAACAAAACCAAAACCAGAAAAAAGGGATGATAAATGATATGAAAAAAAGTTAAAACAGGATAAAAGAGGATAGGGATTGTTGTTCAGTTGCTAAGTCCTGTCCGACTCTTTTTGACCCCATGAACTGTAGCTCGCCAGTTTTCCCTGTCCTTCACTATCTCCCTGAGTTTGCTCTGATTCATGTCCATTGTGTTGATGATGCCATCTAACCATCTCATTCACTGTCGCCCCCTTCTCTTAGCCTGGATCTTTTCCAGCATCAGGATCTTTTCCAGTGAGTCAGCTCTTTGTATCAGGTGGCCAAAGTATTGAGTTTCAACTTCAGTATGAGTCCTTCCAATGAATATTCAGGGTTGATTGCCTTTCAGTTTAGTTCAGTTCAGTCGCTCAGACGTCTCCGACTCTTTGTGACCCCATGAATCGCAGCACGCCAGGCCTCCCTGTCCATCACCAACTCCCGGAGTTTACTCAGACTTGCGTCCATTGAGTCAGTGATGCCATCCAGCCATCTCATCCTCTGTCATCCCCTTCTTCTCCTGCCCCCAATCCCTCCAAGCTTCAAAGTCTTTTCCAATGAGTCAACTCGTTGCACGAGGAGGCCAAAGTACTGGAGTTTCAGCTTTAGCATCATTCCTTCCAAAGAAATCCCAGGGTTGATCTCCTTCAGAATGGACTGCTTGGATCTCCTTGCAGTCCAAGGGACTCTCAAGAGTCTTCTCCAACACCACAGTTCAAAACCATCAATTCTTCGGTGCTCAGCCTTCTTCACAGTCCAACTCTCACATCCATACATGACTACTGGAAAAACCATAGCCTTGACTAGACAGACCTTAGTCGGTAAAGTAATGTCTCTGCTTTTGAATATGCTATCTCGGTTGGTCATAACTTTTCTTCCAAGGAGTAAGCGTCTTTTAATTTCATGGCTGCAGTCACCATCTGCAGTGATTTTGGAGCCCCCAAAAACAAAGTTGCTCAGTCGTGTCTGACTATTTGCGACCCCATGGACACCAGGCTACTCCGTCCATGGGATTTTCTAGGCAAGAGTACTGGAGTGGGTTGCCATTTGCTTTTCCAGGGAACTTCCCAACCCAGGGATCGAACCCAGGTCTCCCACATTGTAGACAGATGCTTTTACCATCTGAGCCACCAGGGAAATCCAAGGCAGAGGAACCAGAGATCAAATTGCCAACATCCGCTGGATCATTGAAAAAGCAAGAGAGTTCCAGAAAAACAACTATTTCTGCTTTATTGACTATGCCAAAGCCTTTGACTGTGTGGATCACAATAAACTGTGGAAAATTCTGAAAGAGATGGGAATACCAGACCACCTGATCTGCGTCTTGAGAAATCTGTATGCAGGCCAGGAAGCAACACTTAGAACTAGACATGGAACAACAGACTGGTTCCAAATAGGAAAAGGAGTATGTCAAGGCTGTCTATTGTCACCCTGCTTATTTAACTTATATGCAGAGTACATCATGAGAAACGCTGGACTGGAAGAAACACAAGCTGGAATCAAGATTGCTGGGAGAAATATCAATAACCTCAGATATGCAGATGACACCACCCTTATTGCAGAAAGTGAAGAGGAACTAAAAAGCCTCTTGATGAAAGTGAAAGAGGAGAGTGAAAAAGTTGGCTTAAAGCTCAACATCCAGAAAACAAAGATCATGGCATCTGGTCCCATCACTTCATGGGGAATAGATGGGGAAACAGTAGAAACACTGTCAGAATTTATTATTTCTGGGCTCCAAAATCACTGCAGATGGTGACTGCAGCCATGAAATTAAAAGACGCTTACTCCTTGGAAGAAAAGTTATGACCAACCGAGATATTCAAAAGCAGAGACATTACTTTACCGACTAAGGTCCGTCTAGTCAAGGCTATGGTTTTTCCTGTGGTCATGTATGGATGTGAGAGTTGGACTGTGAAGAAGGCTGAGCACCGAAGAATTGATGGTTTTGAACTGTGGTGTTGGAGAAGACTCTTGAGAGTCCCTTGGACTGCAAGGAGATCCAAGCAGTCCATTCTGAAGGAGATCAACCCTGGGATTTCTTTGGAAGGAATGATGCTAAAGCTGAAGCTCCGGTACTTTGGACACCTCATGTGAAGAATTGACTCATTGGAAAAGACTCTGATGCTGGGAGGGATTGGGGGCAGGAGGAGAAGGGGACGACCCAGGATGAGATGGCTGGATAGCATCACGGACTCGATGGACGTTCTCCCTGAGTGAACTCCGGGAGATGGTGATGGACAGGGAGGCCTAGCGTGCTGCGATTCATGGGGTCGCAAAGAGTCGGATACGACTGAGTGATTGAACTGAACTGAACTGAACTGAAAAAATAAAGTCTGACACTGTTCCCACTGTTTCCCCATCTATTTCCCATGAAGTGATGGGACCAGATGCCATGATCTTCGTTTTCTGAATATTGAGCTTTAAGCCAACTTTTTCACTCTCCTCTTTTGCTTTCATCAAGAGGCCTTTTAGTTCCTCTTCACTTTCTGCCATAAGGGTGGTGTCATCTGCATATCTGAGGTTATTGATATTTCTCCGGGCAGTCTTGATTCCAGCTTGTGTTTCTTCCAGTCCAGCGTTTCTCATGATGTACTCTGCATATAAGTTAAATAAGCAGGGTGACAGTATACAGCCTTGACGTACTCCTTTTCCTATTTGGAACCAGTCTGTTGTTCCATGTCCAGTTCTAACTGTTGCTTCCTGACCTGATACAGATTTCTCAAGAGGCAGGTCAGGTGGTCTGGTATTCCCATCTCTTTCAGAATTTTCCGCAGTTTATTGTGATCCACACAGTCAAAGGCTTTGGCATATTCAATACAGCAGAAATAGATGTTTTTCTGGAGCTCTCTTGCTTTTTCCATGATCCAGCGGATGTTTGCAATTTGATGTCTGGTTCCTCTGCCTTTTCTAAAACCAGCTTGAACGTCAGGGAGTTCATGGTTCACGTATTGCTGAAGCCTGGCTTGGAGAATTTTGAGCATTACTTTACTAGCATGTAAGATGAGTGCAATTGTGCAGTAGTTTGAACATTCTTTTGCATTGCCTTTCTTTGGGATTGGAATGAAAACTGACCTTTTCCAGTCCTGTGGCCACTGCTGGGTTTTCCAAATGTGCTGGCATATTGAGTGCAGCACTTTCACAGCATCATCTTTCAGGATTTGAAATAGCTCAACTGGAATTCCATCACCTCCACTAGCTTTGTTCGTAGTGATGCTTTCTTCTAAGGCCCACTTGACTTCACATTCCAGGATGTCTGGCCCTAGATGAGTGATCACACCATTATGATTATCTGTATCGTGAAGATCTTTTTTGTACATTTCTTCTGTGTATTTTTGCCATCTCTTCTTAATATCTTCTGCTTCTGTTAGGTCCATACCATTTCTGTCCTATGGACTGATTGGATCTTACAGTCCAAGGGACTCTTAAGAGTCTTCTCCAACACCACAGTTTGAAAGCATCAATTTTTTGGCACTCAGACTTGTGGTCCACCTCTTGTATCCGTTTATGGCTGCTGGAAAAATCATCGTTTTGACTATGCAGACCTTTTTCAGCAAAGTAATGTCTCTGCCTTTTAATACACTAAGTTTGTCTTTGCTTTTCTTCCAAGGAGTAAGTGTCTTAATTTCGTAGTTGCAGTCACCATCCACAGTGATTTTGGAGTACAAGAAAATAAAATCTGTCATGTTTCCGCTTTTCCCACATCTGTTTTCTGTGAAGTGATGGGACCTGATGCCATGACCTTCGTTTTTTGAATGTTGAGCTTTAAGCCAGCTCTTTCACTCTTCTCTTTCACCCTCATCAAGAGGCTCCGTAGTTCCTCTTTGCTTTCTGCCGTGAAAGTGGTGTCATCTGAATATCTGAGGTTATTTCTCCCAGCAATCTTAATTCCAGCTTGTGAGTCATCCAACCGAGCATTTTGCATGGTATACTCTGCATATAAGTTAAGTAAACAAAGTGATAATATACAGCCTTGTACTCCTTTCCCAGTTTTCAACTAGTCTGTTTTCCTGTGTAAGGTTCTAACTATTGCTTTTTGTCTTGCATCCAGATTTCTCAAGAGACAGGCAAAGTGATCTGGTATTCCATTTTCCAGTTTGTTGTGATCCACACAGTCAAAGGCTTGATCCACACAGTCAAAGGCTTTAGTGTAGACAGTGAAGCAGATGTTTTCCTGGAATTTCCTTCCTTGCTTTTTCTATGATCCAGTGGATGTAGGCAGTTTGATCATTGGTTCCTCTGCCCCTTCTAAATCCAGCTTGTACATCTGGAAGTTCTTGGTTCACATACTGTTGAATCCTAGCTTGAAGGATTTTGAGCATTACCTTGCTAGCATGTGAGATGCATGCAATTGTGTGATAGTTTGAACATTCCTTGGCATTGCTTTTCTTTGGGATTGGAATGAAAACTGACCCTTTCTAGTCCTGTGGCCACTGCTGAGTTTTCCACATTTGCTGGCATATTGAGTTCAGCTCTTTAACAGCATCATCTTTCAGAATTTGAAATAGAACTGGAATTCCACCAGCTCTACTAGCTTTGTTTGTAGTGATGCTTCCTAAGTCCCACTGGACTTTGCACTCCAGGTTGTCTGGCTCTAGGTGAGTGATCACACCATTGTGGTTATCTGGGTCATGAAGATCTTTTTTGTACAGTTCTTCTGTGTATTCTTGCCACCTCCTCTTAATCTCTTCTGCTTTTGTTAGGTCCATACCTTTCTGTTTTTATTTTGCCCATCTTTGCATGAATATTCTCTTGGTATTTCTGATCTTGAAGAGATAGATCTCTAATCTTTCCCATTCTGTTGTTTTCCTCTGTTTCTTTGTATTGATCACTGAGGAAGGCTTTATCTCTTCTTGTTATTCCTTGAAACTCTGCATTCAGATTTTTTTTTCCTTCTTTGTCTTTAGCTTCTCTTCTTTTCTCAGCTATTTGTAAGGCCTCCTCAGACAACCATTTTGCCTTTTTTCATTTCTGTTTCTTGGGGATGGTGTTCATCACTGCCTCCTGTACAGTGTCAAGAACCTCCATCCATAGTTCTTCAGGCCCTCTATCAGATCTAATCCCTTGAATCTATTTGTCACTTTCACTGTATAATCATAACGGATTTGATTTAGGTCATACCTAAATGGTCTAGTGGTTTTCCCTACTTTCTTCAATTTAAGTCTGAATCTGGGAGTAAGGAGTTCGTGATCTGAGCCGCAGTCAGCCCTCAGTCTTGTTTTTGCTGATTATATAGAGCCTCTCCATCTTTGGCTGCAGAGTACAATCAGTCTGATTTCGGTATTGACCATATGGTGATGTCCATGTGTAGAGTCTTCTCTTGTGTTGTTGGAAGAAGGTGTTCTCTTGGCAAAACGCTGTTAGCCTTTGCCCTGCTTCATTTTGTGCTCCAAGGTCAAATTTACCTGTTATTCCAGGTATCTCTTGCCTTCCTACTTTTGCATTCCTGTCCCCTATAATGAAAAGGACATTGTTTTGGGGTGTTAATTCTAGAAGATCTTGTACGTCTTCATAGAACCATTCAACTTCAGCTTCTTCAGCATTACTGCTTGGGGCATAGATTTGGATTTCTGTGATATTGAATGGTTTGCCTTGGAAACGAACAGAGATCATTCTGTCATTTTTGAGATTGCACCCAAATACTGCATTTTGGACTCTTTGTTGACATGAGGGCTACTCCATTTCTCCTAAGAGATTCTTGCCCACAGTAGTAGATATAATGGTCATCTGAGTTAAATTCACCCATTCCAGTCCATTTTAGTTCGCTGATTCCTAAAATGTTGATGTTCATCCTTGCCATGTCCTGTTTGACCACTTCCAATTTACCTTGATTCACGGACCTAACATTCCAGGTTCCTATGCAGTATTGCTCTTTACAGCATCGAACTTGACTTCCATCACCAGTCACATCCACAACTGGGCATTGTTTTTACTTTGGCTCTGTCTCGTCTTTCTTTCTGGAGTTATTTCTCCAGTGTTCTCCAGTAGCATATTGGGCACCTACCAACCTGGGGAGTTCATCTTTCAGTGTCATACTATAATCAATCGCTGACTTGAATGTTTTGTGATTTTTTTTTCAATTTTTATTTTTTAGGTACATCAAATTACGAAATGGCTTGCAGGCACTTTTGATTTCAGACCTAAGTAATATGGAAGGTAAAATGGGTGATGCAACAGATGATGAAGAGGATGAAGAGGAGGAAGAAGAAGAAGATGATGATGATGACGACGACGACGATGATGATGATGAAGATTCTGGAGCAGAAATAGAAGATGATGAAGAAGGTTTTGATGATGAAGATGAGTTTGATGATGATGATGATGAACATGATGATGATCTTGACACTGAGGATAATGAGTTGGAAGAATTAGAAGAGAGGGCAGAAGCTAGAAAGAAAACCACTGAAAAACAGGTGTGAGTCATGTCTGTTACATCTTTTTCTAATTTGAGAATTCTTTGTGATAAGTTTCAAACTTATGTTTTGTCTCTTACTGGCAAATAGGAAGTATATATCTGTTGATCTTCAGTAAAGGAATATTTATTCTATGTAAAGATTACATTTAAAAAAATATTTTCCTCTAGGAACTTCCTTGGTGGTTCAGTGGTTAGCAGTGGTTAAGACTCTGTTTCAACTGCTGGGAGCCTGGGTTTGATCCCTGGTCAGGGAATTAAGATCCTTCATGCCAGATGGTGTGGCCAAAAAATTTAAGGAAAAAAAGCTTCTTTTTGCTCTATTATAAAAGTGACAAATGCTCATTATAGAAGCTAATGGAAAATAAAAACAAAAATATAAAAGTTACCCATAACCATAACTCTCAGAGATAATCACTGGGAGTATTTGACGACATGTTTTAAAAACAAATGCCTGGAGCTGTGAATCTGCAAAGTTCTTAGCCTGGGATAGAGGAATAACAGAATGTATTATCCTTGGAGAGACTGGAAAAAGCGTAAGAGAACAAGTGTAGTGTAGAATTCTTACATAGGCCTGTGTTTCTGAGAATCCTCATGGGTAATTTCTATGTAAGTAACTGAATGTGGTTTGTATTTTTATGGGGAAGCATCAGTGGTCCAAATAATTAATAAGTAAACTGGAAGAATTAAAATAGAAATGGGGAGTTGAGCTTATTTAGTGAAACATATTAATAACAGTAGGTGAATAGATAAGTACTGGTTGATAGAAATAATGTTTCTCTCTGGATATTTTTTGAAGAATGCTTCCATTTTGAAGTAGAAAATACCTATATTGGAGTATAATATTCTGGAGCCATTATAGTGGAATTGGCTAGCAAATTGTTAAAACTAGTATCTTACATATTGGTAATATTTTCAACATGGTACTGTTCTCAAAAAAATGAATTAAAGTTCAGATTATTAACACTAAAATCTAAAAGATCACATGTATAACACTATAAAATCAGCCCTCAAAATGTGACAGTTTGAAATGTTAGTAGTAGGTATGTCTTAGATAAATTGATAGGTACTCTTCCTGGAAAAAAAATTTTTTTAAAGAAGATTGTGCCAGTTGTTTCACTTAGGTGTTGGAGGGGTTGAGTCATGTTTAAAGAAGCTATTCCCTCTTGCTATTCAGATTATAATTGATGCCTGTTTTGGTAGAGCAAGATAGGCCAAGTGATTTTAGCTTGGAAGGCTTTGGGGGTAAAACCCAAAACACCAGGAAGGCTGTTGTCTTTATAGTCTCTATAGTCTATACTAAAGTCTTTATAAATAAGTCAGGAGTTAATCAACTCACTTTTAATTTAAAATAGATCTTATAATTCCAAATAGAGAAATAATAGAAGGGAAGAAATAAGTCAAGTGGGAAGAACAGTGATAGTTAGGAAACCTGAATTCTGAGATTGTCATTATCTTTACAAATGATCTTAGACTTTTTCATTTTCTCATTTTTCCCCTTCATTTCTAAAACAAGAGAATTAGGTTACATAAATTTTGAAGTCCATTTTAGCTCCAGACTTACTGTGTTATAACTTCATAACTGAATATTTCTGGTTTATAAACTTCTTCCTGTATCTCTATTAATAGCTCTTCCTGTATTTGGACTTCTTCATACCCTCTATCAACTGATAAGCAAAACTCTAGGATTAAGTTAAAAATTTTTTTGACAGCCAATTTTATTGTCAAGATATAATAAAATATTTTAGATTTATATAGCAATTATGAACCTGTTTGACAAAAGAAGATGTGCATCCAGTATTTTGGGTACCCCTTTTTATTTTGCTTGAGCTTCCCTAGTGGCTCAGAGGGTAAAGTGTCCTCTTGCAATGCGGGAGACCTGGGTTCGATCCCTGGATCGGGAAGATCCCCTGGAGAAGGAAATGGCAACCCACTCCAGTACTCTTGCCTGGAAAATCCCATGGACAGAGAAGCCTGGTAGGCTGCAGTCCATGGGGTCACAAAGAGTCGGACACGACTGAGCGACTTCACTTCACTTCACTTTTATTTTGCTTATTACATACATCAAACTCTAAATGTTACCTTGTCTAGAAGCAGCAGGGTCAGATTCTAGTATCATTTAAAAAATGGCTTAGATGCTGCCTGTCTTTTCTGAGATCTTGGTATGATATATTCCCTCATAAGATACTGATGGCTGATTTTCTGGATTTTAGAAAGGAATGGAGGAGGTTAGTGCAGTTTGAAGATGAGATCAAATTGTTTTATGCTGTGGGTACACTAGTGAAAGGAAAGATCCCATGATTGTAGTCATGGAAAATTATTTATATTCACTGAATGAATAAATGCCTACAAAAGGTAAATAAAGTAGGTAGTCTAGATAAGAGGTGGCTTAAGAGTAGTATAGGATTTTGCAGTGGTTTTATGATTTTTTTATTTGAAAAATGTGAACTGTGTTTAAGATGAATATGTGAATTTGTAAGGATAGTAGAAGAAAATTTTTTGAGGTTTTTGGAAAACATTTACCTAATTAGGAAGTTGGCTACTCTTTTAATCATCATTTTTAACCCCCTCCACTTTCTTCCTCCCAGAGGAAAGTTGTTCTTGATCTTAAAGTTTTGATAAATTAACAAGATTGGAATTTAAGTATGATATATGCTGAATTATGATTTGTTCAAGGCTTTCTTAAATCTCAAGTATGAATGTCTCAAGTATGAATTTTTTGGATAGATAATTCTCAAGTATGAATTTCTTTTCTAGCAATTGCAGAGCCTGTTTTTGCTGTGGTCAAAGCTGACTGATAAACTGTGGTTTAAGTCAACTTATACAAAAATATCTTCAACCCTGCTGTTCAAGACAAGAAAGCTTAATGGGGTAGTTGGAGCTGAAAGCAGGTTAGGCATCTATTAAACACATCACAGAACCCATTAGACTGTGCTTTGAATGAGTGGATATTCCCTCATGTTTTAACTAAGTTTATGTGTCTACATCTTAAATAAGGGATTTATGAGTATCAAGTGAGGCTGTTTGGTTCTTCCAAAAATGTACACCCCCGCCCCCCCGCCAACACATGGTTAGACTTTATACCACGTGTACACTATTTTTTTTTTTAAAGCCTTCTAAGAGGATAACCATTTATCAGAATAGTCTGTGTCATCAAATGTGTTAGCCCTTTAAAACTGACGTTTGTAAAATTCGGGAAAGTTAAATTTCAGCTTTCTATCCTTTAGGATTCAAATTGACTATTTTTCTCTCCTTTTTTGTGTCTTTTAACTTACTTTGATATAATGGTTGCCCTGATGATTTTAAATGCAGAATTTGGCATACCTCCTGACCATCTATTTTGTTGCAAATTGATTTTCCCAAAGTACTTGGAAAATGTCAACCAATAAGTAATGTATTTTTTATACCTTAAAGAAGAAGTGAAGAACTAAAAAGCCTCTTTAAAGTTTAGTTCTGTAGTTCTTTAATGGCTTAAAATTTTTTAATAACCATTAATTTATTATCTTTGTTAGATGTGTTCCTGAGTTGTTATTTTATGCCCTGTTTTAATAAAAACAATATTTTCTGAGTGACATATTGAGAAGTTTCCATCTAGTAACTTAAATTAACGAACACAGTCTTTAATTGTTTAGCAATCTTTAGAGAAAATCTCCTCAGGTAATATTACTTCTGCAGATTTCTGAAATCTGGTTAATCAGGAAACAAACTTGGTTCAGAACTTTGAAATGCTGACACAAAATGATACTTAGGTGGGCTGGCCAGTCCCCCTTGGCTTTTTTCCTGTCTGTTTCTCCTTTTTCCCTTAGGTCTGCACCTGTTCAGCATTTTGCAGGATGGCAAGAGGAGGAGCAGCAGGGTGAAACTGACACAGTTCTGGTGAGTTTCACTTTGCTGCTCCTCCAGATTCTCAGGGAAAGAATTCTGTTACTTTCTATTGGATAAGGTCCATCTCCAAGTGAATCCTTAAAACGAGATGACATCATTATTCCTGTAGGATTGACTCACTATTTTTATGTGTTCTACTTACTCCAGTCTGCAGCGGCTCTTTGTGTTGGAGTTGGGAGTTTTGCTGATCCAGATGACCTGCCCGGGCTGGCACACTTTTTGGAGCACAGTAAGATCTTTGTAAAATATCATTCCCGGGTGTGTTTTTTCCTCCAAATTTGTAAGAATTGATTTCACAGATAATAACTGGTTTGATAGGATTGTGATAATGTTTAATAAGAGAAAAACTAAGGAAAAAATCTTAGTGAATATCATAGGGGAAAGACTTAATTTTAATCTTGAGTGTACTTGTTTTGAGGATTAGAGTGAAACTGCTTAGGAAGCTATTTTAAAATGTAAGTCTTATTATTCAGGTACAGTAAGGCCAACCAGTGAGGAGGAAATTGCTAATCTTTTGGAGTTTAGACTGTCATCTTGGGAGGGGCATTTCCTTCCGGGACTGGCAAGGCCTTAAGATGTCAAAGAATTAGAAATACAAAAAATAAAAAGGCACGAATAATATCAAAGCAAAACAGTAAATCTTCAGTGTAATTATTAATGTACCCAAGTAAAACCTTTGTGAATGCTATCCAGTTATGAACTCTTGAATTACTACTTCTTGGTATGCTAGTTTTCTAAGCTACTCAAGGGTGAATTTCTTACCTTATGAGTTTCTATAGTAGAAATTAATTTGCATATATGTCAGTTTACATTTTAACCTTTTCAAATAAATTATATATTTCATTAAAAATATTTAGTTTTTTAATTTAAAAGTAATATATGAGCATAATAGAAACTTAAAAAAACAGAAGTTCTATGAAGAAAATAAGTATTATCCAGATGTAATCACTGTTGGCATATTTTCTACCAGTTTTTTTGAAGTTTCATACTTGTTAATAAAAGCATTGTCTGTATCTTTGTGTTCTGTGACTCTGTATTCTTTTCACTTAGTGGTATTCATGGGTAGCTTGAAATATCCAGATGAAAATGGATTTGATGCCTTCCTGAAGAAACATGGGGGCAGTGATAATGCTTCAACTGATTGTGAACGTACAGTCTTTCAGTTTGATGTCCAGAGGAAGTACTTCAAAGAAGCCCTGGACAGGTAACTAACCCAAAATATATTTTTATTTTGATTATCTGGTGCCATCTTACAACTGGCAATGTTGGGCATTTTTCTGTGGTATTTCTTTTCCAGCAGTACTCTAATTCTGTAGGATTATCAACAATATTTATTTGGAGAAAAGAGCAAATTGTAAATACACTTTGGCTCTTATTCTGTAATACTTAGTCTTTGTATTAAAGATTAAACTGAAACCATTTAAACATCTTTTTTAATTTTGTAAATAAAAAGTATGGAAAACAGAGAAGGGAAAAGAGGTAAAATTGCTCTCAATATCATAATCTAGAGATAACCATGATTGATATTTTGGAATGTAGCCATCTATATTTGTAACATATATGGGATCAGCTTATTCATATCTTTTCATATTTTAAAAACAAGGTGTATCACATTTGTATACAGTCTTATAATTTACAAAACATGATTAAGTAATTGTGTATCTGTTTAACCATTCACATATTATTGGACAGTTGAATTATTTTTAGTTTTCTGGTACTGTGATGCTGTAGTGAATATTTTAGTCTTTGTGTACATCCTTAATCATTTCCTTTTGCTAAGTTCTAAGGAGTGAAATTTCTGAGTGTATTTGCATGAATCTTTTTAAAACTTATTTAAAAAGAGCTTTTGATACTCAAAATTATCTTCTCAAAAGTTTGTCAGGGCATTAATGGAGCTTTGATATAGCAAGGTTGTAAGGCAAAGCATACAATAGTAAAAAGAAGTCACTTCATACCAAAATCTAGATAAATATAAGATTGAAATACTAAGAAAGAAAGAAATAATCGAGTTTGACCAGTATAATGTAAGGTCTGATGGCGGTTTTTGGTCCGTTTTTTGTTGGTTATCTCTAGTATCAAGAATTTGGCAGATACCTATTTGAGATGTCTTGAATGAATTAATACAGATTTTTTTTAATATAAAAAAATGCCATAAAATCAAAACACAAATGACAAAAAAAATTCTCAAAACATGACAGTGGTTAAGTTTTCTTAAATTGTCTCATCCCTTAAGAATTAATTTGACCCTGAGAAAACTTTTGGGTAAGTTCCTGTAAGTTGAAAGCATATGCCATTATTTTCAAGGAAATAAATATTTGTCTGTTCTTGAACCCCCAAGTTAACAGCTTTTCCACTAAAACAATGCCAAAATTCCATTAAAATTGACATAATTACTTTGATGACAGTGTTTATAATAGGATACAACATAGTGGTTTTTCTTCTTTAATCTGAAATTTGACTGTCTACTTTGTATTCAGTGAAATAGTTTATAGCTCTTTTTAATCGCATACTTAAGGATATGCTCACAGTACATATATTTGATACCAGTGTTTATCTATATAAACATTTAATTTCAAAATAACAAAAGAATAGAGACAAAAGAAGTTAATCAAACAGTGCAAATGAGGCCCAAATTTATCTTTTTTATAAACAGAAAATCAGGAATACTCTTTAGGGTGACTGCGTGTTTGCTTTGATTTCAAAGTTTTCAACTCCCAAGTTTTACATCATGTTAAGAAAACTTAAGCAGTAGACAAATTGAATACTCATGAATAAACACATCTCACTGGAAAAAAAGAATAGGCAAAGGATGTGTTGAAAAAATTACAACCACCTCAGAGATGATGAAATTTGATATAAAGTCTAGCTAAAGAACTTATTTCATTTCTTCTTAAGAAATTCTATACATTTTTAATCTAAGAAGTACTTCAGGAAATCCAAAGATATTTGCACATTTATTACAGGTTATTTCTACTTAAAAAACTCAGAATTAATAAGAAGAATGCTACTGCCTAATAGGAGAAATTATTAAGAATATCAGGCCAAGAATTTATGCCATAAATGGTAGACGTGGTAGAGCATTAAGCATTGCATATTCTATAATAAATATGATAATTATTATACTTCTGCAGTTAATATGACTTCTCTGGTGGCTCAGACGGTAAAGCATCTGCCTGTAATGTGGGAGACCTGGGTTCAATCCCTGGGTTAGGAAGATCTCCTGGAGAAGGAAATGGCAACCCACTCCAGTATTCTTGCCTGGAAAATCCCATGGATGGAGGAGCCTGGTAGGCTACGTCCATGGGGTCACAAAAGAGTCGGACATGACTGAGTGACTTCACTTTCACTTTTTCACAGTTAATATGAAATAAAAAGTCTTTGGATAATTTGTGAAAGACTCTTACATAGCATGGATTAAGTTTGTTTATTTTTTAATAGGTCAGTAAAATCCAGTTTCCTCACAGGTCATATTGTTCCGTATCTTGAATCATTTAAGTAAAAAGTTGAGGAAATAGCTGAATTTTTACTTTATTAAGTAAATGAGAATGGAAGCTGCTTTTACCTTGGCGGCCTTTGCTAATTTCAATAAATTTGAACTTTAGTTTATCAGTATTTCAGGGCAAGAAGAAGATTGATCAAAGCCCAGGATGTTCACAAAGTGGGATATTTAATAGGAGACTCTTCATGATAAACTGCGACTTCAGAAGGCATCACCCTTAGGTTGAGGAAATGGATTAGCCATCCTGAGGAGTTACAGACTACTTTGAAAAATGCCTGTGTTGTCTAGTGAACCTTAAGCCTTGAATATAGTTTAATATAGTCCAGAACTGGTAGTGTTCTCTGATGCCCAGGAGAAGCAAAAACAAACCCTCTCAAAAAGAAAATGCCTTTGTTTTATCTACTCTCAAGTAGAGTGACCAGCATTCAGTCAAACATGAGCAGAAAT
The DNA here is from genome assembly GCF_023091745.1 of Budorcas taxicolor. NCBI lineage: Eukaryota > Metazoa > Chordata > Mammalia > Artiodactyla > Bovidae > Budorcas > Budorcas taxicolor. The sequence goes on from NC_068912.1 coordinate 94,625,713, forward strand.
GCAACAAAATAAGACAATGTGAATGAGAACAGGAAACAGAAAAAGACTTAATGCCTTAGAAATCTTAGAGATTGGCATGGTTAAGTACAGTTATCGTTGTTACAGAAATAAGGGACAAGTTTGAATACAGTTGTAAGTCATAGGAAGCTATAAAATGTGACCTATGAGATTTGAAATATAAAAATTAAGAAAGAGCATTGTGAACTGAGACATGATAATTGAAATTTAAACCAATGGATAGATTTAAGAAAGGAATACATATAGACAATGTTAGAATTTGTGAATTGAAAGATAGACCAAGAGAAATCCCAAATACAGTATGAAGAGAGAAAAAAATGAAAGATACAGAAAAAAGGAAAAGTAGCCTAAAGAATAGAGTGAAAATGTCTGATATATATATACCTAGAGAACTAGATGGCAAGCCACTCCAGTACTCCTGTCTAGAAAATCCCATGGACAGAGGAGCCTGGTGGGCTACAGTCCATGGGGTTGCTACGAGTCGGACACGACTGGGTGACTTCGCTTTCACTTTTCACTTTCATGCATTGGAGGAGGAAATGGCAACCCACTCCAGTGTTCTTGCCTGGAGAATCCCGGGGATGGGGGAGCCTGGTGGCTGCCGTCTGTGGGGTCGCATAGAGTCGGACACGACTGAAGCGACTTAGCAGCAGCAGCAGCAGCAGCAGAGAACTAGAAGGAGAAGAGAGAAAAGTAATACAGACCAAATATTTGAAGGGTTGATCACCAGAAAATTTCTAGAATGTCAAATCAGAAGGTAAAGAAGTCTTAACAAATTCCAAAAGTATATATTAAAAGAAATCAACATGTAGAAAGTTATAATGACTACAGAAAACCAAATATAGAAAATCTTTGCCAGATAAAAGGGCAGAAGTTCTTTAAAGTCATGTTAGTTTGATGGATGACTTTTCAGCAGCAGTAGTGGAAGCTCAATGACAGTAGAATACTTGTAATAGCCTGAAAGAAAATAACCACCAACTACAAATTCTACACCAAGCAAAAAATATCTTGTAAGAATGATTGTAAAATAGACCTTGAGACACACAGTTGAGTGTGCATGCCACCAGCTCACCAAAGGAAATTCTAAAGAATATGTTTCAGGCAGAAGGAGAATACAGATCAGAGCTACAAAAATGATACTCGAGCAGTGAAAGTCATTTTATATGAATAATATAAATGAGCATTGATTACTTAAAACAGTAATTATGAAACTTAAAAGTATACAGAGTTAACAATGTATCAGGAGTAATGCTAAATGGAGAAAAAGGTATTTTTATAAGATTAATATTAGACTTTGATAAGTTAAAAGGATACATGTAATATTTTTAAGGGTAACTGCTGAAAGAACACAATTTGGGCATAAAAATTCCAAACCAGTACAAGGAAAACACTTGGAATAAGTCTCTCAAATAAATTCAAAGAAGAAAACTGTAGTAGGAGGGATAGAACAAGTGGGACAAGCAGGACAAAGGAGGATGGAGGTAGATGTAGATCCATATGTAACAATAATTCTTATTAAATATGAGTGGATTAACTTCCGATTAAAAGATAAACAGACTGGATTTTAAAAGCCTAATCAAATAGTTTTTAAGACTTAGATATCTAAGGCTTGGGAGGGGTTCCCTGGCAGCTCAGATGGTAAAAAGAATCTTCCTGCAATACAGAAGACCTGAGTTTGCCTGGGTTGGGAAGACCCCCTGGAGAATGGAATGGCAACCCACTCCAGCAGTCTTGGAAAATTCTGTGGACAGAGAAGTCTGGCAAGCCACAGTCCACGGGGTTGCAAAGAGTCGGACATGACTGAGCACCTAGTACACGTAGTAAGTCTTGGGAAAAAAAATGTTGCTCAAGAGACTCGTGTCATATTGATAAAACTTAACTAGGAAGACATAATTGTTTCCAGTTTGAACTCATCTAATAGCATAGCCTCAAAGTAAATCAGATGTAAAGACCAACGAATAAGTAGCCAACTGCAGTGGGAGATTTAACACCCCTTTCTCAGTATTTGATAGAATAACTATAAAATCAGTAAGGACATTGAAGATTAGGACGAAAAGATTACCACTTGAATCCTTAATCAACACCTCCTAGGTACAAAATTTTTTCATTTGATCATATTTTAAGCCACAAATTCAAATTTCAAAGCATCGAAATCATATTAATGATTATGTTTTCTAATCATACTGTATATACAGTTAAATTTTAGCTAGAAATCAGTAACAGACTAGAATATTGCCTTATATTTGAAAATTAAATACATTTCTAAGGAATACCTGGGTAAAGAGGAAAGCATATCAGAAATTAGAAAATATTTTGTATTGAATTATAAAAATAATAAAGAATAAAAATTGCGGGATGCAGCTATAATTGTACTTAGAGGGAAATATATACTTTTAAGTGTGTTTTCTGTCAACTTCCCTCATGATTCAGTTGGTTAAGAATCTGCCTGCAGTGCAGGAGACTGCCTGCTGTATAGTAGACCTAGGTTTGATCCCTGGGTTGGAAAGATCCCCTGGAGGAGGAAATGGCAACCCACTCCAGTATTCTTGCCTGGGAAATCCCATGCATAGAGGAGCCCAGCAGGGTACAGTCCATGGGATCCAAAGAATCAGACATGACTTAGCAACTAAACCGCCACCAAATGTATATTTTAGAAAAGAAGAGTTTAAAATTAATGAGCTGATCAATCTGAGGAAGTCTGAGTAAGACCAGCAAAGTATGCCCAAAGAAGAGAGAAAAGGTGAAGATAAATGAAATAAAAAGCAGATTGACTTCAGCAGGAATAGTGAAATAAGGACCTCTGAAAGCCCCTCCTCTGTAAAAGCAATGAGAACCTTGCCAAAAATTGTCAAAATCAACTTTTTCAGAACTCTGGAAATAAGCAAACGCTTGCAACAATCCAAGGAGTTTATTCAAGCAAGTGACTAAATCTTAGTAAGAACAGTTTGCTTTGTGACATTTTAATTTGCCCTGTTTCCATTCCCCTCTACCCAACTCTACAGTAGTCTTGAAAACAAAGAGGTCCCACAGTCTTAGTGAAAACAGCAATCTAGCAGCCACTGAAAGGGGCTGGATGGATTTAGAGATCTCTAAAAACATCCTTCTGGAGAATCTTCATTATTTGACCTGTCTAGCAGTTCCCTGGGAACCACCATTCATGAACTTTTATGATTTGGCCTGACTGGGAGCTCACATATTTGCAAAAATCTTTTTCTCTGGAGACATGTGTTTCCAGAGACATGCATTTAGATGGCAATAATTTAACTTTGTGACCATCTGAGGCAGTGGATAAAAGTTGGAGCAAACAAAGCTTAAAAGGAAAAACTGCAAAATAAGATATCTTAAGGGGTTTTGAAAAGCTCCAGGACATTCCTGGGAATTTTGAAGGTCACATATGTGCATAAAGCTCTGTCATGTCCAGGGCTGTATGTATGCTCAAGAAAGACTTAAGGCCTTACACTCTTGTCATGGCTGATCTTGAGTCTCTGTGCAAGCAGGATGTGATGGCTAATGTAGAGTTGTAAACTGCCTGACTGTATGTTGAAAGCATCCCCCAATATGCATAGAGAACCCCTTGGCAAGGCATTTAAGGAAATCTCTCTGCAGCCAGAGATTATCGCTAAGCCAACCAAGCCGTCAAAGAATACAGATTTCACAGGATTAGTTTAAGGTAAGTGTGAGTTGCTCAGTCATGTCTGACTCTTTGCAACCCTGTGGTCAGGCTCCTCTGTCCATGGAATTCTCCAGACAAGAATACTGAAGTGTGTAGCCATTCCCTTCACCAGGGCATCTTCTTAAACCAGGGATTGAACCCAGGTCTCACTCATTGTGGACAGTTTCTTCACTGTCTGAGCCACTAGGGAAATCAGAAGGGCACTAAATATGTAAATATGTAAATAGTAACAACAAGAAACAGCAATAACAACAAACCCGGAGGAGGGAGGAGAGGCTTGATTTACATAGTTGCCACGTTATATTACTAAAAAATTTTTTCCAACATAATTATGAGGGATGCAGAAAAGTATGACTGATAATGGGAAAACAGTAGTCAATAGATACTGTTTCGAAGAAAGTCTAGATTCTGGAGTTAACCGGACAGAAACTTTAGATCACCTATTTTAATTATGTTCAAGGAAATAAAGAAAACTATGTCTAAGAACTACAGGAGAACACAAGAATGATGTCTTTCTAAATAGAAAACATCAGTAAAGAGATACAAATTATTTTTTCCCAGATAAATAGTTGCTTTATTTTTACTTTTTTTTTTTTAAATTGGAGTACCATTGCTGTACAATTCTGTGTTAGTTTCTGCTGTACAACAGAGTGAGTCAGTTATGTGTATACATACATCCCATCCCTCTTGAACCTTCCTTCTAACACCCCTCAACAGATACAAATTATTAAAAGAACCAAATAGAAAATCTAGAGTTGAAAAGTACAACTTGAAAAATTAACTAGAAGAGCTTAACAGAAGATTTGAGCTAGCTGAGGAAAGAATGAACAAACTAGAAGAAAGATTAATTGGGATTTTCCAGTCTGAGGAACAGAAATAAAGAAAAGGGATGAAGAAAAATAAAACAGAGCCTCAGAGATCTACGAGATACCATCAAGCATACTAGCATGTGTTTTATAGGAGTCCCAAGAGGAAATGAGAAAAACATAGAAAGTATTATTGAAGACATATTAGCCAAACTCTTTCAAAATTGGTAAAAGACAAACATCTACACATTCAAGCAACTCAACAGATTTCCAGAAGAATAAACACAGTGATATTCACAACAATGACTTTCACATTAAGACATGTTATAATCAAGCCTTTAAAAGCTAAAGGTAAAAAGAATATTGAAAGTAGCAAGAGAGGAGCAGCTTTTTTCATAAAAGTTAATCTCAATAGGGTAAACAGGTGCTTCAAGAAATGGAAGCAAGAAGACAATGGTATGATACATTCAAAGTACTGAAAGAATGCAAACCAAGTATTTTTTATCCAGCAAAAATATCCTTCTAAATGGAGAAATTTAAGACATTCTCAGCTAAATTAAAATTGTCATTAGCAGATCTTCTCTCTATGACATAGATGGATGGAGTCCTTCAGACTGAAATGAAAGGGCACTCAATTCCACATGAAGAAATAAAGCACACTTATAAAGATAACTTATACTATATAATTTATACTGTCTTTGTTTACCTATATAAATATAAAAGATAGAGTTTTTGTAATTTTTTCCTATCGGATTTAAAAGATAGCTGTATAAAGCAAAAATTATAAATGTGTTGATAGGCATATAATGCATAATGGTATCTGTATGGCAATAATAGCACAAAAAAGAGAACAGGTATATAGAAGTGAAGCTTTTGTGTAATACTGAAGTTGGTATTAATTCAAAATGGATTGTTATAAGTTAATAGGAAAATAACTCAAAAATACAGTAAAAGAAATGGCAAGGGAATTTGAATGGTACTCTAGAAAATACTTATTTTAACAAAAAAGTCAGCAGTTGAGGAATAGAGGGGAAAAAAGGCATAGGACTTGCAGTAGATAGCAAAGACAGATATAAGTCCTGTCTTATCAATAATTAAATGTAAATGGATTAAGCATTTCAATTAAAAGATAAGACATTGGCAGACTGGGTAAAGAAACATGTTCAGTTCAGTCGCTCAGTCGTGTCCGACTCTTTGCGACCCCATGAATTGTGGCACGCCAGGCCTCCCTGTCCATCACCAACTCCCAAAACTCACTCAAACTCATGTCCATCAAGTCGGTGATGCCATCCAGCCATCTCATCCTCTGTCGTCCCCTTTTCCTCCTGCCCCCAATCCCTCCCAGCATCAGAGTCTTTTCCAATGAGTCAACTCTTCACTTGAGGTGGTCAAAGTACTAGAGTTTCAGCTTTAGCATCATTCCTTCCAAAGAAATCCCAGGGCTGATCTCCTTTAGGATGGACTGGTTGGATCTCCTTGCAGTCCAAGGGACTCTCAAGAGTCTTCTCCAACACCACAGTTCAAAACCATCAATTCTTCGGTGCTCAGCTTTCTTCACAGTCCAACTCTCACATCCATACATGACCACAGGAAAAACCATAGCCTTGACTAGATGGACCTTAGTTGGCAAAGTAATGTCTCTGCTTTTGAATATGCTATCTAGGTTGGTCATAACTTTCCTTCTAAGGAGTAAGTGTCTTTTAATTTCATGGCTGAAGTCACCATCTGCAGTGATTTTGGAGCCCCCAAAAATAAAGTTTGACACTGTTTCCACTGTTTCCCCATCTATTTCCCATGAAGTGATGGGACCGAATGCCATGATCTTCGTTTTCTGCATCTTGGGCTTTAAGCCAACTTTTTCACTCTCCTCTTTCACTTTCATCAAGAGGCTTTTTAGTTCCTCTTCACTTTCTGCCATAAGGGTGGTGTCATCTGTATATCTGAGGTTTTTGATATTTCTCCCAGCAATCTTGATTCCAGCTTGTGTTTCTTCCAGTCCAGCATTTCTCATGATGTACTCTGCATGTAAGTTAAATAAGCAGGGTGACAATATACAGCCTTGACGTACTCCTTTTCCTATTTGGAACCAGTCTGTTGTTCCATGTCCACTTCCAACTATTGCTTCCTGACCTGCATATAGGTTTCTCAAGAGGCAGGTCATATATATTAGGTCATAAAATAAATTTATTTCCAATATATTTGAAAGAATGAGACTATACAGAATATGTTCTCTAGGTATAATGGAATGGAATCAGTAATCAGTAACAAGGAAATTTAGGAAATTTCACGAATCTGTGGAAATTTAACAGCCTACTCTTAAATAATCAATGGATCAAAAAAAATTACAAGGGAAATTAAAAAATACTTAGACACTAGTGAAAATGAAAACAACATAGAAAAAACTATGAGATGCATCAAAACCAGTGCTTAGAGGGAAATTTATAGCTATAAACCCCTCCATGGCTTCCCTGGTGGCTCAGACAGTAAAGCATCTGCCTGTAATGCAGGAGACCCAGGTTCGATCCCTGGGTCAGGAAGATCGAACCCCTCCGTTAAAAAAGTAAGATCTCAAGTGAACCTATACTTACATCTTAATTAGCAAGGCAAAGAAGAGCAATCTAAACCCAGGTAAACAGAAGGAAGGACATAATAAACATTTGAGTGGCAATAAATAGGGAATAGAAAAACAATAGAAAATAAACAAAATCAGAATTTGGTTATTTGAAAAGGTGAACAAAATTGACAAACCTTCAGCTAAATTGACCAAGAAAAAGAAATGAAAGAGTGGACATTAGTGTGGTATTAACCAAAATTAAAAAATTAAAATAGAATTGTGAACTATTGTATGCCAACAAGTAGATAGCCAAGATGAAATGGACAAATTTGTAGAAATACACAAAACAATTAAAACTGCCTCAACACAGAAAATCTGAATAGACCTATAATGAGAGATTGGATTAGTAATCAAGAACTTACCAAAAGAAGAGTATAGATCAATATGACTTTACTGGTGAATTCTACCAAACATTTAAAGGATTAAAACTAACGCTTCATAAACTCTTCCAAAATACAGAAGAGGGACACTTCTAAGTCATTCTATGAAGCCAGTATTACTCTGATATTAAAACTAGACAATGATTGTACAAGAAAACTACACACCAGTAGTAGAATGTGTGTATTTGTGTTAGTTGCTTAGTTGTGTCCGACTCTTTGCAACCCCCATAGACCATAGTCCACCAGGCCCCTCTGTTCATGGGATTCTCCAGGAAAGAACACTGGAGTGGGTTGCCATTTCCTTCTCCAAAAGGAGCTATAGAAAGAAAGAAAGTGAAGTCACTCAGTCGTGTCCGACTCTTTGCGACCCCATGGACTGTAGCCTACCAGGCTCCTCCATCCATGGAATTTTCCAGGCAAGAGTACTGGAGTGGGTTGCCATTTCCTTCTCCAAATAGTAGAATATAGATGCAAAAATCTTCAACAAAATACTACAAAACTGTATCAGCAACATATAAAAAGCATTATGTACCATTCAGGTGGGTTTTATCCCAGGACTGCAAGGGTAGTTCATCATACAAAAACCAATCAACATAATATGCCAAATTAATAGAAGGACAGACACATTTCAAAAATTATCTTAGTATAAACAGAAAAGGTGTTTAATTGAATTCAGCACCTTTTCATGATAAAACATGTAATAAACCATGAATAAAAGGGAACTTCCTCAACTTCATAAAGAGTATCTATGAATAACCCACAACTAACATCATTTTTATTGGTGGAAGATTGAAAAGATTTCCCCAAATAGGATCAAGACATCAACTCTGTCCACCTCTATTTGACATTGTAGTGGAGGTTTTTGCTAGAACAATTAGACACAAAAAAGAAGGCTTGCAGATTGGGAAAATAGTAAAACTACTTGTAGACGTCATCATCTTATATGAATGATTCTCATTATTTATGGAGAATTTATCTACTCACTAAAGGTTTTTGTAGCTCCAAGATGAATACTTGTGATGCTTTTGCAGTCATTCATGGACATATGGGGAGAAAAAAAGGAAAATTGTGAAAAATTTGAGTTGCTTGACCTACACATTCTCAGCTGAGGTTGAACAAGGCAACACTCTGCCTTTTTATTTCAGCTTTCATACAGAAGTGACCAGAGGATAGGGAACAGAATAACATAGTAAAAGAAGCTCCGGCTCTGAACCAGTTTTATGGAGTTTGAGTCCCAAGTCTGGTACCCATTGCGAAAGTGGCCTTAGGCAAAGTCCTTAATGCTTCTGAATCTCATTCTCTTTTTTGTGAAATAAAAGAGAATCAACTAGAATTAGATACCTTTAGGATTTAAGGTCATAATCTGTGTGTGAGTGTGTGTGTGTTTATGTATGTATTACTCCTAGAGAGTCACTCAGTACTTGCTTATTCAGCAGACTTGACAACTTTAAAAACCAAGTACTGCAAATAGCAAGAACTTACTATATGTGAATAACCCTACAAATTCTACAGATGAACTGTTAGAGCTAATATCAAGTTAACAGGGTTGCAGAATCAAGATCATTGTACAAAAATCAACTATTTTTACACACTAGCAATGAAAAATTCAAAAATGAAATTAAGAGAAAATTCCTTGTACAGTAGTATTAAAAAGAATAAGATACTTAGGAATAAATTTAACAAGAGAGTTGCAAGAGCTGGAAAGACATCCCATGTTCACAGATTACAAGACTTAAGATGGCAGTACATCCCATATTTGTCTATAGATTCAACTTAGTCCATATCAAAATTTCACCTGTCTTTTTTGAAGAAATTGATGAGTTGGTTCTGAAGTTCACATAGAAAGGAATTGACCAAGAATAGCCAAAATTAATCCTGAAAAGAACAAAGTTAAAGGACTCACATTCTCAGTTTCAAAACTTACCCAAAGCTGCATGGTACTGACATAAGAATAGACACATAGGAGAACTTCCCTGGTGGTCCAGTGGCTAAGACTTCATGCTCCCAATGCCTGGGTTCAATGCCTGGTTAGGGAACTAGATCCCACATGCGACAACTAAGACCCAGCACAGCCAAATAAATTAAAAAAAAAAAAAAAAAAAGAATAGACATACAGATCAATGGAATAGAGTTGGGGCTCCAGAAATAAACCATTACACTTATGGTTAGTTGCAAGGGTGCCACATCAATTCAGTGGGAAAAAACTGTTTTTCAACACGTGATACTGGGACAGCTGGAAATGCACATAACAAAAGAATCAAGTTAGACACTTTGTTCATACCATATACATATTGAGACATATACTTAAGTGTAAGAGCAAAAGCTGTAAGACTCTAAACATAGGCTTAAATCTTTGTGATTGGACATGGCAGTAGTTCTGCAGATATGCCATGAAACACAGAAGGAACAAAGGAAAAACTGGATAAATTGGACTCCACTAAAATTAAAATTTTTTTTGCTTTAATAGGTCCTATGAAGAAAATGAAAAGACAGTTCACAGAAGGGAAGAAAATATTGAAAAATCATATATTTGTTAAGGTGCTAGTATCTATGTTCAACAATAAGACAAATAATCCAATTTTTGAATAGGCAAAGAATTTGAATAGACATTTCTCCAAGGAAGATACTCAGGTGCCCAATAAGCACATGAAAAGATGCTCAACATCTTAGTCACTAGGAAAATGAAAATCAAAACTTCAGTGAAGGTGTACCACCTCACACTGGTCACACAGCCATGATTAAAAAGTCAACAAATAATAAATGTTGAAGAGTGTGTGGAGAAAAGGAAACCCCTTTTACACCCTTCTAGGAAATGTAAATTGGTGTATTCACTATGGAAAACTGTGGGCAACATGATCCACCATCATGATCCAACAGTCCCACTCTTGGGCATACGTCTGGAAAAGACGAAAACTAGTTTGAAAGGATACATGCACCCCAGTGTTCATAGCAGCACCATTTACAATAGCCAAACGTGGAAGCAACCTGTATATCCATCAATAGATAAATAGGAAAAGAAGTCGTGTGTTTATACAATGGAGTATTACTCAGCTATAAAAAAGAATGAAATAATGCCACTTGCAACAACATGAATGGACCCTAGAGATTATCATACTAAATGAAGTAAGTCAGAAGGACAGAGACCAATATGATATCAATTATGTGTGGAATCTAAAATAGAACACAAATGAACATACTATGAAACAGAAACAGACTCAAGGACATAGAGAACAGACTTGTGGTGGCCAAGCAGGAGTAGAGGGGGAACAGTTGGGAGTTTTGGATTAGCAGATGCAAACAAGTATATATAGGATGGATAAACCATAAGATCCTACTTTATAGCAAGGAAATTATATTCAGTATCCTTTGATAAACCAGAGTGGAAAAGAATAGAAAAAAATATGTGTAACCGAGTCACTTTGCTATGCACAGAAATGAACACACCATTGTAAAACAGTTATGCTTCAATTAAAAAAACTTCAGTGAGATATCACTTCAAAAAGAAGGACATTAACAATTATTGGTGAATGTGTAGGTAAATTAGAACCTTCATACGTTGTTGGTGGTGCAGCTGTGTTAGAAAATGTAGTTAGAAAACTTCATCAAAAGTTAGAGTTAAAATATGACCCAGCAATTCTACTCTTAGTATACATGCTCTAGAGAACTGAAAACATACATATGTTTACATAAAAATACCTAAATGAGTGTTTGTAGCAGCATTATGTATAATAGGTCAAAAGTGGAAAAACCAAAATGTCAATCCACTGATGAATGGATAAACCAAATGTGGCATATCCATACAAAGGAATGTTACTTGGCAGTAATAAGGGAATGAAGTTCTGGTATATGATACAATGTTTGAATGAATGTTGAAATGAATCTTGAAAGCATTATGCTAAGAGAAAGAGGCCAGACACAAAAGGCCCTATATAAGGTTTGATTCCATTTACATGAAATGTCCAAAATAGGCAAATCTATAGAGACCAAAAGTGTTATAGTTCTTGCCAGGGGCTAGAGGGATGAGGGAATAGGAAATGACTGTTAATGGGTACAGAGTTTTATTTTCGGGTTAATGACTTTTCTGAAATTAGTGGTAATGTACACAATTCTGTAGTAAAATCCTTTTAATTATATACTTTTTTTTTAGAACTAAAATTATATGACATTTTTATTTTAGGATGCAAAAACAAAAATGAGCAAACAAACAAACAAAAAACTTGAAATAGGCTTGTCAAATGATGTAAATTCATCTTTTCCATGGAAGTAGAAGGTAGATCAGTGCAGGTTATCTTCAGGGCCTCATACATCCTGCTTCACTGCTGCTTGCACTCTGCTGGGTTTTGATCCTTCTTTGGGTCCTAGTCTGGATCATTTTCCTCATCTCCTTCTTCTTCCCCTTCCTCATCCGCTTCTTCACCTTCTTCTTCATAATCATCATCATCATCTTCAATAGCTTCTCCAGTAAAGTACAACACTGATCTTGGGATTATACGCTCACGTAAAAAGTGACCAATTTCAAAGTCTGCAGCGAGGATAGCTTCAGAATCATCATCCAGATCTCCACTCTCAGGAACTTCAGGAGGGGCAAAAAAATTAAAGAAAGAGTCATTAGAAACTGTTTTGGTCACAGTACGGACTGTCCCACGTCCCTTGTGTTTCTACTTCTTCTTGTTTTCAAAGTGACATTCTTCCCTTTTTTCCAATCTATCTGGGACCCTGTACAACCCATAATTTCTGGTCCATCAAAAGAAAAGGGATCAGAATCATCTGGTTCTGACCTCATTCTATATGTCTTTGTCAACACTTCATTTGTGAAATATTCATTGGGTTCAAAGTGAAATTCTAAGACAAAACTCATAGGTTGACCAGCATCTGAGAACTTCACTATATCTTTCAAGTGCTTCAGAATAGGCTCATCATGTTTCTGCACCATATCACTGAGCAAGTCAACATTCTTAAAAACAGTCAGCCAAAACTCAGGAATTCCCTTGGGATCTTCTTTTTCTTCATCCTTTTTCTCATCTTCAATCTTGGCCTTTTCTTTTAGCTCCTCTGAAATTTCATCTTCCTCTCTGGTTTCCATTCACATTCTTCTTCTGTAGGTTCATAAATGGCATAAATGATCTCAAATCGCTTATCAAACAGAGGCTGATAAAGAACAGCATACTTTCTTTCAAGATCATGAACTTCCTCATGGAATTTGGCTTCTATCTGTGCACATTTAACTTGAAGGTTTTTGAGAGCATTCACTCATCTTTTAACTACCCTAGGCAAGCTTTCAATGTATCCTGTTGGTGTTTCTACCAGACCATCAAGTCTTTCTTGAAGGGCTGCAAGAATCTGAGGATTTTGCATCATCTGAACAGTCAGCTGACACGCTTTGATTTTTGTTTCTTCACCAGTTTCTTCTTCTTCTACTTCTTCAACATCATCCAAATCTTGATCAAGTTCAGACTGTTCTTTGTTGTCGATGTCTGCCATGTTGTACAAATGCCAAGTATTTTCAAAAATGGCAAATTTCGTTTTCCAGCTCAGCTCTCTGGTGGCTAGCGCGGGGAGCCTAGCGGCCCGAGCTGCGCAGGCAGTGACTCAGGGCGGCGGTGGAAGGAGCAGGAGGCGGCGCCGCGAGCAGATGGCGCTAAAAAAGCTAATTATATACTTTTAAAGGGATATTTTGTGGTATGTGAATTATTTCTCAATGGAAACAGCAGACATAGACTTTCAAGAAAGCTAAATGTTGGTTTGAAAAAACTAACAATATAGATAAACCTTTCATGAGACTGGTCAAAGGAAAAAAGTATGTGACAATATCAGGAATAAAAAGGAATATGATATATTGGCTGATATTGAAAATATAATATTTTGAAAACGTTTTGCAATAAATGAAAAAACTAGAGGGCATTCACAAATTCCTAGTAATATTATTTATAAAACCCACATAAGAGAAATTATAATTTAAAAGTTTGCATATTCATAATCATTAAAGAAATCAATCAGTAATGAAAAGTCTTCTCAAAAACAAGCTTGGTTTCTTTAGAGTCTTACAAAAACATGGAGGAAAGAAATAATTCCTCCCTCATTTAAAAAATAGCATGACCTTGACCTTGATAGAAGAAAGTATAAGAAAAAATATAGAGCAGATTCACAAACAGGCTGATATAGCAGTACTGAGTTGGATTCATCCTGGAAATACAGAGTAGGGTTAACAAAATCAGTGCTGTTCATCTCATTGCCAGATTGAAGGAGAAAAACACCATAATTTGGTGTATGTAGAGAAAAATTACATGATGAAATTGAGTATCTGTTAATGAAGATGCTGTTGGCAAGTGGAGTATAAGGTAGCTTTCTCAGTCTGATATTTGGTATTTTAAATAAAACCTTATATTTAGTAGTGAAACTTGGAAAGATTTCAAGCTGGGATCAAGAACAAGGCAGATGCGGTTTATGATCACTTCTATTCATCATTCTATTAGGGAAGAAAAAATAAGCAAAATAAGCTACTGTCATAGCATATGATATGATTATAAACATAGAAAATCTAAAATATACAGATAAAAATTACTAACAACAGAACTCAGTAGGATAGCTGGATATGCAAAAGTTTAAAATTACGAAAATAATGTTTAACATATAGAAGTATAATTTCTGTGTCTCTGCAGCAGTTAGAAATTGAAATTTAAAAACAAGTTTATAAAAGCTACATAAATAATCAGACATTCAAGAATCATTCCCCATAACCAACCAGGGACCTATTGTATATAACACATGGAACTCAGGTCAGTGTTATGTAGAAGCCTGGAAAGGAGGGGTGTTTAGGGGAGAATGGATACATGTGTATATATGGCTGAGTCCCTTGCAGGGTTCATCTGAAACTACTGCAACATTGTTAATCAGCTATACCCCAATACAAAATAAAAGTTTAAAGTTTGGGAGAAAAAAGGAATCATTCCCCAAATTATATATAAGACTTCTTCATGGAGGATATATTAAAATCTTATTTAAATATTAAATGACCTAAATAAATTGAGAAAAATACTTTTTATGGATTTTAAGCCCTTCAAAAAACTTTTTCTTTTGTTTTTGGTTACTTTGCTATAAGCATAGAGGATCCTAGCTCCCCAGCCAGGGATCGAACCCCTGCACCTGCATTGAAAGTGCGGAGTCCTAACCACTGGACCACCAGGGGATACCCCAAAATCTTTCTCTCCTTTTTTTCAGTGACATTAGTTCTTCCTATTTAATATACAGATTCAGTGATATCACAACCATAATCTTAGAAGATTTACTTAGTCTTAAATAGACAATCTAAGATTTATAAAGAAATACAGAGGGCCAAGTATAGCTGGGATACTTTTGAATTGGAAAAATAACAAGGTCGTAGAACTTGACCTACTAGGTATTAAGATTTGTTTTGTAATTAGCACATTGTGGTGTTAGCAGAAGGCTAGACAAAGAGACGGTGGAACAGAATGTTTCTTGGAATGTAAATAGACCAACATATATGTGGACACTTGATTTTTGATAGGAACATTATGAAGCAGTGGTCAAGGGCTTTTTAAAAAAATGATACCAAGACAGTATAATGGCAAAAACAAAATTGACTCCCTATTTCACAACATACACAAAAAAATCAATTCTATATGGATTATAGACAAAAAAGTGAAAAGCGCCATTAAAAGTTTTATGGAAAAGTGTGACTTTAACCTTAGATAAGGATTATCAAACAAGATGGAAAAACAAAAAGGAGAGATGATAGTACATTGCGTTCATGTAAAGGTAACATAAAGAGAGTGAAAAAAGCAAGTATAAAGTGGAAGAATATATTTGTAACACATGAAACTAAAAAGGACTTATATTTAGAATAACTACCATTGACTTTTAATTATTAGATTACAATGTTTACATATGATTATATATGCTATCACATATTATATAAGTGAAGTGAAGTCACTCAATTGTGTCCGACTCTTTGCGACCCCATGAACTGTAGCCTACCAGGATCCATGGGATTTTCCAGGCAAGAGTACTGGAGTGGGTAGCCATTTCCTTCTCCAGGGGATCTTCCCGACCCAGGGATCGAACCCAAGTCTCCTGCATTGTAGGCAGACGTTTTACCATCTGAGCCACAATGGGTAATTAAATATATATACTGTTAGAATCAATAAGAAAAGTACAACCCAATAGAAAAAGCCCTTAAACAGGCATATTATAAAAGAAGAAATTAAAATTATTACTAAAATTATAAAATGTTCTATCAGGAAAATGTAAATTCAAATCATTTTGAAATTTAACTATCCTTCTAAAAGTTACAGAGAATTTTAACGTCGGATAATACCAAGTGAGGGTGAGGTTGTAGAGGATTGGAGGAATGCTCTGATGCAAGAGTAAACTGGCACAATCACTTTTGGAAAGGCTTGATATTAACCTGGTGATGTAGAACATATGATGCATATGCTGTTACCTAGGAGTTCTTTCTTAGATAGATATTTAGACGAACTTGTGCACATGTGCTGTGGTATATACTTATAAGAATGGTTTTGATAGCATTGTTTGTAATGGTTCAGATCTGGAACCAGCACAAATTGTCCATCAGCAGTAGAATGGATGAGTAAATTCATGCAGTGAAATATTCTACTGCAGTGAAAATAAATCAGCCACAGTCACATGTAACATTGTGAATGACCATTAAAAGTGTTGAGTTAAATAAATCATGTAAAGGGTATATAAACTGTATATCCATTTATATGTAGTTCAAAAATGAAACTGTATTGTCTAGAACATGCATTCTTGGCAGGGTTCATATTGTTTCTTTCTTTTTTTTTTCATATTGTTTCTTTTGGTAGCAGAAATTGGTTCTTGGAGGTAAAAAAAAAGTTTGATATTATAATGGTTTGTGGCCCTCCAAAGCTTCACCCTACCTGCAAAATCTTCACTTAGTATTGACTTCTTTCTGAGTTTCCTCAAGTGTCACATGAGCACCATTTACACTGACATTGAGTTCATGGAAGAGACGCAGAGCGTATGCAAGGTCTGGACTACACAATTGTGGTGGTAAATGATTGGAGGACTTTCAAATGATTGTTTGATCTTGAAATCATCACTAGAGGTAGTCTGCGTGTGTCAGTTGGTTGTCATTAGCTGCCTTGTGGATGTTGTTTATGTTTGACCCTCTCTCTTTTGTGTGTGACTTTGATTTTTAGAATTAAATATAATATTCTCTTTTATTATTTAATTCAATAAAAATTATTTAGCCCATCATTAGTTATAACAAGTACTGAAAAGAAAAAATGTCTAATATTTTAATGAGTACTAGTAGCTAATTAAGTTAAAAGTTTCTTCTCAGAGCAAGCAGAAGTTCAGAGTTTATTAAATATTGTAGGAAACTAACTTTTTAATGTCTTGATGGAAAATAAATATTTTAAAAAACTTGATTGTATTGCTGTTATTATTTAAATGGGTATTTTGCATATATAATTTGATGTACCACAACCTACATAAGGAATATATTATGTTAAAGTTTATAAATACAGTTATACAATTAAGTGAAATAGTAATAACCTTTAATATTTTAACTTAAAAAGTTAAAAAAGAGTAGTCCTCAGATACTTTTTACTTATGAAATCAGGTACACATACAGTATGTAAACAGGCTTTATATGTGTGCAGAAATTTCATAGGGTAGTGATTGGAATAAGATTTCTGAAAAGTCTCCTTAGGGTTGATAATGGGGAAAAAAAAAAATCAAGAAACACCCATCTAGAAATACATGCATATGTGTTAAAACTACCAAAAGCAGAGAAGTGATTACTGTAACATTTATGGTATTACTTCTGAGATGGGTGCTGGGTGCTTCTAGAGTTTTGACAGTGTTCTATTTCTTGAACTGAGTAGTTGCCACTTCAGTATTTGCCTTAAACAGTCTGTATGCTCATGTTTTATGTATTTTTCTGTAATGGGTATTATATTTCATAATAGAGAAAAAGTGGTTTGTAGACTTCGAAATCTAGAAATGCTGCATATTGTTTAGGTTTTATATGCATGATTATGAACTAAATCTCCAACTTAGTAAAGTTTCTTACTTTAAAAAAGTAGATGTTGACTGGCGAAAAGCTTTTACCAGACAGGTGTTTTTTTTTTTTCTGTCTTAAGATGGGCCCAGTTTTTCATCCATCCGCTAATGATCAGAGATGCAATTGACCGAGAAGTTGAAGCTGTTGATAGTGGTAAGTGCTTTATGTCTTACTGCTTTTTCCTTCATTGATCCAGTTATTAGCCCATTTATCATTCTTTATCACTCTTTATGTCATAAAGGGCTAAATTAAAATAGAAATGTCATGTTTATTACTGAAGCCATTAAATGTCTATTCAGTATAGATATGAAATAAATCAAAGGATTATGTATTTTTGATTTTTCAGCCTTTGCTTTTTTTGAGGGTTTTACCACAGTAGCTGACCTCTTACCCTAATTCTTAATTCTTAAGACTAATACTGGGTATTCAAACTTTAGAAGTTCACATACTCTTTGCATGAAGAAATATTTCCTCTGAGGCTTTACTTTATGCACCATCCTGATATTAAAATAGCTTATTTTTTGTTACTTCTGTGTGTCAGTAACTTCTGTTACTTTGTGGGTTTAGCTTCTGTAGTTCTGAAAATAATTTTGATATGTTTATGGATGAAGAAACTAAACTCCTGAGCAGGAAACCTTTTAATTTTACTTTGATGGTCTTTCTTATCTTTGTGTTTAAAAGACTGAAGACCATAAGGAAAACTGTGTGTCTGTATAGGGTGAGGATTCATTAGAGAACTGTGCTACAGATATCCCTCAGTTACAGGGTATCAATAAATAATATCACTGCAGATTAACCCTTCTTCCTTATTTTAGCATTCAGTTCAGTTCAGTCGCTCAGTCACATCCAACTCTTGGTGACCCCATGAATTGCACTTCTTGTAATCAAAGATTCATTTTCTTCATTTTTGTTGTTTACTTACCCACAACTTTTTTCATAGGCCCAGATAACTTTGTTGAATGTATGAAAACTAAAATAAATAAGGGAAACTCTAAAAGCTTTCCCTGCTTTTGGGAACCTAGGAGCTATATTCTGTGTCTTTAATTCTTTCAAGTGTGTTTTTATTTGTATAGTTTCAAGAGTGGGTTGAAATTGCCATTTAAAAGGTTATACCCTGATGGTCCAGTGATCAGACTCAGAAATTGTTCTGCCAGAGCCTGGGCTCAATCTTTGGTTGGCAGACTAAGTTTGCTAGCTGTGTGGTGCGGCCCCCCAAAAAAGATTAAACATCTAATTTAATTTTATAAGTTTAATTCAGAATATATTTTATTATATTTTGAATATGTGATATATGATATGAACTCACACAATAAGTAGTTTTGGTTTAAAATGAACTTAGGCTAAAGGCTCTGTTTTTTTTTTTTGTTTTTGGTAATAGGAGACCTAGGTTTCAATTTGTAATCCGATACAAATAGCTAGGTATATATCATTAGTTACTTAACCTTCTAAGTATAAAGGATTTACTTGAGATTACGGAGATGAAAGGGGCTTTTCCAGTGGCTCAGCAATAAAGAGCCCACCTGCAGTGCAAGAGATGTGGGTTCGATCCATGGGTCGGCATGATCCCCTGGAGGAGCGCATGGCAACCCACTCCAGTATTTTTGCCTGGAGAATCCCATGGACAGAGAACCCTGGCAGGCCGTGTCCATGGGGTCACAGAGAGTTGGACACAACTGAAGTGACTGAGCATGCCATGTATGCAAGGAGATGGGAGAGGTCTTAAATTTTGGTGTAACAAACTAGTATTCATTAAGTAGTTGTTTTTTAGCATATTGTTTATGATATATTATTCTCTCATTTGTATTTATAACACATCAGAAAATTTAAGATGAGCGAAGTTTAGGTTCTGTGAACATTGAACATACGAACATTTGGGGACTCAGTATTTACACATTGGTAGATACTGATATTTTTTATGAACACAGCATAAATTTATCTTGGCTAAAGCCACAAAACATTTATAATTGAATAGTGTCACATGTTAACACATATGTATGCAGGCCACTAAGAGTTAACAGCTCTAGGCCAAGTCTAAGTCAGTATTGTAGTCAGGCATCTTAGCCTTTCTTTTTCCAGAATCAGTATCTACAAATAATGAGGTCTATTAAGCACTTTTGAAAGCTTCACAGTTGAATGTTATTTTCTTTTATTCAGATGTAATAATCTTTATTTTATCATTCTCACCTCATTTGCATGTTTTTAGTTGCCTGCATGCTTTAATGACCCATTCAATGTGAGAGGAGTTGAAATTCAACTGTCATGGTAGATTCATCTTTTCATTTTCCTTTTCCTTCTCCTCCTGCTTATAGAAGAGATTCTTTTCTAGGTTTTAAATTTATCACTTGTTGTACCTTCATTACCATGCCCTGCATTGACAGTCTGTTTTTGGTCTGATCTTTCAATGGAGTGGTTATACACATAGATGTATAAGAATTTGTTTGCACAATGCAGATAGGTCTGTTCAGTGTTTTATAATTTTCTTGAATACATTTAATCACAAAAGCCACAAATGTACACAGGATAGATCTTAAAATCAGATTGACTTATTGCTAAAATATGATTGTAGAGAAAATATTATTCTTAATGATTAGCTCTTTATTTAAATGATTATTCATACTCTACATAATCATGTGTAATTGCCTACATATTGTACCTTAGTAATTGAGATTGAGGATATGACCAAAACTTCTTTTAATATAATCAAGTGGTTGAGTGTGTTCTCTAAGTGTTCAGTATTTATACTCTATTTTTATCAGTTGTAGGGGAATTCTAAATGACTTTTTGTAGATATGTTTATATATTTACTCTGTTATAGTTTCCTTTGCTGCTGTAACAAATTACCAGAAACTCAGTGGCTTAAAATAGCATATTTATTTTCTTAAACTTTTGGAGGTCAGAAATCTAAAATATTCCCTTAGGACTGCATTTCTGTTGGCAACCCCAAGGGAGAATCTGTTTCCTTTTCTACCTTCTAGATACCACCTACTTTCCTAGACTGTGGCTCCTTTCATTATCTTAAGAGCCATTGGTGTGGAATCTCCCTTGCTATCTGACCCTGCTTTTGTCTTAACATCTTCTGACCTTGATCCTCTTCAGTTCAGTTCAGTCGCTCAGTCGTGTCCGACTCTTTGCGACCCCATGAATCGCAGCACGCCAGGCCTCCCCTGTCCATAACCAACTCCCAGAGTTCACTCAGACTCACGTCCATCGAGTCAGTGAGGCCATCCAGCCATCTCATCCTCTGTCGTCCCCTTCTCCTCCTGCCCCCAATCCCTCCCAGCATCAAAGTCTTTTCCAATGAGTCAACTCTTCACATGAGGTGGCCAAAGTACTGGAGTTTCAGCTTCAGCATCATTCCTTCCAAAGAAATCCCAGGGCTGATCTCCTTCAGCATGGACTGGTTGGATCTCCTTGCAGTCCAAGGGACTCTCAAGAGTCTTCTCCAACACCACAGTTCAAAAGCGTCAATTCTTCGGTGCTCAGCCTTCTTCACAGTCCAACTCTCACATCCATACATGACCACAGGAAAAACCATAGCCTTGACTAGACGGACCTTAGTTGGCCAAGTAATGTCTCTGCCTTTGAATATGCTATCTAGGTTGGTCATAACTTTTCTTCCAAGGAGTAAGCATCTTTTAATTTCATGGCTGCAATCACCATTAATCCTCTTACCACTCTCTTTTAAGGACCCTCTGATTACATTGGGACCACCCAGATAATCTAGTAGAGTCTCTGCATCAGCAAGATCATTAATTTAATCACAGTGCAAATTTCCTTTTACCATATAAGGTAACACATTCACAGGTTTTGGAAATTTAGATATGGCCATCTTTGGGGGCCATTGTTCAGTCTTTCATACTTAATGGAATTGTTTCTTCTGTGTTATAGCCATCATATCTTCATATTTTTACAGATATTTTAAAAATTTACTCTGTGGAAGCTATGTATGTATACTTTTTACTGTGTATGCTTTCCAGATATGGAAATGGTATTTTTTTTTTACTGTCTCATCTTTGATTTAGACTTCATGACTTGTAACTGAAGTATGTTATTTCATATATGTTTCTACTACTTTCCATCTCTTCTGTCACCACTTTGGTTTCTGCTCTCTTTTCCAAGTATAACAGTGATGGGCTCCTCATCAGTTTTCCTGTGTCTACTTTTACAACCAGAATGAACTTACTGAAGTCTAGATCTATGATAATGATAATGTTACTCTCCTTATTAAACATTGGTAATGTCTTACCATTATTCCTATAAGTAATAATAGCCAACATTTATTGAGCTTATTATGTGCATCATTATGATTGTTACCTCCATTATCCTTGACATGCAGTGAAACTGAGGCTTAGAAGGGCTCTTTTCAAAAACTGTTTCTTCTTTATCTCTTCAGCCTGATATCTTGACTCTGCTTTGATTCTGAACTTTCTACCTCCAGCAACTAGTTTAGTAGTACCTGCTGCATAGTAGATGTTCAGTGTAGAAATATATCTTATTTAATTCTTATTTTAAAAAATCCTTTGAGCTTGGTACTAGTAACTCCATACTCTAGATGAAAAATAGAATCTAGGAAGTTAGATAACTTCCTCAATGTTGTGCAGCTTAGTAATTACAGAACTTGGATTCTAGCCAAGATATTTCTGGCTTCAAAGTGATTGTTTTCAACCATTAGTACTTTATTACCTACATAGTTGGCTTTGGAGGAAATTTAAATAATATATATGGCAAAGTTCTCAGATAATAAGGAATTCGACTTAACATTTTATTAGCACCTTCGTTAATAAAATGTTGGACATAGCATCTGTTGACTGAATAAAAAGGCACAGCCTAAAAGTTGAGAGTTATGTTTTACTTGACGGGTTCTCTGAGGACTTGAAGCCTGGGACACAGCATCTCAGGTAATGCTGAGAAAACTGTTCCAAAGTGGCAAGGGGGATCAGGGAGCCAGGATATATAGGAGTTTTTTGCAACAAGAGACCAGGTAGTTGGAACATCAAAAGATTACTGTTAATAAAAGAAAATAAGATATCTCAAGGTAAGGAATTTAGTGCTTTTCTGTGTATGGGAAGATGTAAGAGTCTGGACTCACTGAAATCATTCCCTTGATAGTATCTCAGCTATCTGGGGCCAGTATCCTATGTTTTCTCACACTGAGTTTCCTTAGGGCACACTGTCTCTGCAGCTGTAATGTGATGGCTTGATGACTGTAACATCTTTTGTTTACTGATATGGCAGGCAATATTTTAGTTCTCATATTCTAGACTTGAAACTTTCAGGTCATTAACTACCTGTTGCATTTGAAAATAAAGGAAAATCTCTAGAAAGGTGAATTGACTACCCAAAATTACAGAAATATATTAAGTCTTAGAACTTGTCCTAGATCATTGAATTTCTCACTTCAGTCTTACTACACATGATTCATAAAATTAATTTTTGTTTCTTCCTTACTTTCAGTTCTTTAAGCCTGAATTTCCAGATAGTAAATCAAGATACTGAATTTAATTTTATTAAAAATATTTCTTTAAAATTGACAGAATATCAGCTTGCAAGACCCTCTGATGCAAACAGAAAGGAAATGTTGTTTGGAAGCCTTGCTAGACCTGGACATCCTATGGGGAAATTTTTTTGGGGTAAGAGACTAAATACTTCATCGTCTTTCATATTTTCTAGTAAAGAAAGATTGAGAGCATGCAGGGTTTATAAAGAATGGAAAGGTAAGGTAGTTAGGTACTTTTTACGTTTTGGGGTAGGTAGGTAGGTACCTTTTCAAATAGAAAGCAGTTAAATATGCCTATATTTTGGTTCCTTAATGTTGGATATATGAGGAATAGCACCTAATATTTAGAAAATGTTTTTTGGGTGCGAGATGCTCTACTACCACAGTGTGAATTATCTCATTCAATTGTCATAACAGTGTTATGAACCTGGGTACCATAATCTCCATTTAAAGATAAAGAAACAGACTCAGAAGTTAATTTGCTTAAATATGATAATGGTGGATTGTGGGATTTGAACCTCTTATAAAAGTGTGTTATAAAATACGTGCTCTACCCCAACCTGAATTTGCCTTTATCAACAGAGATTGAGCAGTGATTTCTCTGGTAGTTTTTGAGCTGTGACCTAATTATGTTTAATTGGTAAGCTGTTTAAATGGTGTCTGTTTTTCATAATGGCTGTTTCTTAGTGTTAGAATTCAGTTATTATAGCCTTATATTAATCCACTTGACTACAGAGTAGAATCTGGAATGAGTTGGCCTAATGGCATTTAGACCAATCATTCAAAGGGTGATTTGCTTGTTTTCTTATTGGCTGCCCTGGTGGCTCAGAGGTTAAAGCATCTGCCTCCAATGCGGAAGACCTGGGTTCGATCCCTGGGTCGGGAAGACACCCTGGAGAAGGAAATGGTAACCCACTCCAATATTCTTGCCTGGAGAATCCCATGGACGGTAAAGCCTGGTAGGCTACATAGAGTCCACGGGGTCGCAAAGAGTCAGACACAACTGAGTGATTTCACTACTACTACTATACTCTATATGGCATCCTGGCTGTATGTGGTTTATATTTAAGAATTATGCAGAATATTGCTAAAATAATTCATAGATAAAACCTAATAGACTAATTATTAAGAAAGGAAGTATAAGGCAAGTACTGTTGTTGAGGTATTGCTAACTAGAGATTAATTCCTTATGTGTTAAAATATACCTTGAAATTGTTTCTTGTGAATTTTTGTCTTATTATTATAAACTGTTTCAGTATTTTGAGTCACTTGGGTTATTTCCTTAGTTTTATATAGTAGCAGAGGATGCACCACCAGTGTAGAGCCTTTTAATACAGTAAACTTAGTCATATCTATAATCTTTTTCATTTTTTTATAGGAAATGCTGAAACTCTCAAACATGAGCCCAAAAGAAATAATACTGATACACATGCTAGATTGAGAGAATTCTGGATGCGTTACTATTCTGCTCATTACATGACCTTAGTGGTTCAATCCAAAGGTAATATTGTCTACTATGGCCCTTAGAATTACTTGAAAGTAGTGCTTTTTTAGGATTTGTCTGTCATATCAGTGTTGCTGTGCACTGTTAACTTACTTTAGTGGTTGATCCTAATATGAACTAAAGGAAATCAGAATTTGAAGAGGCAAAGCTCACGGACACACAAGATCATCTGATTCTCAGACAAATGTTTTTCTCTTATAGACATAAGTCTTATCTCTTGGCTATTGTTAGTGTATTAATGTACTAATAGATTGTGAATTGGTCTTTTGAGCAGCATTTGGCTGCTGCCTTTATCATCTCTGCTTTTGCATGTAATCTGTGTTAATCATTAACTCTTAGAGGGCACAGTGTTTGTTTTTTCATCATTACATAGGGTCCAATAAAATGGCATGATTAATTGAAGCCTATCATGGTGATGCTAGCAGAAGTATCTTAAATGTAAAAATATTGGTCACCTCTGCACTTTCCCTTCTTTTATCTTTAGTGAAGATAATGTTGTATCAACTTTTCTCATTAAAGAAATCATAGTATCTTTCTTTTGTTTTCTTTATATTGTAGTCTCCTTAGGTTACTTTTCAAAGTCAGTCATTTGCTGAACTCTATATTTTGATATACCTCATATTTGTGTATTTGATACATATTTGATATACCTCAGTTTGTATATTTCTTTTTGAAAAACAAATTTTCTCACCCTAATGTAATTCTCCCTTTTATAAAATTTTACTCTCTCATTGTCAAAATTAAGATTAGAGCTGATTTGGCACTTAATTATAAAACATTTTTATATTTAGAATCAAAATTAGTCCACTAAAGTTGACATGAACATAAGGTTATGGATATGGCATTTAGACTGCAAATGTGTATCTCAATTCCTTTTACAACATTTATTAAAGTTGGCAATTCTATATTTAGTATGTAATGTTAATTTGCAATTTAAAACTAATTTTTGTTTCCAAATCTGTCATGAACATGCATTTTTCTTCAACTGGGTATTGACTCTTTTGCATTCTTTTCTTCAGTGATAGCAAATATAAGTATATTAATGCTTCTTGCAAATTTCTAAAATAAGTCCCACATATTCGATAAGGGAACTTGGTCTAATCTAGAGTCGGTTTGGAGTGTCAGCATTTATTGTATCATTTACAAGTTAGATATCAATATAAATAGTATGGAGTAAATTCAGAACTTGCTTACTGATTTGCATCTTGTTTTATATATCCTGGGGCATCTCTTTTTGAGTTAGTGAAACTCATGTGTCTGTTGGAACTAACAAGTAATATCCAGTGATGGTGATGGTAACGAATCACTGGGATAAGACTAAAAGATTTCCTTTTTCATTTAGAACTCCTGTTTTACTAGAAATTTCAAAAGAATTTCCTATGAAATATAAGAAAAAGAATCGAGAGAAGATAGAAATCATATCAACCTAAGAAGACCTCAGCAAATATATATTGATGTAAAACAAAGGGAATATAATAGTACTGAGGAGCTGCTGAGAAGGGTCAGTGTAGTGTAGGTTAGTTAAGAGAAACCTTAGAGGAGGTAAGTTTTAGAATGGTGATTGATGTATTCTCATCTCTTGGTCCTTCACTCTTGCGTAGCAAAAACTTTTTTTCTACTTGTGTGCTTTTTCTAAATTCACTAGGAAGAAAGAATAAAGGAGTCTCAACAAAATTAAATTATATGTATCTCAAGACTTAAATAGTTATTTTTCCTGTTACTGATTACTGGTTAAGGAGTGGCAAGTGATGCCCAAATTAAAGCATTCCTTTGTTTTATAGCTAAAGATCCATGAGAAATCTAATTGCATTTCTACTTTTAATAACAACATTGCCTTTCTTGTCTCCTTCCTGCCTTCTCCACAAAGAAACTCTGGATACTTTGGAAAAGTGGGTGACTGAAATCTTCTCTCAGATACCAAACAAGTAAGACATCTATTTTCATAAATCATGGAGTTAATCATGGAGTTAAAGAGGCTGTTTTTTGCTTTTAGTTTATTTTTTTAAACGGGTAATTAAATTAAGACCTAAAGTAGTTTAGATAACACAGCAAGATAACACAGCCTTTGAGAGGGAAAACTGACTTGAATACCCAAGTTTCCATAGTTTCTGTAGTTCAAAATTCCAAGCTTGTAAATTTATAGTAAGCAGTAACTCTGAAGAATTTATGCCTCATTTTATGTTTCTTCAGAGCTTTTCTGTTACTGTGTCCCATGCTTGAAACTGTATTATTGTATTGAGAGATAGAATATACGTATACTTACATGTATCCCTTGCCTCAGAACAAATTATGTTCTGAAGGTTTGTTTTTTAAGTCAGTGGTTTAGAACTTGGAATGCTTTTCCCTCACAAAAGAATAATCTTGTAGATGATAATTCACTTTACATATTACCTGAAAAGCCTGTTGCATATATTTAAATCAAATTGCCTTTTATTCAAAATTGGATGTAGAGTTCCAGCTCAGAAAGCTGCTATTTTTTGGTCCACTTCAAATTCATAAAAATAGTACACATATTTAAAAGATACTTTATTGTTATATTTTTTGTTACAGAGAATACAAAAAATTTAAGTCTTAAGCAAATAAGTTTCTCTTCTTACTCTTAGCAGTTTGCATTTTAGTAAACTAAATGAAATCAGATTGTTTTTTTGCTTGTATCAGGTGAGTAAGCTAGACTTTTCCAGTTCTTCATTCCAAGACAATTTGTTTTAAATTTATGAAAGAGAAATTAGTTTTAAAAATGTTAGAATAATTTGTAATAACAACTGATTGGTTATTATTATCTTGCTTAATGTAAATTTCCATTGATACTAACAGTACTTTTAAGTAAGGAAAGATAATGAAAGCCATGCCAACATTATGGGGTTTTTTTGTTTGTTTTTATAAAAAATGAATATTAGCTTGTTAAGTATCAAGTGACAGATTGAAATGTGTTTCAAATAGAGGGGCTTCCCTGGTGGCTCAGATGGTAAAGAATCTGCTTGCAGTATGCAAGACCTGGATTTGATTCCTGGGTTGGGAAGACGCCCTGGAGGAGGGGATGGCCTCCCACTCCAGTATTCTTGCCTGGAGAATTCTGTCCTTTCTCCCCATGGACAGAGGAGCCTGGCGGGCTATTGTCCATGAGGTCACAAAGAGTCGGATAAGACTGAGCACCTAAGCACAACACATATAGAATAGAGGGATTCACTAGGTCTTGTTGGTCAATCCCTGATAAGAATTTTAAATTTAAAAAATTCTTTTAAATATTATTCATTAAGAACTTTGGTTCCTTAATCAGACAGGTTAAAAAGTCTTCTGGGTAATTAATACTGATTTCATATTGACCGTGTTTAGGAGAAATATTAGTTAACAGTATATTCAACTGTGTGCAAAGCCTTTAGAAGGAAGAATCCAAGTTTTTTAAATACCACAGTGCTTAATACCATACTTGATTCCTAAGAATCACTCAGTGTGTATTTGTTGTATCAAAAAAATATCTCTGGTATAAACTTTCTCTCTGAAATGGCTTTCTACTAAGACGAGAACTAAAGTTGAATGGGACTGATAGAGACAGTAAATATTGGGAGGGGAGGTCCCTTCAACTCATTGTTTTCTGTCTCCCATGAGTTTTAAAAGTATTTGAGTTATTGGGGTTGAAGTTAAGAATAGTTTGTGTAGTTCAGGATTTTGTGGCTTTCTTGCCATCTATTCACTTATGCCTAGGATACTTCTCAACCAGGGGCACATAGAATAGATTATAAATACCTATCAGTTTAGGTATCCCTAAAAATACTGCTTATAAAGGCTTTTGCCAATTAAATTTTAATGTATTTGTTTTATTTTCAGTGGGTTACCCAAACCAAACTTTGGCCATTTAACGGATCCATTTGACACACCAGCATTTAACAAACTTTATAGAGGTTCGTGAACCAAAGGTTTAAAACTATTTGAAATAACTTTAGCACATTCTCTAAAACTTAATCGGGGCTGCCAATTTTCTTTGAAAATGAGAATACAACAGAAAGTACAGCTAGATTGGAAAGGAAGTAGATAGACAATGGAAATCCAACTAGTGACAGATAGCAGGCCACTAACTAGTAGCAGATTCATTGGTCTGGTACCTTGATGCTGCTTGACTCTGTCTTGTGCTTTCTTCCTATTTTTCTCTCATTTCCTCTTGTTCTTGGTGTTTTTTTGTTTCTTTTCTACTTTATTTTATCTATATTCTGCTCTTTTTTGCCTTTTAAAGACAAAAATAGAGGATGGGAAAACACTTTGGAAATAACTTCTGTTTATCTTCACTGTAAAACTAATTTTTATTAAATGAGACAAATTTAGTGTTAAAAAAAATGGGTAGGGGGAGTCACCCGTAAATCTTACCATCCAGAGAAGTGGTTTTGGCAAATTTTCTTTTGAGTCTCTATACTTATATTTTCATAACATAGTTAAGATTATAAAGTATATACACTTCTGTCTCTTGCTTTTTTCATTTAATATTATGTTTGTAATAACCACCCAATGAGCCATTACATGGTTATGCTATAATTTACTTAACAGTTTGCCTATAGTAAATATTGCAAAAGCATTCCTGATTCACCATTTCTCTTTCTTTACTTTTTTTTATCATGACAAATATTTTTGTTTCTCCTAATTGGCTAATTATTCCCTTCTCCTTTTTCTTCACCCCAGTTGCCAGTCTCTTTCCTCTTTGTTTTCTCTGACCAGTGACTTTTGTCACACACTTTATTTGCTGCTGCCTCCATTCTAACTAAGCTGACTCTTCCCAGAGACAGCTTATTTTTGGTTGTATTTTTTTCTGACTGTAGATTTTCTCTTCAAAGAATCGTAGAATAGTAGCACTGGGAAGAATCTTAGAGTTACTTCAATTTACCCCAACTCATCATACCATAACCAATTCAGAAGGAGTTAAATGCAGTTTATTTTCTCAAAGTCCTATAAACTCACATAGCAAGATAGTAATAGAGCTAGATTTCAGCCATGGGTCTCCTTATTCCTAGTCATGTACCTGTTCTTGCAAAAAGGGATCCATCCTTAGGGGTGTTCATATTTTCATAGTTCTTTTATCCATGCCTTCTCTATCTGTGAAACCAAATTGAAAAGAAGTTTACAAAATTGCAGTATTCAAAGTGGAAAATTGGCAACTTGAAATAATAATTGCATTGTGTTTAACTTTCCCCTGCTTATTAGAGGATGAAATATATAGAATTTTTTTAAATTTCATGTAACATAGTATATATAAGTTGTGGAGAAACACTTATGTCTGCTCTCTGAAAAATATTTTTGTTCAGTTGTTCCAATTAGAAAAATCCATGCGCTGACCATCACATGGGCACTTCCCCCTCAACAGCAGCATTACAGGTAAGATTTCAAAGGCAAATTTACTCCATTAGATGCTGACTGAGAATCATATTTTAAAAGCATACTGAGTGGTTTAAATTTGGGCACTCCAGATTTATAAATGCAGGTAAGATGATAAACTGGGACACCACTACTTCAGGATTTTTGCCTTTGCTATATGTTTTAATATCTTCCTGGATATAAGAGCTAGAGTTTTCTTAGGATTAGTTGTTTTTCCTGAGTGATTTAAATTAAGTATCTCAGTGTGAATGCTAACTTTTGTAATAATTTCTTTAGTACTTTGAGTATAAATATATATTAGCTTATGATTTATTTATTAGTGGTGACCATTTAGTTTGATCTTGTGAAAAGTAAAATTAAGTAATTTTGAGCCTGGCATACAACTACAGCATAAATCTCAAGAACTTACTTGAGTTGGGAATGAGTTAGGTCAGATTTGTAGAAGTTAGGAAAACATTTCAGTTTATTCTTATAATTATCTTACAGGAGCCATATACATGAGCTTAGAAGTTCTTTAAAGGTTAGGATCATTAAGTGGGTACAAAGGCTTCTCTCGTTAGAAATAAATGCTAATGAACTGATAAAAAGTTAGCTTAAGTTTCTAAAACTATTACCAACAAAACAAACCCAAGAAGACACACAACCAGAAGGAAAGAAAAGTAATGTGTTTTGCTTAAGCTCAGTTCAGTAAAAAATGCTTTTAACAATCTAGTCCCTTGAAGTTAACAAACAAGATCAGTATGCCTCCATTTAGAAAGCAGAGAACATGTGTATTGTCTGTTTGTTTTTTTTTAGTGTAGGGATAATATAGGAAGTAGTAATATTCATTGATTGTATGTTAGAGTATCCCAAAAAATGTTAAAATGATCATATGCATATTTAAAAGTTTATTCCATTTGTTTTGAATTTTGATTAGAAAAATAGTATGCTTATGTAATATTAAGGACAAAGAATATTAAGTAAAAAGTAAAACTCTGCATCTCCTCTGTCCTCACAAATATGCCTAACATTAATAGATTCTTGTATATCCTTCAGACATTAAAATAATAAATATAAAACATATCTTTTTATGGAAATGGAATTATACTATATATACACCATTCTTCCTCTTTTTTGTATTTTCTTATTCTGTTTTCTTAATTAGCAAAGCCTTGTTTATCCTCTGCCTGATTACTAAAGTGTAATTCATTGTAGAAATCTTGAGAACTACTAAAAAGTGGAAAAAAGTCATCCATGATTCTGTTTTCCAAAGACTGTACCATTTCTATATGTTTTGATCTAGTTGTTTTTTTCTTAATAGACTGTGTATTTGTTTTAACCCAGTGTTTATTGCAGATATATGAACTTCCAGTAAATTAGCTTTTGTGGGGAAAAATTTATTTTAACAAAGAAGCAAGTGTTTCTGTCTTGCTGCTATCAAATTAATTATAATTTCATATTTAATGGAATTTATGTGAAAACAAGTTATAACCACATTCTCAAATATCAGTCTCAGAAGTAAGATTTTCTAAAGTAAAATTAAGGTATTTATACCTTAATATTTTAAAATTTCTGATCTTAACTTTTTTTTTTTAAGGGTGAAACCACTTCATTATATCTCTTGGCTGGTTGGACATGAAGGCAAAGGCAGCATTCTTTCTTACCTTAGAAAAAAGCAAGTATTTAATAAATATTTTCAGTGTAGCAATCTCTGAAAAATAATAGACAACAGTTTTATAGAACCGTGAGTCCTGAATTACATAAAAGGTTAGCTCTAATCAAGAATTTGCATTTGAACAATAATAAAGTCAATTTTAAATGCTGTGGATCTCCAGCCTTTCTCACCCCAGAAGGTGGACTTTAATGAAAACTTCATTGGGTGGATAAATTATAGAAATATGTGGGACTGTGAATAGCCATGTGTTTTAGAAAATAGCCAGAACGTTTCCTAAAGCATTTAAGCACTTGTTTAAGTTACCTAGTCAAATAATAGAAATATAACTTTAGAATCAGGACCAAAACACATTAAAGTAATTCCTTGCAAGAATGGAAGGTGGGTGAGAAATTTAAAGACTTTTAAAACATTGATGTGTACTAAATTATTCAAAGAAAGCCGAGGGGCAGGGTTACTAGTAAAAAAAGGGAATGAAATTAAATATATTCTTTATATAATAAATGTTATATGATTTTAGATTTATATAACCTTTTAATCTTACTGTACTTTATTAGAATTTCAAATTTTTCATTCTGGCTTCCTCTTTTCTTATTTTAGACTTTCAGGATTATTCTAGTTAGAAAAAATATAGTCTTACTGATTTTTTCCTATATAACCTGTGCAGTCAGGTTAGCTGATGGTCTCAAAGAGCTTACTTAACATTCTAAGTAGGGATGTATCTGAAGTGTTTTTTAAGGCTTCTTCTGGGAGATCATTCAAAATGAGATGTGAGAAATGCCTCCCAGGGGAATTCCCTGGCAGTCCAGTGGTTAGGACTCCATGCTTTAACTGTCAAGGGCCCAGATTCAGTCCCTGGTGGGGGAACCAAGATCCTGCAAGCTGAGCAGTGTGGCCAAAAAAGAGAGAGAGAGAGAGAAATGCTTTCCAGAAAACATGCTTCTAAATATTTTATGCTATTCTCTTCAACAAAAAATTATTGTAGCTTCATGAAACTTAATATTTTACTATGTTATAATATTAGGGTTTCCATTGAAGGAGTAAATACAACTATTATTTCCTTCTGGTCATTTCTGTATGCACTACAATTCCTTGGGAAGCTTTGTACTTTGTAAAAAAAATTGTACTTTTAAACTTACTGTTGGAAGCCATGTTTGCTTCAAAGTCTGGGCTTCCCAAATTTTACATAGAAGGCCTACCTAGTTTGTTAATTTGAAGTATTTGTGGACTGTCAATCCCAAGATACCGATTAGAATAATTTTTTCTCCTCACTGTAGGTGCTGGGCTCTTGCACTCTTTGGTGGAAATGGTGAGACAGGATTCGAGCAAAATTCTACTTACTCAGTGTTCAGCATTTCTATTACATTGACTGATGAGGGTTATGAACATTTCTATGAGGTAAATAATTAAAATGGAGGGGTTTTTAAGTTATGTAGATATCACTTTATGCAACAGTATAATTAGATGCTTTGTTTTTAGGTTGCTCATACTGTCTTCCAGTATTTAAAAATGCTGCAAAAGCTTGGCCCAGAGAAAAGGTAATATTTATATATATATATATATATATATATATACTTATTAGAATTAGACCAAGGGTCAATCCTAGTATGTTTTAGCCTTCAGGCTGCCGATCGACATGGATTAGGCCTACCTTGATGGTGTTCCAGGCATTTCTTGCTTAAACTTCACTTACCTAGGGACTCCCCTGGTGGCTCAGATGGTAAAAGAATCTGCCTGCAGTGCAGGAGACCCAGGTTCCATCCCAGGTCAGGAAGATCCCCTGGAGAAGGGAATGGCAGCCCACTCCAGTATTCTTGCCTAGAGAACCCTATAGACAGAGGAGCCAGGTAGCCTACAGTCCATAGGGTCACAAAGAGTCAGACACGACTGAGTGACTAATACTTTTCACTTTCAAATTTCTGTTATTGGTTCTATACCCTTATTATTCTACATGTGAATGTATGTTAAATATACAGGTTATGTGGGCATTCTGTTTATTTTTATACTTCTCTTTTCTTGCCAATGATTCCAATGAG
Source organism: Budorcas taxicolor (assembly GCF_023091745.1). Lineage (NCBI taxonomy): Eukaryota > Metazoa > Chordata > Mammalia > Artiodactyla > Bovidae > Budorcas > Budorcas taxicolor. The sequence goes on from NC_068912.1 coordinate 94,659,319, forward strand.
AAATTTAAATATGTCTTCTAATTATAATTTTCTTTTTTCACAGAATTTTTGAAGAGATTCAGAAAATTGAAGATAATGAATTTCATTACCAAGAACAGGTACTAGAAGTCAAACTCTTTTAAAATATTATCTGTGACCAGGTTGAAACTGGTGTGGACATTGTTCCTCTTTTTGGAAGTGTCCCTGGAGTTTTAATTCTGCCACTCTCTGTCATGTGAGTCTCAAGATGGCCTTGAGGCTATCTGAAAATTAACTCTTGTGTTTTTGAGCATTTATATTGAGTAACAGAGAGAGAATTAGGCAGATTGACACAGGTCATTTGTTGTGTGGCAGTTGTTCATTTGTGTAGTCATTTCATCTGTGGATACCTTTGATCCCTTTGATAAACATTCATGGAAAGCTTATATTTTGGGAATTCATATATTGTGAATATATTTTACAGGGTAATGTGAAGTGATTACTATTTGTAATGTTAGAAATAGTGCACTTTGTGCTTTCAGGGTAAGGAAAGCATTTGTCTTGATTGGAATAGGTCAAGGAAGGCTTTATGGGTATAATAAATTTGAATTGAATTCAGTATTAAAAAATAGGTAAGGTTTAGACACATTCTAAGTATTAGGAAGCACATAAGTAAGGAACTCTGGGGTACTGTGAAAAGGAAATGGTCTTTTCATGTCTATAGCATAGGGTATATAAAAGGATGAAAGGAAAGGTAACAAGTTTAAAGTAGGGTTTTTAAAAACCCATTTTGTGTCTTGGATCCCTTTGGAATCTCTTGAATCCTTTGGACCCCTCCTTAGAACAATCTCTTATCTCTTCATTTTTTTAAACTCTCAGAAATATTGCCCTAGTAGCACAATGATCACTGGTATATCCCTCATCCTAGGTTTACTAGTTCTTAATATGTTGCCATATTTTCCTTCTCTTTTCTCTCTCATGCCTCTTATTTATGTGTGTGTGTATGTATTTTTTGGAGGTTTCATAATTACAGACATCATGATACCTCTTACCATGCATCTGCTACTTACAAACGTATTCTTATATAACTTCACTAAAATAGTCCTGCTCAGAAAATTTAGCATTGAAACAGTACTGTTAAATATTTATACAGACCATAGAATTTAAGTATAGTTGATCTATAGTATTATGTTTTAGTTTCAGATGTGCAGCAAAGTGATTCAGTGATATATATGTATCTATATATTGTATATATCAGATTATTTTACATTGTAGGTTATTATAAAATGTTGAATATAGTTCATTGTGCTATACAGTGAGTCCTTGCTGCTTATCTCTTTTATGTATAGTAATTTGTATCTTATCTATATTCCTAATTTACCGCCCCCCACCCCCCCATCTCTTTCACCTTTGGTAACTATAAGTTTGTTTTCTATGTTTTCGAGTCTGTTTTTGTTTTGTATATAGATTCATTTGTATTTAGATTGCACATATAAATGATATACAATATTTGTTCTTCTCTATCTGACTTACTTCACTTAGTATGATACTTTTAGGTCAACCACATTGTTGTAGATGGCAGTATTTCATTCTTTTTAATGGCTGTAATATTCCAGTATGTGTGTGTGCGTGTATCACATTGTCTTAAACCAGTCAGCTGTTAATGGGCACTTGGGTTATTTCTGTCTTGGCTATTATAAATGGTGCTACTATGAACATTGGGGTGCATTCATCTTTTAAATTGGGGTTTTCATCTTTTCCAGATAAATGGCTCAGGAGAGGGATTGCTAGATTATATGGTAGCTCAATTTTTAGGTTTTAAAGGAACCTCCATCAGTTTCTATAATGGTTGCACCTCTTTACATTCCCAGCAGTAGGGTAGGAGGGTTCTTTTTTATAGAATACTGTTTTTAAACGCATAAGATAAAATGCAGTAGGTTGCAAAGGAATATGGAAATAAAGTACTTAAAATAGTAAGAATTAGTAATATAGGTCTCTATTGATATATTATTAAATAACAAGATCTAATGGTAGATCTAGTAATTATTACAACTTTAAGTAGCAGTGAGGGTGCAATTTTGAGATATCTACAACTGTATTGTGATTTTGATTAATTGTAGTCATAGATGCTGATAATATTACTATGATTTTTTTGCCTATATACTCATAAATGAGTAAAAATACTAAGTTATAGTTTAATGAAAATATGTAATTTCTTCCCAGTCAAATTCATGCTTCCCACCCTCCCTGATTTTGTCCACTGATATCTTGTGGAAGGTATCTGTGGACCCTTGATTAAGAGCCCTAATTTAGAACCAGTTCATAGAACATCTTGAAATCTGCCTTTTTGGATCATCATTAGAAACAATTCCCTGTGTATCTGCTACAAGTCAAGAAGACTTAAGTACATGAGGACAAGGTTGTAAAAGCTATAAGCTTCCAGTTGCTGTTGATTCCTGTGCAGTCTGCTCTATATGATTAAAGTCATTTAAAATAGAAATCTTATTCTATGAAAACAGAGAGCTGTTGTGATTTATATTGGCCATTTGGTGGTCCTGTAGACATAATCTCTAAATAGAGTGATATGCCTAGAACCCACAAGCCCTTCCATCAACCTTAGCAGTTGATGAAAAAAAACCTGATTATTTTTGGTGTTCTTGTCAGCTGTTGTGGCAGCATGTGGGCTAGAACTGTGTTAGGGAGAGTGGGAGTAAGGATTGTGGGCCTACCATAAGTAATAGCCTTATTCCTTTTTTAGGGATTGGATTTTTAGCATTAGTTGAGTAACATTTTCTTTCTGCCCCTCTAGTTCCTTCTTAGCAAGACATTTCAAGATAACCTTTTCTGTAGCTCATTTTTTTTTACCTTTAGTGCAGTGCTACTGAATGCTTGTCTTAATTTTAAAACATGAATCCAAAAGATTTTAGATCAAAACCTAATCAGAACAAAGAACAAATGTGAATGGTTCATATCTCTGAACTGATAAATTTTAACTAAGTAGCTCAGCTTATTTCAGCTTTTATATATTTCTGTTTTACTAAGTTGACCTATCTTCTCTTCAGACATTTTTCTTGTTTTTGTCAGTAAAGACAAATAGAAATGCTCTTTCAGACTGTTTAAACCAGTCTTTTATAACTTATAAATTTAAAAATAATTTTTATTTCACATGGGAACTTGGACTCAGCATATATAAATATATATAATGTGTAATACAATTAGGAGTGTAAAATGGTGCAGCAGCTTTAGAAAACAATGACCTCCTTAAAAAGTTTTGCATAGAGATACCTACAAGCCAGAAGTTACTGGCTTACAGGTATATACCCAAGAGAATTGAAAATGTATGTCCACATAAATACATGTACACTTGTGTTCACAGCAGCATTATTGATTATAACCAAAATGTGGAAACCAAATGTCCTTCACTGAATGAATGGCTAAACAAAATGTAGAATTTTCATACTGTGGAATGTTATTCAGCATAAAAAGGAATTAAATACTAATTCATTCTACAACATGCATGAACTTTGAAAACATTATGCTAAGTGAAGGAAGCCAGACATCACAGGTCACGTGTTGTGTGATTCACTTTATATGAAATATCCAGAAAAGGTAAATTGTAGAGCCAGAACACAGACTGATAGTTTTCAGCAGCTAGGGGTTGTGAGTAAGTGGGAGCAACTGCTTAGTGAGTATGGAAGTTTCTGTTTGGACTGATGAAAATATTCTGAATCTAGAACTATCAACAGATATAAATGATGATTATACAGCTTTATAAATATACCAAAACCCACTGAGTTATATACTTTATTTTTAATTGTATACCTTAAAAGTAGATTTTATGGTATGTGAATTTTATCTTTAAACAAAATAAAGGATAGTGTTTTCTTCTAGCACTTTCTGCACCACCTTGGCACTGAAGATCTACTTTTAACCAGGGTTCTGTTTTTGCATAAGAAATATGAGTCACTCAATTTAGTAGCATTCTGATTGTTAACTTATAAAGTTAACTTATAAATAAGTGGCTGGTGAAAATAATTGGTTAAAAAATTTAGAACACAGTAGAGGGAATCATTTTATTTCTTTTTCTTCTCTGATTGCTGTAGCTAGGACTTCCAAGACTATGTTTAATAATGGTGATGGAAGTGGATACCTTTGTCTTGTTCCTAATCTTAGGTGGAATGCTCTCAGGTTTTCACCATTGAGAATAATGTTTGCTGTAAGGCTTATCACATATGGCCATTACTTTGTTGAGGTAGGTTCCTTCTATGCCCATTTTTAGAAGAGTTCTAATCATAAATGGGTGCTGAATTTTGTCAAAGGCTTTATCGGTATCTGTTGAGATTATCATATGGTTTTTATCTTTTGATTTGTTAATATGGTGTATCATATTGATTGATTTGCATATATTGAAGAATCCTTGCATCCCTGGAATAAACCCAGCTTGATCATGGTGTATGATCTTTTTGATGTGTTGCTGAATCTTATTTGCTAAAATTTTGTTGAGAATTTTTACATCTGTGTTCATCAGTGATTTGGCCTGTAGTTTTCTCTTTTTGTGTTGTCTTTGTCTGGTTTTTGTATCGGTGATGGTGGCCTTGTAAAATGAGTTTGGAAGTATTCCTCTGCAATTTTTAAAAAGAGTTTTAGAAGGATAGGCCTTAGCTCTTCTCTAAATGCTTGATAGAATTCTCCTGTGAAGCCATCTGGTCCTGGGCTTTTGTTTTTTGGGAGGTTTTTTATCACAGCTTCAATTTCAGTGCCTGTAATTGGGTTGTTCATAATTTCTATTTCTTCCTGTTTCAATCTTGGAAGAAGACTCTGTCCATTTCTTCCAGGTTATCCATTTTCTTGCCATATAGTTGTTCATAATATTCTCTTATAATCCTTTGTATTTCTGCTTTGTCTGTTGTAACTTCTTTTTCATTTCTAATTTTGTTGATCTGATTCTTCTCTCTTTTTCTTGATGAGTCTTGCTAAAGGAGTGTCAGTTTTGTTTATCTTCTCAAAGAACCAGCTTTTAGTTTTATTAATCTTTACTATTGTTTCTTTCGTTTCTTTTTCATTTATTTCTTTTCAGATCTTTATGATTCCTTTCCTTCTACTAATTTTGGGGGTTTTTTTTTTTTTGTTCTTTTTCCAGTAGTTTTAGGTATAAAGTTAGATTGTTTGATGTTTTTCTTGTTTCTCGAGGTAGGATTGTATTGCTGTAAACTTCCCTCTTAGAACTGCTTTTGCTGCATCCCATAGGTTTTGAGTTGTCGTGTTTTCATTGTCATTTGTTTCTAGAAATTTTTTGATTTCCCTTTTGATTTTTTCAGTAATCTGTTGATTATTTAGTCTCTTTAGGTTATTAAACCTGTTGTTTAATCTCCATGGGTTTGTGTTTTTTCTTGTAATTGATTTCTAGTCTTATAGCGTTGTGGTCGGAGAAGATGCTTGATACAATTTCAATTTTCTTAAATTTACTGAGGTTTGATTTGTGACCCAGGATAAGGTTTGATTTGTGACCCAGGAGAATGTTCCATGTGCACTTGAGAAGAAGGTGAATTCTGCATTTGTATGGAATGTCCTGAAGATATCAATGAGACCCATCTCATCTAATATATCATTTAAGATTTGTGTTTCCTTATTAATTTTCTGTTTTGATGATCTGTCCATTGGTGTGAGTGGGGTGTTAAAGTCTCCTATTATTGTGTTACTGTCAATTTCTCCTTTTATGTCTGTTAGTGTTTGTCTTGTGTACTGAGGTGCTCCTATGTTGGGTGCATAGATATTTTCAATTGTTATGTCTTCCTCTTGGATTGATTCCTTGATCATTATGTAATGTCCTTCCTGATCTCTTGTAATATTCTTTATTTTAAGGTCTGTTTTGTCTGATATGAGGATTACTACTCCAGCTTTCTTTTGCTTCCTATTTGCATGTAATATATTTTTCCATCCTCTCACTTTCAGTCTATATGTGTCTTTATGTCTGAAGTGGGTTTCTTGTAGACAGCATGTATATGGTCTTGTTTTTGTATCCATTCAGCCAGTCTGTGTCTTTTGGTTGGAGCATTTAATCCATTTACATTTAAAGTAATTATTGATAAATGTTCCTATTGCTGTTTTCTTAATTTTGGGGGGTTTATTTTGTAGATCTTTTTCTTCTCTTGTATTTCTTGACTATATAAGTCCTTTTAACATTGTTGTAAAGCTGGTTTGGTGGTACTGAATTCTCTTAACTTTTGCTTTTCTGAAAAGCTTTTTATTTCTCCATCTATTTTGAGTGAGATCCTTACCGGGTACAGTAATCTTGGTTGTAGATTTTTCCCTTTCAGTACTTTAAATATATCTTGCCATTTCCTTCTGGCCTGCAGAGTTTCTGCTGAAAGAACAGCTGTTAAATGTATGGGGTTTCCCTTGTATGTTACTTGTTGCTTTTTTCTTCCTGCTTTTAGTATTCTTTCTTTGTGTTTTATTAGTCTTTGTTAGTTTGATTAGTGTGTGTCTTGGCATGTTTCTCCTTGGGTTTATCCTGTATGGGACTCTGCGCCTCTTGGACTTGATTGACAATTTCCTTTTCCATGTTGTAGAAATTTTCAACAATACTCTTTTCAAAAATTTTCTCGTACCCATTCTTTTTCTCTTCTTCTGGGAGCTCTATAATTCGAATGTTGGTGCGTTTGATATTCTCCCAGAAGTCTCTGGGGTTATCCTCAGTTCTTTTCATTCTTTTTACTTTATTCTGCTCTTCAGAAGTTATTTCCACCATTTTATCTTCCAGCTCACTGATTCGTTCCTCTGTTTCAGATATTTTGCTGTTGATTCCTTCTAGAATATTTTTAATTTCAATAATTGCGTTGTCTCTATGTTTATTCTTTAATTCTTCTAGATCTTTGTTAATTGATTTTTACCTTTTCTCCATTCTGTTTTCAAGGGTTTTGATCATCTTTACTGTCATTATTCTCAATTCTTTTTCATGTAGTTTGCCTATTTCCTCTTGATTTATTTGGACTTATCTGTTTCTGGTTTGTTCCTTCATGTGTGTAGTATTTCTCTGCCTTTTCATTATTATTATTTTTTTAACTTATTGTGTTTGAGTTCTCCTTTTCCCAGGCTTCAGAGTTGAATTCTTTCTTCCTTTTGGTTTCTGCCCTCCTAAGGTTGGTCCAGGGATTTGTGTAAGCTTCATATTGGGTAAGAATTATGCTGAGGTTCCACCCCCGCCACCCCCCGGCCCCAGTGGGCAAGGCTGAGTGAGGTGGTAGTCCTGGGTGCTGCTGATTGGGTTTGTATTTTTGTTTTGTTTGTTGTTTAGATGTGGCGTCCTGTACAGGGTGCTACTTGTGGTTGAGTGATGCTGGGTTTTGTATTCAGCTGATTTCCTTTGTGTGAGTTCTCACTATTTGATATTCCTTAGGGTTAATTCTCTGGTAGCCTAGGGTCTCGGAGTCAGTGCTCCCACTCCGAAGGCTCAGGACTTCATCTCTTCATCTAGGACTGATGAGATGAAAATGACCTCTTTGTTTTTCAGACCTCCTGTTGTAGTTATTTCCAAAATCTGATCGACTACATCTTCAGTTTCTCTGTATCCCGCATGCCTTGGGAGCCACAGTTCCTCTATCAAGGGAGTAATTTTAAACAATCATAGTACTTGAAGGTGTGGGAGCTAAGTGAAATAGGCAAAGGAGATGAAGACATGCAGACTTTGAGCTATAAAGTACATACGTCATGGGGATGTAATGTACGTCATGGGGATGTAATGTACAGCATAGGGAATATAGTCAGTGATGTTATAGTAACTTTGTAGGGTGACAGATGGTAACTAGACTTACTATGGTGATCATTCTGTAGTATATGAAAATATGGACTCGCTATGTCAGACTCCTGAAACTAATATTATATATCAATTATACTTCAGGGGAAAAAAAATACCTTACACACACACACTGTTAGTACTTTAGTGACTCATCAACATATGATTCAGGAGGGGCAAAAAAGGCTAACAATACTTTTCTCCCCGTACTTTTTCTGTATTCTATTTTAATGCGATAATGTAGTAGTTAGCATATACCTATGATTTCTGATTTGATACATTCATGTCTCATTTCTCCTCCATGAATGTAGTAAGCTTTATTTCTCTTTCTGTCTTCTGTTCCATGAGAGAACAACCGGATTGTCTAGGAAAGGACTGGGCAATGTAGTATTTTGGGAAAGAGTGTTCACTGCTGTGTTAAGAGGCCTGAGCTCTAGTATTTATTCTGCCTGTCACTTATTGTGTGTTCTGGAGCAAGTCACCTAATTAATCTGAGTAATTTCCTCATTGTAAAATGTAGGAATAGAGCCACTTGGTATCTAAAGGACATGTCAGTTTTTAAGATTCCATGCCTTTGGGTGCTCAGAAAATACTTGAATTGGTTGTTTTCCTCTGCAAAAGTATTTCCATTTCATAGGTTATAGAACTTTTAGTCATTAGTTCAGTTTTATTTATTCATTTTTTTAATTAAAAAGATTTTTTTTCCAGTTTTTTTTGGTGGTGGTGGTTCTTTTTTTTTAAATTTATTTTAATTGGAGGCTAATTACTTTACAATATTGTGGTGGTTTTTGCCATACATCCAGATGAATCAGCCATGGGTATACCTGTGTTCCTCATCCTGACCTTCCCTCCCACCTTCCTCCCCATCCCATCCCTCAGGGTCATCCCAGTCCACCAGCCCTGAGCACCCTGTCTCATGCATCGAACCTGGACTGGCGATCTGTTTTACATATGATAATATACATGTTTCAATGCTGTTCTCTCAAATCATCCCACGCTCGCCTTCTCCCACAGAGTCCAAAAGTCCGTTCTTTACATCTGTGTCTCTTTTGCTGTCTTGCATATAGGGTCATCGTTACCATCTTTCTAAATTCCATATATATGCATTAGTATACTGTATTGGTGTTTTTCTTTCTGACTTACTTCGCTCTGTATAATAGGCTCCAGTTTCATCCACCTCATTAGAACTGATTCAAATGCATTCTTTTTCATAGCTGAGTAATATTCCATTGTGTATATGTACCACAGCTTTCTTATCCATTCATCTGCCGATGGGCATCTAGGTTGCTTCCATGTTCTGGCTATTGTAAACAGTGCTGTGATGAACATTGAGGTACATGTGTCTCTTTCAATTCTCAGTTCCTCCATGTGTATACCCAGCAGTGGGATTGCTGGGTTGTATGGCAGTTCTATTTCCAGTTTTTTAAGGAATCTCCACAATGTTGTCCATAGTGGCTGTACTAGTTTGCATTCCCACCAACAATGTAAGAGGGTTCCTTTTTCTCTGCACCCTCTCCAGCATTTATTGTTTGTAGACTTTTGGATAGCAGCCATTCTGACCGGTGTGAGATGGTACCTCATTGTGGTTTTGATTTGCATTTCTCCGATAATGAGTGATGTTGAGCATCTTTTCATGTGTTTGTTAGCCATCTGTATGCCTTCTTTGGAGAAATGTCTGCTTAGTTCTTTGGCCCATTTTTTGATTGGGTCACTTATTTTTCTGGAATTGAGCTGCATGAGTTGCTTGTATTTTTTTGAGATTAATTCTATGTCAGTTGCTTCATCTGTTATTATTTTCCCCCATTCTGAAGGCTGCCTTTTTACCTTGCTTATAGTTTCCATCGTTGTGCAAAAGCTTTTAAGTTTAATTAGGTCCCATTTGTTTATTTTTGCTTTATTTCCATTACCCTGGAAAGTGGATCATAGATGATCCTGCTATGATTTACATCAGAGAGTGTTTTGCCTATGTTTTCCTCTAGGAGTTTTATAGTTTCTGGTCTTAAATTTGGATCTTTGATCCATTTTGAGTTTATTTTTGTGTATGGTGTTAGAAAGTGTCCTGCTGCTGCTGCTGCTGCTAAGTCGCTTCAGTCGTGTCTGACTCTGTGCGACCCCATAGATGGCAGCCCACCAGGCTCCCCCGTCCCTGGGATTCTGTAGGCAAGAATACTGGAGTGGGTTGCCATTTCCTTCTCCAGTGCATGAAAGTGAAAAGTGAACGTGAAGTCACTCAGTCGTGTCCAACTCTTAGCGACCCCGTGGACTATAGCCTACCAGGCTCCTCCATCCATGGGATTTTCCAGGCAAGAGTACTGGAGTGGGGTGCCATTGCCTTCTCCAAGAAAGTGTCCTAGTTTCATTCTTTTACAGGTGGTTGACCAGTTTTCCCAGCACCACTTGTTAAAGAGATTGTCTTTTCTCCATTCTATATTCTTGCCTCCTTTGTCAAAGATAAGGTGTCCATAGGTGCGTGGATTTATCTCTGGGCTTTCTGTTTTGTTCCATTGATCTATGTTTCTGTCTTTGTGCCAGTACCATACTGTCTTCATGACTGTTGCTTTGTAGTATAGCCTGAAGTCAGGCAGGTTGATTCCTCCAATTCCATTCTTCTTTCTTAAGATTGCTTTGGCTATTTGAGGTTTTTTGTATTTCCATACAAATTGTGAAATTATTTGTTCTAGTTCTCTGAAAAATACCATTGGTAGCTTGATAAGGATTGCATTGAATCTATAGATTGCTTTGGGTAGTATACTCATTGTCATTATATTGATTCTTCCTATCCGTGAACACGGTATATTTCTTCATCTATTTGTGTCATCTTTTATTCCTTTCACCAGTTTTCTATATATAGGTCTTTTGTTTCTTTAGGTAGATTTATTCCTAAGTATTTTATTCTTTTTGTTGCAGTGGTGAATGGAATTGTTTCCTCTTTCTGTTTTCTTATTGTTAGTGTATAGGAATGCAAGGGATTTCTATGTATTAATTTTACATCCTACAACTTTACTATATTCATTGATTAGCTCTGATAATTTTCTGCTGGAGTCTTTAGGGTTTTCTATGTAGAGGATCATGTCATCTTCAAACAATGAGAGTTTTACTTCTTCTTTTCCAATTTGGATTCCTTTTATTTCTTTTTCTTCTCTGATTGCTGTGGCCAAAACTTCCAAAACTATGTTGAATAATAGTGGTGAGAGTGGCACCCTTGTCTTGTTCCTGACTTTAGGGGAAATGCTTTCAATTTTTCACCACTGGGGATAATGTTTGCTGTAGGTTAATCACATAATGGCTTTTATTATGGTGAGGTATGTTCCTTCTATTCCTGCTTTCTGGAGGGTATTTGTCATAAATGTATGTTGAATTTTGTCAAAGGCTTTCTCTACATCTATTGACATAATCATGTGGTTTTCATCTTTCAATTTGTTGATGTGGTGTATCACATTGATTTGCGAATATTGGAGAATCCTTGCATCCCTGGGATAAAGCCCACTTGGTCATGATGTATGATCTTTTATATATGTTGTTGGAATCTGTTTGCTAGAATTTTGTTAAGGATTTTTGCATCTATGTTCATCAGTGATACTGGCCTGTAGTTTTCTTTTTTGTGTGGCATCTTTGTCAGGTTTTGGTATTAGGGTGATGGTAGCCTCATAGAATGAGTTTGGCAGTTTATCTTCCTCTGCAATTTTCTGAAAGAGTTTGAGTAGGATAGGTGTTAGCTCTTCTCTAAATTTTTGGTAGAATTCAGCTGTGGAGTCATCTGGTCCTGGGCTTTTGTTTGTTGGAAGATTTCTGATTACAGTTTCAATTTCTGTGCTTGTGGTGGGTCTGTTAAGATTTTCTGTTTCTTCCTGGTTCGGTTTTGGAAAGTTATACTTTTCTAAGAATTTGTCCATTTCTTCCAAGTTGTCCATTTTTTTGGCATATAGTTGCTCATAGTAGTCTCTTATGATCCTTTGTATTCTTATGTTGTCTGTTGTGATTTCTCCATTTTCATTTCTAATTTTGTTGATTTGATTCTTCTCCCTTTTTCTGTTGATGAGTCTGGCTAATGGTGTGTCTATTTTATTTATCTTCTCAAAAAAACAGCTTTTAATTTTGTTGATTTGGGCTATGGTCTCCTTTGTTTCTTTTGTATTTATTTCTGCCCTAATTCTTATGATTTCTTTCCTTCTACTAACCCTGGGGTGCTTCATTTCTTCTTTTTCTAGTTGCTTTAGGTGTATAGTTAGGTTATTTACTTGATTTCTCTCCTGTTTCTTAAGGTAGGCTTGTACTGCTATGAACCTTCCCCTTAGCACTGCTTTTACAGAATCCCATAGGTTTTAGGTTGTTGTGTTTTCATTTACATGCATTGCTATGCATGGTTTAATTTCTTCTGTGATTTGTTGGTTATTCGGAAGTGTGTTGTTTAGCCTCCATATGTTTGAGTGAACTCCGGGAGTTGGTGATGGACAGGGAGGCCTGGCGTGCTGCGATTCATGGAGTCGCAAAGAGTCGGACACGACTGAGCAACTGAGCTGAACTGACATTTAATCTTACTGCATTGCTGCTACTGCTGAGTCACTTCAGTTGTGTCCGACTCTTAGTGACCCCATGGACTGAAGCCTACTAGGCTCCTCCATCCAAGGGATTTTCCAGGCAAGAGTACTGGAGTGGGTTGCCATTGCCTAATCTTACTGTATTATGATCAGAAAAGATGCTTGAGATGATTTCAGTTTTTTTGAATTTACCAGGGCTAGATTTATGGCCCAGGTGGTGATCTGTCCTGGAGAAGTTCTGTGTACACTTGAGAAAAAGGTGAAATTCATTGTTTTAGGGTGAGATGTCCTATAGATATCAATTAGATCTAACTGGTCTATTGTATATCTACCCATAGGTGTGAATGGGGTATTAAAGTCTCCCACTATTATTGTGTTACTGTTAATTTCCCCTTTCATACTTGTTAGCATTTGCCTTACATATTGCGGTGCTCCTTTGTTGAGTGCATATATATTTATCACTGTTATATCTTCTTCTTGGATTGATTCTTTGATCATTACATAGTGTCCTTCTTTGTCTCTCTCTGGCTATCCCCTGGTTTGGGTTGCTATCTCACGTTAGCTCCCTCAGATTGCCCTTATGGCATTCAGGCCCAGTCCTTACCCTAAGCAGTGCAGCCCCCACCTCCCTGTTCAGCCCCCGCTTGCTGGTGGCAGACGTGAGCATCTGGGCTACTGGGAGTTGCAGTTAAGCATGTAATCTGTGGGTTTTATTTATTTATTTTTTCCTCCCTGTTGTTTTGCCCTCTGAGATTCCAAAACTCCCCAGAGACCTGCCAATGAGAGGGTTTCCTGGTGTTTGGAAACTTCTCTTTTACGACTCCCTCCTGGATGGGTCTCCGTCCCTAACTCTTTTGTCTGTCTTTATCTTTTATATTTTGTCTTACCTCCTTTCAAAGACAATAGGCTGCCTTTCTGGGTGCCTGGTGTCCTCCGCCAGCATTCAGAAGTTGTTTTGTGGTATTTGCTCAGTGTTCAAATGATCTTTTGATGAATTTGTGGGGGAGAAAGTGGTCTCCTTGTCCTACACCTCTGCCATCTTAGGACTGCCCTCATTAGTTCAGTTTTAAATTGAGATAATATACTAGTTAATTTACCATTTATATCAAGACTTTAATGACAAAATTTGATTTCTACCTTGATTTTGATTCATGCTTACAAATAGTTTCTGGTTACAGTGCTGTAGTGATTAAATGATGAAAACCTTGTCTTTGGGCACTTCACAGTGCCCATTGTTAAAATTTGGGCCATTGTTAAAATTTCCAATGTTAAAATTTCTGCCATGAAGATGCTGTGACATGATTAGAGCCTTGTGTGCTGTAGGGCTCAGGACGGGGTGTTGGTGGGATGTTAGGATAAGCTACTTAAAGTGTTCTCTGGCTAATTTATGTTAGAATTCTGAGCATCAAATCCTTAAGCTGCCATTATATTTGGTTGTATCTGTGGGAAACTTTTGGTTTCATCGTTTAAAAAAAGAGCTAAGTATTTATAGTTTGTGGGAAATTAAGGATAGTAATGAGGATTTATGGTGTGAAATAATTTTACCTCTTTACAGACAGATCCAGTTGAGTATGTAGAAAACATGTGTGAAAACATGCAGCTGTACCCACTACAGGACTTTCTCACTGGAGATCAGCTTCTCTTTGAATACAAGCCAGAAGTAAGGAGGTTTCCATATCTAAACCTTACTTTTAGAGAAATAGGAGGGTGGGAAAGTGGAGAAAGTACATAAGAACATGAGAATGGAGAAAATTAGGTTATGTTCAGTCGGGTTTTTGTTTGTTTTAACTGAAGAAATATCAATAGTTTTGTGGATAATTTTTCATGATTCTTGTATATGACCATGCTTTAATATGATGAGAAAATCAAGTCCTCTCCTTAGGTACAGTTCTTACTATTTTTCAAGTGTTGAAATATCTATTAAAGTCATTTCTAAGAATTATGTGCTTTAGGTGATAAACATAAACTTGCTTGGCTTGCCTTTTAATTCTGTTGAAGACTGTACAATTTTAATCATTTTGAGAATATGTACAAGAGAAATACAAGAATCCTTGATTTCAAAATATATGACTTATGTGTAATAAATATTACACATAAATAGTTGGTCAGGGTCTTTCCTCCACTAGTCCTGGTAAATAAATCATTTTACTCCATATGGGGTAGAGGTTTTCAACCAGGGGTGATTATGTCCCCATGGGATATTTGTCACTGCCTGGGTACAAGGAAAACCATTCAGCATCACAGTAATCTCAGTCTGTGCTCCAACCACTGATGCCGAAGAAGCTGAAGCTGACCAGTTCTGTGAAAACTTACAACACTTCTAAAATTAGCACCAAAGATGTGCTTTTCATCACAGGGGATTGGAATGCAAAAGTAGGGAGTCAAGAGATACCCAGAATAACAGAAAAGTTTGCCCTTGAAGTACAAAATGAAGTAAGGCAAAGGCTAACAAAGTTTTGTCAAGAAAGCACACTGGTCATTGTAACACCCTTTCTGACAACCCAAAGACTACTCTGCACATCGATATCACCAGATTGGTCAGTACCAAAATCATATTGATTTATGTTCTTTGCAGCTAAAGATGGAGAAGCTGTAGATAGTCAGTAAAAACAAGACCTGGAGCTGACTGTGGCTCAAATCATGAGCTTCTTATTGCAAAATTTGGCTTAAATTGAAGAAAGTAGGGAAAACTGCCAGGCCATTCAGGTATGACCTAAATCAAATCCCTTATGATTATATGGTGAAGGTAACTAATAGATTCAAGGGACTAGATCTGGTAGACAGAGTGACTGAAGAAATATGGATGGAGGTTCGTAACATGGTATAGGAGGCAGTGACCAAAACCATGCCAAAGAAAAAGAAAAAAAATTCAGAAAGGTAAAGTGGTTGTCTGAAAAGGCTTTACAAAGAGCTGAGGAAAGAAAAGTGAAAGACAAGGGAATAAGGGGAAAATGCAGCCAAAATGAATGCAGAGTTCTGGAGAACAACAAGGAGAGAATAAACCTTCTTAAATGAACAATGCAAAGGAATAGAAGAAAACTATAGGATGAAGAAGACTGGAGATCTCTTCAAGAAAATTGGAGATACCAGTGCAACATTTCATGTAAGGAGAGGTAGGATAAAGGACGGAAATGGTAAGGACCTGAAAGAAGCAGAAGATATTAAGAAGAGGTGGCAAGAATACACAGAAGAACTATACAAAATGGGTCTTAATGACCTGGATAACCAAGATGGTATGGTCACTCATCTAGAGCCTGACATCCTTGGCGGGTGAAGTCAAGTGGGCCTTAGGAAGCATCACTATGAACAAAGCTAGTGGAGGTGATGAAATTCCAGCTGAGCTATTTCAGATCCTAAAAGATGATGCTGTGAAAGTGCTGCACACAACATACCAGCAAATTTGGAAAACTAAGCAGTGGCCATGCGACTGGAAAAGGTCAGTTTTCATTCCAGTCCCAAAGAACGGCAGTGTAAAAGAATATTCAGACTACCGTATAGTTGCTCATTTCACATGCTAGCAAAGTGATGCTCAAAATCTTTCAAGCTAGGCTTCAGCTGTACATTAACTGAGAACTTCCAGATGTACAAACTAGGTTTAGAAAAGGCAGAGGAACCAGAGATCAAATTGCCAACGTTCATTAGATCATGGAGAAAGCAAGGGAATTATAAAAAAACATCTACTTCTGCTTCATGAAGACTGTGTTAATAAAGCCTTTGACTGTGTGGATCACAACAAACAGTGTAAAATTCTTAAAGAGATGGGAATATCAGACCACCATACCTGTCTCCTGAGAAACCTGTATGTGGGTCAAGAAGCAACATTTAGAACCAGACATAGAAAAACTGACTGGTTCAAAATTGGGAAATGAGTATGACTAGGCTGTATAGTGTCACCTTGCTTATTTAATTTCTACATCATGTGAAATGCTGGGCTGGGTGAATCACAAGCTGAAATCAGGATTGCCAGGAGAAATATTGGCAACCTCAGATATGCAGATGATACCACTCTAATGGCAGAAAACAAAGAGGAACCAAAGATCCTCTTGATTAGGGTGAAAGAGGAGTGAAAAAGCTGGCTTAAAACTCAATATTCAAAAAATTTAAGATCATGGCTTCTAGTCCCATCATTTCATAGCAAACAGAAGGGATAAAAGTGGAAACAGTGACAGATTTTATTTTCTTGGGCTCCAAAATCACTGCAGACGGTGACTGCAGCCAAAAAAGATGCTTGCTTCTTGGAAGGAAAGCTATGACAAACCTAGACAATATATTAAAAAGCAAACATCACTTTGTCAACAAAGTCAACTTACGGAAGTCAAAGCTATGTTTTTTCCGGTAGTCATGTGTGGATGTGAGAGTTGGACCATCAAGAAGAATTTATGTTTTTGAATTGTGGTGCTGGAAAAGACTCTTGAAAGCCCCTTGGACGGCAAGGAGATGAAACCAGTCAATCTTAAAGGAAATCAACCCTGAATATTCATTGGAAGTACTGATGCTGAAGCTGAAGCTCCAGTCCTTTGGCCACCTGATATGAAGAACTGACTCATTGGAAAAGACCCTGATGCTGGGAAAGATTGAAGGCAAGAGGAGAAAGGGTTGGCAGAAGATGAGATGGTTAGGTAGCATCACGGGCTCAATGGAATGAGTTGGAGCAAAGTCCAGGAGATAGTGGAGGACAAAGAAGCCTGGTGTGCTGCAGTCCATGGGGTTGCAAGGAGTTGGACACGACTTAGTGACTGAACAACAGCAACAAAGGGTACATTTCAGTTGTCACAGCTGGAGAGTGATCTTGGCATCTAGTGGGTAGAAGCCAGAGTTGTTGCTGAACATTTTACAGTGCAGGAGATGGCACTCTACAACTAGAAATTATCTGGCCCAAAATGTTAATAGTACTGAGGTGAGAGACTCTGATGATGGTAGGTATTATAAAACTACTGATTTTAAAGAAGATAGGGAAAGGTAAAGGAAGAAGCAGTAACCACATATTCTTCTCATTTCCCTAGGATGATTGTGCCCGGGGGGCCAAGTATTTTTTTCTGAACCACTGTTTGTTGTTTTTTTCTCAAAGAAATGTTTTTAAGTAGTAGTTAGGGTTTCAAATCTAACCCACAAAAATCTTATGCTGAATTCTTGTCATAGCTGAAGAATTATTGCAGGAGGCTCTACATTGAATCATTTTATTGATTCTTGTGTTTGAAGTAGTATAATACATAATAGTTAAGAGCATAGTTTTTGAAATTATGTACAAACTTGGTTAGAACTCCACTTGTCACTTCTAGGTGTGGTGTTCTGTGCTGATTATATAATCTTTAATCTGAGCAAATTACTTAAACTTTAACCTCTGAGGCTGAGTGCTTTCTATAAAATAGGTCTGAAAAGTAAAGTGAAACTATTAATTGCTCAATCGTGTCTGACTCTTTGCAACCCTGTGGACTGTAGCCCACCTGGTTCCTCTGTCCATGGAATTATCCAGGCAAGAATACTGGAATGAGTATCACTCCCCTCTCCAGGGGACCTTCCTGAACCAGGGAAAATAAGGGTTATTTTTAGGATTAAATGAAATACTACCTGGCACATAGTAAAAGCTTAGTAAATGGTAGCTTTCTTTCACTGCTAGTCCTATTATGTAGGATTTGAGATGAGAACTGTTGGAGCATTCTGAAGAAAGATATTTGAAGCTGCTGATAGACTAATGAAGTTTTGTCAATTAGGGTGGTCATGGACTGTAGACAGTTTCAGGAGCATTAAGGTGCTAGGATCTTGGGTGTCTAACATAGTGTGGCTTTGCCTTTTTAACAGAGATGTATTAGATTGAAGTTATAATTGTTGTGTATGTGTCTCCCCCCTCCACTTTCCCCTTGCCCCCAATTAGGTCATTGCTGAAGCCCTTAATCAGCTAGTTCCTCAAAAGGCAAATCTTGTTCTACTGTCTGGTGCTAATGAGGGAAAATGTGACCTCAAGGAGAAATGGTTTGGGACTCAGTATAGTATGGAAGGTAAAATATTTTTAAATTGTCCTACATTTAGGTATATGAGTCACCTGGGAAGTTTTATTCCTTAATAGTTTGTCTGGTAGTTCCTGTGGGGAAAATGGTTTGTTTTTTTTTAAGAAGTTTACTTTGAAATGAAAATTATTTATGTTACTTTGCTGGAAATTGTTTTCTGCAGTGCTTATATCTATATTAGCTAGTGAGAAAATCCTGTTGTCTTGGTAGCCTGGGGCTATTTTTGGCTGTATTTTAGAAAAGTGCCCCCAGACTTTAGTGTGCATATGTATCACCTGGAGGTCTTATTAAAATATGGATTGTGATTCAGTAACTCTAGAGTTGAGTCTGTGATTCTGTGTTTCTAACAAATTTTCCAGGTGATAACAATGCTGATGAAACCACCCATTGAGTAGCAAGAGTTTGGAAACTCTGGTTATGTCGCTTACAGTTTTCCTGAGATAAAAGAACTGGTTAGTGAAGACCAGTTGTTGACTGGGTTGTTACTATGAGAATTCTGAACATTTCATTCTTTATTGGATCAGTTTGTCTTTTATCTCTACAGATATTGAAAACTCTTGGGCTGAACTGTGGAAGAGTGATTTTGAATTGAATCCAGATCTTCATCTTCCAGCTGAAAACAAGTACATAGGTCAGTGAAATATCAGTCATTATACATAATCCATCCATGTACTAATATTAAATAATACCTGTATAGTGTATTTTACAAAGTATCCTTTGAATTCATATTTGAGTTTCCCAGTCATCTCTGGGATGAGCATTACAGTTTTCTTACTTTTCCAAACGATAAAACTGAAGCTCAGAAAAGCCAAGTGGCTTGTCCTGGACTGTTCAGTTGGTGAATGCAGGAAAGAGGACATAAGCATAGATCCTGGGACTTATTCTGGTCAATGATAGCTGATCCTTTCACGTCAGTCCCTCTAGGTGTTGCCATTATCTTGTCTGATTATTCTAGAAGTTTTCAAACTACAGGTTGCCTTCCAGTGTAATGAATTGTGAAAGCGTTAAAAAAAAATCAGAGTGGAAAATAGCTAAATGTTTCATTAAATAAAGAAAGGGTATTATTTTCAGAAGTTTTGTTCCCAGTAGGTATATGTGTGTGTTAACCTGTCTACTAGCTTACAATAAAAAACAATTCTAACTGTGAGGAAGTCACTGGTCTAGGACAAATATAATTTACTCAGAATATCATTTTTCCCAGCAATTCTATTCCTAGGTATATACCCAAAAGAAAACAGATATTCAAACAAATGCATGTACATGCATGTTGATAGCAGCATTATTCATGAAAGGCAAAGGGTGGAAACAACTAGTGTTCATAATGAATGAATGGATAAACAAACTATGGCATATACATACAATGATGTATTATTCTGTCATAAAAAGAAATGAAGTACTGATATATGCTACAGTATGGATGAATCTTGAAAACATGGTAAATGAAAGAAGACAGACAAAAGGGGTTACATGTATGATTCTTTTTACCTGAAATACCCAGAATAGGTAAATCCATACAGACACAGAACTTAGGTTGATGGTCACCAGTGGCAGTGGGGAGTGGGTAATGGGGAGCAACTGCTTAGTGGGTTTAGGGGTTTCCTATTGGGTTGATGAAAATGTTTTGCAACTAGAAAGAAGTGGTAGTTGCACAACATTGTGAGTATACTTAATTCCCCCGAATTGTTCACTTTAAAATGGTTAATTTTGTTTGTTAACTTTCAAAAATATGTAAATTTGGTAAAATTCATTCTCATTCAAGAATGCATTCATAAATTGGTCTATACTATTATTTTGACCAAAAGTCCCTCTCACAGTTAAGATTGGTCAGCTCTTGGGAAATTACAGATTTTCAGAGTTCATGTAGTTTAAGGCCAAGAGGACTTTCTTTTTAGTATTGTTCTACTAATTTATTTTACTCTAACATTTGAATTTGACATGTTTTTTGCCTCAAAAAAGAGTTACCTAGAGTTCTGAAACCAAGAACAGATTGATGAAAATTCTGTTGTGATAACTGAGTGATTTATTACCTTTTGCTTTTGTTAGCCACGGATTTCATGTTGAAGGCTTTTGATTGTCCAGAGACAGAATACCCTGTTAAAATTGTGAATACTCCACAAGGTTGCCTGTGGTATAAGAAAGACAACAAATTCAAAATCCCCAAAGGTAAAATGTTTCCCTCCTTAAAAATAGTGAAATAAGTATAACCAATCTTTCTCCAGTTTCTTACAACCTTTTACCTCTTGTCTGTCACATCTTCCTTTTCTCTTCCCCTTCTACTTGAAGACCTATCGGATCCATACTGTGCTTCTGTGCTGTCACAGAAATTCTTATGTACACTACAGATCCCAGGGAATAAATAAGGATTCAAGCATAAAATGAAATTATTTTTTGATTTTTTTTCTCAGTTAAATGAATTTTGCATTTAATTCTATATGCATTTTTCCTGACCAAGACTATTGATAAGAAGATTATCCATAGGCCTCTCTGCATATCTGTCTATGTATGTGATTTTCCTATAGATTAAAGTGTGCCTTCTGGACACTCTTTGGAATGGTAAATATACTTTATCAGGACGCTTAAGGATAAAAATATAATGAGGATTTAAGGATTAGTGGTTTATTTCAGAATTTTTAAAACATCATCATATTGGGGGAAAATAACAGATGTACTAAATATTAAAGCATCTGTCTACAATGCGGGAGACCTGGGTTTGATCCCTGGGTCAGGAAGATTCCCTGGAGAAGGAAATGGCAATCCACTCCAGTCCTGTTGCCTGGAAAATCCCATGGACAGAGGAGCCTGGTAGGCTACAGTCCATGGGCTCACAAAGAGTTGGACACGACTGAGTGACTTCACTTTCACTTTCACTAAATATTTGAGGCCTCTGGCCATTAGTTTCTTATGTAGGGTCTTTTTTTCTTTCAGCATATATACGTTTCCATCTGATCTCACCTTTGATACAGAAGTCTGCAGCAAAGTAAGAAATTGTCCTCTTTTCTGAAAGATATATATATATATATATATAAAAATTATTGAAAGACTTTTATTCTGAATCATTGTATCATGCTCTTTGTCAGTACTTGAGCTGTGCTCCTCATTTATGTGGTTTTTATGTGTCCAAAACAAATGATCTGTGTGAATCACTAAGATGGAATTGTGGCTGCTGCGTCTCCAGCACTTATTTGTACTGGATTGAGAAAGTTCCTTAAAGATGAGCTTGGGTTAGCTTCTAGTATATAATGAGGACTAGTGTGGATCTGTTGACCTGTATTTTGAGACTGCCAAGGAGTCTGATTTTACTTCATTCTTAGCAAATTATTTACACATTTATGTAGATAGCTGTATTGTGGGAGGTTGGAGAGCCTAAAATGTACCTGAATCATAGGAGGTGCTCAGGAAATGTTACTACATTTCTTCCTTTCTTTTGCCCCTTAACCTGTAAAATCCAGCCTTAAACTGACAAACAGCACTAACATTATTAATATCCAGTTTAAAAAGTGCATTACGGGACTTCCCCGGCCATCCAGTGGTTAAGACTATGCATTTCCAATGCATCAGTCTCTGGTTCAATTCCTAGTTGGGAAACTAAGATTCCACATGCCACATGGCCAAAAAAAAGAACATGACCCTCCTCTCTTCTCTCAGATTTTTAATTTGTTGGTCAGAAAACCTAGGCCGCAGGGATAGCCAGAGCATTTGGGCCAGTTGTTTTTCATGTATTTTACACTTATCCCATTGTGCAACATAAATATTATCATATTCTATTTGTGCATGACATGAAAAAGATAGGGGAGCACCGCTGAAGGTGGGAGTTCTGTAATGCCCCTGTGAAACTGAGCCCTAGTAAGCTGTATTTACCTTTGAGCTCAATTAGTATATAGAGTTTACATTCTGGAGTAGTGAATTAACATCTTTATAAAAGTGAAGTTTCTTACTCTGAGTTGAAGGAAATTTGTCTATTTCTTGTCAGTTAATGATACTATTTGCATTTTTATACTCTTAGTGTGGTCCTCTTTGATATCTTTGTCAATATCCTTACCCATAACCTTGCGGAACCAGCTTATGAAGCAGATGTCGCACAGCTGGAGTATAAGCTGGTCGCTGGAGAACATGGTTTAATTATTCGAGTGAAAGGATTCAACCACAAACTACCTGTAAGTACAGTGCTCTGATTTCTTTGCAGACAACTTTAAAATTTCATATTTGTTTGTTGTGCCTATAGCACCAAGCATAGAGGTTTGTGCATGAGGTGCTGTATATGAAAAGAAGTATGTATTTATGTAGATCATTAGGTTTTTTTGACTGATGGCAGGTATTCCAACTTTGGCCACATATAAGAGCAACATATATTCTTTAATTAATTGCATTTATTGGGCTTCCCTGGTAGCTCAGGTGGTAAAGAATCTGCCTGCAATGCAAGAGACCCTGGTTCAATTCCTGGGTGGGACAGATTCCCTAGAGAAGGGAACAGCTATCCACTCCAGTATTCTGGCCTGGAGATCATTATGGTTTTTTTGGCTGATGGCAGGTATTCTGACTTTGGCCACATATAAGAACAACATATATTCTTCAGCTAATTACATTTATTAGTGTTGTATACATTAGTAATAGATACAGCACAGCCTGTGCCTTCAGACTTGATTACACTTCTCTTTGCTGTCAATTTTGCTGCAGCCAACACTGGTATTTAGGACTTATTTGAGTGTAATTGGGCTGCCCTTGTGGCCCAGACAGTAGAGTCTGCCTGCAATGTGGGAGACGTAGATTCTGTCCCTGGGTTGGGGAGATCCCCTGGAGGAGGAAAATGCTACCCATTCCAGTTTTCTGGCCTGGAGAATTCCGTGGACAGAGGAGCCTGGCAGACTACAGTCCATGGGGTCACAAAGAGCTGGACACGACTGAGTGACTAGCTCTTTCTTTGTTTTCTTTTTTGAGTGTAATTTCATGCCATAGTGCAAGGACAGATTTAAAACACCTGACATGTTCCCTGATGCCCTGACAAAGAGTAGAGCTTAGATGTCTATGTTCTTTCTTCATCTTCTTACAGTCTTTTCCATTGTTTCAAGTGTGTGTGTCTTGTTCCCTTCTAAGTTTATGACTCTTTAGAAAGAGTTTATATCTTGTTAGTGATTTATCTTTTGGTAAAGAATATGTTTCAGTGTCATCTGTCAGTACTTCATAAGTAAAGGAAGAAATACCAAGTACCAGGTAAAATAATGTACCCAACAACAAATTTTATATGTTGGTTTTTTGGGTAGAACATATATTAACATTTGGGGAATTGGGTTCATCTAAGAAAAAATCTGGAGGAGAGGACCTGGGAGTAATTAGACCTGTTCTAGGAGGTGATAGCCTCCATATCTTACCAAAAACCCTAGAGAAGAGTATAGTTTTCTCCTTTATACCCTCTTACCTGTCAGTCTCCCCTGGGAACAAAAATTTTTCTTAGGAGGAGACCCATGGAATATTTTAGTAACCTTCAAAAGCGTAAATATAATGTAGCTTAAAATCCAAACGTATTAAAGCCAAATACAGTAGTTGTCATTTGGTAGGTATGTTTTGGAATTACCTGGAGAGCATTTTAGAAATATAAACCATAGTATTTGAGGTTCTTCATTTATGAAGCTTCCCTAATGTAACATTAAAACTTGATATAAATACTGTAAATACATATATAAAACTAGAGATCATTTACACCTATGAAATACAGAGTCAAGCATTCTAAAAACTTGAAAGTTAAGTTCAAATATAACAAAAAGAATAATTCACCATGACCAGTGCCAGCAAAGCAAAGAGTTGGTTGTTCAGTTTTACGAAGCTGTTATAAATCATAAACCAAGTCAGTTGAGAAACACTGTGTTAGTATAGTGATAATGAACATAGGTCATTATATCAAAAGTCAGCTGAGAAACACTGTGTGAATGTAGTGATAAACGCCCCCAAAATTATTTGATAAATTTGAGTTGTCATTCCTAATAAGTAGGAATGGAGGGAGGTCACTTAACCACAATAAAAATCTTAATTAAAAGTACAATAGCAGATGTTATACTAACTGATGAAATCCTGAACATTAAAATTAGGAACAAGCCAAGGATACCCACGATCGCTTCTATTACTCGACATTATTTTTAGAGTTTCTGGCTACTGTATTAAAGTGAAAAAATAACACCTGGAAGAGAAAAATCATTTTTCTTTGCAAGATACTACTAGAATTTAAAAAATAACTTGTGATGTGACTCATCATAAGACCAGTATATCAATGGCTCATTTTCCTATAGTGCAATAACCACTTAGAAATGGATGGGAAAAAATACGCCACTATAATATTGAGAACAATAATCAAATATGTGAGAATAAAAAAAAGTGTAGAACCTATCTAAAGAAAGCTATAAATCTTTTTGAAGCATATAAAAGACTTTAAGGGAGAAGACACCACATGTTTCTGGATAGCACAGGTTGATACAAAGTCATTATTTCCTAAATTATCTTCTCCCAGTTAAAATCAAATTTAGGGTCAGTGGAGACACTCGATAAAATTATTTTTAAGTTTAATTGGAAGGAAAAAATGTTTTAAAATACCTCTGAAAATTATAAAAAAAAAATTTATTCCTTAGATTTTATAATTATTGAGAATTTTAGCTCCTAAAAATTCTTTGAGGGAGGGGCTTCTCTGGTGGCTCAGTGGGAAAGAATCTACCTGCCAATGCAGGAAACACCGGTTCAGTCCTTGATCTGGGAAGATGCCACGTGTCCCGGAGCTTGTGTGCTGCAACTGTTGAGCCTGTGCTTAGAACCCAGGAGACGCACCTGCTGAGCCCACATGCTGCAACTGCTGAAGCCCATGCATCCTCGGCTCTGTGCTCCACAGCAAGAGAAACCACCGCACTGAGAAGCTGACTCACGATAGCGAGAGAGTAGTCCTCACTCGTTGCAACTGGAGAAAAGCCTGCATAGCAGCGAAGACCAAGCACAGCCAAAAATAAATGAATCACGTAGCTAGGTGGTGTAGCCATGAGTTAGGGAAAAAAAAGATTCTTTGAGTCATTAGTACTTATGTCCCACACAGTGCCTATTTTATCATACTGAACCCGTGGTAGAAACCAATGGGAAACATTTTCCCCCTAAAAATCAGTGGATTTACATGTTTCTCCACCTAAGGTGTTTCTTTCTTTTCTTCTTAGCTGCTGTTTCAGCTTATTATTGACTACTTAGCGGAGTTCAGTTCCACACCAGCTGTGTTTACAATGATAACTGAGCAATTGAAGAAGACCTACTTTAACATCCTCATCAAGCCTGAAACTCTGGCCAAGTGGGTATACATGGGATCAGCTTATATTTTGCAGGCCTAAAATGATTTGCCTTCCTTGGAATTAAGTGTGGGGAATGAGGCTGTTGTTTCAGTGCTAATTCAGATGTGATAGAATTGTGCTGTGTTTTAGGAAACTAGCCCATAGAGAGTTTCTAAACTCAGTGTAAGTAGTTATCAGTGAGGAGGACTGCAAGCAGTCTAGTATACTTAATTAGAGGCTAAAGGTTAAAAGAGTGTTTTTTCCTAGTTTCTAAGTAAAACACAGTTCAAAAAGTGCTGACTTTGTTGTAGCTCAAAATTGCTTAGTGTATTGGATGTTGTAATAAGTAGCTGAGTTAAATTGCCTAACAGGTCATTTATCTGACAACTGTAACTATCCAGAATTCAGTCAGGTTGCAGAAGAGAGCAGAAACGCTTCTGGACAGTCTGTGTGCTGATGCTTAAGCCCTCCGCTAATAGGCAATTGTCTTGGGCCTTTCACCAGAGCCTGTTCTTTAATCCAGGGCCAGCGGTAGCTTATAGGGTACCTTTTGTGTGAATCAGAAAAAAAGTACACTCTTGGGGTAAAAAGGCTCTGTCAGCAGGTAGAGCCTTTGTGGGAGGAGGGGAAAAGTACCTTCTGAGCATATATAGCCCTTTATGCATATGGCTTGCAAGCCCCTACTTGACCTGTTTGCTGGGCATCTATAAATACCCTGCATTAGACATAGTATATAATGAGATCATAAATGGCCAAAATTCGAAAGCAGGGGAGGGAGTAGTTAAGAATCAGACATGTAATGACTGATAATCTGATCACAAAAAGTTATAAAAACTAATAATCAAATATAAATGGGAAAGGAGAGTTGTCTGGAACTGTTGATATGATGAAAAACAACCCCGTATATGCTATAACTCCTGAATACTACTTTGTTAAAATGTGGTAGAGTAATACTTGTTTATTGAAGATTTGGTTTGTGTTAGGTCTAAGAACTTAAAGTGTATTTAATTCTCACCAAAACTGATAATAGTATGGCATTTTTATTTCCCTTGTTTTACAAATGAAATGGAGTTCACAGATGTTAGGTAACTTGGCCATATTTAATCAGCTTACTAAAAAAATAATAATAAATAGCTTACTGTGTGGGAGGGAGTTAGTCTGATTCTTGCCTAGAGCGAGTTATGCTGTATTGTGATTGTAGATATGCATGATGGTCACTTCCAGTAATGAATAAATGCTAGTGAGATTTGAAATCAAAATAGTAATATTAAATTGGTTACTCACTTGGCAGCTTGTGTGAGATGTTTTATTTTGCAATTGAAACAGATAAGTTTTACCAACGAGCTAATAATCTATGTAATAGTCTTATATGCAGTTTTAAATGCTTTTTGGTGGTTAATGACATTGTTTCCCTATCTTAAATAGTGATAGAAATTGTCACTTTAAAGAAACACATTATCTATAGAAACTTAACCCAATCCTATACCTTTAAGATTCATTTCTTACAATAAGACTTTCTTTTTTTTCCTGCTCTCTGTAGAGACGTTCGGCTCTTAATCCTGGAGTATTCCCGTTGGTCTATGATTGATAAGTATCGTGCTTTGATGGATGGCCTTTCCCTTGAGTCTCTGCTGAGCTTCGTCAGAGAATTCAAAGCCCAGCTCTTTGTTGAGGGCCTGGTACAAGGAAATGTCACAAGCACAGTGAGTGTCAGGGTTCTGTTGGTACAGGCCAGGTATGAATGCTGTTCTGTGCTCTGGAATTCTGTTAGTTCTTCCCTAAAGGGGAAGCTCTGTAGTTTTGGCAGGCCAGGATCATCACAGTCTGTTTAGGAGGGAACTTGGCCCTTTCAGTGCTGAACAAGACTTTCTTGTGAAAGAGACTACTGGTATTGGACCGAATTTTGAGTTAATGGGTTTGGTAAATACATGGTATTGGTTACATTTGTTGACGATTGTGGAAACTACAAACAGTTTAATTTAGAGATTAAAGTGGGAGCTGGGGAGGGCTGAGGGATGTACGTATATATACATCATTCACTTAGTATCAAGTATATTCTGTTGCTCACTCTATGTCAGGCTCTGTATTAATATTAATAGATCCAGGTTTCTAAAACACAGCCTAATGGGGTAAACCAGACAACTAAGTTTGATCCCCCAGTGGAGAAAGTTTCACAGTGGACAGTAAACCGAGCACTAAGGGAGAACAGAGGAGGAGCCCCTTCAGTTGAGAGCCACTTAGTATTCAACAAACCAAATCAGTATTGAATCAGTGAATGATAATCCCAGTGAATGAATGATAAACCCAGTGAATGAATGATCAGCATTTTGGGTGACAGACTGTATCTGCTTTCCTAATGCATTCCAAGGCTTCCCATGCACTTAGAACATTGGTATTAGTTGGTTTGGGGTGAAATTAATGTCAGTAGAGCCTGATATAGCTATTTTCTTCTCTTTCACCTCCTAGGAATCTACCGATTTCCTGAAATATGTTGTTGAGTGAGTATTGGTCGAGTTTTCTCTTTAGGAGTTATGTCTTCTTAATAGCAAGAGGACCTTGAGACCGAAATTCAGTTGTTACTAAATCCGTAATGGAGATGCTTCTTGTAGGTTTATTTGAGGTTAGTTATATAAACAAAGCAATTGAGAAGGCAATGTAGAAGGCCTGACTTTCAATTTTGGGAGCAGGAGTAGGAGGATAAAGGCACAGCCTCAGTGACCCATACTGATTGTTTTGCAGCAAGTTGAACTTCATGCCTCTGGAGCAGGAGATGCCTGTGCAGTTCCAGGTGGTGGAGCTACCCAGTGGCCACCACCTGTGCAAAGTGAGAGCTCTGAACAGGGGTGATGCCAACTCTGAAGTCACTGTATATTACCAGGTCAGTGGCCCCTTTGCACACGGCTGTCCTCATGTCCGTGTCTTTTAGACACTAAAGACTGGTGGAAGGACCACAGTGTCTGGGAGAAGTGATCCTATGCTCATCAAGGCCTGTTTGCGGTTACTCTGTGGTTTTATGCTTGGGGTCATGTGTCCTCTTGAAGCAATTACATTTAAAAACTGCTCCTGTCAGTAAAGTGGATCCTTTTTCAATCACAGTGCTTTATTAATCACCCAGCCACTAGTCCAGAGGGATAGAACTGAAGTATGGCTGGAAATTCCTACATATTCACCAGTCAGAACTCCAGGGAGCAAGAGGACATTTGTTAAAAGGACAGTTTTGAAATATGACAAAAGTAAACATAGTCAGCCAACATACAGTAAATAGAATGGCTTCCAGAGTCATAGTGAATATTTTCAAAGCTCCTGAGAGAGAGGATTTATCACCTCTATTTTATGTATGATAAATCTGAGGTCCTTCACTTACCTGAGGTCATACCAGCTAGAATTAAAATTTATACCTTCTATCTTCAAATCCTGTGTGTTTTCCACAGCATTCTGGAGAGATGAGATGGTGCTTAAAATAAGAAAGAGCTTTGCACTGATCTCGATTGGTCCATAGACTACTTTAGCCTGTGGTTGGTCCCACTCACTTTTAGGACGATGGGAACCTGTGTCTGTTTAGACTGATCTCAGACTAACAAACTCTGGGGTTCTTTAACTGCTGCTTTGGTCCTGGGTTTTCTACATGAGGAAGTCACTTCTCTGCCTGACCTCGTGAAGATCCCTGGCCTGGACGTTGGACAGGGCACCGTGGCCTCACTTGCACCTTGTCCTTTTCTTGTATTTCTGGCCCTGAATCTTTGCCTTGACTGTAGAGCCTATCTTCCTCTGCAAGTCCTTGGTGTGTTTTGGGCAGGAGCTGGCAGGTCAGGGATTACTGGACTCAATTCCATGTCCACCTGCAGTTCTGAACTAGGGCTGGGAATACAGATCATCACGCATGATTCCAGTCTGCGCACACCTTGTTTTGTGGGAAGGCAGGAAGTATAACAGTAGAGGGTATGAGGGTCGGGGGAAGAGAAGAGTAGGGTAGTAACCTGAATAAATGGTTGTCAAGAAGAGCTATATTTTTAAAAAGCCCTGTAAGCCATTGGATTTTCAGTTGGTCTGATCAGCTTCTCGTCTCAGTCAGGTGCCAGGAGTCTGAAAGAATACACTCTTATGGAGCTGCTTGTGGTAAGTTGTATAAAGGAGAGTCCCCAGTACTCAGGAGCCCCTGGCCCACTGTGAGGACTGGCCTATCTACCTGGGGGCTGGGGACCTGGGAGTGGTCAGAGATCTGTGGTTTGTAAGTGAGCTGGTGGTTGAGCATTTCTCACCTAGTATGAGTCAGGATAATGGGTCTGGGCTATTTAAGAAGGCAGTAAGGGAGGCTGGACTCGGGGGTCACATGTAACACTTTTGGGGGAAGAAATGGAGATTTCTCTGCTGGGAGGAGTTGAGCTGATGGGTAGTATGTTAAATTACAGATGCATATGGAAGAGCCTTGTTTTGACTTCCTTCGAACCAAGCAGACCCTTGGGTAAGTCTGCTGGCAAGAGCACTGACTCAAGATCTGGGGCTTACTTTGCAGGCTTAAGTCAAGCAGCTGTACTGACTGAACAGTCTCTCAGCGCTCTTTGGCCCTTCCAGGCCTTTAAGAGTCGTACCTACCAAGTCATACTCGGTAGAGTCGTACTGTTGAAACGTTTGCAATTTCCATTTTGGACTATGATCAGTCTGTCAGTTTGGTCAGGTTTCAAGATTAGCAAGAGAAGAGGCTGACCTTGTGGGCCTCAGTTCAGGAGAGGGGTGGATACCCTAACCCAAGAGTAAACATCTATGACTCCTCTTCCAGGACCTCTAGGGTCCAGTAAGGATGGGCAGAAACCCTTCCCACTGCTCTCTAGTACTTCCAAGGACAGGGTGCAGGTGAGCACCTGAGCTCATAGAACTTTTCACTTTGGCCATAGGTACCATGTCTACCCTACCTGTAGGAACACATCTGGGATTCTAGGCTTCTCTGTCACCGTGGGGACTCAGGCAACCAAATACAAGTGAGTAAACAAGTGAGATGATGGGCCCAGCTATCACTTTTCTTGGCGTAGAGAATAAGGGCTGCGTCCTTGCCCTGACCATTTGCTTCCCATTTAGTCACAGCTGCAGCAGGTGGCTCATATATGGCCTGATCCAGGATTTACCAGTGGGTTTGTAAGGTTTGACTCAAGTCCTGTGGTGACTGTGCAGGGCTTGCCACTGCCTCTCTTCAGGCATATCTGAGGACAAGAAAGGCAGATGCCTGACTTAGCATTCAGGCCGCAAGATACAAGGCCTTGTTGGTCCTCAGCTTTGAAATGGTCAGCATGGCTGTCTACTGCTTCCTACGAGGATACCAGGGAATTGGGCTAAAAGTAGAGTAGGGGCAGGGGTTCTTCACCATTCACTTCCCTCCTGCAGCTTAGAGGAGAAGATCACTTCAGCCTCTTTCCTGGAAGTATGCCTTAGACCCAGTTCTCTCCTTTGCCTTCTGCTTGAGACATGGTCAGTGATAACTTAATGGAAGATGTTTTATTTTAGCTCTGAAGTTGTTGATAAGAAGATAGAAGAGTTTCTTTCAAGCTTTGAGGAGAAGATCGAGAACCTCACTGAGGATGCATTCAACACCCAGGTGATTGTGCTGGCTTGGTCTTTTGTTAGCTCACCCAAGCCCTCCACACTAGTCTTAACAGTACTGTGTGCTGGGTTCTTGAGCTCTGTAGCCCACCTTAATCTGACCATGTCTTTCTTCCTAGCTCCATCCCTCGTCATCATGCTGGCAGGTCCATCACAAATCAGACCAAACAGGGTTCAGAGTGCTGAGGATACTTGGGTGATGCCATGCCTGACAGTGTTTCTTTGACGGTAACAGGTCACAGCTCTGATCAAGCTGAAGGAGTGCGAGGACACCCACCTTGGGGAGGAGGTGGACAGGAACTGGAATGAAGTGGTGACCCGGCAGTATCTCTTTGACCGCCTTGCCCATGAGGTAGTAACGTGGTTTTCAGAGTTAAGACAGCCCTGACAGGGACTCTTGATTTAACAAGAGACACAGTTCTAAGCAAATTGGTATTGTGTGAAGGAGAGACCGGGGGCAGTCATCTTGGGTTGGTTATTTACTTGCCCATTTCTTGATGTGATTAAATTACATCTTGTTTCCGGACTGGCTACTGTAGTGTCTCAGGTGGCCAAGTAAGCAGGATGCTGGGTATTCTTACTCTTGCTCCCCCAGTTTCAGTCAGATCCACTTTTTAAAAAATTGAAGTATGGTTGATTTACAGGGTTAATTTCTGTTGCAAAGTGATTCAGTTATATATATATATATATATAACTTTTTTCCCTTTCGTTTTTGTATTATATATTCAGATTCACTACAAGGTTTGGGAGAAAAACAGGTTCTGCTACTTAAAGAAAATTGTGAACTTCTTGTGTTTATGAAGTTCCTTCTCCAGATTTAAGGATTCTGTGTGTAGGTCTTTGTGACAACTTCTAGCCCCAAGTAATAAATCCCATTTAAAGGAGCTCTGGGTCCTACAGTCCAGTGCTCTGATACTATAACCCTATATGGTGAATTACCAAAGGACAATGAAGCAGAGGGGGTATTTAACAAAGAGGCTTCATTCAGCCCAACTCTTGAGGTTCTGCAGTTTTCCTATTAGAAGCCAGAGGGTAAATACTTACCATGTATCTGAGAGGTGACACTTCAGGTGTGATGGGTTTGACTCCATGTATGGTATTCAGCTGTAGTTACAGCATCTGCTACCCTCTCCTGCTTATTATCTGCCAGTCAGTCAGTGCTAAGAAACATGAAGGTAAGTCAGGCTCATTTGTATCCTTATCTGGAAGGTTGGGAGCCAGCTTTGTTAAAACAATGTGCTTATAATAAGCAGGACCGAGGAGGTCTGGCTAGGGTGTTGTGTTTAAGAACTATCTTTGCAGAAATATATTGCTAGTTTTTTATAGCTTTCTTTCATATCTTCCCTTCTCCCATTAAGATTGAAGCACTGAAGTCATTCTCAAAATCAGACCTAGTCAACTGGTTCAAGGCCCATAGAGGACCAGGAAGTAAAATGCTCAGTGTTCATGTGAGTATCGTTACCTCAGCTGTAGCTCTATCCTTTCCAGGCTTATCATCTCGCCCATTTACTGAGTTTGGGTTGGTGTCCTAGATCCTACTGGGTCTTTGCCCAAACGTGGTCAGCATTCTCTCTCACCTCAAGTCTTTGGCCTTTTTCAGGTTGTTGGATTTGGGAAGTACGAGCTAGAAGAGGATGGTACCCCTTCCGGTGAGGATTCAAACTCTTCTTGTGATGTGATGCAGCTAACCTACCTGCCAGCTTCTCCTCTACTGGCAGACTGTACCATCCCCATTGTTGATATCAGGGGTTTCACATCAAGACTTAACCTTCTCCCCTACCATAAAATAGTCAAATAAACTGCAGTCTCGTTGGCCTGAAGCACTGTGCATTTAAGTGTTTGAATTTTATGAAGTTACACTACTACTGCCTTAGGGCTTCCATTGACTTTTTGCACTGGCATCATAGAATTTGATTTACTACCCTTCCCGTTCCATTGTGACTAACAGACTGAGGGTTACTATAGCAGCTGCAGAGAGAAATGAGCAGGGTGGGCCAAATGTAACCAAAAAGCTTGCAGGAGCAGTCTTGAGATGCCCTGGTCTTCTCAAATTGAGAATCCAGTTCCGTATGACTGCCTTGAGAGGCCCTATGTAACTAGTGTCTTCTTAGTACCTAAATGCCAGGTGCTAATACCTGTGTTGTTGTTTTTAATGTATTTAAAAATAAAGATAATTCTGTATTGCCCTTCAGAATGACCCATTTACTGCTGTGACATTCCTTTTATTATATTTTGTTTCAGTGTGGGGTGGGGATCTAAAAATAAACATTCTTCCCAAATTCTCTAAGGCAATAAAATATTTTTGGATAAAAGGTTGGTAGCCCTATGTGTACTATTTGAGAGTTCAATCAAAACAAGAATAGCATGGTGGGGGCTATAGACAGAGGAGTATAAGGAAGGGACAGGATGGATGGACCCCCTTCATTATTTGAAGAGTCCCTGTAAAAAGCCAGCCCCTGTATTCAAGGTTTCCAAGTAACTGGGTCCAAGTCTAATCATAAAAATAATAAGCACATTAAAAAAAAGGTTGGAAAAATTATTTTATGAAGCCTTAAGAAGCATTGAGTATAATTAAACCATAGTCCAGAGTTAGATACAATTTAATAATAGTTCAATTCCAAAGTAAAAGTTATTGTAGGTGAGGCCACGAAATTTCCTAACACGTGATTTTAATACATTACACTAAATTTTCTAAAATAACTCAGAGGAACTGATATTTACAGTAAATGGAGTATTTATGAAAAATCTGGCATCAGCTATATTATATATGTATATATGTATATATAGAACCCAAGATTATATGAACTAGGAAACATGTTGTATATCTCAACAGCAGTACTAGAATGCAGAGTTTAAGACTGGGATTTATACCGTGGGATTTGGAAAAGGAACAGACATCTTGTTTTCAAAACCTGAAGTTTTTCTCAAGACCAAAATCAACACTGTAACTGCCACAGACAGGAAAAAGGGAAGCTTTGCTCGCTTTAATTGTTCATCTGCATCAGAAAGTCCAGTATCCCTGAGATAGGAACCACTGCAATAAGAAGGGAGTGAATAGGTTCTCCCAAAGGAAGATTGTTGCTTAATTATGCCTCCTGCCCTGGAACCAGGAGCAAACTTTGTGTTTCCCAACCTAATGCTTGGCAGCACCGAGACGCTTCAGTAATGGTTCATCATAAACCCAGCATTCTCCATCTTCATGAAACAGCTGTTAGAGAAAGGGGGAAAGTTCAGTTACATACTTGTTTTGTACTTCTGTATCATACTTTTAATTATTTGATGTGCTCCCCCCTCAACAGTGAAATGAACGTTCATCTCATTTATCACCATGCTTATTTGGTACTTCAGTATTCACTGAAATGAATGAATGACAGCTCAGGGAACAGCAGCTAGCAGACCGAGGCAAGCTCCCCAAAACAAACTTACCCTTGTCTCCCATTGAATTTCCTTTTCCTTCCTTTCTCGGGCTTCTGCTCTTTGTCTTTCTTCAAGTCTGTGCTTGGCTTCAGTTGCTGCATCAATGTCTCTGATTTTTAAGTTGAAAGTGACATCCTTCCAAAGGCTAAAGAAAAGAAGTGAAAGTGCTGAGTACTTGGTGGATAGAGGAATTAGCAATCTGAAAATGAAAGGCTAGAGCCATCTAAAACATAACTACAGTACAAGTCAAATGGCTTTAAATGTAGTTCACAGACTAAATCTCCTTAGGCTGGCACAGGAGTGAAAAACAGAAACAAACTCGGAAGATTCCACTGCTAGTTGTCAAAGGAGGAAATAAAGCATGTACAGAAAGCTGTATATATGGCTGAGACAACAGGAGAAAGATCAACTGAGACAGACTACTAGCTGTACCTCTAACTAGTGATGTAACCTTGGGGCTGTCAGTTCATCTCTCTAGGGCGTCATTGTCCCTTATATTCAGCTCAGGGAACAGCGGTTTATATTAACTAAATGGGAGATGAGAGGAGCTGAGACATTCTATTTCATAAAGACTCTTCTGGAATTAATGAATCTGGGAGAAGTAGTCTGAATATAGAGAATAAGGGTCAAGAGAAGCATTGCAGGAGCTTAAGGTTGGGGGTAGGGGAAGAGGTCTGGCTTCTTCTCAAGGCCTGGAAGATGGTAACTAGACAAGTCTGGTCCAAACAATGCTTTACAAGTGAGGACGCATAGGGATTAGAAAAGTAGCCATCCTAAGATCCCGTCGTGTGAGCAGCAGAGCATAAAGGTCTATAGATTTCCACTTACAACTATGAACAGGCAGTCCAGGCAAATAAGACTGTTTATTCTTTCAAGTTTTTAAGTTTTTTAAGACCTAAAGATGTTTTGAGATGTATCTATATCCATATATACAGATAGTCTACAAAGAGGGTGATAAGCCAACATCGTTGGAGAAGGAAATGGCAATCCACTCCAGCACTCTTGCCAGGAAAATCCCATGGAAGGAGGAGCTTGATAGGTTCCATGGGGTCCATGGGGTCACAAAGAGTCGGACATGACTGAGCGACTTCACTTTCACTTCACTTGATATTTATCATATGTCAGGCATCATACACAGGCTCCATGTATATCTCATTTAGTTCTCAGAGCAATGCTGAGGTGGTTCCCGTTTCAGGAAAGAATGCAAAGACAGGCTAGCTTACAGTCAGGGTTACAGTGCAGGAGGTGGAGCACTGTATGAACCCAGGCATTCAGACCACCTGAGCTCCGTCACACCCTGCTGTGCAGTCCACAACCCGGCCTTGCGCCTACGCCTGGCCAATAGCAAGAGCACTGCTGCCATGACTCTATATAGTTCGTTGTCTCCTTACCAGCGGGATTCGTACTCATTCTGATCTTCCAGCTTTCTTACTTTCTTCTTAATTATAGGCAATTTCTTGGTATCTATAAAAACTACATTTTCCTAGAAAACAGAAAAGGTAGGTAGATGTTTTATTGTTCACACTATTCTAAGAGAAAAAGTCAACTCTTCCCATTAACAGATATAATACTGAAATCCCACAATATGTTAGTGATATAGACAATGAGTTCCATATGCAATCTAAAGCCTAAATTGTTTTAAGTCTTGGTAAAGGCTCTTGGTAAAAATAGATATTTTCAATGTGGCTCTGTGTTGGGATGTAATATGATTGGGATGTAATCTCTTGGACTAGCTAAACAACTAATCCTAATGTTAAGTACTCTGAGCACTTTTCCCCATATATTATTCCTGAGTATTTTAAGGGGAGAGGAAAGTAAAAATCATTCTACTACCTGTACTGCTGGGGAAAGGTGGAAGAAGGAAAAGGCTTGGTTTGAAGAGATGGCATTAGAGCTCATCTTGGTGGTTAAAATTTCCAGATGAAGGAAGCCAAAGTAAGGGACAGGCTACGATTCAATGAAGCCTGAAACAAGTGGCAAAACACATGATGTTCTTACCCCTGTTGAGTATTTTGCATACATTACACCATTCCATTCCCCTTCAATTGAGCAGAAAGACTTCTTGTCATTTGGAGAACTACATTAAAAACAAAAAACAAACATTAAAACACATTTGTGTCAGTCTCAAATTGAAATTTCTCTACCAAAGAATCTTGTCAGTTGTGGCCTACCTACCCAGAGCAAAACACAGAAGAGCAACTGTAAAGGTAGATTAATAAAACTGGTTTTCTCAGAGCCAACTACAAGAATTAATGCCATAAAGATGCTGCTAATGGAGTCAAGATCCCAGAAACTGTGGGTATGAGGAGATATGTTAGGTGCTGGGACCACGGCAGACTACAAACTCGAGGTCTTCACAGTCTAGTGGGGAGACACTGCCACTGAAATTCTGGGTGGAAAGTGCTGTTATGTCCAGGCAACCACGCGAGATCAAGGGCAACGCTGCTACGATGAGGGTCAGGGAGGGCTTTGCTTAAGGATACAATGATGGAGACAAGACTTTCATCTTCAGGCTGGGCCATAATATTAAGATGTTATCTGAGAAGCCCACCAAGCACTCTTTCAGAAGGCAGTCTATTATAAATTACTGTGATTGGCCAAAAAATCTGCTAGCAGTTCCTATTGGTGCTGGCTGCTTTAAGGAACTCTGAGAAGCAGGCCCACCCATGTCTTTGTTCTGGACATCCTTTTCCCCTGTCTGAGGGGGGCAGCCACATTATAGTGGTGACTTGTGCTGCTCCCTAAGCTCTGCCCCTATTTTCTGACTGCAGTAATATTTTGGATTTCACAGTGTTCCTTAGTAAACCTCATCTTTTGTTCATGGTCCCTTCCTCCTTCCTTCCTTCCTTCCAAGAATTTTCTAGATGTTGATTCCATCATCAAAATTAAATTATCTCCCTAAAAAACGGGTTAACCAATCCTGTGTCTGCCATCTGCAACACTGCTCCCAGTGAGGCCTCTGAGGACAGAGAAATCCCTGCAGGGTCTCCTTGTCTAGGCAGGCTCTGAACCCAACTGACTGGTGACTTGGACAACACAGACGTCTTCATCTAATCCTGGAGCGTCAAACAGAACCAAACAAAGATACAATGGTTACTGTTTTTCCCCAGCAAAGGCACACAAAAAAACAAGGGCCATAAGGGCTTTGAGACACTATAGTGGGTGTCACAGGGTCTACTGTATGGACAAGCTCATGGTCCAATCCAGCAATAACGAGTTAAGCATACATAATCTGGGTTGGCTACGAGATCCAGGAAGACTCCTTAAGTTCCTATTTGCAAGTCAGGTTCCTAGGAAGGAAATCCCACCAGTGACCTCAGATTGTTCTTAGGTCTCCTTCTGAGATGGGATTTTAGGAAGAGACATGAAACACGGCATGTAAGGTAAGTTTACAAAGACAGGACCATTAAAATGGTCATTCTTGATGGAAGTTATAGTTCACGACAAAAGGAAAACTATTTTAGAGATACAGAAGGAGCATCGAAGCAGAAAAACAAAATACCTACAAAATCTCAGCAGTAATTCTGTGCTTCTTGCCCCCATAGAAAGGTTTAGTGTGGAAGACGATATTTGCACTATAGCCAGTTTTGGAACAATTAATATTGCATTCTCCGCCTAGTTCCACCCAGGGCACTGTGAGGATAGACCTGCAAAATCAAAAGTTTCAGTAAGGCTGACAGTTCAGAGGAAAGAAAGGAGGGGCACAACTTAAAGAATAGCAGGGCCTACTGCTCGCGCATCAGAGGAACGGAGCTGCTCTACTTGCCTGCCATAACCATTGGGGAATGTGAGAATGTAATGTTCGTCATGCTCTAGACACGAGACACAGCCTGTGGAGAGAAGGGATGGAATCTCAGGTAAGCAGCTGATGGAATCTCCATTCAGTTTAGGGATAATCACTCTTGCATCTCAACCTGGCTCTCACCCCCAACACACTTGCTTCCCTGCACACAATGACTTCCAGTCTGACTTTCTGGGGTCATTTCCTCTTACTAGACAGATGGCCAGCACATATAAGAATGACAAAGAGTTCTCCCATTAACACTGTAGTCCACCCAAAGCCCACAGACTTACCCTGCCCTATGTTGTGCACCCCAATTGACATCCCAAGGAATTTTGACTTGGTCCAGATATGAGCATTGAATTGTATCTTCTTATTAAAACACTCAGCATAAAAGGCTGAAACTGAAGAGAAATTGTTTCATTTAGTGCACTATATAGCCTCATTTTATTTATAAACATACACACCATAAACATACATGCCCCCCACCCCCAACTCCCTTAACCCAGAGAAACAACTGGCTGCATAGGGAAAATCCTTTACCTTTCAAAGAACATCCTTGAATGTGGTCAGGAATTACCCACCTGCCCTTTACACCCTGTTTCCCTCAGTGCAAGCCACTGTTCAGGACCACATGGGGAGGAACTTCCTGAACCGTGAGGCCAATCCCAGGGCTTAAAAACAAAGGGTCAGTCTGTTCTGATCAGCAAGCATGTTGCTGCCCCAGCCTAAACCTGGACCCATACAGTATAATCAGTCTTAACATGGCATCCAGCAAGTAACACGGGAAGACATGCATTCTTTCCACTGGGCCAGGAACATACCATAATGAAACTACATCTGTTTTCTATGAACTGTCTTCAGAGTTGCTGAGATCGCT
This sequence comes from Budorcas taxicolor, assembly GCF_023091745.1. Taxonomy (NCBI): domain Eukaryota; kingdom Metazoa; phylum Chordata; class Mammalia; order Artiodactyla; family Bovidae; genus Budorcas; species Budorcas taxicolor. The sequence goes on from NC_068912.1 coordinate 94,698,574, forward strand.
ACAGCACAGCTCATGATGTGAAAGATGACTTTAGAAGCATTAAAAGTTGGCTTCCCAAATCCCTTCTTTTTATATTAATTAATCAGTGAAGCTAATAAGAGTCTTTGGAACTCATACCAGGAACACATATGAGGAACCAATCTTCATAGGACTGGGAAGACACAGGTAGCCATTAAACACAAGGGCAGTGCAGAGACCTCAGTTATGGAGCTTTCTATGACCCTCTTTAGACAACAGTTTGAAAGTGGATGTAGCTGAGGAGCTCTGTCACTTACTGGGTGGATGGTGAGAAACCTGCTCAGCCACAAATGTTACACTATTCTTGGAAACCCAGGGAACTGGTCCTTCTGAAACTAGCTCCTGCAAGCAAACAGAACATCATTTTCTTTTGATGTGGAAACAAACAAGATGCAGACAATCTAATAACTGAAGTCTCTGCCTCATAAGCTGGTTAAATGCTCTCTCCTCTACACTCACAAAGCATCTCCTATGTACTTTTCTCGCAGCACTTAATTACACTATTGGAATGACTGCTTTGTGTAAGTCTCTCTAAGACATGCATGAAGGCAAGGATCATGTGCCGAACTTCGGGTCAAAACTGGCACAGAACAAGTACTTATCCAGGTCTGTAATATGATTAAGAACGGACACATATTGCTTGTGTCTTTAGTGTGTCTGTGCTCAGTTGCTCAGCTGTGTGTGACTTTTTGCAGCCCCATGGATTGTAACCTGTCAGGCTCCTCTGTCCATGGGATTTCCCAGGGAAGAATACTGGAGTGGGGTGCCATTTCCTTCTCCAGAGACCACCTGGGAAGCAGGACTACATGTAATGCATCATTCAGAAAAGGAAAAATATGGAGAGTTACATTTACTGAGAGATTATTATGTGCCAACCACTGTAGGCTATGGGCTTATTTTTTCCTTCCCTTAACTCCAGACTCTTAAAATTCTAACTCCCTATTTGACAGTCCACTTACATGGCTAGGAGACTCCCCATATGTTATATTTCAAATTGGAGTTCTAGACTTTTCCCTCCCCAAATCCAATCTTTCCCTTTGCAGTAAATAGCACCAGCCCACCATGCAAGGATTCATGTCTAACTTACCTCCCCAAATCTAACAGCTCTGGCTCCAAAATATAACTTGAATCAACTATTCTCCTGGAATAATGCCAAAGTCTCCTCAATGGTTTCCTTGCTTCTGTTTTTGCACCTTTCCAATTCATTTGCCACAGAATAATCATAATGACCTTTTCATTACAAAAATGAGTTCTTGATAAGCCATAAAATTATCCTTACAGTCCATGAGGGCTTGCATGATCTTGTTTCTCAATTTCTAATCCTCATCGTGCACCACTCTCTTCCCTTGCTCACTAGATTCAAAATATGCTGGTCCAACAACATTGTTCTTCTATGGGTGGTAAACATCTTTTAATCAGTGCCTTTACCACTATCATCTGCCCTCAAATACAATGAAATCTTGAATCAGTAAATTAAGAACTAAGTACTAAGATATTAAAAACATCAGTGGAGAACTCACCGCATTCTCTTCAGTATCATTTGGTAATGTCCAGTGACACTGAAAGATTTCGCCCAAAATGGGGTTGTATGGCTTTTTGGCAACCGACCCTTTCCTTCCTGCGTGAAAGGCTGAGAGATACCATTTCACAACCTGAACCATTCGGTCTCTGGCATCCTTCTGGTCACTAATACTGCAAGGAAGAAAGACAAAATTTAACATCCTCTTTTTTGACAGTACCCCTCAGCATGGTCCACCCCCTAAGACAGGCTGAAGGACCAGTAACTACCTCAGCTCTTTTTTAAAACTGAAGTATAATACACATAATCAAACATACCAGTCTTAATTATTTGGTTTTATGAATCGGAAAAATGCATATATCCATTTAATTAAGCTTGAGTGTAATGGAAATGTTCTATATCTTGATTGTACTTAAATAATGACATACATCAAGATACAGAACATTTCCATTACCCCCAGGTTTCCCCATCCTTTCCAAGCAATCCCCACCCCTTAAACCTGAGGCAAACACTGTTTCTGGTCTCCAGTACCATTAGTTTTGCTTTTCCCATAACTTCATACTTGTTAGTGCACTGTTTAATTGCAAAACAGTTGGAGATTTTCTCAATGTATCTGTGTTACTGATATCTAATTTAATTCGTCAAAGATCAGTGGATATATTCCATATGGTTTCAATTATTTTAAATTTATTAAGTCTTCCTAGTATATGGTACATCTTGATGAATGTTCCATAGCACTTAGAAAGACTGATATAGTGTTTGGTAATGTTTTAGAAAGGTTAACTAGATCTTCCACAGTCACACTGTTTCTCAGAGGGGTGGGGAGAGATGCCTGCTGTTCAATCAATTCCTGAGGGAGGAATTTCCAACCATGATTGTCTATTTGTCTATTTCTTCCTTCAGTCAATTTTTACGGCATATAGTTTGAAGCTCTTTTACATATTTACGATTATTTATTCTTGATAAACTGACTCCTATCATATGAGATATCCCTACTTGTCTCTGGTAATATTTCTTACCTTAAAAAGTATTTTTTGTCTGATACGAACACAGCAACACCAGCTTTGTTATGCTTAGTGTTTTGCATGGTATGTCTTTGTCCATCCTTTTACTTTTAACCAATCAATGTCTTTACATATTTAAAGTCTCTCTCTTGCAAACAGAGTACAGATGAATCTTGCTTTTTTTTTCAATCCAGTCTTAAAATCACTGTTCTCTTAAATGGAGTATGTATGATATTCACATTTAATGTACTATGAATATAGCTGAGTTTAACTATCATCATGGCATTTGTTTTCTACTTGGCCCCTTTATTCTTTGTTCTATTTCCTTTCCTCCTTTACGGGAGAGTTAGAATTTTTAGAATTACACTTAATCATATCTATTGGTGTTTTAGCTGTATTTCTGTAGTTTTTAAATGGTTCCTTCTAGGGGCCTAAATTCTCATACATAAAAATTATCCTTAAACCTCAAATCTATATATAATGAATAACTGCTACTTCCTATGTATGTTATCAATAAATGCTTACATTTTATTTGTTCAACTTTGTATGAATTTAAACAATGCCATATTTAATTTCTGCCCTTTGGGAACTGGTTAAATGAGTCTCTTAAAATCCTCATTAAGAAGTTACGTATCAGTGTTACCCAACGTGCCCACCCACTGTGAAACTTCGGTGATTTCTATCTGGCTCTAGTAAAGCACAGTCCAAGGCCAAGGAATGCAATCAGAGAAGATGGATTAGCACATCCTGTTACAAAGAAAATGCTCCTGCTACCAGTGAAAAGCAATGTGAACTCACTCACCTCCTCATAAATCAATCTCACCTTTAGATTACTCTTGTCCTTTATACATATATCTAATACTGCAATCTTTGTATTTAAAATTTATGAATCAGTCTGTAATCTGGACACTGGACTATAAACTCCTCAAATGCAGACACTGCAACTCTTTTCCTTTCCAGCTTATGATAAAGTGTTGACAAAAAACAAGTGCTTTAGAAAAGTTTGTTAAACTCAAATAACTGAACTTCATCAGGATGTAGTGTCAATAATTTGACAGTGATTACCAATTCCTAGATCAAAAAAAAGCTCTGTAAATACTGGCTACCATATTAATAGGTGTGTTCAAGATTTTTTAAGGTGTTCAACTTGGTTGCCTAACAATATTAGCAAAAGATAACCTAAGCAAAGAGGCATCTAATACAAACAAAATATTCAACACCTTATTTCTTCAGAAACATTTGAAAGGCAAAGGAATCTATCCTGCAAAGGCAGAAAGGTAATGAGTAATATCTTTAAAATAGTGGAAGCTACTATATCAAGTCAAATACCTCACAAACAGGTCCGGATGAGCAAAAAAGTCTGCATACATTTCTAAAAGAGATCTTCTTTCAAGAATAAATGTTGGAAGAACTACCTGAAAAACATACATATTTGACCCTTGAGAATCAAATTCCACTACAGATATATAAGACCGCTGAGCTGCATTTAAAAAGAAAAACACGTAAATGAAAACAAAAAAACTGATTCCAATCACAGTAAAATCCACCAAGTACTGCCCAGGCATGCTTTTGATACCTACTTCTCAAACTGTTCTAATTCAGAAATGCCCGTTAACCTGCCTAAGAGACGAAAACAGAGATTCTGAATGTTCAAATGTCACTTTCTCTGAGCAACCACTCTTTGGCTCCCCGAGTCAATAATCAAAGTTTTAGCAATAACAACTATGCAGTAGCAACCCTTTGAGATCTTTGACGTTCTGGAGCATCACACACACACATTATCTTATTAAACTGTACAACCATCTCATTAAGAAGAAATTATCATTTGACAGTGGAGAAAGTTCAGTTCAGTTCACTCTCTCAGTCGTGTCTGACTCTGCAACCCCCTGAACTGCAGCACACCAGGCCTCCCTGTCCATCACCAACTCCCGGAGTTTACCCAAACTCATGTCCACTGAGTCGGTGATGCCATCTAACCATCTCATCCTCTGTCGTCCCCTTCTCTTCCTGCCTCAATCTTTCCCAGCATCAGGGTCTTTTCAAATGAGTCAGCTCTTTGCATCAGGTGGCCAAAGTATTGGAGATTCAGCTTCAACATCAGTCCTTCCAATGAGTATTCAGGCCTGACTTCCTTTAGGATGGACTGGCTGGATCTCCTTGCAGTCCAAGGGACTCTCAAGAGTCTTCTCCAACACCACAGCTCAAAAGCATCAATTCTTCGGCACTCAGCCTTCTTCACAGTCCAACTCTCACATCCATACACGACCACTGGAAGAACCATAGCCTTGACTAGACAGATCATTGTTAACAAAATAATGTCTCTGCTTTTTAATACGCTGTCTAGGTTAGTCATAACTTTCCTTCCAAGGAGTAAGCGTCTTTTAATTTTATGGCTGCAATCACCATCTGCAGTGATTGTGGAGCCCAGAAAAATAAAGTCTGACACTGTTTCCCCATCTATTTGCCATGAAGTGATGGGACAAGATGCCATGATCTTAGTTTTCTGAATGTTGAGTTTGAGGCCAACTTTTTCACTTTCCTCTTTCACTTTCATCAAGAGGCTCTTTAGTTCCTCTTCACTTTCTGCCATAAGGGTGGTGTCACCTGCATATCTAAGTTATTGATATTTCTTCCAGCAATCTTGATTCCAGCTTGTGCTTCTTCCATCCCAGCATTTCTCATGATGTACTCTGCATATAAGTTAAATAAGCAGGGTGACAATATACTGCCTTGACGTACTCCTTTTCCTATTCAGAACCAGTAGAGAAAAATGAACCTCAAATGGGTGAGAAATTTTCTCACTGCTCTGTTGTTAAGTGGAATCCAAAATTGGCTCTGTTTGACTTTGAGGGGTGGGGTCTACACACATTCCTCTCTACTGTTGCTTCTCTATCATTGTAAGTGCCTAAGGAAATTTATCTACTTGATCTGTGTACTTATGGATCTGTGTCCTCAAGTAAACAATGAACTTCAGGAATGCAAGAACCATACTTATTTGTACTTGCATTTCAGCTACTATTACAAACTAAGAAATTTTTAGTAAGTAACTGAGGGAGTAAACAAAATGAAAAAGAGAATAACGATGAGATTCTACCAACTCTTTCTTCAGGAGGCTGGGCCCATGAAGAAAAATGCTGAGGACCTGGGAAAGTGGCAGAGGGGAAAGTAAAGAAAAGAAGAACCCTGGCGGTCCAGTGGTTAAGAATCCGTTTGCAATGCAGAAGACAAGGGTTCCATCCCTGGTCCAAGAAGATAAGATTCCACAATGCTGCGGGGCAACTAAGCCTGTGTGCCACAACTATTGAAGCCAGCGTGCCCAAGGGCCTGCGTTCCTCAACAAGAGAAGCTGCTGCGATGAGAAGCCCGTGCACCGCAACTGAAGAGCAGGCCCCACTCACTGCAACCAGAGAAGAGTCCATGCACAGCATCAGTGATCCAGTGCAGCCAAAAATAAATACAAGATAAAAACTTAAAAAAAGAGAAGAAATGGAAATATGGGGGCAAAGAGTAAGAAAGGTTAAGATTAATCAATTAAGAAAAGAAGAATTTCATTACAAATAGAGGAAGAGCTTTTGAAGTCTGTATCAGAATAGACATTATTCATTATGGCAGTTGAGCATCATAGTAACCAAATATTTCTTTAAATGTAGTATTTACGGCAATATTCAAGAACCTGTGGTAAATGCTATGGAAGCAGCAAAGGTTAATTGAGAGAATAATATCAGCATTTAACTTTTAGGTAGAATGTGATAAATATTGGGCTTCCCTGGTAGCTCAGATGGTAAAGAATCTGCCTGCAATGAGGGAGGCCTGGGTTTGATCCCTGGGTTGGGAAGATCCCCTGGAGAAGGGAATGGCTATCCACTCCAGAATTCTTGCCTGGAGAATTGCAAGAACAGAGGAGCATCCAGGAGATGCGCAATGTACTCTGGAAAGTCAGGAGAGGCAAAAGATCATGCTGTGTTTGGGAAACCAGAATGAGGGCAAAGCTGAGAAACACACTGAGGTGGCACTAGAGAAAAGCCTGAGAGAGTAGGCTACCACAGAGGGAAAACATGGAGCCATGGAGACGGTGGTGGGGGACAAGGGGAGGGCGGGCGGCAGAAAATGAGTGTGACAGGGACTCACCAGTGGACCCGTAAGGCTGCTGTATATAAGAGGAATGACAGAACACAAGAGCCTGCAAAGAACCCCTATGGGTCTAATATTTAGAATGTTTATTATTAGACTCCTGAGTTTAAATGTTCCTCAGAACACCTATATTTACAGTGTAAATATGCTTAAACTGGCGAGTAAGCTTGGTGTAATTTTCTACCACTCTTGGAGAACACAGAGATTATACATTACTAAGTAATACTACAAAAGAACAAGACAGGGCTAAATATCTCAATATATAAACAGCTCTTGCAAATCAACAAGAAAAAGATTACTACTGCCAGCAGAAAAACGAACAAAAGAACAGAACATGCAATTTGAAAAAGAAGACATTGCCAAAGACCATAAGTTTGACCATAAGTTTTTCCCTCCCTACTTAAAATTTTTCTTAAGAACTCTCATTGAACAGATCTTCATTGTTTTTAGCACTATCTGGATACATGCCATTATGTCAAGTTACTGAAACACTGATATAAGTGAGCTGGGCTAGGCTGTCTTTAACCTGGGTTCAAATACTTATTTTGGTGTGAGGAGGCCATAGAAAATTTATTCAACATCTGAAAGTTTCTGTAAAAGGAGGATAATTATATGCCTTGCTTAAGTCTTAAGACTGTTTTGAAGACCAAGTGAGGTAAATCGGATGTGACTATAGTAATGTTTCCAAACACTATGATGTATTTGGAAAATAACTCTTTTTAGAAAATATTTAAAGTGAGAAGATATTATTATAAATAGGAAAATGAGATACAAATTTAAGGCATTATTGTAATAATACTTTGAAATGCACAAGGGAATCAAGATTTCACAATCTGCTGACAACCACAACCGTGTATGCCAATGAAGATTTTGAAACTATCTAGTAAGTTAGCAAAAATTAACAAACTTTTAGTGGCTAAAAAACCCAAACATGGAGCATATGGCAGAGGAAGCTGAGAGGCAAGAATTACACATCTGACTGCAGCACATCCTCTGGTTGCCTGTGCCTCTCCCTACTGGATGAAGTTTGATTCAGTTCAGGTACAGGCTATAGGCTGCTATGAGTCACAGGGCCCTCCCACACCCCAAGGGGTGAATGTAGATTAATCTAAACCAATCTATTAACCTCCTTTGCCAGTGACTGGCTTATGCGTGCACTGGCTGAGCTTGGGTCAACAGGATTCGACTGGAAGTCTGACGGGTCACTGTGGAAAATGATGTTCTTCCTATACCAACAATAAAATTCATGAGGAGAATTATTTTTCCAGCCTCTTTTTTTTTTCTCTTTTTTTCTGCCTCTGGACATACCTGCATAAGGATGTGATTAACTGGAAGTGTGGCAGTCATTTTGCAATGATGGGAAGACGGGTCTGAGTGTGAATGTCAGCATGCAAAGGATGGCAGAGCAGAGAGATGAAAGGACCTAGATCGTTTCTCACACTGTTGACCCACTATGAATTCATCAATCCTGGAACTACTCTATTTCTGGACTTCTCATTTCCTGAGATAGCAAACCTAGTATTGTTCAAGATACAATTAGGTGGCTCTTCCATTATTGGAGACCAAACCCAACCAAGGTAGAAGGTGTAGAAAAGAAATATAAACATCAATATCTAAAATGAAGCCTTATTTCTCAAATTTGAAGCAACAATTCTGCTCCAGCAATTATGCAATCAATCTAACACTCAATGAAAAAATTCTGGAGGCAAGCTCCTGCAAATATTCTCTTACCTAGAATTTCCCCAGAAAGTATGTTTGTTGCACAAATTAATGCTATCCTTGTGCTTCTGTTCTTAAATTTGGGGTAAAAATTTTTATTATACATACTTACTAGAAAGTATTATGGTTTAGTTTATAGATTTTGAAATCTACAACCAGATTAGAATCTCAGTTCTGCCACTTAATAGGAAGGACTTAGCCAAATTACTTAATCTCTGTGAGCTTTAATTTCTCATCTATAAAATGAAGTTAACAACCACCACCAATTCTGCAGTGCTATGGTGAGAATTAGGTGAAAGGAGAAGGCTTTTAGCAGAGTGGCAGGGATATACACAGGCACCTATATACCAGTCTCCTGTATCAAGCAGGCATTCTGTTTAGAGCACCAAGTTTAAATTCAAATTTAAATCCAGAACCATAATAATTTTATGGCTCAATGTATATCATACAATTTCCCATTCATTACCTGTTCCAATATCCATTTTGCATATGCAAAACCCAAAGGCTATAGAGGAAGGAATCTGCTCAAGGTCACAGAGTTTGGTAATAGCAAAAGTCGGATGTAAGCACAGATCCTCTAACCCCGAGATCAGAACTCTGCTCATTTTGATTCTATGCATACTACACTGCTTTGGGTTTTGTCCAACTACTAACCAAGCCCAATACTACTCCACGCTTTCTCCCAATAAAATCCAAACCATAATCTATACATACTATCCCTAGGAAATTACCCTAGTTTTACTTATGTTATCTATTTATAAAATTTTCAGTTTACTCAGGTAAATATATAAAAAGACAAAAGTATAAATAGAAATTATGTCATCATTCTACATGTGCAGATACACTCCCCATACAATCACTGAGAATCTACATATATACATTAACAGCAAAACCAAATTTCATTCTTACCTTCGTAAGATCCATTCCAAGTCTAACCTGTGACAACAGATGCATGATAACACTCTTGTGCTCTTCCACCGACCCGGCCTCCCCTTCGTCATCTCTATCATCATGTGAATCGAACAGGTCTAAAATAAAACAAATCTTTTTAGACTGGTGTTACACTGGGCCAGTCTGTGCTGTTACCAGTGTATCATAAATAATTTTTTTCAAACAAATATTTTTAAGGAAATCAAGTAAAAATTCTCAAAGGCTGCTTACCAGCATCGCTTGTTCCATTGGACATGGAAGAATTAAGTGATTCCGTGGTATCTGGACGCTTTAGACTATTTCCCGAGCTGCTGTGTGTCAAGACTGAGGCAGATCCAGAGGAACTAAAAAATATTAATCACCTTCTTAAGCTTTTTAAGGAAGCAATTTAAAATCACAGTAAGACGTTAACCTATAAAGCTACTTAAAACCAGTATATGCAGATAACTGACAGAAACAAACTAGACCTTTAAAGTTAGCTGGTTATATACATATATATGCTTGATTCTCTCCCCATCAGCTTCATGTTTTTTGCATGGTGTATGCTCACATGTTGAAAGGCCATGAAAAATTAGTAAGATTTTGCCTCTTCATATAAATTTAAAACTTGAATTCATTTTCCAAATTTGTTTCCTTGCATAAATGTAAGTATGTCGTAATTCTTGGCAACAATTTCCAGAACCTCAAAAATGATAAATCTATTAATTAGTCTCAGAAAGATGTTATTTTTGAGATCCTTTGAAAAAGCTTACACAGGTTTTTCCTAGTCAATAAAAACCATATTTGAAATTAAAAAAATAAAAAAGTACATTAACTTTTACAAGTAAATTTATGGTAAGTGGTATTATGAGCTGATTAACAGGGTCTAAAGAAAGCTCCCTCTATTATATAGCTCTGATCATAACCTACCCAGGACTAGTATTTGTACATTAATAAAAGAATGATCTAAGTTTACTTATTAAGGGTAAAAACAGAAACCAAATTTCTCATACTGCAGATATTATTTATAAAATGGTACACACATTGAAGTCTTTTATTGCAAATTTATAGATGCAAAACACCACTGTTCTTCAGTTGCTAAGTTGTGTTCGACTCTTTTGTGAACTCCATACTATAGCCCACCAGATAGGCCACTCTGTCCATGGGATTTTCTAGGCAAGAATACTGATGTAGAATATCATTTCCTTCTCCAGCAAAACACATTATATATTCTAATTTAAACATAGTTTGCCTTGATTACTTTCTTTTGATTTCTTATTTAATGATAAGTGTGATATTTTTAAAGAGCAATTTTAGGTTCAGAGCAAAACTGAGCAGAAAGTACAGAATTCCCATATGTACAACTTCCCCACTATCAACATTCTGCACTTGGTAGTACATTTGTAGCAACTGATGAACCTACATGACATGGCATTATCACTGAAAGTCCATAGTTACAGTAGGGTTCACGCTTGGTCTTGTACATTTTATGGATTTTGACAAAAGGATGTTGATAAGTGTTCATCATTGTAGTTATTGCAGAGAATAGTTTCATTATCCTAAAAATCTTCTGTGCTCTGCCTATATCAGAACATTAGTTCACAGAGAAGTTATCATTATGACAGGTCTTTAGAAACTGAACGGCGGAAGGACTTAAGCTTTCAAATTCTCTTCCTTCAGGGAGAGAAACTGTAGATAGAGACTCGAGAGCTAGAAAACTAGTGGTAGCGGCTGATGACCAGCAGGTGGCACACAAGCTCAATGCCTACAGACACGAGACAGACAGCATCAGTATGAGAATGGTGGTGATGGTGTAATTGCCAAGTTGAGTCTGACTCTTGCGACCGCATGGACTGTAGCCTGCCAGGCTCCTCTGTCCATGGGATTTCCCAGGTAAGAATACTGGAGTGGGCTGCCATTTCCTTCCCAAGGGTATCTTTCTGACCTAGGGATCGAACCAGTGTCTCCTACATTGAAGGTGGTCTCCTGAATTGCAGGCAGCTTCTTTATTGCTGACCAACCAGGGAAGCCTAAACATGTGAACAGGGTCAGGGGGGCTTCCCAGCAGTAAAAGAATCTGCCTGGAATGCAGGAGACCAGGTTCGATCCTTGGGTTGGGAAGATCCCCTGAAGGAGGAGATGACAACCCACTCCGGTATGTATTCTTGCCTGGAAATTAGACAGAGCCTGGCAGGGTACAGTCCATGGGGTCTCAAAGAGTCAGACACGACTGAGCACTCCCCATTCCATAAGAAAATGGAGACCTGGAGCCAGCATAGTCAATTTGAAGGGATTTAAACTCCATTAAAAAAAAAAAGTCAACAAACACTGTGCTGGCCAAATTAAATAACTATAGTCCCTACTAGTTTTGGAATCTAGATTAAGGCATATAAATAAGGAAGCATGAAGGTTCATAGATCATATGTTTGTTATGAGGTGGGTACTGGGAGAGCACAGAGAAGGAAGTTTCTAAGGAGAAAAAAGAAATGCCTATGAGCCTGCAGGTAACTTTGTAAACATGCCTATTACAGGTACAACAGGTAAGCAAGCATTTAAAATTTAAGGAGTACCCCTAAAACGGGCCAGAGGCTATCAGTGATGTAGTAAGGAGGCTAACCATATCATCATCAAGCTTTTAATAAATATAGTTAGGTTTCTAGAGGATACTCAATTCATTTTGATACTCAGTTTGTACTATGTTTCAAGTAATGGCTAACGTCCCATGAAGGAGACTTTCTTTAATTCTTTTTAAGGAAACAATGATTTAACACTTCAGAAATCAATAATAATCTTTATTTTGGAATTTTCTCCCAAATGCCTGTTTTCTTTTAACCTATTATAAAAATTATTTTTCAAAATTAAAGTGAAATTTTTATTGGCAAACTGTTAAATGCTCTTGTAATAGTTTACTGCCCACATATAAACATTAAGAAACCAACATGCTAAACCTCTTTCTGCTAAACTAGTCTTCTTGAATTGTGGGCTCAAATCTCTCTTCCTCTCATGTTTGTAACAGTATGTATTCACCTCATGGCATATATTTTACGTTTCTCACATTCAAATGTTGAATTTGATCTACTAGGTAACAAAACTTCCCAAATTAATATAGTCATTTTCCTTATAAATTTTGAGATTCTGAACAGTTATGGTACAATTACACATGATACTGTATTTCTCAGTTCATGTGCATACTTAAGAGAACTGAAGTGCTACACAAGATTTCTTATTAAAAGAAACCAAGGATCAAGGTCTAAGTTTGGCTGATGGTACTCAGCTTGGAAATTCACATATAATCTGTGACCAAATCCCAAATTCCAAATCTGTACTGTATTTCAAAGCAAACCCCAAACTGCAACGATAGCACTTAGCTCTTAAAAAATACCCAACAAAAAGCAAGCCAATTATATCTACAACAAATATAGGAACATTAAAGCAAATAAATGTTAATTTGCTTTCTGTAACAGCTATCGCTTACGGCATACTTACTATACATGCCAGACGTTACTGTAACCACTTCATTGACATTACTGTCATCTACATGTTCACAACAACTCCTTGAATTTGAAACTATTATCATCCTCAGTTTACCAACAAGGAAACTGAGGATTACACAGGTTAAATAACTTGATCAAGATCACATACCTGTAAAGCAAAGCAGATTTAGAACCTATCATTTCTTTCTAAGATTCCAGAATCCAAAGTTGAATCACAGCAACCTATATACTACCAGGGATAAAAAGGACTTTGCTGACTGGCTATCAAAGTGGGCTTCTCTGATAGCTCAATTGGTAAAGAATCCGCCTGGCACTGCAGGAGACCCCAGTTCAATTCCTGGGTCGGGAAGATCCGCTGGTGAAGGGATAGGCTACCCACTTCAATATTCTTGGGATTCCCTTGTGGCTCAGCTGGTAAAGAATCTGCCTGCAATGTAGGAAACTAGAGTTTGATCCCTGGGTTGGGAAGATCTCCTGGAGAAGGGAAGGGTTATCCACTCCAGTATTCTGGCCTGAAGAATTCCACGGATTGTATAGTCCATGGGGTTGCAAAGAGTGGGACACAACTGAGTGACTTTCACTTTCTTTAACTGTTATGTAAGTGACTTCATGTGTAAAGAAAGGCCTTTTCTGTACAATGGAACACACCTAGCTTTGATCTGACAGTGTAAAATAGATCAAATATCTCCTAATAAAAGAAAATCTACCATCACTGCCAAAATCTGCCTACTTTGTATCTTTGGAGTCCACATGCTTCCCTCCATTCCTATGCTATGACCGTAGCTCAGGTTATCAACATTTCTCAATTTCCTACCCAGTTTTGGCTGGTCTTCCTACACATAATGCATTCCCACTGCACTCAATTCTGTTCAATTTAGGCATATTTTTCTTATCTATTTTTCTAAAAGGTAGACCTGACCAGCAGCTGCCATCACTTGCGAGAAAATGTTCAAAATTCATAAAAGGCTAAAAGGACTCCTTCATGACCTGGCCCTTGTCAACTTCTCCTGTATCCTGTATCTTCTTAACCACTCCCCACAACTTATAACCACTCAGCCATGCTCACTAGCTTATAACTTCTCAAAGAAACCAAGCCCCTGCTCCCCACAGGCCTTTCTTATTAGGGTTCCAGCTCCATGAGAACAACATTTTCCATTTCCCCCCTCCTCTTCTCACCCCAATGACCCTTCTCTCTCATCCATGTCTCATCTTAGGATCACATTCCCTCCGTCCTCTGTGAATCCTTTCTTGACTTCTCAGAACTTCAAAACGCTCCCAATTCTTCCTGGGCTTATTCTTACAAAGCATATTTCACACTGAATTATAAATGTCTGTTTTCCCCACAAAAGACTATGTTCCTGAGGGGAAGGATTGGCCCTTGTTTCACTTCTGTATAAGGTGGCGCTAGTGATAAAGAATCCGCCTGCCAATGAAGGAGACACAAGAGACATGGGTTCAATTCCTGGGTCTGAAAGAGCCCCTGGAGGAGGACATGGTAACCTGCTCCAGTATTCTTGCCTGGAAAAATCCATGGACAGAGGAGCCTGGCAGGCTTACAGTCTATGGGGTCCAAAGTCCTGAACACATCATTCCTCTACCTGGCTAGTACAGAGCCTTACTTATAGGTACCTGAATACCTTCACTCTAATACAAAACTAGTAGTAGTAACCTCCCTCTTATATGAATAATTCCTAGCATCCTCACTTTCAGTTGACCCTCTCCTAGTGTTGGTTCTACAGAAATAAGGCCCAAAGTTCAAAGAACAACACTGGCATGTTACCACAACTGATGCTAACTTATTCCATTTGAATTAAATCAGAAGTAAAATCAACATTCTCACAGAACTAGCCTTGCTCAGTAAGTCAACTGAAAATAAGCTGTCTTTTTCATTTTTTCCAAATAATTTTTAAAGGAGCTTGTCATTAATACCAGTTTCAAAATCAAATCACATTTTTAAAAATCAGGAGACTCATTTCAATACAGTTAGTTCACCTACTCACTCTATTAAGCGCTTTGGTGATGAGCCACTCTGATGAAATTCATCTGCATCATAGAATTCATCTTCACTGCTAGAGTAAGAGAACTCTGGGACTGTGTTTGGAGACAAGTTGACATGGCTTGGAGAAGTCAGACTGCTACTAGGGGGTGAGTGGCCACTGCCTAGAAAGTTAAAATAGTTTTAAATTAGACAATGTTGGTAACAGAAAGGAAGATATTAGGAAGATGGGGTCAAAGCAGACCTATTAAAATCAAGAAAAGATTTAAGTTGGCAGAAGTCCCTAGACTATTTGTAAAGAAAATCAACATTTAAACTAGACAAACAAAAAGGCAAATCACATTACAGAATGGGACGCAGCCTTCTAAATAAATGAAAAAATGCTATGTCTCTTTGATAATCATCTGGGGTTCATTGTTTAGTAATAAAAAATAACAATGAAAGTATCAAACAGAACAGTGAAGTATTGAGAGCAATTTAAAAAGTATTTACTGAGCATCTAAGGACTCTCAGGCAATTTATGCCAAACTGCTACCAATGTCTGGTGGAGAGTAAAGTCACTGCTGACAATTTAAAAGCCAATGCCACACTTCCAGAAGAAACAAGAACAGCAGCAATAAAAATGAACCCAGAGCCCACTCATGGATTTTTAGCCCATTCCACGGTCTACGCTTCAACAGTTATGAGAGCACATCCACCTGCCACTCTCAGTTACCATGTTCGCAAAGATATTTTTAAAACATAAACACAGAAAGTTTGCTGCCTAAATAGGCAAAGCTTATTGTGTGAATGCCAGAGATAGTTCATCTTAGCAAATGACTTTACTCCCCACCCACCTGCCCTGCTCCATACCAGCAATAAGATGGGAAATAAATTTTCCCTAATTGAAATAAGGGGGAAAAAAATGACAGAGAAAGGAAGAAAGAGACCAGGAAATACAAATGATTAAGTAATATGCAAACAGTCCTGGCAACCACACAAAACTGAAAATGTATTCAAGAAGAAAATGAGTTAGAATGGGAACTGCAATCCAAAGAACTGAGTTTTCCTTATGAGAAAAAACATGTTTTATGTGTTAATGACAGAGATAAAGGAAAGAAAGATGAAGAACTTAGGTTGAAAAATCAAACGACATAAACCACAAAAGATTTCTTTAAATCCAGCTACTCTAAAATGTTATATATTTATAATGCCTCCTGGAATAATTTATCCTAAATTATTTATCATTATTTATAACTAATTAATGACTCTAAACTTCATGTACATAAAAAATGCGAACTTTTTCAAAGTTGTAACTGACCAGTATTTTATATTTCCAAATAGATATATTTTAGCTATTTCAAAATTCTAACATAATTCCTCCTTATAAAAAAAGAAACACAGATACCATTTTTAAAATGGCAAAGTGTAGTGATATACAGAAAAAAGTCAGCCAAACATTTCAACCTTATGATTCAAATTGCTTATCATCACTTTAAAGTTTCAAGTAAGAGCGCACTTCTTGTTGCTTGCTCTTTTTGAAAATTAAGAAGACATATGGTTCAGGCTGCTAAATATTAAAAATCCAAAGTAACAGCATCAGCATCTTTACTAATTCAAATTTCATACTGGGCTAAAAATCACAAGGTAGCTTTTCATTATTACACAGGAAATTCCCACCCAGCAAAGAATCTGTGGAGCAATAGCAGGGGCTCATCTCCCATGTCCTTCACGTGGTTTTGATTTTGGCCTCCAGGTGTAATAGGGACAAAAACCAAGTGCTCCCTTGAGTTTGGTTCAACTGATAACTCAACATCAACCTGATTAGTTTTAAAATAAGGAATAAATCTATACTAAATTGATAGCATCCTTGTGAATCAGAGAAAAAAATAAAGACCAGGAATCTAAACAAATTAAGAAAATGCAAATTAAATCAAGTATCCTTTTATACTTATAAAATTGGTGAAAAATGTGACGGATAAATCTATCCATAAAAATATATTATGTGCCCGAGTTTCTGTTCAAGAGTATTCCCTGAAACACTGCTTATAATAGGAAAATACTGCAATCAACCTAAATGTCATCACAAGGAAAATAGCTTGAGCAGCTTTAAAAAGTATGCTGCAGACCTAAGTGTATAAGCACAGAAAGCTCTCTAAATGTTTCTCGGTTAAATGAAAATTGAGAGTCACAGAGCCATATGATCTCATTTAGGTTTGAACAAAAACAGCAATAAAAGTATGCAATACAGGTAGACATGTACATACATGTATACAAACAGTAAAGAAGATTTACAGCTTTTGTTCTCATACTTCTGTATTATTTGATTCCTTTACAATAAGAGTATATAAATCTAACCTGAGCAATTTTTTTTTAAAAAGCCAATACATATCTTCAAAATAAATCTCAACAAATACACAAAATTCTGCAATAATTTATTTCATATAAATTATCACTTCAGTTCAGTTCAGTTGCTCAGTCGTGTCCGATTCTGCGACCCCATGAATAGCAGCATGCCAGGCCTCCCTGTCCATCACCAACTCCTGGAGTTCACTCAAACTCACGTCCATCAAGTCAGTGATGCCATCCAGTCATCTCATCCTCTGTCGTCCCCTTTTCCTCCTGCCCCCAATCCCTTCCAGCATCAGAGTCTTTATAATTATTATTAAATGTCTGGTTCAATCACAAAGCTAACCATACCTCATAGATGGAACTATAAAGGTAAAACTAAGGTATCTCCAATGCAAAATATACCACCTTTCTTCAACGTTTTCCCATCAGTAATCAAACACAAATCTCAAATGTTAATGGGCAGTTATGAGAAGTAAAGGAATCACACAATCTGTACCTGTACTATTTGGTGTTGGAGTCTGATGATGTCCCAAGGTTGCTAATACAGGTCCAACTGGTAGAGAAGATGGACGCTGCTCTGACTTACACAACTGAGTAGGTTCTAGGAGATTTAAGATGTGAAATAAGTGAGAGAAAAAGCCAAACACAACTTTTAATGACAACTCTGTGGAATTCAAAATCTTAGAGACCAGTAACTTTTGAGACTGTCCTCCAATAAGTCACTTTTCATGCTGCTAGTCCTTTCTGATGCCCTATCCTCTTTAAACTCAATGATGGTAGGCTACTGAGTACTGAGACACTAGGTGGGATTTCAAAGACTAGTCAAGATAAGACAATATCTTAGTACAATTGCTCTGTACAACCAGCAAATGCTTCTGATGATAAACTGTTTCCTCCCCAAGGATGGGCTTCCCAAATGGCTCAGAGGTAAGGAATCTGTTTGCCAATGCATCAGACCTAAGAAATTTGGGTTTGATCCCCAGGTTGGGAAGATCCTCTGAAGGAGGGTATAGAAACCCACTCCAGTATTCCTGTCTGGAGAATCCCATAGACAGAGGAGCCTGGTCCATAGGTTGCAAAGAGTTGGACACGACTGAGCAACTTAACAGGCACACAGCAGGCACCCGAGGATTAAACCACATGTAAAATCTAAAATGTGGCACATTACTTCCTCTTTAGTCTCATGAGATATTATGTTCCTAATTTTCTCCTAAGGAAAAAAAATTCCTAAAAAGACCTCACATACATAAGTAATTTTAAAAAGATTTTTTTTCCCCCAGTAAAATTTCTGACTTAACTTCATCACCAATGAGAACATTTCAGCCAACAACTGAAATTTTGGATACCACAAAAAAGTAAAAGGAATCAGTGGGTGTTGGACCTAAGCCCTCCTTTGCCAGTTTAAAAAAATATATTTATTACTCTATCCTTAAAAATACACATGTGTAACTAATCAATAGGCATCAAAAATTTCATTCCTCGCTTTCTCATTATCCTGAAGTCCACCATAAAGAAATCACTTGTATAATTCAGAGTTATAAAGAATACACAAAAATAGAACATTTCTGGGTTACCTTCAAGTAGATCAAGGTAAATTATGTTTTCCTTGGTAGCCATGAATCCTAGGTCATAGGATTCAGTCCTATCAGCTAATCCAAGTAATCATGTTTGTCTTCCATCTCACTTTGAAAACCAAAACCTTTTGAACTGTGTTTTAAAAGCTCCAATCCCAAAAATAGTATCATATTTTTCCAGTTCATTTTTGGCTGTATCTGTGTGTGAGATTCCTTTTACTTATTTAAAAGAAAAAAGAGAGAGAGAGAGAGAGAGCTCTTCAAGATTACTACAACTGCCATTAAAAATTTTTTTTTGTCATTAATGAATCTGTGAAACATTTTTCCAAATACTATACTATACCTGGAGGTAAGACAGTCTGGGAAGGCATTGTGTTGACCACAGGTTCCAAGGGACTAGGTTGATATATTGCATCCACAGGATTAATAGTACTCTGAGGTAAAGAAGCACAGTATAGTTATTTTTATTGTAATTACCCTTCTGGTGTTGACCCTCTCAAATGTATGAAATGCCCACATTTCTGACAGCACAGTCCTGGGAGCAGCAATACAGACATGTTGGTCAAATTTCAAGGAGGAAATAAAACAACTTTACTATACAGCAGGCTAAGAGTTTCTTATAAAAAAATTTCTCAAAAAGCATAGTAAGGAGGAAAAATGAATGAATCTGTCACATAGAAAGGTGAAGCCAAACGAAAACACATGGAAAGAGTTGTAGAATGGTTTCAGGAAGCCAAAACAATAAATTCTCAATTCAACTCAGTGCTTCTCAAATTTTTAATTCAACACAAATATCAAAGTGGGGAGAAATGCTCTTACTTTGGAATTAATGAGCATTATACCTATGACGAGCTAATATACTTGCACCACTATAATCTTATCTTTACACCCCATACTATTGCCACCTTCCATCAATGTGTATTGCACTGTATAGGCATCTAGTTTTACAGTCACTAAAGGCAAAGAAACGTATCTCCTAATCGGTTGTTGGGGGGAAGAAAGCTTTTTTTTCTGGAGGATTTAGAAGGAAAATACTCAAACATGTAGTTACATTTGAGAGAGAGAGAGAGAAAGCCTAGGTTTTCTGACTCCAAGCCAAGAAACTATTTTGCCAGCATAATGGTATTTTAAAAACAAGACTCCACAGCTTCCTGATTTTTTTTTTTTTGGAGGAGGGTGAGATTTTAAACCAAGGTCTTTGCCAAAGTAAAGTTTAAATCCACCATTTAGAAGACTACATTATATAAAAACCAAGAAATAAAATCTTAAGTTCTTCAGCTTTCCTTGATCTGGAAAACTAAACTTCAAATATGTATTAGGTAGAGCTTATAACAGAAAATACTAAAATAGAATTAGAAAAGATGTATTTTACTGATGAGTTTCAAAAGCATTTGTGAAAATTTAAAAGCACCTAACAATGGAAATTGAGATAATAGGAAAGTTTCTTATAGCATTCTTATTTAATACGTAAGTTAACTTTTTTCTTAAATCCCCTCTCTGTATATGGAAAAATCACTAAATCAAAGAATTCTTTCACAACAGTCTATCTACCATAAATATTCTAGGCCTAGGAAATAAAGGACACAGAGAAGAAACTCTGAAAACAATAATTAATAATTTATAAAGTGGGGAAGGTTCCAAACCATTAGGAAAAGCACAGAAACAGAGACTCAGAACTTGAATTTCTAGAATCCTTGCTCTACCAGTGACCTGGCAAGTCTAATCTGCTATGGGCCTCACTTTCCCAATGTATAAAATGAAGAAATATCTGGATGCGATGGTCTCTAAGGGCTTTCTGGTTATTACTTTAGAATTCTATTTTCAGATACCAGGCTGGGCCATAATAACTAAACAAGTGTCTCAACAATCCTGGAGCTGTTCTTAGAATATATTTCTTACTTTTACATAGTAATTTTTCTCTAAAGGGACCCAGGTGCTTTAACAAAGGCAAAATCCCACTTCTAATACTTTGAGCCACAGGAACAAGAACATGCTGCCTCCTTATTCTCACCTATTACATTAATGTCAGTAAAATTTATAAAGACACTAAGAAAGTAACTTTGGAAAAATGGACCAGAATTCTATCTTTTGAATGCAATGTTCCGTTTTTCAGAAGCCCAAGATTAGGCTTGTCAATCCCACAGAACACTTTTAGACTTTTTAAGATGTATGTTAAAGGTTCCAAATATTTCTTGCTGCTGTTGTTAACAGAAAATACAACTATTCTACACATATCTAACAATCTGTGATCAATCAACTTCAGGCTAAAATATGTCAAACAACATTCTATGCTTTGCTTTAAAAGAGAACATGAAGAGCTTGAGAAGTGCAAACAAATGACAATCCCGAGCCCTAATCTGTTAACATTAATAAAGTTCATGCAATACAACACAAAATATATTAATTATATATATATAATGTATGTATAGCTAACATTTATTGAGTACTATGTGCCTACTATCTTACAACAACCCTCTTGAGGTAGAAGTCACTTTTCTTTATAGATGAGGAAAAGAAGACTCAAAGGTTAAGTAACTTGCCTGTAGTCACAGCTAGTAAGTGGCAGGGCTAGGTCCTAGCAGTCTGGGTTCAAGGCCTAAACCATAAACAACTCCTTTAAAAAAATAAATAAATAAATAAAAACTCTTAAGGAAAAATGCTATGGTCCCTACTCAAATGATTCAAATATGTCTGTTTTCTATAAGTTTAGATTTTCTATGAGTATAAACTTTCTAGATGTTTTTAAACTGCAAATAAACAAACATTTTTGGTATGCTTTATAAAACTATTGTTTAACATAATAAAAAGTAATTGATGTGCTTTGAGGGAAAAGAGATAAAAATAACTGCCATAATTAATTTTCCTTAAGGTATTAGGGAACCATGAAATTCTAGATAACTTACTTACATAGTCTTTTTCCATGAGGCTTATAATCTTAACTGCTATCTCAGGAAGAGGTATGTTATATTGTATTGTGTTTATATCACATAGTTCTATTAAATCACCAGGGCTCAAACCCTGAATTCATACTGTGAAGAGAAACAAAAATTTCAACGTGTTTAAGAATTCAAAATTTTAAAATGTTTCTCTTATCTCTGTTTTCTCAAGAGAAATATGTAAACAACACAGACATCTAACTTGGTGTTCATTTTAAAGCAAATAAAAAGATAACATACTCATCCTTTCAAGTATAATCATAAGATGGTTTTGAAGATTTACAAAATGAGTTTGCAGACCTCTGGCATTTGTAAAGCCTCAAGACTAAAAAAAGAGATTGCCTCATGCTTCAAAAATACAGTGTGAACACAAGTCACACATGTATCATAAAATCAGGGAAGCTTAAACTGCAAACCTTCAAACTCTAACTTTTATTTCCAATAAAATTTTCTTTATGGTGGGCAAGCTGAATATAAGGAAGAGTAAAAAACCAAGGGGAAGAAAGAAGAGAAAATGGCTATATGTGAAAAAATTCACATTGCAATCTGCTGCTACAAAAAAGCAGTATACACCACAGTGGCAGTGACAGCTAACACAATACACAAAATCTAAAAAGGAAAACATATAATTAGATTAAGATGTTTCAGTACTGTGCCCCCTACTTTCATTAGCAACAGTTTGCCAAGAAATGTAGCATTGTGAGTTATGCAGTATTTAGTCATAAAAGCCACATTTTTACACCATGATTTACCCGTCAAGTTAACACATGCAAGGTGATTCAATAAGAACCAACACTTAATTTTAAGATCTAAATTTCCCCTCCAAATGATTGCTGAAAGGCGGCCAACTGTAAGAGCTCAAGGAAAATTGCAAGAATCAACAATAGAGAGCAGTGAGTGGGTAAAAAGAGGGATTTGTGTTGAAAAATAAGTGGAAATTCAGGCTTCTCCTGACATAACTGGTTATTAATGCTCTGCAGAAGTAAAGCGGAGTAAAGATTAGATTAAACTTACTATAATTCCATCTGCGTGATTCTCCGCAATATACTGGTCCTTAAGGAGAAATGTTAAAAATATTAACTTCATTCTTTAAGTTAACGCCTTGTGTACTCTCTTCCCTAGTAAGAAAGCTTATTTTACTGTGTAAGCAACAATGTTAGAAAACTACTAATCTGTTTCCACTAATATAATTTCACTTGTCCATTCCTAGCCAAACAGAATTCTAACCAAGAACATGGGAATTATTTTTCTATACAGGCATTTAATTATTTGTAGAAATATCCTATTGAACTGTGCAGTCACATTGGTACCAATGATTAAAGGAGACACATTAATTGAGGATTAAAGGTCCTAAATACTTCCGAGTTTAACTTTATAGCAAATTATTCTGACTCTCCACACCCCCAATCTCTTACTGTACTGTAAAGATATGACAATCATATATCTTTAAAAACTTAGGATAGACACAACTTCCCATATTCTGGCTACCAGCCCTCAAATTATATTCTTATAAATAGATGGTCTGATTTTTGTCTCAGTAATCATAATTAATATAACCACAGAATGATGATATAGGGGTTAACACATACTACCTGGCAGATATTTTGCATACAGCCATAGACCTCAGAGATATTCCAGTCCACCACAATAAAACAAATATCACAATAAAGCAACTCACACAAAGTTTTTGGTTTCCCAGTGCACATAAAAGTTGTATTTACACTATCCTGGTAGCTTATCAAGTGTGCAGCAGCATTATGTCTTAAAAAACAATGTCCATACCTTAATTTTAAATACTTTATTGCTAAAAAATGCTAACCATCATCTGAGCCTTCAGTGAGCTGCAGTAGTAATATCGAAGATCACTGATCACAGATCGCCATAACAAGTATAGTAATAATGAAAAAGTCTGAAATACTGTGAGAATTACCAAAATGTGACAGACCACAAAGTGAGTAAATGCTGCTGCAAAAATGACGCCAATAGACTTGCTCGACACAAGGCTGCCACAAACCTTCAATTTGTAAAAGGTAGTATCTGCAAAATGCAACAAAGCAAGATATGTGTGTATATTAATTTACCTATTCCACCTACAACTCTATCAAGTAGGTACTATTATTATCCCCCCTGGATAGATGAGAAAACTGAGAAAGTGTGAGAAGCCAGGACTCCAAGACATATAGTTTAGTTCCAGAACTCATGCTCCTTAAGACTCGTCTCTCCTCTCCAAGGATGTACTTAAGAAGAAGTTGGTGGAAAGTTATTGAACATATTTGTTCCAGTAACTATAATCCATCTATTAGTAATACACAGACAATATATTTAGCTTAAGACTGTTAATGTTTCAACTCCATACTATCAGGAAGCTTTCAAGTTTTAACAGAAATTGATATTTGGTTTTGGTTTTAAAGTTAACAGCCAAGTTATATCTCAATTATGTTTAACCCTTTAACTATGGAGTTTACTCAGAATCTACAACACTGAAGGGTTAATCAAGAACAATTTAAAGATTAGGGGATAATTTTTTTTAAAAAAGCATTAACACAGCAGGCCTGAAATAGCTATCCTTAGAAAAGCCTGCCTACAAAGTTGGCCTTTGGCTGGTGTCTGGGAACTTGGATTTTAGGAGGGTACCTCACTGTGCCTGAACTGCTTAAGCAACCCAAATGGTTGATTTATACTGAACACCTGCTTTCCTTTTGGGACTCTGGAATTTGGCTAAGTGCAAGGTAGAGAGTGCTTACAGGACAAGACCCCAGTAAAAACTTTGGGCGCCGAGTCTCTAACAAGCTTCCCTGGCAGACATTTCACATGTGTTGTCACAATTTGTTGCTGGAGGAATTAAGCACACCTTGTAGGATCGCACTGGGAGAAGTCTCTGGAAGTCTGGGCCTAGTTTCCTCTGAATTTGGCCCCATGTGCCTTCTTCCTTTGCTGATTTTGCTTTGGCTCCTCTGTTGTAATAAACCGTATCTGTGAGGACAGCTACATGCTGTGCCCTCCAAGCACATCGCCAAAGCCAGGGGTGACCCTATAACCTGCCAACACAATGCATACTTTCTTTGCATATCCTTGAGAATAAAAGCATGTTGATAAGTACATAATTCATGCTGGGATTTGCACAAGTAAATTAAATATATATTTACAATATCCAAAGTTTCAGTAATTCTTAATAGAGGCAGTTGAAAATAAAATCTTGAGAACTATAGAGAAAGGAAAATTTTAAAGTTTCTTGCTCAGACGATATGTTATTTTACTTTTAGTTTTCTACTAACTTCTAAACATTAAATTGATTTTTTCTAAAGAATTTTCTCCGAAATACATGTAAGCAGCAATAAAGTGGAAAGAAACACGGGGTGGATTAAAATTTCCAAAAATGGCCCCAACAAGAGGTAGAGTTCATGGCCCCATCCTCAAAACTTTGTAATTGTCTCTACCAATAAACATAAAAGAAGTGACTACGACTTCTGAGACCAGGTCACAGAAATGCCTTGTTTTCTTGGAACCCAATCACCACACGGTGAGAAAGGCCAAAAAAGAACTATGTGGAGGAGAACCTCGGCTGCAGCTCAATTTCCCAAGCACGTGAGTGAGTCATCTTGAAAGGGCATCCTTTGGTACCTCCCCCTATCCCTGCAATTAGGCCAACAACAGGCACTGCGTGAAACAGAAACAAGTCATGAGGCCTAGCCAAATTATCCCAGATTTGTGAGCAAAATAAATGACTGCTATTTTAAGGCAGATTACACAGGTTTGTTATATAGCAACACATTATTGATATAGTACATCATATTATCTAAGAAAACCACCACTTTTACTTCTGGTGTGACTTAAATAAACTGAAATATCCAGTTTTAAGATAAATAAGTACTAGGAATGTAATGTACAACATGCTACATATAACTAACACTGCTGTATGTTATATATGAAAGTGGCTAAGAAAGTAACCTTAAGAGTTCTTATCACACAAATTTTTTTTTCTATTTCTTTGATTTTGTATCTAAATGACATAATGGATGCTCACTAAACAGACTGTGATAAACTTTTATGATGTATTAATAGTAAAGTCAATCACACCCATAACTTAAACAGTACAGTCTTCTGTATCTCAATAAAACTGGAAGAAAAAAAATAAACTTAAATATCTGACAATTTTTCCCTCAAAGTGTTCTCAATAATAAATGCTATCTACAGGGTATTTTAAGGCAGGGTTTACTATTTTTGTTACTGTTGTGCTTTATCTTTCAAGGCAGAGTCAAATCTAGAAGAACCTACAGACTATTAAACGCCTTACTACCAATCCATTCCCATCATGAACTTAAGGAATTTTGTTCTATTATTTTAAAGGGTTTACAACACTCATTCCCACCCCCACCCTACCTTTCTTTTTAAAAATTTTATTGTTCTTGTTTTGTATGTAAACCACAAGTTGCCTTTTATCAGGGTCAGCTAAAGCTCAATTTCAAGTACTACTGAACCAGAGATTCAATTGAAATCAATGTGAATTATGTTAATTAAACAAAGAAAGGATCTAATGCTATTTCCCACTTAGATTATAAATATGTTTATCAGATTATACATCCCTCATTGCTTAGTACAATGGATATTCTCTTCTTTAAACAAACCAACATGACTGAGATCTGGAAATATGGTCATAACAAAAACACCAGCACAACATAATTTGGGAAGACTTTTGACCATAATTATAGACTCCAGTATTTTAAAACCATGCCTACCAACAAAATCCATGAAATATATTCCCATCTTTCTAATAAGGAAATGGAGTCTAATGAAAGCTCTCTTAATTATGAGCCTATACATGTGCTTATTCCATAAAATAAAAAATAAATATGCTATGGAGATGAAAGAAAATTTTCAATTCAGTTTGATGACATTCAACAAATGGGACTAGGACAACTGGATATCCACATTAAAAAAAAAAAAGAACTTGGATCCATACCTCACACCACAAAGATTAACTCAAAGTAGATTATACATTGACTTAAATGTAAGAGCTAAAACTATAAGACTCAAAACAGGACTAAATCTTTGTAACTGAGGCTTAGGCAATGATTTCTCAGAAAAATCACCAAAGCCAAAAGCAACAGAAGACTGATAAATTGGATTTCATCTAACTTAAAATTTGCATGCTTCTCAGGACACTATAAAGGAAGTAAAAGGACAACCCACAGACTTGAAGAAAAATTTCTAAGTCATATTATCTGATAAGCTGTATCCAGAAGACATAAAATCACCCTTACAACTAAATAATAAGATTAAAATATCCATCTAAAAAAATGTGCAAAGAATGTGAACACTTTTCCAGAAGTGCAAATGAAAATCACTGTGAGACACCACTAGAACGGCTACAATCAAAAAGACAATCACAAATGGTGGTGAGGACGTGGGGCAAATAGAACCTTTATGCATTATGAATAGAATATAAACTGGTGTGGCTGTTGTGAAAAGTAGTCTAGCATTTTCTCAAAAAGTTAAACAGAGAGTTACCCTAAGCCAGTAACTCCACTCCTAGGTATGTACTTAATAGAAATGAAAATAAGCATCCACACAAAAACATCATACACAAATGTTCAGAGAGGCATTATTGATAATGGTCAAAAACTGAAAACAAGCCAACTGTTGTATATCATAAACAAAATGCAGCATATCATTCAAAAGAATATTATTCAACAATAAAAAGGAATTCGGTCCTGATTCATGCTACAACATAGATCAACCCTGAAAACATTATACTAAGTGAAAGAAGCCTGTCACAAAATACCAGATAGTATATGATCCTAAATATATAAAAGGTCCAGAATAGGCAAGTCTGTGCTGTGGCATGTGTACTCAAGTCATGTTTGACTCTGTGACCTGATGGATGGTAGCCTGCCAGGCTCCTCTGTCCATGGAATTTTCTAGGCAAAAGTAATGGAATGGGTTGCTATATCCTACTACAGGAGATGTTCCCAACCAGGAGGTCGAACCTACCTCTCCTGAATTGGCAGGTGCATTCTTTACCACTGTACCACTTGGGAAGCCCCATAGGCAAGTTTAAGACAGAAAATAGATTAGTAGTTGCCAGGAATTAGAGGAGAGGCAGGAGCAAGGGTGAGTGAGGGAAAGAGGTATAGGGATTGAACTCTTCATAGGTCTGGTGTTTCTTTGTTGGGGGGCGGTGATAAAGATGGACTAAAATTAGATTATAGTGATGGCTGTAAAACTTTGTAAACATACCAAAAAACATTAAAGCATAAACTTTAAATGAGCGAATTTTATGATGCATGTGAGAGTCGGACCATAAAGAAGGCTGAGTGCCGAAGAATTCATGCTTTTGAACTGTGGTATTGGAGAAGACTCGAGAGTCTCTTGCACTGCAAGGAGATCCAACCAGTCCATCCTAAAGGAGATCAGTCCTGGGTGTTCACTGGAAGGACTGATGCTGAAGCTGAAACTCCAATACTTTGGCCACCTGATGCAAAGAACTGACTCACTGGAAAAGACCCTGATGCTGGGAAAGACTGAGGGCAGGAGGAGAAGTGGATGACAGAAGATGGTTGGATGGCATCACCAACTCAATGGACATGGGTTGAGCAAACTCAGGGAGATGCAGAAGGATAGGAAAGCCTGACGTACTGCAGTCCATGGGGTCGCAAAAAGTCGGACACGACTGAGCGACTGAACAACAAGAAAATCTCATTAAAAAAAAGTCTGATAAATTAATGAATGCTGAGATGTAAAGAAAAAGTCTACACAGAAAATTATTCTAAGGAAAGAATCTGGGATCCAAGGATAACTTAAAGATATGTCTACTTTAAAAGTATCTAGGTGGCACAGTGGTAAAGAATGTCTGCCAATGCAGGAGATGCAAGAGACGTGGGTTTGATCCCTGGGTTGGGAAGATCCCCTAGAGTACGAAATGGCAACCCACTCCAGTATTCTTGTCTGGAAAATTCCATGGACAGAGGAGCCTGGCAGGCTACAGTCCACGAGGTCGCAGCATCAGACATCACTGAGCACACAGCACATGACATGGTCAGACAACTCAGTTCTAAAATTATAATCTAGAGTTGTGAAGTCCAGTCTGGAAGCCACTAGTCACATGTAGCTATTCAGCAGCTGAATGTGGCTAGTTCAAAGTATAAAACATACCCAGGATAGTAATGACTTAGTGCTAAGGGAGGAGGAGAGGGTAAATGAAATATTTCATTAGTGAATGAATTTTTATATTGATTACATGTTGAAATGATATTATTTTGGATATAATGAGTTAAATAAAATACATTATTAATTTCCCTTGCTTGTGTGAGTTGTGACTTCTGGTCATATCACCTAATCTTGATGAACTGGTCAAGCCCTCTGCTTTAGGGGTCTCCCAGATTATCTTCACGCTGCTCCCTCCCCTCACTCCTTACTTCCTCTGCAGTTCCCCATGAATGGAACACTGCTGTCTCTACCTATGGTTCAAAGGAAGAATGAAGTTATATAAGCTAACACAACTTACCTGAAAATCCCAATAACCAAGGAATGCCCAAACTTTGCTACACATTAGAATCAAGCTGGGAGCTGCAAAATCCAGTGCCTAGATTGACACACCACAGCAACTACAAGAATGTCTGGGAATAGGAATCATGCATCAGAAGTGTTAAAGGCCCCCCTGGTGGTTCTAACGTGCAGCAAAGTTTGGGAATCAATGCACTAATCATTCAGGCAGGTGGGAAGCTTTAGGGAATGAGAATTAAAAGGAAAGACTCAGAAAACTGGAAGAAGATTAAAACCCAATCTCTGCATACTAATTCAACCCCAAACAAGGAAGGTACCAAATTATCTATATTCTTTTTTTGGCCATGTCTATTTGGAGTCTCAGATGAAAGTATCTTTTCCAGAGTAGCTGATTCCAAAATTTTATTAACCCACCAGGGCAGAATAATCCCCCAAAGTAACTATAACAATTTATATTCCCATCAGTTCTCAAAATTATACCAACATGCCATTTGGCAGCTTTAAAATTTATGCCCTCCTAGAGAGGTTTTTGTTTTTTTTTTCCAAACTTACCAATTATTTAGGACTAATTAATGCTTGGTACCAGAGAAGGCAATGGCACTAAGAGCACTACAAACACTAATTCATTTAAGTTTCACACTACCAGTAACAGTACAGATACTATTATTATCCCATTTTATATAGGAGAAAACCAAAGCAAAGAGGGTAAATATACTTGCTCAAATGGTGGAGCAAAGATGCAAACTCAGACAGTCTGGCTCTGAAGTCCATGCTCTTAAATATAATGTAATGCTGCCTCTCATTATTAGTTAAAAACTAGTATCTTAATCATAGATTGACTGATTAGCCAAAATTAATTTACAAGGATGAGTCACATGGCTAACTAAAAAATCATACATATAGTGGAAATACTAAACCATGAACTATTACAAATTATGTATTAAAAAAAATGCATTCAAAATTCTCAACTACCCTGCTACGTGGCAGGCAATGTTCTAGACACTGAGGATACATCGCTGTTATGGAGTAAATGCCTATGCATCATCCCCTAATTCAAACAATGAAACCCTAACCCCAGTGGGGCTGTATTTGGAATAAGGGAAGTAAATTAACGTTAAATAAGGTCTTAAGGATGGGGCCCCAATCCATTAAGTGTCCTCTTAAGAAGAGACATGAGCGTTCTCATTCATGCTCACTTTCAGTGTGTACACACCAAGGGAAGGTCATGTAAGGACACAGTGAGAGGGTGGCTGCCTACAAACCAGGAAGAGTCCTCGCCAGAAACTATATCCATAGGAACCTTGATCTTGGACTTCTAGCCTTCAAAACTGAAGAAAATATATTTCTGCTGTTGAAGTCACCCGGTCTGTGGTGTTTTTGTTATGGCAGTGCAAGCATTCTAATACAAGTAGTAGATAAGACAAAGTATTCAAGGAGATTATAGTCAGGTGTAGACGGACAATAAACAAGATACCATGTAAATATGGCTAATGATGCAAGGCCAAGAAGAAAAAGGAAACTAATGGGAGGGTAAGATTATTTTAGATAGAGTGGTCAGTAAGGTCTCTCCAAAGAGAGTTCATGAGGGTGGAAATTTGAAAAAAAGTAAGGGAGTAAATCCCAAAGTCTGGAAGAAATGCCTTCTAGGCAGAGGGGAAAGCAAATACAAATCCCTGAAGCAGAAAATGCTTGGCCTGAGAAAAAGAAAACAGGCCAATGTTGTTAGAACAGTGTAATCAAGCAAGATGAAGTGAGGGAGTAGTGATGGCTCAAATGCCATTCAGTTCAATTCAGTCACTCAGTCGTGTCCGACTCTTTGCGACCCCATGAATCGCAGCACGCCAGGCCTCCCTGCCCATTGCCAACTTCTGGAGTTCACTCAGACTCACGTCCATCGAGTCAGTGATGCCATCCAGCCATCTTATCCTCTGTTGTCCCCTTCTCTTCCTGCCCCCTACCCCTCCCAGCATCAGAGTCTTTTCCAATGAGTCAACTCTTCGCATGAGGTGGCCAAAGTACTAGAGTTTCAGCTTTAGCATCATTCCCTCCAAAGAAATCCCAGGACTGATCTTCAGAATGGACTGGTACGCCATTAAGTTATGGTAAGTCATTTAGATTCCATTCCAGGGAAGTGGGAAACCATTAAGAGGATTTGAGCAGGCAAGTGACATGGCCTGATTTACACTTAAATTGTTTAAAAATACAGAGTTCACATAGAGTACATAAATAATTTGAGGGATATATCTGTACATAAAAAGCTTGAACAGTGAAATTCTTTCTGGGAAAAATTAAAAAGCCAAACTCCATTTATTTGATCCATGTTATCCACTCTAAACTGAAATACAGGTCCATTAAGCTGGGCTAAAACAAACAGGTAGCAAGTACTGACTTAACTGTACAAATTTCTAGACTAAAGTTTTTCTAATTTGAATTGTAACTTACTCAAAAGATAGAGCATCAAAAATGTTCTTCTTGGGTAGCTAAATGGTGAACTACTGAAAGAGGCTAGGCTGCTCTGTTTTACATAAAGTACTGAATGGGCTTCCCTGGTGACTCAGACTGTAAAGAATCTGCCGGCCATGAAGAAGACCCAGGTTTGATCCCTCGGTCAGGAAGATACCCTGGAGAAGGGAATGGCAACCTACTCCAGTATTCTTGCCTGGAGAATTCCATGATTTGCAGAGATGATCCAATAGTCTAAACACTATCAGTTCTCCCTCAATTTTCTAGAGAAGGCATTCCCTATAATACCTATC
Source organism: Budorcas taxicolor (assembly GCF_023091745.1). NCBI lineage: Eukaryota > Metazoa > Chordata > Mammalia > Artiodactyla > Bovidae > Budorcas > Budorcas taxicolor. Next base: position 94,730,464 of record NC_068912.1, read on the forward strand.
TACTCACACTGAGCTTAACGTTTTTTACTGGTTATCTGTATATAAGCTTTTGGTTAATTGTAGGTGCCCTAATCCACGCATGTAATTTCACAATAAAGAAAACACAAAATAAAAACCTTACCCCCCTTATGCCTCCAACCCTATTTTCCCTTTAGAATACATTCTGATCAACAAAAACAGATGGGAAATTTAGAAACATATATAGAAAATCAGGCATAGTCATCAAAAATACCTAGAAAATGAACACGAGTCCTTAAGTTTTGACACTTTAATAGCCTCAAAAGAAAATACTTCCCCTCACCCCTACACTTACAAGCTTAATAGCCATACCATCTAAGCAGAAATGCATTTTTCTATACTGTTGTGTCATTAACAATGCTAGGAAAATAGTGTTATTAGGCAAACAAGTATATACAACTGAATACGTAAAATAGACCAAATAATTAAACATTTCCAAACCTGGTTGCTGAATTTACTGCCCACCTGCTTTTAGCCACTGGCTAGAAATACAGAGGTGCAGTCAATGGTAAAAAAAAGAGTGTATTTTTTAATACTTATTTTCAAATACTAAAATTTTTATTTCTCAAAATATGCAATCAAGTACATTTTTAGGTTGAATACACCAAATTTTTTTAGAAAAGCAGGCAATATCCATGAACTTGTTAACCAATCACAATAGCCAAAAATATTTACTCTATGAATAAAGAATAGCAGTTTATTAATGTAATTCAGTACTAGAAAAAAATGTGTAAAAAAACAATTTTATCTCCATTATACTCTTCATTATGGATGAACAAAATAACTCTGCTAAAATTCAATTCCTTTTTTCCTAAGAAAGTCTTTTTTGTGAAAGATTTTGCAAAATATGTCTGTGTTTCAAGCAGTGATAATGGAAAGGGTGAGTCATTCAAATGTGCTCCCTTCCTTCCCAGCCACCATCACAAATGACTTCATCAAAAACAGGCACAGGTTAGCAAGTAACATCCAAACACAACAGTTTTTCAACAGTAACAGGAACCCCAAAATAGAACTTAAATTTACTTTAGAAAGGTACTATATTTCAAAACTGAGTATTTTGGTTACGAGAGAAAAATGCCATTACATTTAAATCCCATTAAATGAAAATAATCAAAAATAAAATTTACTTACTTTAGCGATCTGCAGCAACACAATGCAGTGTTTAATTGATTCTACCATGCTCTACAAAAACAAAATACTGATTTTAGGATCTTGCCCCCAATAAAATGGCCATGTAATGTTAAAGCTTAAAATATAAAAATCAGTTCAAATACACAGGACTTTAAGTCTTCTCTACATAAGAAATACCCTCTCTAGATTTCGAGTGGGTTCTAATATATGTGTGTGTGTGTGTCCCCGTCTAACTCTTTGCGACCCTCTAGCCATGGGATTCTCTAGGGAAGAATACTGGAGTGGGTTGCTGTTTCCTTCTCCAGGGGATCTTCTGGACAGACTCAGGGATCCAACATAGGTCTCCTGTATTGCAGGCAGATTCTTCACTGTCTGAGACACCAGGGAATATGCTGACAGTGTCAAATGAAATTATTATTAGCAATTCTATGAATCATTTGGGAATGCCAAAAAATTGTTAATTTACACTGAATAACATCTAAGTATGGGACTGGTGGTGTAATGGATAATGCATCTGACTATGGACCAGACGATTCTGAATAACATCTAAAGGGTTTTTTAACGTTTCTAACAACAGGATATGAATCTGATTAATTTCCAAATTCTTAGATTAACAGCAGGCTATCTCAATGTAAATTCTCAAAATGTCTACTCAAGAGTTTCATGGAATTATGGAGAATAAAGGATCCTATGAAAATATTGGTGAACCTACAATACTACTATTTTTGTATCTAAAATGCTTTTATCAAAATAGAAGTTTTATTAGCAGTCTAGTACATAACGTCAGAAGGCCAGTATATCAGAAAACTCAAATATACATTGTGTGTGGTGCTGGAGAAGACTCTTGAGAGTCCCTTGGACTGCAAGGAGATCCAACCAGTCCATGCTGAAGGAGATCAGCCCTGGGATTTCTTTGGAGGGAATGATGCTGAAGCTGAAACTCCAGTACTTTGGCCACCTCATGCGAAGAGTTGACTCACTGGAAAAGACTCTGATGCTGGGAGGGATTGGGGGCAGGAGGAGAAGGGGCCGACAGAGGATGAGATGGCTGGATGGCCTCACTGACTCGATGGACGTGCGTCTGAGTGAACTCTGGGTGTTGGTGACGGACAGGGAGGCCTGGCGTGCTGCAATTCATGGGGTCGCAAAGAGTCGGACACGACTGAGTGACTGAATTGAACTGAACACCTTTTATACAAGGATCTCAAAAAGACAAGACCAGAAACATAAAATGGCATCTGAAGTCAATTCAATTAAAGGGATTATTCTATTCATTTAAATTCCTTTAGAAAATAACACAATTCTTAAACTCTTGTAAAAATTCATAAAAATTAAAACCTCAATTGCTCTTATTAATAGTAGCAGCTTAAAACAGAAACATTTTAAAGCACTTTCTAATGCAAAGCCAGAGTTAATCAAACATAACTTACATTTGTTGTCTCTTTGAGGGTTTCAATTTTCTGCAAAAGATAAGTTTAAATAAATTGTCAGAAACACAAGGAGATATCATTGCTTTTTTTTTTACTGGTTAGTCATTTAAAGAATTTTACTAAAAATGTACTCATTATCTAAGTGAGTTCAGGCAGGTTGCAGAGTGCTTTTAGTTGTACTTCTTAATTTAAATCAAACATTTAAATAAAAAATTCAGACACTTTATGGACTACATCCTCAAATAAAATTCATGTGAGTCAATTCAAGATTTGTAAGAATAATATAAAACATTCTTACTCCTTACTTGAAAGCAAGTTTTGTCTTTTCTATAGGATACATTATGTGATTTTAAAATGCTTATTTTAGAATCACTTTAAACTTTGCAAAGCTGCTTAAAAATGACATGAAACTAAATTCCAAAACTAAGAAGGTGAGCTAAACATGACTCACTACTATTACCAAGTATAAAAGAGCCAAATGCAAGGCTATGGTTAACTGAAATGCAAAAACATAAATGATGGTGCATCAGGAAATCTAGTCAAGGAAAAAGAAAACATTAATTGAAAAAATAATATTCAAACTACAAAGTGGTTGTCAGAAACCCAAAGGGAGGAACTATCATTAAAGCAACATTCATTTTGTGTCCTCATCTGTGGCTTCTGGTTTATTTTGAAAATTTTACCAGTTGCCTTATTAATATCTGAAGTGACCACATGTAAATCTAATAAATTTCTACCTTCAACATATGATCCCTCAACAGAAAGAACTTATTCCTAGGAAGGTGGTACTTACAAAAAGGGTATCATAATAAAAATTTCAGTTATTCTTTTGTTCAATTATGAAACCACACCAGAAATGCACCAAAAAACTCCCCTTAAAACCTATATGGCACATTGTAAGAGGTCAACAGTAAAGTAGTCAAAACACTGAGGTCCTTCTATTACTTCTCCAAAAGGCTCCTTGTTTAAAAATTTTTAAAGTCAAAATCATGATTATGGAAGTTACCTTTCTCTGTTCATCATCTTTGCAGTTTTGAAGTTTGTCATCAAAAAGCTACAGGATTAAAAAAAGAAAAGATTATAGTATCAAGCTGCTTTACTACATTGTATATGTTTACTCAACCAAGAAAAACAACCATATCTCTTCCAGGGATGGTTTATACATGGATTAAAAGTATAATGTTTCTTAAAATACAAGATAACATGTATTTTTCCAAGGTATTGTTATCAAGTCAAATTCTACTGAACTATCTTAAACAGTCAAGATCAATTACTCTGGTAGCATTACAAAGCAAAAGAAAATATATGACTTTAAGAACTTGAAATGTCAGTTTGAACCTGTTTTTTTCTGCCTTGCCTTTCAAGTTTATCAACATTTCTTTTTCTTTCCAGGACCTTTGCTAGTAATTAATTTTAAAGTGGGAATTGAAGGAGACAATTTTAGTTATGATAAAGGATGTAAAGGAATAAACTCTTCCAAAATCCTAACTCACCCAAATAAAAAAATGCCTTAGAAACTAAACCACTTAAAATTTACCAGTTTCAGAGAACTTTTAAACAAAATATGAAACTAACCTTGTTTTATTTCCTTCTAATTATGTTTAGGTTAGTTTTAAAAATTGCTGAAGGATTAGTAAGCATTGTCAAGTAACATTCAGTTCAGTTACTCAGTCGTGTCCGACTCTGTGCGACCCCATGAACACCAGGCTTCCCTGTCCATCACCAACTCCTGGAACTTGCTCAAACTCATGTCCATGGAGTCGGTAACATTAAGTAACTGTTTTACTCAAAATCAAGCTCTGGAACATTTACTACTTTGTATCAATTCAATATATAATCGAATACCATACCTTCAACTGTTCTATCAAGATTTGTAGGTATGCATCAGCCTCTGTAAGTTTCTTATCAAAGTCCTGGACACTAGGAACAAATCCTGAATCCAAACCCTAGAGGGGAAAAAAAAATTGCAATAAATTCCAGCAACATCTAATAGTACAAAAGATCATCCTTCATACGTTGACACTTCACTTTTCTAAATTAAAAATAGTCTTTTACATAAATAATAGGTCTATTTAAATTATCTAAATTCTCCAGGAATAGTTGGTACATCAATCTCCTTCATGAACTTCTAGCACTATTCCTTTCTCATCAATTATATGTGCTGCTGTTCAAATTAGGATTTATCCTGCTTTTTCAGAATAATTTTCTTCTCTCCCAAAAGCCCCATACTGGGTTCCAGAGCAACAATAATTTAGCTAAAGGAACATGCACAAAACAACCTAGATTATCCTATTTCCCCCCTATTTTTTGTTCAGTTCAATCCTCTAGTCCCCTAATCTCAACTTTATATTCTCATTGTTCTCCTGTTCCCTAAATTACCCCCATTAGATCAGATGTTTTCCTCCTCCTCCTCCCTTATTTAAAAAAAGAAGGAAAACTCAAAATTCTCACCTCTTCTAAGAGGGCCCTCCCTAAGTGAAAGTGACAACACTTCTGTCTTCTGTTCCCTACTCATTTTTCTCCCTTGGCATGAACACTACACTCGCGACATAGTTTAAATGTTTATTTATTTAGAAGGCCCACTTATTTCTCAGTTTTACAATCCAGAATGTGCATGTCCTACTTTTTGTACACTAAAAATTTTAAGCTCCAAGAGTATAAGATTCCTATGCTTTAATTCTACTCAAAAGAAAGTTTTGAGTTAATCATCTTTGACTGAAAAATACATTAATCTTGGTTGTAAAAGACAAAACAGTCTGAGATCAAAAAAGGCTATCATCTTGCCATATTTGTATGACTAGAAGTCATGCAGTTAAACAGGGAAATAAGGGTCAGGAACCAATAAAGTCACAATCCCAACCCAACCACAAAACTCTGCACTAAAAGTGCTCCAATATAACATACTTGACCTTCAACTGTTTTTTGTTCCCCTCCCTTTTGCCAAAAAACTGCTTATCATTTCACAGTCTCAATTTTAGTCAGTTGAGGCCAGAGTTCATTTTATATTAACCCAACACCTCATCGCATCATTGCCTAACACTGTCATTAGCAAAGCATTTTCTCCGCCATGATCTCAAACATCAGACTGACACAGTATAGCATTGTGGAAACAACAATGGGTTGGCAAACCTGGTTTCTAGTTACAGCTCAGCCACTAACAAGATACTGTGTTTCTCTAAGCTATTTTCTTACCTGCCAAATATAGGCTCCTCCTCCTACTATTATTAATGTGGCAGCCATGACATCCACTAAAGACTATAATTACTATCAATAACTACTGTTACTACTGCTGTTCTTCCCAAACTAAAATTTAAATTCGTAAACAAAGCATTAAAAACCTAACTCTTATTAAGATCATGGGAAAAACAACTAATCTTGTAATTCATTTTCTTTTTCAAATTCAAAGGCAACAAAAACTGCCTTTTTTTTTTTTACATACACACTAAGCAACTATTTGAAATGAGTACTGAAAATAAGAGATGTCATGTAAAAACAGAGTTTAAGAAAGAAAAATAATAAGCAATGTATGTAAAATCCAGATATATTTATAAAATTGTAAACACCTTCATTTTTAAAGATAACCCCAAAGACACTGTTTAAGAAACACTTCCTTCCTATGTAGAATATGATAATAAAAGATGTGGGAAAGAAAGGATAAATCTGTCACATTCCAGAGATACTACAGTATTGTACTGAGAAAGTAGAGAGTGATTCCCTTCAATGTAACTACACCACAGGAAAACAGGAAGGACTGCTTGGCTTACTTCTTGTTTCAAAAGCAATATAACTATCAATAACTTAACTATAGAACCTCATTAAAATCAGTTAAATACATTATTCTTGCTAAATATTAAAAAAATCTAATTAACATAATCTTCTAGACAAATCACTATTTGATTAAAAATCCCCCAATAAATAAATGGAAAAACTCAGATTTAAATTACTATGATCTGAAAGCTACCTACATTAAGTCTTAAAAACAACTCTCTGATTTTACTATTAATATAATCATGCGAACCTCACTGTGGCTCTTTTCTCAGACCTGCCTCTCCCTAGACAGTCTTCCACAACATTCCTTTACCCTTAAAACCCCCAACATTGTAATATCCGAGTCAAAGATCTACTCAACAATCCACTTTTCTCTATGCACTGTATAATGGGAAGTGTGTAACAATAGTTATTAGTCTAAAATCCCAGAACTGGCCTAAACGCTCTTGCACAGTAAATTCATAAATCTTTGGTATACCTTAAAATAAAATCTACATATATAGTTTCCCATCTGCAATAAATAAAATAACATGTACACATTGATTTAATAATGTGGACAAGCAATTGCTAGTAATTAAGCTGTTTTCTCAAATCTTTTAAGAATAATGTGCTAGAGGAAAATATATGTTTTCACTACATACTGTGATTCAGGACACAGAATTAAAGCCATGTAGTCTGACCTCCCACTCAACAGCAGTTACTTTTATAATGTTCTTAAAAGTCGTCTAGTCTGAGTATCTTAAGAGAAAAGGAACTTATTACCTTCTAACATAAATGATTTCATAAAATCCCTTTATTCCTTTTTTCATTCAACATTTAAAATATAAGGTATTACACTTATTCATATCCTTTTTAATGGACTTGTGTTTTTAAAAAGGTCATAAAAATAGAATATAGTCCTTTACCATGTCGAGAGTGGTCTGTCTTCTTTTGAATAGAACTCAGAACAGGCAGACCATTTAAAACTCTATGACTTCATACTTCCTACAGTGACATCTTAGCTCTTGGGAACAAGCAGGTTGGGACTTAAACAGACTCTGTACTTGCCTTTTAATCTAACACTTATCACATTTTATCATATCTAAATATTTACTTGACTGATTTCCCTGAAGGATTATAAACTCCACTAGGGCAGAAACTACCGTTCATTCAGCACTGTGCCGCTCCACCCCCCAACTCCAGGCTAGCTCACTGCTGAGCAATCGTGGTTGCACTGATGGCAGCTTCCGGCAATGCTGATGCCATGATGCCAGTCTTTTCCACACACGGCTTCCTACATCTCCCCTGCCTTGCATTTTCTTTCTCCTTCTACTCCCTCAGTCCTTTCTTGTCTTTCTTTCCTTTTCTTTTTTCCTTCAGTAGTAAGTGGTTATACTGCATTTTTGGCAGTCAGGACCAAAAGAGGTGGTTGCTCCTTAATTTACCACATTGATGAGCTATAGTTCTAAAGATGATTTCTGTATGAATTCATTTAAAGTTTAAAATAAAACTATTATACAGAAATAGCGACAAAATGGTTTGTAATATAAAATAAGCTAAACTAGAAGAAACTCAATAGAAATTATACCTAAATCTAACCATAAAATAATCTATGTAAAGAAAAAAAACCCACTTATGTGGCAAATGTGGTTAAAAAATAAAAAAAGTCCCTAGTCTTCAAGATTAACTTGCTAATTAAAGAAAGCTAAAGTACATGTATAAAGTTAACAGTAACACAATTCTCTATCAACCAAGATCTACATGCCCAGATTAAAAATACATATATAAAAAGGCAGACATCTGGCCCAATTTAAGGGGAATTCCAAAAATAATATCTAAAATGACAGAAGAATATTAAACTGCCTCAAAACTGTATGTTAAGTACCTCCCTACTATCTTTCTAATATTTATGTTGAACATTATCACTTTACTCAGAAGGTACTTCTAACACATCAGCAAAATTAAATTTCTATTAATAACTCTAATAGGGACATTAAACATTGTACTTTATACATATACATAACTGAATACTTCAATGCCATTAGAAAGAAGAGTATTATAAACGATGGCTTTAATACTTTCTGAAGTACACAGGAACTGTACTTCTTATGTAGCTGCTTTGGAGAGACACTTAGTAAAATAGAACAAGAGGCAATTTTTGAGGCAAAGAGTAAAAGCTTTTAAAGTAATTCCTGCCGATAGAGGAAGAGTAATGAATAGTGGAGGTAAAGGTGGGAAAAGGTGGTTTAAGGTCTTCTTGAGGTCAGAATCAGGAAATAAGAAAGTTATGAGTAATTTAGGGAACTGAGAAGAATAATGCAGAACAGGAAGGGCTATGACTGAATGACACTGTAAAAATAAATTCACAAATGAGTAATTATTTTCATATCAAATCTTATTTCAGAGCAAAAACTTAAAGGACGAAGTACCTTATGCTCAGTGCTTTCTCTTATATAATATGTTGTGAAACGAGAAACACCAAAATTATTCCATGTGAGTCTCATAGGAAAGTTCAGAGTAACAAGAAAACAAAATAAGTGATCAGTAGCCGAACTGTAAAAGGGAATAACAGCTTAAAAATTTAACAAAGGAAAACCACCAAAGAAAACAAGACACCTAATGAAAAACAAATGGCATAAATCCAGACAAAAGGTGATTTTTAAAGGAAAATCAGCATAACAGTCCTTAAATAAAATAATAAAAACTTTGCAGAAATGTTGTTTTGATTAAATATGAGTATTTGGAAAGTTTATGTTCACAGTTAGCAATTTGAGATGACATGCACCACAGAAACGCTTTCAGCCAAATGAAAGAAGTATAGGGCATACTTACAATTGAATCACTTACAATTATTTTTGAAAATTCAAGAACTGGAGAGATACCAGAAGACTGGAAAAAAGCAAGTGTGGTACTGATCTTCCAAAAAGGTAAGGAAAAGAGAGAATAGAAAGTTACTATGCTGTGCGTGTGACATGAGTAATTAATTAAAGGAATAATAAGAGAAAAATCTGTAACCGTACAGAGGAAAAGTATCAATAGGTAAATGAGTAGCAAGTGGCAAGTTAAAAAATAAATAAATTTTAAAATTATGCCAAAATTTTTAATGGCTTTTCTGTTCCTTAGAAATTAGCAAATTAAGTTTTTGGAAAAATAACACCACTTTGTTTCCTTACCAAGTTACTCAAAAGTTGCTTTAATAATGAAAAAAGTATATTAGAGAAACCAGAAGTATTAGCAAGACCAAGATTTCATGTGGGGTATACTAATCGGTGCCTTCCTTGGTTTATTAAAAATTTGGAAACATTTATAATCTGCCATTTCTGTGGTTTACCCTCTTCGGCTAAAGGAAAACAGAATTTAGAGGTATAGAGAAGTTCTGAGAGTATGAATTTTTAACCCTAAAAAATACTCATATACTAATTTGTTTGGAGTAAAGATTTCCAATTCAAAAATACCCATAAAATTGAGCCTATTATTAAATTCTTTCCTCCAATGTAACTTTAGAACAGCATTTTCCATCTAAGTCAATGTTCTGATAGTCTAAGATTCCAAATTAGGTTCTCTTTTATCAACATGATAGTTATAGCTATTTTATCAACAACTGCTCGGTGCCCCAAGAATGCCCTGAACGGTGAAGCCTTTTTCCATAGTTTTAAACAAACAGTACTAGCCCCACAGATTCACCAGGGATGCACAGTACAGTAAGTCTTTTCAGAGTGCTAGATCTTCCGGCTAGATATTTTACTGTACGTCATTTCTTGTTTCATTACTATAACATAGTAAAATAGATAGATACTAACCCTATTTTATAAGTGCTTACCCAAATCATCCAGATGGGTTTTTAATTTGAGATTTCAACCCAGTCCTTTGATTTCAAACCCATTACATTTTTCTATTAAATCACAATGATATTTGAAAAGAACTCATAGCATATTAGACTAAAATTTAATCTAAAAATGTCTGCAGGAGCCTAGTGTACCCAAAATGAACACAAGCTTTAAAGTCAGACTTATCTAGTTTTAAAATCCTGGATCTGGAATTCCCTAATTACCTACATGATCTGGCTAAGGACACAAAAATAAACCTCTCAAGGTTGTTGGAGAGATGAAAGAATATACATAAAGTAACAAAATAGTTGGTGTTCTATTTCTTCTTCATAATGTGGAGCTGAAAATAACCAGGATTCAGCACTGTTTCCCAGACCCTAAACTAGGCCTATCATACAGAAAAGTTTCTCAATGAATATTTGACGGATTAAAAACAAAATAAATTAACAACTAGGTCATACACAAAACATATGCAACTCTAATAGAGAAGTATAATCGAGAAAAGGATACAAGCATAACTTAAACTGTATTTAACATTCCTTGAAAAAGAGGAAAATAAACATAAGCTGATGAACTGTGAAGAAAACAGATAATAGTAATTTAAAAAGTATGAGAAATAGACAAAACCAGTGCTAAAATACAGTCTTGGAAAACAGATCAGAAACAAAATTCCATATGAGATGTTCAGAAAAGTATCAGGTATTATGCCTGAACCACAAAAGGTAAATTGTGCTCAATTATTACCTTGGTAACAAAGAGTCAAACAATATAAAGAATCACTCTTTTCCATAAAATGAAAAGATTTTGAAAATATATTAGTTCTTTGAAAAATAAAATCACCTTTTAATTTATAAAGAAAATAACTTTTCTTAAAACAAACACAACAACAAATCTAAATTGCTCATATATTTGGGACAGAAAAGAGCTGCTTTGTCAAATAGGAATCAGGTACATACACCTTTGTCAAAATTCCTTAGCTTTATCGTGACTCTTAGCACAACTGCTTACTCTTCATGATCTCTCTTCATCTAATACCACCACTGTTGTGTAACATTTTGACTTACAGAACAAAATACTAATATTGATTGCATAAAGTGATTTGATTACTCAAACAACTGCACAAGAAAGGTTTGGGTTTGTACCATTTTCCTTTATTTAAATCACTGATACCTTATCTTTCCAAATGACTCTCTCAATTTATTCAATAAAGTCATATGAAAACTTATTGCCAAAGGAAACAGAACACACAAAAACCTGGAGTTTATAAACAGGGTGACCACTATCCCAGTTTGTCTGGAAGAGTCTCTTTTTATGCTTGTTGACTGAACAAAATTATCAGCAGCCTCCCTCACTCTCCAAGTGCTCCAGTTGGGACAATAAATTATATGTTCTCCCTCTCTACAAAGGTTGTAACTAGCATTATAGAGATATAAATGTCTGGGAGGCATACAGATTGCCTCAAGATTTCAGAATGCAGCAAATTATTTTAAAAAAAATTTTAATGAAATATGAGTTTACAGCTTCTGAACGTAGAAAGCAAATTATAAAAATAAAACAGACATCAAAATTCAGGCCAATTAATACTGGCTGAGTGATTACCTTATTCTAGACAAAGACATGAATAATAAGATGTTATATTTTTGAAAAGTTATTTTATTCTCACATACACACAGGTCTGAAATAAAACTCACAAGAAGCAGATGTTACACCTATGAAGTGAGATTGAGAAAGAGGCGCATCTGAGACAAAGACTTCTTAATTTTTACTTTATACATTCATGATGCCTGATTTTTAAAAAGTATTTAAATTCAAAAACTTTATGTAAAAAGTATTCAGAAACTGTACAGGTTATAAATATGTTTCAAAAATTTTATAACTTTTAGCTTGCAAAATCATCAGCATTATTATTTTAAAATTATCAAACCCTAAAATTTCTTGAGAGAGTAAACTTGGTAACACTAAAGCTGCTCAGGTACATCTTTTCAAGCCAAATAAAATAAAGCATAACAAATTTATAACATTATTTACAGGTAAAGTATAAACTAGCCCCCATGCAGGCATACACACGCTAAGAAGAAAAATGGCCAGTAAAACAAAGCAGAATACCTAATTTTTTCCCCACATCCTTCCTGCCAATTCCATGATCATGAGTCAACACTAAAGAAGTAAACTCATAAAAAATGAAAATATCTACTATATAAGTCCACACTATTTTTCACACATTAATCGCTGGTCAGGCTACTGACAATATCTTTCTGAAAATTAAAAGTCATAGGTTAAGTCATTCCAGGATCTTAAATAAGCTCTGAATTGCTTACTAGGATGGGATGCAAAAAATACATTCTTCCCCTTTCCAACCTCATATGACTGCCTGTCACTGAGCTTCCCAGAATTTTGGAAAGCAAATTCTCATGATTTTCAAGGGTCCACCAAAAATGGAAGTTTAACAAAGTCTCCTGGAAATCTGCTCTACATATAATGAGGAAAAATTCACATTAAATACATGAATTCATAAAACTGAATGCTTTAGTAGTTCAAGTTTTCAAATAACTACAGAAGTCTCATAATCATTCATAATACTTGTTGAAATTTGATTATGAAATGTTTATACAAAATCTAATATATTCCTTTAACAAAACTGATCACTCTGTATAGCAAAATACAACAAACTGAAATAAAACCACTACAGGAAGTTAAATGATAAACTAGTCAGGCCAACAGACAATCAGTGCTAAATGGCTTATCTCTCACACAAAACAAGCAAACAAAATAGAACGAAAATTACCCTGAATTGGAAACAATAGATTCTGTAACTGGTTTGGTGATTATTCCTTTAAAATTACATATGCCGAAGCAGTTTTTTTATATCTGATTTAGCTGCCAGTGAACATCAAACAGAAGGAAATAAGTTGTTTTCACTAAGGCTGTTAAAAGTGTAATACAAAATTACCCTGATTACCCTGTTGTCAGAAATCAATCAAAAAGGTCTAAAATATGACCAGAATAGACTCTGACAGGACAAGACTCTTTTTATCCTCCACTATATCCCCCAGGCTAGTGCTTGGTTTGTAGCAAGTGCTCAATAAAATTTTCGTAAATTAAGGAATTCTGAAAAGTGTCAACCTGTTAGGATTTAAACATAAAAAGCAATCAAAGAAGTTCTTGCAGATTATAAATCAGAGTACTCATGAAAAAAATCACAAATAACATCTAACTATTCTAAACAATTTATTATAAGTATGGATGCTGACAACTTTTAAGAATAATTGAAAGTTTTTAAGAGAAGAGAAATTAGATAGGAAAGACACCACCTAGGCAGTTCAAGAAGCAAGACCAGATGATAACAAGTAAAACAAACTTCTAAAACTTCATTCTTTCATGCCAAGTCTCATGAGCACAGTTTCATACATACTACTCTGGGTTTGGAATTCCGCATTACAATAATGATTTATTCACTGGATGTTTATGAGTATGACACTGTGCTGGATGCTCTGGACATGCCAGGATGAAGCAGACAGAGCTTGAAATCTGTAGTAGGAGATAAACATCTAACTACAAATAATGGCTCTGCAACACCTAACAGTTTCAAATCTGTAGTAGGAGATAAATATCTGTCTACAAATAACTGCTTCAAGCATGATAAACTTTATGAGAAAGGTACTAAGAAATTCAAAAGAGAAAGTTAAGGGGATCGGAAAAGTGTCACAGAGGTAGCATTTTGATTTGGACCAAGATGAGGAGGCGGAAATTATTAACAGCAGTGAGCAAGGGTGGGAAACATAAATAGATTGGGTGCTTGAACTTTTCTTTAGGAGAGAAATGAGGGCAGGGTTAAGTAAACTAGCAAGGGATGCTAGGAATCAGGAACAGCAGGAAGCCTTCACCACCCGCCAAGACTGAAGGAACAAGGAGGGAAACAATGTAACTCCGAGCAGGCTCAAGGGACACCAGCTGTAGGACACAGCCACTGCTACAAGTTCATCAAAGCAGAGAGAGGACAAGAGGAATAAATACCCCCAGAGGTTCTTTTTTTCCTTCCATCTTCTGTCCTTCCATTGGCTAAACCCTACGGGAAGTCAGAAGGTAAAAAGGACTCTAGGTAACACAGGCTGTGAAGGTCAGCCTCCTGGGGCAGAGAGAGAAGCAAAGAGAATGAATTTGCAGGAAAATGGAGAGTAACCAGAAAAGCCATCTTTCCAGACTTAGGAGCAAGTGAGGCTGAAAAGCACAAGGAGGTGAAATAACGAACAATATTCTCTTGGAGAAGTATGTAACATATTTTTCGGATGCAGATGCTGAATTGAAAGGAAACCAAAATCAGTGTCTGAATTGGAAAAATTACTGGGACTTAGGAGATTGAGGTGAGCAACGAATGAATACAAGCATCAGAGCAGCAGCCCAGTTCTCTCTAGAGCTAACAGAAAAGCAAAAACCATAGATGGTAGTCCTATTAGTCTAGTCTCTACCTGCGTAACCTTCGGCAAGTCACCTGGCTTCTCTGAAACTGTTTTCTTCATTTTTTAAATATATAGAGACTGAATTAAAACTTTAAGACCCTTTCCAGTTCTAAGAGTCTGTGAAGCCAGTATCTCCAAGTAAATAACCATATTCATCAGGTGAGTGAACAGCTCACCATATTGAAAAAACCGAGGGTCCATTTACTGGCTTTTAAAAAAAAGTTAACTTCGTTTAAACAAAGACAATAAGAACTTAAACGTTCTAACTGCAGTTGGGTCCTCTACTGTAGGATAAAAAAAAAAAGTCAAAACACAAGCAAAAATTTAGTGTAACCTTGAAACTGAGTGAGGAAGATTAATGTAACCAGATTAAAAAACATGCTCTGGAATGCAAAGAATGCAAAGAAACAACCGAGTAAGCAGAATACCTTGGTTGAAATGGCACATTTCAGAAAAAAAAACAAAATTAGCTGCTCTGTCAATATAGCAAAGAAGCAAAGTTCTTAAAGGTGTTTCTAGAAATAAATGAACTCCTATAGTATTAATAACTCCCCCACCCTCAAAAACACACACAGCAACCATTAACATTCCTTTGCAATATAAATATTCACTGAAGATCTGTTATGTGCCAGGTGCTATCAATGTCTTCAAAGAACATCTTTAAGGACAATACAGATAAAATAGCAAATACAATTAATCATTACCTAATCTTCTGGAATGAGATCAGATTTCAGCCTTTCCAAGCAGTCTCCCTGACTTCTCTAGCCAGCAACATGCTCTTCTTCCTATGATACTAACTAACTACTACAGAACCAACAGAACCAAAGTGCACTGGTACCACTATTAGTATTGTTTCAACTCTATTACAGGCCACATAGTTTGGAAGGGTAGGCCTTTGTCTGGAAATCCACTCACCATTTGTAACATTGTTTCTAACGTTTTCTGCAGTCCTCTCTCTCAGGTGTGGCAGCAACTAGGGAGCTTGGTGACTTGGAATAGTTTTCTAACTCACATGGATAAACCAAGCTTCAGTACACTGAGTCAAAGGTTTGTACACTTAACAACATGATTAAGTCAAGTATTTTGATCATGTGCCAAGCACTAGACTAGGGACAAAGGCCCTACAGAAATAAAGAAGGTTAGAGTCTAATCCAAGAACCAGATATGTGCACAAAAATCTATAGCATAGAGGTATGAACAAAGCGCTGTAGTAACACATGAAGGACAACAGTAATCCTAGCTTGCTTTGCCTGAAGGAAGGAAGACATCAAAGAAAAAGTAACACAAAAACTGTATGTCAAAAGAAGTAGCGATATAGCACTGGATTGAATTCTAAGCAACTGTAATTTTAATCAAGAGGGAAAGGCAGTGATTGTGCAAAGAGCTATGAGAGGCTTTGTCATGTTCCAAACAAGTAAGAGTTCATAATGCTATAGTAGATGCCCTGGGTAGGATGCCTGCAGCTAAGTCCACACCAAGAGTGATAATTATCACCAGGTTCTGAAGGGCCTTAAAGAACATTCTCAGCAGCTGGGCTTGGGCAAGGGGGAGGCAAAACAGACTTTTAAGCACAGCTGTGACTCAGTGGGATCTAACTGTGGAAAATAATATGGGTAGCGGAAGTCTAGTGACAGGGAGACTAGTTAAGTTTTGTGAAAGTTTAGGTGAGAGATGACGAGGGCCTGAATTAAAACACTGTTATGTGGGAGGGAAAAAAAAAAAAAGTATAAACCCAAGAGCTATTTCTAAAGCAAATTAAACAGGACCTGGTAACTGGACATGGAAAATAAGGGAGATGGAAAATGGCTTTAAATGACTAATTGCCTGTGTGTGGTGGAACTTCAATTAACTAAAATATTTAGGGAGAGGTACTTGGCTTAAGCACATTTTCAACCTAAGAATTATTCTTTCAAACATAATCTTTACTTAAACATCTACTGGAAAATCTTCCTAAATATAATCTCGTGGTGGTTTAGTCGCTAAGTCGTGTCCAACTCTTCCTATCCCATGGACTGTGGCCTGCCAGGCTCCTCTGTCCATGGATTCTCCAGGCAAGGATACTGGAGTGGGTTGCCATTTCCTTCTCCAAGGGATCTTCCTGACCCAGGAATCAAACCTGTGTCTCCTGAATTCTAGGCAGATTGTTTACCAACTGAGCGACAAGAGAAGCTTTAGTACAAATATAATCTTAGGCTAAGTACATTACAGTATCCATTAAAAACTGTCTTTTTCTATAGAATCATGATAAACATCAGTTCTCAGATACTGACAGAACTCAACATATCCCAGGGGACATCTCACAATTTCCTTTTTAAAATAAAAGCCTGATATCCTCTTTCTCAAGCAAGAAACTGCAAACTATGCAACTGCCTGATTTTCCAATCAGCAGAATATGGTTGTATCACAATGCTCTTTACGGCATGAACCAAACTCATCAACTGGGGATGGCTCAGTGGTTAGATTATTACCAATCTTTCCACACTAAAGGAAAAAAGACCACCACCTAAGACTTTGGAAATACCAAAATGAATGTGACCAACAGTCATTGCAACCTAGTGTTTATTGAGGGGTACTTCAAGTAAAATGTCATTTTTGTAAAAATCAAACTCAGAACATTTTGAAAATAGATCCAGCTTCTCTGTTATCTTTCTAATTTCCCAGGTAAGCTCTCCAGACCGCAAGTCTGATTTTTGGTGGTTTTTATCTTTCCTAGAATAGGAAAGGTAACATGGTATTTTAAGGTGCTGAGGTACATAAAAAGTGAAATTTTAAAAAAATTTAATTAAAAATGAAAGATGTTAACATTATTTATTAAAGAGCTGTATCACAAACTCAGTTCAATAACGGAAATGTTCTGAGAGATGATTCACGATGGATGAGAATTCCCAACTTAAAGTTCACTACAAGAATTCTTAAAACTGCCACTACTATTCTAAGATCTCTCCCACCTTCTTAACTCAATACTAGGAGAAATAATTCCTTGATTTGTTTTTGATTTCCTGAATACAGCGAAAATTACAGTTTAATAAAGCCAAATGTTACTTCAAATTGGCAAACACATTTTCTTAATATATCTCTTACTTTCATATCAAAAACACTTACATATAGTAGGAATGATGTAACAAATGCATGATTCATACATGCTTCCTAGTCCATTGCTTACAGTCAACTTTCCATAACCAAGCTTACTGAGAACCTAAACTTTTCCCTCCAGTTTTTACGTGAACCCGATAAAACTATTCCAAAGTTTTCACTATTTTTCCACAAACTAACCCAAAAACATAAAACCACCTCCCCTTCCCAACACACACATACTCACAAATAACAGTACCCATAATTATTACACACAAAAATATCGGCCAAGGCAAGAGCACAGCCAAAAATAAAACAACAGAAAATCTTCGGCCAGCAACAGGAAATTCTATTATTGGACAACTGGTCAAAATTAAACTTGCACATTAAGAGAAAGTCTAACTCTTGTGTTCAATATCTTGAGATAGCTTCCGAAAGACTATAGAGTTTCACGAAAATGAATCGAAAAGGGAGAAGCGATTCTCTCCAGACTGGTTTGGTTGGAGGCGAATGACCTCTCCGGGTTTCAGAAGGCCCCTAGTCTCAGCCTCCAACCATCTCGGCCGAGGAAGTGAGGAGAGTCTCACGGAAGAGAGGGCGCGGACGGCCACATCGTCCTACTCACCCCAGAGGGCGACGGGATGGAGGCAGGGAGAGAATCACACTCGCGCCCACGGCCTGGGCAAGCAGCAGGGTCCCTGGGAACTCAGGGATGGGAGCCGGCCCCTCTCCCAGACCCTCCGGGTCTACTCACTCCGCAAGTGGCCACCAAGAAAGCCATTCGCCAAGGCCCCCGCCCTCTGTGCCTCCAGGGGAGGGAGCCGAGGGCTGCTTCCGAGCAACCCTCTTCGCCCGCTACGTCGTATCACCGATGCGGTGCGGTTGGTCTCGTCAGGTTCTGCCTTTCCCGCGGGACAGCCCCTCACTCGCTACCCCTGCCCCGCCCCGACCGAGGGACCGCACCGATTGGCTGACTCTGACGACTCCTGGCAAAGAGACCCCTGGCGATTGGCCATGGGTCACCTGCGGTAAAGGAGGTGAGCGGCCGACGATTGGCGGTTAGGCCAATTTTGGGGTGGAGAGGCGGGAGGGGCCGGCCGTGGCGGCCGTGCATCTGGACCGCCCGGCTCCCCAGCCCTCACCTCGAGGCTCTGGCCGGCTGCCGCGCCCGGACCTATTCCTCGGGACTCGCGGCTGCCCCACCACGCCAATTGCTGCCCCCAGGAAAGGGAGCTCGAGGCTCGAAGGAGCTCAGCTAGGCTCCGGGGCTTCGCCCGAAGGTTCCCGTAGGGTGGCGACTGGGAAAGACCCGGTCACAGACGCAAACACCTAAACCCACTCGCGTCTAGCTCGACATCCACATTTTGGCAGCTGTGGAGCCAGATTTCATCTGGATGACTGCTTTTTCTTACTTCCGGAAAGTTGTTTGTGTCGCGAGGCGGAGGAGGGCGTGAGGGGAGGAGGAAGATACTATGTCAATAAACAAAAGCATCGGTGCCTGTTTTATTAATCCAGGGAAACGTGGGCTTGCTGTTGTGCCTCAGCTCCATAAGGAATGTAGTGGCTTGTGAAAATACTCTGGGAACCCAAATGACATAACTTCTTGGGCTTAGGGGACCTGAACAAAAACTCATCCAAACTGCAGGAAATCACAGACACGAATAAATTACTGAGTTACTGATCTGGAGGACAACTGCCTACTCCTCTTACTATTTCATTATGGTTATTTCAGTGCTCAATCGTGTCCGATTCTGCGACTCCATGGACTGCAGCACGCCAGGATTCCCTGCCCATCACCAACTCCTGGAGCTTACTCGAACTCACGTCCATCCAGTCAGTGATGCCATCCAACCATCCCATCCTCTGTCGTCCCCTTCTCCTCTGGCCATCAGTCTTTTCCAGCGAATCAGTTCTTCGCATCAGTTGGCCAAAGTATTGGAGCTGCAGCATCAGTCCTTCCAATGACTGTTGAGGACTGATTTCCTTTAAGATTGACTGGTTTGATCTCCCTGCAGTCCAAGGGACTCTCAAGAGTCTTCTCCAACACCACAGTTCAAAAGCATCCATTCTTCGGTGGTCAGCTTTCTTTATATTCCAACTCTGACATCCATACATGACTACTGCAAAAACGATAGCTTTGACTAAACCGACCTTTGTCGGCAAAGTAATGTCTCTGCTTTTTAATATGCTGTCTAGGTTGGTCATAGCTTCTCTTCCAAGGAGTAAGGGTCTTAATTTCATGGCTGCAGTCACCATCTGCAGTGATTCTGGAGCCCCCAAAATAAAGTCTGTCACTGTTTCTCCGTTGTTTCCCCATCTGTTTGCCATGAAGTGATGGGACCAGATGCCATGATCCTTGTATTCTGGATGTTGTTTTAAGCCAACTTTTTTACTCTCCTCTTTCATTTTCATCATATGGCTCTTTAGTACTTCGCTTTCTGCCGTAAGGGTGGCATCATCTGCATATCTGAAGTTATTGATATTTATCCCAGCAATCTTTTATTGTTTTTTATTGAAGGATAACTGCTTTACAGAATTTTGCTGTTTTCTCTCAAACTTCAATATGAATCACCCATAAGTGTACATTTTCCCCCTCCCTTTGACACTCCCTCCCATCTCCCTCCCCATCCTACCCTCCTACCCCTCTAGGTTGATACAGAGCCCCTGCTTTGAGTGTCCGTAGCCATACAGCAAATTCCCACTGGCAATATATTTTACATGTGGTAATGGAAGAAGCACAAGCTGGAATCAAGATTGCTGGGAGAAATATCAATAACCTCAGATATGCAGATGACACCACCCTTATGGCAGAAAGTGAAGAGGAACTAAAAAGCCTCCTGATGAAAGAGGAGAGTGAAAAAGCTGGCTTAAAGCACAACATTCAGAAAACCAAGATCATGGCATCTGGTCCCACCACTTCATGGGAAATAGATGGGGAAACAGTGGAAACAGTGTCAGACTTTATTTTTCTGGGCTCCAAAGTCACTGCAGATGGTGACTGCAGCCATGAAATTAAAAGATGCTTTCTCCTTGGAAGGAAAGTTATGACCAACTTAGCGTATTAAAAAGCAGAGACATTACTTTGCCAACAAAGGTCCGTCTAGTCAAGGCTATGGTTTTTCCAGTGGTCATGTATGGATGTGAGAGTTGGACTGTGAAGAAAGCTGAGTGCTGAAGAATTGATGCTTTTGAACTGTGGTGTTGGAGAAGACTCTTGAGAGTCCCTTGGACTGCAAGGAGATCCCACCAGTCCATTCCAAAGGAGATCAGCCCTGGGATTTCTTTGGAAGGAATGATGCTAAAGCTGAAACTCCAGTACCTTGGCCACCTCATGCGAAGAGTTGACTCATTGGGAAAGACTCTGATGCTGGGAGGGATTGGGGGCAGGAGGAGAAGGGGACGACAGAGGACAAGATGGCTGGATGGCATCACCAACTTGATGGACGTGAGTTTGAGTGAACTCCGGGAAATGGTGATGGACAGGGAGGCCTGGCGTGCTACGATTTATGGGGTTGCAAAGAGTCAGACACAACTGAGCGACTGAACTGAACTGAATGTAAGTTTCCATGATACTCTTCCCATAGGTCTCATGATCTCTTCCTCTCTCCACATGCCTGTAAGTCTATTGTCTATGTCTGTTTTTCCACAGTTGCCTTGTAAATAAATTCTTCTGTACAATTTTTCTAGATTCCGTACATATGTATTAGAATATGATATTTATCTTTCTCTTTCTGACTCACTTGACTCTGTATAATAGGCTCTAAGCTGATCCACCTCATTAGAACTGACTCAAATGTGTTCCTTTTTATGGCTGAGCAACATTCAGAAAACTAAGATCATGGCATCTGGTCCCACCACTTCATGGGAAATAGATGAGGAGGCAGTGGAAACAGTGTCAGACTTTATTTTGGGGGGCTCCAAAATCACTGCAGATGGTGACTACAGCCATGAAATTAAAAGACGCTTACTCCTTGGAAGGAAAGTTATGACCAACCTAGATAGCATATTGAAAAGCAGAGACATTACTTTGCCAACAAAGGTCCATCTACTCAGGGCTACGGTTTTTCCAGTGGTCATATATGGATGTGAGAGTTGGACTGTGAAGAAAGCTGAGCACCAAAGAATTGATGGTTTTGAACTGTGGTGTTGGAGAAGACTCTTGAGAATCCTCTGGACTGCAAGGAGATCCCACCAGTCCATTCTAAAGGAGACCAGTCCTGGGTGTTCACTGGAAGGGCTGATGCTGAAGCTGAAACTCCAATACTTTGGACAAGACTGAGCGACTTCACTTTCATTACAATTCTTTGGGATTGGAGTGACAACTGACCTTTTCCAGTCCTGTGGCCACTGCTGAGTTTTCCAAATTTGCTGGCATATTGAGTGCAGCATTTCACAGCATCATCTTTTAGGATTTGAAATAGCTCAGTTGGAATTCCATCACCTCCATTAAGCTTTGTTCCTAGTGATGCTTCCTAAGGCCCACTTGACGCGCATTCCAGAATGTCTGGCTCTAGGTGAGTAATCACACCATCATGGTTATTTGGGTCATGAAGATCTTTTTGGTACAGTTCTTCTGTGTATTCTTGCTACCTCTTCTTAATATCTTCTGCTTCTGTTAGGTCCAGACCATTTCTGTCCTTTATTGAGCCCATCTTTGCATAAAATGTTCTCCTGGTATCTCTAACTTTCTTGAAGAGATCTCTAGTCTTTCCCATTCTGTTGTTTTCCTCTATTTCTTTGCATTGATCGCTGAGGAAGGCTTTCTTATCTCTCCTTGCTATTCTTTGCAACTCTGCATTCAAATGGGTGTATCTTTCCTTTTCTCCTTTGCCTTTCTCTTCTCTTCTTTTCTCAGCTATTTGTAAGGCCTCCTCAGACAACCAATTTGCCTTTTGCCTTTTCTTTTTCTTGGGAATGGTCTTGGTCACTGCCTCCTGTACAATGTCACGCACCTCCGTCCATAGTTCTTCAGGCACTCTATCACATCTAATCCCTTGAATCTATTTGTCACTTCCACTGTATAAGTTTCAGTTCAGTCGCGCAGTCGTGTCCGACTCTTCGCGACCCCATGAATCGTAGCACGCCAGGCCTCCCTGTCCATCACCAACTCCCAGAGTTCACACAGACTCACGTCCATCGAGTCAGTGACGCCATCCAGCCATCTCATCCTCTGTCTCCTCTTCTCCTCCTGCCCCCAATCCCTCCCAGCATCAGAGTCTTTTCCAATGAGTCAACTCTTCGCATGAGGTGGCCAAAGTATTGGAGTTTCAGCTTTAGCATCATTCCTTCCCAAGAAATTCCAAGACTGATCTCCTTCAGAATGGACTGGTGGGATCTCCTTGCAGTCCAAGGGACTCTCAAGAGTCTTCTCCAACACCACAGTTCAAAACCATCAATTCTTCAGCACTCAGCTTTCTTCACAGTCCAACTCTCACATCTATACATGACCACTGGAAAAACCATAGCCTTGACTAGACACACCTTTGTTGGAAAAGTAACGTCTCTGCTTTTCAATATGCTGTCTAAGTTGGTCATAACTTTCCTTCCAAGGAGAAAGCGTCTTTTAATTTCATGGCTGCAGTCACCATCTGCAGTGACTTTGGAGCCCAGAAAAATAAAGTCTGACACTGTTTCCACTGTTTCCCCATCTATTTCCCATGAAGTGGTGGGACCAGATGCCATGATCTTGGTTTTCTGAATGATGAGCTTTAACCCAACTTTTCACTCTCCTCTTTCACTTTCATCAGGAAGCTTTTTAGTTCCTCTTCACTTTCTGCCATAAGGATGGTGTCATCTGCATATCTGAGGTTATTGATATTTCTCCCTGCAGTCTTGAGTCCAGCTTGTGCTTTCTAGCCCAGCGATTCTCATGATGTACTCTGCATAGAAGTTAAATAAGCAGGATGACAATATACAACCTTGACGTACTCCTTTTCATATCTGGAACCAGTCTGTTGTTCCATGTCCAGTTCTAACTGTTGCTTCCTGACCTGCATATAGGTTTCTCAATCGTAAGGAATTTGATTTAGGTCATACCTGAATGGTCTAGTGGTTTACCCTACTTTCTTTAAGTCTCAGTTTTACAATAAGGTGTTCATGATCTGAGCCACAGTCAGCTCCCAGTCTTGTTTTGCTGACTGTATAGAGGTTCTCCAATTTTGGCTGCAAAGAATATAATCAATATGATTTTGGTGTTGACCATCTGGTGATGTCCACGTGTAGAGTCCTCTTGTGTTATTGAAAGAGGGTGTTTGCTATGACCAGTGCATTCTGTTGGCAAAACTCTTGTTAGCCTTTGCCCTGCTTCACTTTGTACTCCAAGGCCAAATTTGCCTGTTACTCCAGGTATCTCTTGACTTCCTACTTTTGCATTCCAGTCTCCCTATAAGGGAAAGGACATCTTTTTTGGGTGTTAGTTCTAGAAAGTCTTGTAGGTTTTCACAGAACTGTTTAACTTCAGCTTCTTCAGCATTACTGGTTGGGATTAGACTAGGATTACTGTGATATTGAGTGGTTTGCCTTGGAAACAGCATTCTGTTGTTTTTTAGATTGCACTCAAGTACTGCATTTCGGACTCTTTCATTGACTATGAGGGCTACTCCATTTCCTCTAAGGGATTCTTGCCCACAATAGTACACAATATGGTCATCTGAGTTAAATTCACCCATTCCAGTCCATTTTAGTTCACTGTTTCCTAAAATGTCTATGTTCACTCTTGCCATCCCGTTTGACCACTTCCAATTTACCTTGATTCATGGACCTAACATTCCAGGTTCCTATGCAGTATTGTTCTTCACAGTGCAGGACTTTACTTCCATCACCAGTCATATCAACAAATGGGTGTTGTTTTTGCTCTGCCTTCGTCTCTTCATTCTTTCTGGAGTTATTCTTCCACTACTCTCCAGTAGCACATTGGGCACCTACCAACCTGGGGAGTTCATCTTTCAGTATCCTATCTTTTTGCCTTTCATACTGTTCATGGGGTTCTCATGGTTCATGGTTATTTATATACATGTAATTTTATTAAACTCCTAAGCATAGTTAGGAGTTTTATTAAACTCCTAAACACACAGGCATGTGTGCTCAGTCATGTCCAACTCTTTGCGACTCCATGGACTGTAGCCCACCAGGCTCCTCTGTCCGTGGAATTTTCCTGGCAAGACTACTGGAATGGGTTGCCATTTCTTCCTCTAGGGGATCCTCCAGACCCATGTCTCTGGCGTCTCCTGTGTTGGCAAGTAGATTCTTTACCACTAGTGCCACTAAGCAGCTAATTAATTTTTATATCTCTACTGGTAGCCCTTAAGACTAGCACCTTGTACATTGCACAAAAGGCTTAATAGATGCCTGATCCACTGTAAAGATCTCATTGGTTTTCTGTACATTTTTTTTTTCCAAAATGTCCAATACCAAATACATTCTCTTCTTCCTGCATCCCCCTCCCTCAAAAGCCTGATCCTCTTCCAGTCCTACCTATATCAGTAAGTAAAAATCACTACTATCCAGACAGTAAATTAAATCTGGCAGTCCTTGACACTTTACCCATTCCACATTCAATCCATCACCACATTCTGCCATTTTTACCTCCCGAATACAATCTCAATTCTATCTACCTAACTCCATCACCACCACTCAATTATGGATCCTAGCCTCTTGCACCGATCTCCTTAGTAAAGTATTCCTGCTTTTTAAAGCTCCTCCAATTCTTCCTTAACACTGCAGGCCACAGTAGTTGGTTTCCAAAACCAGTTGTTATTGCCCCCTCACCTGATCTTGCCCTACCCAGTTCAGTTCAGTTGCTCAGTCGTGTCCAACTCTTTGCAACCCCATGAACTGCAGCATGCCAGGCCTCTCTGTCCATCACCAACTCCCGGAGTCTACCCCAACCCATGTCCATTGAGTCAGTGATGCCATCCAACCATCTTATCCTCTGTCGTCCCCTTCTCTTCCTGATCTCAATCTTTCCCAGCATCAGAGTCTTTTCAAATGAGTCAGCTCTTTGCATGAGGTGGCCAAAGTATTGGAGTTTCAGCTTCAACACCAGTCCTTCCAATGAACACCCAGGACTGATCTCCTTTAGGATGGACTGGTTGGATCTCCTTGCAGTCCAACAGACTCTCAAGAGTTTTCTCCAAAGCCACAGTTCAAAAGCATCCATTCTTTGGTGCTCAGCTTTCTTTATAGTCCAACTCTCATGTCCATACATGACTACTGGAAAAACCATAGCTTTGACTAGACGGACCTTTGTCGGCAAAGTAATGTCTCTGCTTTTTAATATGCTGTCTAGGTTGATCATAGATTTTCTTCCAAGGAGTAAGCATCCTTTAATTTCATGGCTGCAATCACTATCTGCACTGATTTTGGAGCCCCCCAAAATAAAGTCAGCCACTGTTTCCACTGTTTCCCCATCTATTTGCCACGAAGTGAGGGGACCGGATGCCATTATCTTAGTTTTCTGACTGTTGAGCTTTAAGCCAAGTTTTTCACTCTCCTCTTTCACTTTCATCAAGAGGCTCTTTAGTTCTTCTTCACTTTCTGCCATAAGGGTGGTGTCTTCTCCATATCTGAAGTTATTGATATTTCTCCCGACAACCTTGATTCCAGCTTGTGCTTCCTCCAGCCCAGCATTCCCAACCTGGCCCCATTAAAGAACTTCAACTGCTTACCCTTGTGCTTAGGATACAACTGAGTATTCATCAATAGTGTGCCAGGTTTAGCCCTACCTGTCCATAACTCCGTCTTACACCTTCTACTCCCTCATTTTCTGCACTCCACACAATGGCCTTTTTCAAGTTCTTTCAATTTGCCATGGATCTTCTAACCTCAGAGACTTGGCACGTGGGCCCTGTGGTTATTTCTGCCTTTTACACTGTCCCCATGAAACTAATCCCCATACTTCACTTCATTTACTTCTACTCATCATTTCCTTCCTGCCTATGTGAATTCTTTCTATTTTACGTCCTCATAGCCCATGCAACACTCCTTTGTAAAACTTATTACAGCTATATTTTACATGTATTTGAGTTATTTTTTAAAGAAACATACTGTTATAATTTATATATTATTAAATGTATCCTTTTTAGATGTACAGAGTTCAATGTATTCTGATAAACATATGCATAAATGCAGCCACCACCACAATTAAGACATAGAACATTTCCATTATCCCAAAATTTCCCTTGTGCCCCTCAAGCAGTCAATCCTGCCAACCATAGCTCTGTTTTCTATTTGCATAATTCTTTATCTAATGTTTATGTTCATCACTAGACTGTAAGAGGTAAAGAGGTAAGGATCTATCTGATTTTGTTCATCATAGCCTCAGTATTTAGCCAAATGCCTGGCACATATTGGGTGCTCAATAATGAAGTTCCTCTGCTAACAGTCTGAAAAGAAACATCAATTCTATGATAAGCATCAATAAACCATAAGCAGTGATGGATAAAAATACATTAATTTTGCCAGATGGACAAGGTTAAGGTCAGCGTCTAACAACTTTCACTAATACTCTTTACATTTTTTTCCTTTCATATCTGCTTTTCTAGCAGTTAATTTTGTGCGAAGGAAGCTCAAAGGACTTTAATTCAATACTGGCTGATCAAACAGTTCTCCAGGTCAAGGTGGAAAAAAAGCCTATATCTCTAAATCTGTTTATAAATTATACTATTTGACCCTATGAGAGATAAACTATTAATTTATGTAATTCTTGCTTACCAGTTCTTTCATGTGCTTTTCATGTGTTCTTATTATCTCCCCAACAAGACAGAAAGAGCCATAGGGTCATTAAAGACTTTGCATTTAATAGTATATACCAAAGTATCAGATTGTATCTGTGTCCTCCAAATCTTATATCACCACCACCATCATTATCATCATCAGGGGTCAAGAGCTTCAAAATCTAAGGCACTATCATTATTCACAGTGTAGTATAAAAATTAAATCCTAGTATAAATTTAGTGGACCCAATTATAAATTGGGTTTGTTTTTTATTTTTGATAGACTTCAGTGTCTAAGACTGGTATAATGGCAATGCTGTTGTTCAGTCACTAAGTCATGTCTGATGCTTCATCACCCCACAAACTGTAACATGCCAGGCTACCCTGTCCCTCACCATCTCCTGGAGTTTGCCCAAGTTCATATCCATTGAATCAGTGATGCTATCTAGCCATCTCATCCTCTGTCACCCTCTTCTCCTTCTGCCTTCAATCTTTCCCAGCATCAGGGTCTTTTCCAATGAGTCAGCTGTTAGCATCAGGAGGCCAAAGTACTGGAGCTTCAGCTTTAGCATCAGTCTTTCCAAAGATTATTCAGGGTTGATTTCTTTTAAGTTTCACAGTTTGATCTCCTTGCTGTCCAAGGGACTCTCAAGAGTCTTCTCCAGCACCACAGTTTGAAAGCATTAATTCCTTGGCATTCTGCTTTCTTTATTTGTCCAGTTCTCACATCCATACATGACAACTGGAAAGACCATAGCTTTGACTATATGGACTTTTGTCAGAAAGGTGATGTCTTTGCTTTTTAGCACACTGTCTAGGTTTGTCATAGCTTTCCTGCCAAGAAGCAATCATCCTCTAATTTCATGGCTGCAGTCGCCATCCACAGAGATTTTAGAGACCAAGAAAATGAAATCTGTCACTGCTGCCACCTTTTCCCCTTCTATTTGCGAAGTGATGGGACTGGATGCCATGATCTTAGTTTTTCTATATTGAGTTTTAAGTCAGCTTTTTCACTTTCTTCCTTCATCCTCATCAAGAGGTTCTCTAGTTCTTTTTCACTTTCTGCTATTAGAGTGGTATAATCCACATTATCTGAGGCTGTTGATATCCGCAATCTTGATTCCAGTTTATAACTAATCAAGTCTGGCATTTCACGTGATGTTCTCTGCATATAAGTTCAATAAACCAGGCGACAATAAACAGCCTTGTCGTACTCCTTTCTCAATCCTGAAGCAGTCAGTTGTTCCATACAGGATTCTAACTGTTGCTTCTTGACCCACATACAGGTTTCATAGGAGACAGATAAGATGGTCTGTTATTCCCATCTCTTTAAGAGTTTTCCACAGTTTGTTATGATCCACACAGTCAAAGGCTTTAGCGTAGTCAACGAAACAGATTTAGGTGTTTTTCTGGAATTCCCTTGCTTTATCTATGATCCAGCGAAAGTTGGCAATTTGATCTCTGGTTCTTCTGCCTTTTGTAAACCCAGGTTGAACATCTGGAAGTTCTTGGTTCACATAATGCTGGAGCCTAGCTTGGATGACTTTGATCATAATGGCAACAGAGAATATGATTTACCACTGTCTTTTAATAATTTAGCTACAGTCCAGAGTCTACCTTTTCTCAGTTTCACATTAGAGATAACTGTGTTGCTGGTGCTGCTGCTAAGTCGTTTCAGTCATGTCCGACTCTGTGAGACCCCATAGACGGCAGCCCACCAGGCTCTCCGATGCCTGGGATTCTCCAGCCAAGAACACTGGAGTGGGTTGTCATTTCCTTCTCCAATGCAGAAAAGTGAAAGTGAAGTTGCTCAGTCGTGTCCGACTCTTAGCAACCCCATGGACTGCAGCCTACCAGGCTCCTCTGTCCATGGGATTTTCCAGGCAAGAGTACTGGAGTGGGTTGCCATTGCCTTCCTCTTCTTCTACTGCCTTCTTCTCTAGTTATTTCATATTAGAGATAACTGTGTTACAAATACAGAATTCTCATTTTCCTAATCCCAGTATAAAATTAGTGTGCACAAAAGCTGTAGCATTTAAAATGAAAAGTAATTAAATAATACAAGACAACATACTCATTTTATTTCAAGAAACAGTAGGACTTCTAACCAAATTTGGCAACTGAAGTGTTTCTAAAGAAATCTACAAGGTGTTTTAGAAGAAAATTAAGTGACCAATGCCTTAAGGTCACATGTGACAACCCATGTATCAGAGGGATCTTCAATACTTATCTTTGAACTACATAACTAAAGCTACTAAGCGATTAAATTAAATTGATAAATATTTTTGTTATTGTTCAAGAAAAGAATAGAATAGGACTACGCTAGTGGTCCAGTGGTTAATAATCCATCTGCCAATACAGAGGACACTGGTTTAATCCTGGTCTGGGAAGATTCCACGTGCTGTGGAGCAACTAAGCCCCAGTGCCACAACTACTGAGCCCACACCCTAGGGTCCATGTTCCACAGTAAAGACCAGCCCCCTGGCTCGCCACAACCAGAGAAAGCCTGCACAGCAACAAAGACCCAATGCAGCCATAAATAAATAAATGAATTAAAATAATTTAAAATAATGGAATATAGTGATTAAGAAGTATAAAAAACAACATTGTGCTGTATACCTTAAATTTACACAATGATGTATGTCAATCACCCTCAATAAAACTGGAGGAAAAAGACTGAAAAACAAATACATAACAAGAAAACTTTAAAAATGTATTAAAAAAACCTGAAAAAAATCACAACACCAAGGTTCAGAGTGGTGGGGGATCTTTAAAATGACAGGAAGTCTACTGAATAAAAAGAAGGCCAACCTTACCTATAGCTATCAAGATGAAAAGAACATTTCAACTGTACAAAATTTATGTACTACTTACAAAAATATAATTTCTGCTAGAGAGTCCAATAATGTTTACCTACAAATCACATTCCAGTCGGATGTCATTTTAGAGGTAGATGACAGATACTTTCAATTGCAATAGAAGAAAAGCAGCAGCAAAAATGGGGTGGGGGGGAAACATAGTTTCCCTAGGAATTCGCCTAGCAATTAGAGCCAAAGGATTGGAGCAGACGACATTAAAAGACAACTCTTGAAAGCAGAATATGTAGCTCCAATATTTTGTCTGACTAGTATCCAGAAGTCTCAAAATTAAAGTCAGCCAATAAGTTTACACAGAGAAAATTGAGCCAAATGGAATAAATACAATACTTGGCATATAGTAGAAGCAGTCCTTAATTTGTGATCAGGATCACCATATTCCAGAAGTCTGTATGTAAATTATTTGCAATTCTCAATGCATCATCAAACAAAAAAATATTTGGTTCGGATTTAGGAATGAATACCCTCTAAACAACCCCACAATGGCTATTGATAGTACACTGCCTTAACCATCACTGTATCTTTAGTACCTCCTCACACAGAGACTGGCATGTACTAGGTGCTTAATAAATGTCTACTGGATGAATGAAATGCTAGGTACATTACAAAAATAGCAGTATAAACAGCAAAAAAGGTTGAAACTGGGTAGTCTAACAAGCAGAACAGAGAAAGCAGAGGGGCAGAAGTATTAGGGGAAGCACACTGATTGAAACTGCCCACCCTGGCCAGGCACCATAGTAACCATTTGCATGAGTTGTTTTACAACAGGAGGTCCTGGTAAGGAACAGGGAACTAATAAGCCTCCACCAACCGAAAAAGTTCAGGAAAGGTCAAAAGGAGACATCACATGTCTGACCACCTCCCAGAATCCTTCTCTCTGGCATTCATCTTGGCTAAACAAGGCATGCGCCACCAGGAAGGACTCTGAGTCAGAATGATTGGCTAAAGACAACCCAGAAACTAATCCCATCACCATAAAACCGGAGACTGCAAGCCATGTGACAGAGCTGTTCTCCTGGGTTCCCTTACCCTATTGCTCTCCACCCGGGTGCCCTTTCCCAATAAAATCTCTTGCTTTGTCAGGAGATGTGTCTCCTCGGACAATTCATTTCCAAGTGTTAGACAAGAGACCAGTTTCAGGCCCTGGAAGGGATCCCCCTTCCTGCAACAGAAGGACAATGTTTTTCTATACGAGCCTTTTGCTGCTGCTGCTGCTGCTAAGTCGCTTCAGTCCAACTCTGTGTGACCCCATAGACGGCAGCCCACTAGGCTCCTCTGTTCCTGGGATTCTCCATGCAAGAATACTGGAGTGGGTTGCCATTCCCTTCTCCAATGCACGAAAGTGAAAAGTGAAAGTGAAATCGCTCAGTCGTGCCCAACTCTTAGCGACCCCAGGGACTGCAGCCTACCAGGCTCTTCTGTCCATGGGATTTTCCAGGCAAGAGTACTGGAGTGGGTTGCCGTTGCCTTCTCCATATGAGCCTTTTAGTACCATTCAATTTTTAAACTATAGGAGAAAGGTGCTATTGCCCCTATTTTTATAGCTAAATTCTACACTGGCCACTTAACTTCTCTGAAAGTTCTGATTCCACTAAAACCATGTGAGTTGCCAAAACTGGTTAAAAGTACAGAGAGAGCTTCCTGCCACAAGATGGATAAAATGTCTTTGTATTGTGTGATTGCTCTTCACTTTAAATGCTCCAGGCTTTTAGGCACACTAACTTTACATGAGAATTGGGGCATTAACAAGTTGGAACTCCATGTTTTTCTCTAAAGAAAAGGTGTAAGAAAAACTATTGCTTTTATTTTACATACCTCTATTAATATATAAGCTAAAACATTTTCAGAAGCATGACTTATGACATTATTATAGTTTTTTTAAAAAAATTCAATTCTCATGATTTTTATTTTCTTTCTTCTACTAGACTGAGCTCAGTAAAGACAAGGACAGTATGTCATTTATTCACAATTACATCCTCCTGAACACATTGTCTGATAAATATTTACGAAATAAATAATTTTCTGTATTCTCTGTACATTCTGAATTGAGCATTTATTTTTTTTATTTTTACACTTTACTTCTATAAAGAGAAGGCACTAAAATATAAGTTCTAAAAGATTTCCATAAAACCACAATTAAAATAAATTTCTGGCACTTAAAGGAACAATCTTTAGCATCTATAAAACTGGACCATTTGTTTTTAGTTGTTTCCCAAGAGTTCAAGATAAGATGGGCCACCACTATTACAACAAAATTTATTATTAAAAAACGAATCCTTGAATCCTAAATTCCAATTTAGGAGCCAGAAATTCCTCTACCCTCAGTAACAGTAACAATGTTGGCAACATTCCTTAGAGGAATTTTCCTTTGTTGTAGGAGCCCCAAGTACTTGGCTACCTCTACATACCATTTTACCTGTGGAAAAAGTGACACACCTATATTGCAATCATTTCCTTTGGGAAACAAAGGGCTTCAAGGGAGAAAAACAAAATAAATGTATTTTTCTACACAACACAAAAATAAAATCTAATGAGGCCAAGGGAAATGATGCAGTGATAGTTATTATGTTTATGTAGTCAGTATTATATACTAAGAAATTGAAATATATGTTCCAAAAGCTAATCTTCAGTAAAACAGCTTAACACTCAAGAAAAATACACAAGGGCTTCCCTGGTGGCTAGTGGTAAAGAATCCGTCAACAATGCAGGAGACGTGGGTTTGATCCCTGGTCCAGGAGGATCCCAGAGGCCACAGAACTTAGCCCATGTGCCACAGTTACTGAGCCTGCGCTCTAGAGCCACAACTACTGAAGCCCGTACACTCTAGAGCCAGTGCTCCATAATAAGGGAAGCCACCACAATAAAAAGCCCGAACACCACAACTAGAAAGCAGCCCCCAAGTGTTGCAACTAGAGAAAAGCCTGTGCAGCAATGAAGACCAGCACAGTCAAAAATAATAAATAACAAACTAAAAAAATATTTTAAAAAAGAAAAATACTCAGGAGATTTCTACTAATCTTAACTACCCAACTAGACACATAGCTATTATAGAAAAGAGGGTAGACTCAAGCTAACTAATACTAATAATTAGTTCAACTACTATCCTAAATTGCATCTTAAATACTAAATTTATGGTTATCTATAATAAAACTTTGGCATGTATGTAATTATCATACCAAAGTATCTAGGTTTGAAAAAATGCTTCAGAATGGTTCTATTGTTTTTCTGGCCTCAATAACGAACTGCAATCTGAATTCTATCACAACTCTTTTATGTATAATGATGTTTTACTTACAGATTCAATAGCGTTTCTGGTGAGATTTCTACCAGCCCTCACTATTCCCCTCAGCCATATTCTTATGGATATCATGTCCTTTTTCTCTACAGGCTTGAGATCAAAGCCAATATATAGTGAACAAATAGGAAAGGTCAAAAATTAAAAGATTACAAGTCAGTAGCAATGAAATTTCAATTTGATAACCACCTAAGATACAGTCTACAGTGGCCTACAGAAACTTACACAGAGAAGGACAAGTATACCCAATTTCATGACTCAAATCATAATCACAGACACCATTCAGTATAAAAATTTTTTAAATATCAACTCATTTATAGTATAGAAACCAAAAACTTAAAGATCTATGAAAAGTTAAAATTGTTAAGTCACTCAGTCATGTCCAACTCTTTGTCACCCCACGAACTGTAGCCCACCAGGTTCCTTTGTCCACTAAATTCCCCAAGCAAGAATATTGAAGTGGGTAGCCATTCCCTTTTCCAGGAGATCTTCCTGACCCAGGGATCAAACCCAGGTCTCCTGCATTGCAGGGATTCTTTACCACTGAGCCACCAGGAAACGTATAAAGGTCTATACTATTCAAATATCTACATTAGTGTATTCAAATTGGGGTCTAAACAAGTCTCTGTATCTCAATCTTCTGTGTTTTAGTTTCTGATAACCTATAAAAGTTAGTACAACCACACAGTGAATCAGCAGTAACAACATCAGATTCAAGTGCTAACAAGTTACTTCCTTGGCCAAGTTGTTTATCATCAAGTTGGTACCAAAAACTATCATTTGCCATAGAAGAGCCTTGACCATAAAAATGACATATGTGTGAAGTCAAAGTCAAAGACCTCATGATACATGCTGTGCAAATGAAGGTTTTCCAGTAGTCAGAACACAACAATGTGGAGAGATTAAAGTTATCACATTCCACACAATAGTGTATGCATGCCAAACTGAAAAACAATCTATTCCTTACAGTATCATATTCATATTCAAAGTAGTGAACCACTTTAAGCAAGGCAGTATCATTCAGCACATTAACTTACAATTAATTTAGATTTTATTGCTTTGTGTTTTATTTGCATTTAACTTGCAATTTTCATTTAAATGTATGGTTAGTTCTGTAAGATTTTAAACTTAAGAAGTTGATATATAGATTTATGTTTGCCCACATTAAATAACACTATGATATTTTACTTTAAACACTGGAGGTTCAAGAGTTTTTTCTTGCAAAAGTTTTTTTTTTTTTAATGGGTCCATTTACTCAAGTAAAACTTTTATAACTGTATGATATCCAGACCTGTTGCTATAATTCATAATACATTACATAAATTAGGATAGATACTACAAAACATATAGGATATAACATCCTAAATCTTATTCCGTGATCGATCATTTGCTTAGGAATCTCTCAGCATTTAGTCGGTACTAAAGCTTACAAGGGTAAATAAAGAATTGAAATGTTTGCTTTCATTAATTAGTGTCATCAGATATCTACTAAATGCCTCTTAAGAAGCTTAGCAGCCCCTCCGGCCTCTCTCAAGGAGTGAAGTTTGCTGCAAATACATGAAAAGATACCATAACCTAAATACAAGTTTAGAGTAACTATTGGAAATTCAACATAGGAGTCGAAAGGAGAGACTTCAGTTGTCTTCTTCCATCCTCAGACTATCCTAATTGTAATTCACAGTTACCCACAAAACAACAGGAACAATACTAAAAGAAAAGAACAAAGGAAAGATAGAAGGAAAGGTGGAAGCTACAAGGGATCCTCCAGATGAATTTTCATTAATCAGAATGGAAAGAAAAACAGAATAAACATTTATGAATACCTTCTATCTGAAAAGTAATAATATGCTGGAGATACAATAATACCTTAGCACAACTACTTTATTAAGGTTTTATATATACCTTTAAGGAGAAGGGAAAAGCTACTCACTCCAGTATTCTGGCCTGGAGAATTCCACAGATCATACAGTCTATGGGTCACAAGAGTCTGACACAATTGAGCAACTTTCACTTTCACTTTCTAAAGATCAGGTAGTTTAAAAGAGGTTTAAAAGACAGATTACACAGAATGGAACCAGGAATGATTTCTGCGTAGAGCATCAAGTACATGCAGGGACAGGCGGTAGAAATTTAGGGTGGGATATAATCGAACAGACAATGAAATTCCTTAAAAAGAATTTTCATTTCATTCTACAGGCAAATGCAAACCACTAAAGGTTTCTCACAGTTACAGAGGCCTTAAGATCATTAATTGCAGATGTTCAGTTCATTGGATGAAGAAAGGAATAGATTCAGGAATATTAGGAGGGCACTAGAAACAGAGTTAGTCAGATGTAAGAAAAATGATAGTCAACGTGAGCACAGGAGTGTAAGTAATTCTATTAAAAAGAGAGGAGGGGAAAAAAAGAAGAAAAGAAGTTCCCAGGCTTGGCAACTTAGAAGTTATTACCTGAAAAAACCTCAACTTTCAAACCTCAACGGATCAGATTATAATCAGGATATTAAGAAACAGAAAAAATCGATAAAGAGATGGGTTTGAGGAGAAAAGAGCTGATAAGACACTTTTAGCCTTATTGAGGTTGAATTTCAGAAGATATCTACCAGGCAAAATCCATGAGGAAAGAATTGAGGACTTAAGCGAGAAGCTAAACAGCAAAAGAGATATAAAGATGGGGGGGAGGGAAGACAATCATCTACACAGAAGTTTTAACTGAATTCATGGAAATAGTGGGGACTGCTGGAGGGTAAATAAGGTCATAGCCTAAAGGAAATATCATGTAGTCAAGATTATGGGGGTATTATTAACTTGAGGAAAGAGTGAGAATATTTTTTGCTTTGAAATATGCAAAGCATAGAAAGAAAAAATAGGTGCAGTCACATAACTATTGAAGAAGTAGTGAGATCTTTTCTATAAAGAAGGGAGGGGAGTATATTAGATACTGAACACTAATTTTAAAAAGACCCACGGTGGGAATTTAACTGGCAATCAAAAAGAAATCAATAAGAACACAAATATTTATAGAAATTTGATTAAAGCTAGCCAAAATTTAAAGTGACAGATAAAGTCACCTTGATTTTGTGACCTCCAAATAGAAACAGAAAAATATAACAGCTGGGGGCACTGGGGAATAGAAATCAGAATGTCATCAGTTCAGTTCAGTTTAGTTACTCAGTCGTGTTCGACTCTTTGCGACCCCATGTACTACAGCATGACAGGCCTCCCTGCCCATCACCAACTACTGGAGTTTACTCAAACTCATGTCCATTCACTAGGTGATGCCATCAAACCATCTCATCCTCTGTCATCCCCTTCTCCTCCTACCCTCAATCTTTCAGAGCATCAGGGTCTATTCAAACGGGTCAGCTCTTCGCATCAGGTGGCCTAAGTATTGGAGTTTCAGCTTCTACATCAGTCCTTCCAATGAATATTCAGGACTGATTTCCCTTAGGATGGACTGGTTGGATCTCCTGGCAGTCCAAGGGACTCTCAAGAGTCTTCTCAAACACCACAGTTCAATAGCATCAATTCTTCGGTGCTCAGCTTTCTTTGCAGTCCAAGGGACTCTCAAGAGTCTTCTCAAACACCACAGTTCAATAGCATCAATTCTTCGGTGCTCAGCTTTCTTTACAGTCCAACTCTCACATCCATACATGACTAATGGAAAAACCATAGCTTTGACTAGACGGACCTTTGTTGGCAAAGTAATGTCTTTGCTTTTGAATATACTGTCTAGGTTGGTCGTAACTTTTCTTCCAAGGAGTAAGTGTCTTTTAATTTCATGGCTGCAGACACCATCTGCAGTGCTTTTGGAGGACCCCAAAATAATATGTCACTGTTTCTGTTGTTTCCCCCACTATTTGCCATGAAGTGATGGGACCAGATGCCATGATCTTAGTTTTCTGAATGTTGAGCTTTAAGCCTACTTTTTTTACTCCCCACTTTCACTTTCATCAAGAAGCTCTTTAGTTCTTCTTCCCTTTTCTGCCATAAGGGTGGGGTCATCTGCATATCTGAGGTTATTGATATTTCTCCTGGCAATCTTGATTCCACCTTATGTTTCATTCAGCCCAGCATTTCTCATGATGTACTCTGCATATAATTTAAATAAGCAGGGTGACAATATACAGCCTTGATGTACTTCTTTTCCTATTTGGAACCAGTCCATGTCCTGTTGCTTCCTGACCTGCATACAGATTTCTCAGGAGGCAGGTCAGGTGGTCCGGTATTCCCATCTCGTTCAGAATTTTCCACAGTTTATTGTGATCCACACAGTCAAAGGCTTTGGCATAGTCAATAAAGCAGAAATAGATGTTTTTCTGGAACTCTCTTGCTTTATCGATGATCCAGTGGATGTTGGCAATTTGATCTCTGGTTCCTCTGCCTTTTTTAAATATAGCTTGAACATCAGGAATTTCATGGTTCACATACTGTTGAAGCTTGGCTTGGAGAATTTTGAGCATTCGTTTGCTAGCATGTAAGATGAGTGCAATTTGAGCGTTCTTTGGCATTGCCTTTCTTTGGGATTGGAACGAAAACTGACCTGTTCCAGTCCTATGGCCACTGCCGAGTTTTCCAAATTTGCTGGCATATTGAGTGCAGCACTTTCACAACATCATCTTTTAGGATTTGAAGATAGCTCAGTTGGAATTCCATCACCTCCACTAGCTTTGTTTGTGGTGATGTTTCCTGAGGCCCACTTGACTTCATGTTCCAGGATGTCTGGCTCTAGGTGAATGATCACACAGTCATAATTATCTGGGTCAGGAAGATCTTTTTTGTATACTTCTTCTGTGTATTCTTGCTACCTCTTCTTAATATCTTCTGCTTCTGTTAGGTCCATACCATTTCTGTTCTTTATTGTGCCCCTCTTTGCATGAAATGTTCCCTTGATATCTCTAATTTCCTTGAAGAGATCTCTAGTGTTTCCCATTCTGTTGTTTTCCTCTATTTCTTTT
Source organism: Budorcas taxicolor (assembly GCF_023091745.1). Classification (NCBI taxonomy): domain Eukaryota; kingdom Metazoa; phylum Chordata; class Mammalia; order Artiodactyla; family Bovidae; genus Budorcas; species Budorcas taxicolor. Next base: position 94,768,986 of record NC_068912.1, read on the forward strand.
CATTGATCACTGAGGAAGCCTTTCTTATCTCTCCTTGGTATTCTTTGGAACTCTGCATTCAAATTGGTATTCACAGCTATTTTAGCAATGCAAAATATCCAGGGACAAGAAATTTTAAGGGTGATACCAAAATCAATGTTGAAGAAACAGACCATCATATCTACACTGGAGAGTGAGATAAGCAAAACTAGGAAAGTGTGAAATGGCCAGGAAAAATGGAGAAGTAGAGCTCAGACCAAAATGAGAGAAGGAAAGTCCAGAAGAAGTAAAGAGCTAGAAGTGGGTCAAGTAAGAAAACTGTGGTCAAATAAAAAACACTTTTAAATTCAGTATTTTGGAGATAGTGAAGCTTTTAGTAATGACAAGGCCACAGCAGTATAATTTAATGGCTAAATTAGAGATAAAGTTCACCGAGAAAGGAAGACATGTAAATACCTTCTCCAACACCCATTTGGATGAGCACTTCATGAGTACCTACTCATGGAGGTATAACAATATGTTAGACATCTCAGAGAATGTGATACATAGCAATTTAAAAGCAGTCTATGCATCATGTGTTTATTCATTAATCCCTTCATCAGTTCTTTCTTTAATTAACACTTATCAAGCACCACTTAGAATGCCAGGTACTGGGGGTAGGAATGGTAAAAGTAGCTGTAGCTTTAGTCCTACATTCTCTCCTTATGGATTTTGACAGTTGGATGTCTCCCTGAAATTCAACCTTGGCAAGACTAAAATTGGCTTATCAGCTCTTTCTCCTCAAACCCATGTCTTTATCCAGTTTTTCTATTTCTGTTAATGACAGCATTATAGTCTGAGCTCTTGAAGTTTGGAAGTTTAGTATTAGTAATGGCTTAAAATTTGTTATTGTTTTTTAGTCACTAAGTTGTATCCAACTTTTTTATAGCCCCATGAACTGTAGCCCACGAGGTTCCTCTGTCCATGGGATTTCCCAGGCAAGAATGCTGGAGTGGGTTGCCATTTCCTTCTTCAAGGGATCTTCCTGACCCAGAGATTGAACCTGCATTTGTTACATTGGCTGGTGGATTCTTTACCACTGAGCCACGTGGGAAGTCTTTTTGTTTTTGGTTTATTACCAAGTTCTTAATATAGCCAGGCATTATTTCAATAAATTTTTTGTATTTAACTCATTTAATCATCAAAACAGCCCTGAAGAATAGGTACTTTTATCATCCTCTTTTTATAGATGAGGACACTGGAACTCAGAGTGATGTAAAGAGTAAGTGGTGGCACTGGGACACAAACCAAGTCATTATGGCTCCAGAGTCAAGTCTTTCACCACACTTCACCATCTTTTGAAGGAATCTCTTTACCTTTTTTGCCAGTCAAATTAACATTTAATTACATATCCCTAAAGGTCCTATTTCCTACGTGTATTAACTTTAGAAAAACATATATAAATAACTTATTAGATTCATGTATTTTAAAATATCAAAACTATCAGTATTTAAGACTTCCCAAAGTTACCCCTTTCATTTTGTTATTCCAAAAGACATGTAAGCTCTCTTCTTCGTAAAAGCTCATGTATTCCAAAATTGGATAAAAGTAGGTACCTTAAGGAGTCTGCATCCTATCTGATGAGGTGGGACTTATATATACTTAAAGGATAACAAGAAGAATATTATAAGAACTCAGTAAACTGTGCAACAAGTATGGCATTCAATGGAAAGAGATCACTGAGTTTGGGGGCTGAGGGAGGAGGGGTTGGTTGGGAGAGGCTCCACAGAAGAGGTCAGTTCTGAACTGGACTTTGAAGAAAGAGGCAGAACACAAGGGCAGAGTGGAGGCAGATGGTATTACAGGCGGACAGAATATCACATATAGGAATGTAGGGATCAGAAATGAAAAGATGTGTTCAGAAGAAACCAGGGAAGCAGCAGCACTTCAGTAGATTTATGTAGGGGCAGCACTCTAGTAGGTTTATAGAAATGTCTGGAAGAAAATAGATCACACAGAGACTTGATTACCAGTCTAACCAACTGTGGAGAGACTATTATCTGCCACTTACAGTCTAATCTGATTCCTAAAATACTTATCTTCTTATTGGATCACAAATTTCCTAAAACGAGTCATTTATACAACTGCCTAAATTGAAAACTCAGATGACCAATATATCTACTACTGTGGGCAGGAGTACTTCAGAAGAAATGGAGTAGCCATCATAGTCAACAAAAGTCCGAAATGCAATACTTGGATGCAATCTCAAAAACGACAGAATGATCTGTTTGTTTCCAAGCCAAACCATTCAATATCACAGTAATCCAAGTCTATGCCCCAACCAGTAACGCTGAAGAAGCTGAAGTTGAATGTTCTATGAAGACCTACAAGACCTTTTAGAACTAACACCCAAAAAAGATGTCCTTTTCATTATAGGGGACTGGAATGCAAAAGTAGGAAGTCAAGAAACACCTGGAGTAACAGGCAAATTTGGCCTTGGAGGACAGAATGAAGCAGAGCAAAGGCTAACAGAGTTTTGCCAAGAGAACACACTGGTCATAGCAAACACCCTCTTCCAGCAACACAAGAGAAGACTCTATACATGGACATCAACAGATGGTCAGTACCAAAATCAGATTGGACTGCAAGATCCAACCAGTCCATCCTAAAGGAAATCAGTCCTGGGTGTTCATTCAAAGGTCTGATGTTGAAGCTGAAACTCCAATACTTTGGCCACCTGAGGCGAAGAACTGACTCATTTGAAAAGACCCTTTGCTGGGAAAGATTGAGCGCAGGAGGAGAAGGGGATGACAGAGGATGAGATGGTTGGATGGCATCACCAACTCAATGGACATGAGTTTGGGTGAACTCTGGGTGAACTCAGGGAGACCTGGCATGCTGCAGTTCATGGGTTCACAGAGTCGGACACGACTGAGGACTGAACTGAACTGAACTTGAAAAGAAATTTATGAAGGAATTCATAGAATTTCTTCATAGTACACCCAAGCCAGATGTGCTTATAAAGTTGCTTTTAAAAAGTACAGCTCCCTCACAAAGTATCTTTAGACATCTCTGATTTCAACTCCATTTTCTTACAGTTTCTTAATAGCCTCACATATTATTTTAAATCATCTATTTGAACAACTTTCAAAGTGATGGGGAGTTCACTGTCCTGTAGGACCTGGGATGTCCTACACTAACTTGTCTAAGCAAGCCAATTTCTGGCATGCGCATGATGCTTAACTTGCTTCTGTCGTGTCCGACTCTTTGCAACCCTACGGCCTGTAGCCCTCCGTACTCCTCTGTCCATGGGATTCTCTAGGCAAGAATACTGGAGTGGATTGCCGTGCTCTCCTCTAGGGGATCTTTCCAACCCAGGGTCACACCCATGTCTCTTATATCTCCTCCATTGGCAGGCGGGTTCTTTACCACCAGCACCCCCCTGGTAAGCCCCCATTCCTGATATAGGACAAATTAAGTAGACAAAGGATTGCAAAACCTCAGTTTTCTATGATTCAGTCCTGTAAATCCAAATAATCAAAACAAAATCCTCTATATATACCACATTATAAGCTCTTTCAATGGAGAACAAACACAGAAAACTATCTTTAGTATGGTAGATTAAACATTTGTTTTTTTTTTGGTCATCTAGCATCTTTTTTCCCCCATTCTGACTCTGCCTGGGGACAGGGAGGACCACCTTCTCCCCTGCTACATGTTTCTGATGTAGCAGGTAAATCCTATTACCAAGAGGTGTAACATGTGACTATGAAATTATGATTGGTTGATATGAAATTATGAAATTGGACTGGGAAAGTGACGGGAGCTAAGGTATCAGCACTAATACTCTAAATCCAGAAAGAACAACAGCCTCCTATGGATCTGGAGTTCCACCAACGGGAGGCTGAAATTGCTGCTTCCATTTTACTACCACAAAGGGAGAATCTATCTAAAAATGAAGTCAACCCAGAATAACTAAGACCGAGAAACAGAGATGGGGATCTGAGTCCTCATGACATTATTTAAATGCCTACTTCAAACCACACCCAAGTTAGATGTGTTTTTTCCTTAAACCAAGTTTGGATTTCTTCTTTCACTTTCATCCCTAAGAGTACTATCAACAACAGTAACTGCCAAATCCTACAAAAAGAAAAGTATGTCAACTTCTCAGCACTTTATCTATTATCATGCATTATTATATAATTTGGCTGTAACAATAACCAACTATACATATTAAATTTAAAAAATGAGCCTGGCACGTTTTAATTTTAACACAGCATTTCACTTTCAACATTGCCTTGTACTGTTTTGTTTCTAGACAAAAATTAGTATTTTAAGCATAAGAAAATGACTGTAACTTTATATATATTATAACCCTGTAAAGGCAAAAATAAACAACTCAGAAATTAAAGGTTTTCATTACATCCTATTAGCTATTTAAAAACAAAAACAAAAAACAGAAAACAAACAAAAAAACCTAGTGAACTATCCAGAAGCCATATAAAGATTCTTACTTGAAGCTGAAGAGTATGTCGAAGAATAGTTTCTTCTAAGGCATGGATCCACTTCTCTCGCTCATCAGCATCACGAGCTGGAATAAAAGTTTATAAAAAGCAAAACCTTAATATCTACAATATAGCTCCATAACTGGAAGCAACATTTTTAAATCATGATGCTAAACAGAAAAAGGTTTTGGTTGTGCCATTTCCTTAACAGGTTTTATCTTTCTATTCTTCTCAAATATGCAACCTAATTGCAGCAGTTTATAACAAAGAGAATAAATATGTTCAACAATTGCAGGCTACCTTCCCACTGGGAATAATTAGAAAAGTTAAAATAATTAAAAATAACTGTTTTGAAAGCACCAGAAAATAGCAAGATAGTAAAGAATTAACAGGCCAAAATCTAGGAAAAGACAAACATCCAGCCTGGTATTTAGGGGCACTGTCCTCCTAGAGGCATTGTACATTTCAAAAGAGGAGTTGTAGGCTGAGCAACTTCTTAAAAGACTTGTTATTACGTATGAGCAGGGGACATATGGGGACTCCATGTACTTTCTGCTCAATTTTTCTGGGAACCTAAAACTACTCTAAAAACATCTGTTGGAAAATAAAAAGTCTTGTCAGGCCAAAAATTAAGAGAGCAAGGCCGACCAACAGTGGTGGCTCTGGCAAACAGCTCAGGTTTTGATTGGAACCTCAAGGGGCTGCACCTTGAGATTAAGAATAAAACAGGGACTTCCCTGGCAGTCCAGTGGTTAAGACTTCACCTTCCAATGCCAAGGTGTGTGGGTTTAACGCCTGGTTAGAGAGCTAAGATCCCACATGCCTGGAGACTAAAAAACCAAAACATAAAACAGAAGCAATATTGTAACAAATTCGATACAGACTTTAAACATGGTCCACATCAAAAAAAAAAAAAGACTAAAACAGAATTAAAACAGTTGCTCAGTCATGTGGATCATCCAGAAAAATCTTGATGCCTGAAATAAATTAAAACTACCCCAAGTTGTTACTGACTCTAAGCATCGAGCTAGCAAAAGCAAATGAATATATTTTCTGTAGAAAGATAACCTCATATCAGCTTCCAAATTATTTTTATAAACAATTTTTAAAGACAATGACTAGCACATAAGCAAAGATAACCAAAGATATACAAGGAGACAAAACCACACATAAATGAGAAATCAAATGATAGAAACAGATCAAAAACAGCTCCAGATATTTGAACAAACAGTCCCACAACCGAAAAGAAATTATGTTTTAATTCATTCGATAACAGACTGGAAACTGACAGAGCCTTAGAAACTATTTTATAAATTATATGGGTTCTTTAAATAATTAAATCTAAATTCTAAAATTAAAAAAACATAGTAAGCAAAATTAAGAACTCAATGAATGAGTCTGACAGCAGATTAAATCAGCTGAAGAGACAATGAGAGAACTGGAGGAGAGACCAGAAGAAACTCATCAGAACAAAAGACAAGTCAAAGAGAGAAAACATAGACGAAAGGGAGAGCAACACAGACAGTGCTGCTGCTGCTGCTAAGTCGCTTCAGTTGTGTCTGACTCTGTGCGACCCCATAGACAACAGCCCACCAGGCTCCCCCATCCCTGGGATTCTCCAGGCAAGAACACTGGAGTGGGTTGCCACACAGTAAGAGGGTGTAACACGCATGTGATTGAAATACCAAAAGAAGACAAAAAGAGAGAAGGGACTAGAAGCACTATCTGATGAAGAATTTTTCACAACAAGATGAAAGATATTAAGCCACAGATTTCAGAAGCCCAGGCTTCCCTGGTGGCTCAGAGAGTAAAAGAATCTGCCTGTAATGTAGGAGACCCAGGTTTGATCCCTAGACGGAGAAGATTCTCTGGAGAAGGGAATGGCAACCCACTCCAGTATTCTTGCCTGGAGAATTCCATGGACAGAAGAGCCTGGAGGGCTACAGTCCACAGGGTCACAAAGAGTCAGACACGACTGAGTGACTAACACACACAAGAATTCTAAGCAGGCTGAATCAAAGAAAATCCACAGCTAGACCCATCCCAGCCAAAATTTACTACAAACCAAAGACAAGGGAAATATTTTTTAAATAGCTGGGGGTGAGATCTAGACAGTTTTGTAACTATTAGGTGAGGTCACAGAAAAAGTGTACTTTTGGTAGATCAAAAATATTCTATATTAAAATAATTGAAAAGTCATCCCATTAAGGAAACTCCAGACCCAGAAAGTTTTACCAGAGCACTCTGTCAGACATTTATGAAGAAAGAATGCCAATCAAACACAAAATATTTCAGAGAAAAGAAAAAAAAGAACACTCTCCAACTCTTTTAAGGTCAGAATAACTTTGATATTAACCTGACAAGACTATCATAAAAGAAAAATATTTAAGGCAACTCTAATGCAAAAAGGATAAGCAAAAATTCTTTATAAAACTTAATATGTCAAATTGAAGTTGAGTTTACTCCAGAAATACAAGGCTGGTTGAGTATGGAAAAAAATCAAGCAACATCAAACAAGATAAAAATACATATGAATAAAGTTAATCACTGTAGCACTGTTTATAATTACAAAATACTGTAAAACAACCTAAATGCTCAGGTAGAGGAAGATGGTTGAATAAACCATGGAGTACAATGAAAGTGTAAAAAAGAGAACAAGGAAGATCACTTTTGAGTGATTTGGAGTGATTTTTCAGATATATTATTCAATGAAAAGAAATAAAGAAAGAAGGGGATATAAGAAAATATACTCACATCTGTTTATTTGTGCAAAATAAATACAAGGAGGATGAACTGTAAACTAATGAGGTTGGTTACCTACAAAGCACAGTGGGAAAGGATGGAAATCAGGAAAAAGAGGATGGAGTTAGTAGGGGTTCAAAAGTAGCAATACTTCTCTGAATTTATCATTTTGTATATACTCAGACTCTTTAAAGCCACAGTAATATTTCACATTCTCCCTCCAGATAAATAATTTAAATCAACCGGGATGGGGAGAGGGAACCCAAAATACAATGTAATTCTGTGTATGTGCTCAGTCATGTCCAACTCTTTGGGACTTCATGGACAATACCCTGCCAGGCTCCTCTGTCCATGGGATTATTCAGGCAAGAATACTGGAGTGGGTAGCAATTTTCCTCTCCAGGGGATCTCTCCAACCCAGGGATTCAGCCCAGGTCTCCTGCATCTCCTGTATTGGCAGGCAGATTCTTTACCACTGAGCTACCTGGGAAAATATAATAATGAATAAGACAATCACACTGAAGGGTACAAGGAAGAAAAAAGAAAAGATTAAGCCCAACTAACTTTGAAAACAGTATTCTGACTAGATAATGCAAGGCTAAACCAAAACAGAACCATACACAAATAGTGTACAAAAACTGCACAAGTACTATAAATCTGGTTTTCACAGGAGTATAGTTGGGCAATTCTGTAACTACAAACAAGTGAATATATTGTAGATAATGCCAACCCCGGTTTCTCAGTGTCTGAGGGAAAAAAAATTACAAATGAGGAAAGTGAGAAGGATAGAATGAGCCATACGGTATTAAGAATAGAAAAGGAAGTATCACTATGAACTCAGGGTTCTAGATAGGGAGACAGAAAGACAGGAAGTGCATGAAAAAGAATAGGGGCATGTCAAAAGGAAAAAGGAGCCAAACTGAAGGAGTTCCAAAAACCAAAGCCTAAAGAATGTGAGTAGTATAATAACTGATAATATTGAATTAGAATCCAAAGAATAAAATAAATATCTAAGAGTGCACTATGGATATAAATTACTTGAATAAATAGATGGGGAAGAAGGCACAATTCTTTCTTCAGAAGAGTTACAATTCATTAGTATAGCAGGAATGAAAGAAATGTTTAAATCACCTGTAGACAAATACAACAGTAATAATTACTGAAGGCAAGACTGACCAATGGCATACTAATAGCTAAAAACAGTGGGCAAAAGTTTGAGGAGAAAGAGGATATTAGCAGAGTCTCAAAGTATCTCTCCCAATATATCTATTAACTATGAAGGAAAAATCAGTAATTTTATAGTGGACAAGTCTGGCAGACACCACTTGAATCCAGTGATCAAGATTAGTATCACCAGTAACAAATTTCTTGATATCATATACTACTTTCTCGATACAACCCACTGAGAAGGAAACAGCAGCACTTCTGTAGTATTCTTGCCAAAAACACATAATCTCACTCTAATCATGAGAAAACAACAGATAAACCCAAACTGAGAGGCATTCTACAAAATAACTAAAACTCACCAAAAATGTCAAAGTCATGAAAGACAAGAGGAGTAAGGAACTGTCATAACTAAAGGCAATATGGGATCTGAGACTGAACCCTGGAACAGAAAGGGGGCATTAAAAGGGGAAAATCATGTGCTCTGTGCTTTAGTTAAAAGTATTGTACCAAATGGATTGTACAAATCCATGGTACCAAATAGATTCAGCTCAGGACATCAGAGTCTGAACAGGACAAGGAGGGCATATATCAAACCAAGGAACAACCTGGCAAGGGGTATCAAAGCCAGCAGAATGAAGAGGAAAATTACACAATGGAAAAGCCCAGCATGGGAAGTCAGAGCCCAGGATGGAGTCCACTCTGGGCAGGGGGACTGGGTCAGGCTGGTACAAGTGGAATGAGGGTGACATCCACACAACGAAGTGGGTGATGATGGGAAACTAATTGCATACAGAGGGATCAATCAAATGAGTAAATATAACAAGGATAAAGGGTTTCTGCTTGTTGGATAGTTACAAAAATGGTAAGGGAGAAAACCAGAATGATTTCTGCAATGTTAGGCTGGAAATACAGGTATCATTATGAACTAATAGTTTTTAATATTTATGTAAATAAATACACATGGAAATATGTACATGAATACACATTTATGTACACGTGTATATAACATTCATATGTTTCCTGGCTCTGAGAGGACCTGGGCACCATGACAGCCAACAGCAATAAGTACACCTAGCATCAGGTACTGATTTCTAAATATCTTTCTCCATTACAAGGAACTAGGGCTCCTTGGAAAAATGGTTGATACCAGGACTGGGACAGGGAAGATAGAAAACTGGCCTGGAATATCTTTTTTGTGCCTGAAAGTTAAAGAAGAAAATACTCAGAGACTGATAGGAACATGTCAACAGAACACAGAACTCAGCTTAAAAAAATCCTACTGGCCAAATTAAGGACAATTTGAGCATTAAAATAATGATAGTAATGAATTATAATCCATTGAGTAAAACAGGAAACCATGAGTTAGCACTGATACATATAAATTGAAGGTTTGCTCAGAAATGGGATTTTGCATAGCTTCAAAATACCCCCAACAAAATATCAAGAAAGGAAAAGATAAAATACCACCTAAATCATGTGATCAAAGTAAATGTCATTAGTTATGGGACAAACTGAAATCCTGTGAAAAGAACAAAGAATCACTTCTGTGATCTTCAGGTCAGATATATATAATCTGCATCATGAAGAAACATTAGGAGAAAACAGAGGAACATTCTACAAAATAATTAGCCTCTAATCTTTTAAAGTGTCAAAGTCATAAAACTCAAGGAAAGACTGAGTAGCTGTTCCAGACTAAAGGAGACTATAAAATGTGACAACTAAATGCAAATTGTGATTCTGAACCAGATCCTCCTGCTATAAAGGACATTATTGGAACAACTGGAAAAACCTGAATAGACTCTAAGGAGCAGATGGTTTTAATGCATTGATGTTAATTTCCTGATTTTAATGGCTGCATAGTGTGTTTACAAGAAAATGTCCTTGTTTGCAGGAAATAAATATATAATAAAAAAACATTCAGGGGCGATGGGACTTCCAGTTAACAACAACCTTCAAACAGTTTTGGGAGGGCAAAGTTCTTTGTACTGTATTTGCAACTTTCTTGTAAATGCAAGATTATTTGAAATTCTTAAAAACTATACTTTAAAAACATTATTATGATAAAGAAGACATAAATTAATGGAAAAACCATTTTATGAATTGGAAAATTCAATACCGTAACAATATTCAAATGGATCTACAGATTAAATGCAATGCAAATTAAAATTCCAAAGGCATTTTGGGAAATCAGTCAAACTGATTCTAAAATATAAATCAGGGAACTCCCTGGTGGGCCAGTGCTTAGGATTCTGTGCTTCCACTGCAGGGGAATGTGTTCAGTCCCTGGATGGGGAACCAAAGATCCTGCAAGCTGCCTGACTCGGCCAAAAAAAAAAAGGAAAATAGTAACAAAAGGTAAAGAATAGCAAAGTCCTTCTTGAAAAGACAGAAGCATTTTAGAGGGTTTAGTCTATTACATATAAAGTCTTATAAAGCTATAATAATTAAGAAAATATGATACTGGAACAAGGATAAATAATAAACCAATGAAGCAAAACATAGCCCAGAAACAGACCCACCCATAAATACAGACACTTGGTTAGTGATAAGTATGGCTGTGAAGAGCAATAAGGAACAATCCTTCAATAAATGGTGCTAGGATAATATGGGTGGAAAACAAAAATGAAACCTGAATCTACCTTATACTATGCACAAAAGTAAAATCCAGGTGATTTCTTAATTCTTAAATGTGAAAGAAAAACAACACATCTTCCAGAAGGTAAAACAGGAGAATATCATCTTAACTTTGGGATAGAAAAAAAGCTTCTTAGGGTACAAAACTTTGGAGAAGGCAATGGTAACCCACTCCAGTACTCTTGCCTGGAAAATCCCACGGACGGAGGAGCCTGGTAGGCTGTCGTCCATGGGGTCGTGAAGAGTTGGACACCACTGAGCGACTTCACTTTCACTTTTCACTTTCATGGACTGGAGAAGGCAATGGTAACCCACTCCAATATTCTTGCCTGGAGAATCCCAGGGACGGGGGAGCCTGGTGGGCTGCCGTCTATGGGGTCGCACAGAGTCGGACATGACTGAAGCGACTTAGCAGCAGCAGGGTACAAAACTTAAACAAGATATAAAGACAACAACTGATAAATCTAACTACCCTGAAAGTAGCACTGAAATATATACATTACCATAAGTAAAAGAGATACCTAGTGGGAAGCTGCTGTTTAACACAGGAAGCTCAACTGGTGCTCTGTGACAACCTAGAGGGGTGGTTTGGGATGGGCAGTGGGAGGGAGATTCAAGAGGGAGGGGACATATGTATTATTATGGCTGACTGACGTCATTGTATGGTAGAAACCAACACAACATTGTAAAGCAATTATCCTCCAATTAAAAAAAAAAATCAAAACACAAACTTAACAATTTGAGTTCATCAAAACACACCACTTAAAGAATATGGTAAACCACTGTGACATAGGAAGTTAAAGAACATGGACTTCAGAGCCAGAACATCCCATTCAACTCTGAACTTTGTTGTCTATTAACCATATGACTTTCAACAAGTTACTTAACCTTTCTAAGCCTCAGTGTTCTTATCTATAGAAGGAGGACAATAATGGTATCTATCTTATAAGATTAATACAAAGGTAAAATGAGTTAGTCCAAATATAACACTTGGACAGGTAAATGGTATAATTATTATTATCATTACTGTTGAGCATTTATTATGACTTATCCCTGACCCCAAGGAACTCAAAAATCTAGTAAGACAGATTTGTATTTAGTTGCATAAATATATGGCTTATGTCACCACCATGTCTGACAAATCCCATGGGCAGAGGAGCCTGGCGGGCTGCAGTCCTTGGGGTCACAAGAGCTGCACAGGACTTACTGATTAAACAACAACGACATCACCACTAAAGGGGCGATGGGATGAAAATGAAAAATCAGGGAAGACCTCCTTAAGGAGTTTAGATCTCAAAGAATAAGAATCAGTTTGTGAAGCAGAGAAAGATAAGGATATCCTGAAAGTGGAAAGACATTAACAAAAGACACTGAAGCATGAAAAGAGTACAAATTAGAAAACTGGTTTCAGTGTGTGTAGAACAGTGGGCTGATGGGCGAGGAGGAAATGGCAAAAGTTTAGGATCCTATCCCAAGGAGTGTGAATGGACTTTATGACAACGGGAAGCCCCTGAAGAGTTTCAAGCATGAGAGTGACATGGCCTAATTTGCATGTTTAAAATATCAATCTGGGGCAAAAATAGAGGTGGTATGCCAGTCAGGAAGTGGTTGTGAGGGTGAGGCCTGAACTGAGAAATGTCTGGGACATGACAGTAAGTGTCATTCTCACAGCCATCAGGGCACTAAATAGCAAGCACCTTTAAACCTGCCACATCCTCACAATCACCAGATTCTTCCTTGATACAGTCCCTCTCTCTAGCCTTTCTTTCCATCTCTACTGACAACATGCTTGTTCAAGCACTCATATAGTCTCATGCCTGTAAACAAAACATCATCACAAAAGATGTACATGTGCTAACCTCTGTTAGGGTCAATGCAGTCGGCACACCTCATGCATATTTGAGCTTACATTTCAAGGCTGTTTCCATCAAAAACCTCAACATTCTCTAATACCATACTGAATTTACTTAACCTTCCTGAGTAACAGTAAAGGCCCTCCACATCTTTTATTTCATGCCTTTTTCATATGACCCAAACCATCTTCTCATAGGCCCCTAAACACTCTAAATGAATTATTTTCCTGTTCATGGCATACATTCCCCCTCCTTGAATCTTAACGCTGACTCTACCTTCCTTCCCATCTCTAAGCCCCATGTGCCTCAGAACAAGTTCTACTTCTCCTTTTGACATGCCCCCACTCTTTTTCATTCTCTCTCTCTCTGAAACCATGAGTTCATACTGATACCTCCAATTCTAGTCTAACACCACATGGCTTACAGGTTTACTAGCACAAAGACAGACCAATGAAACAGAGGAGAGGCCAAAATGATTTTTGACAAGGGTGCCAAGACTATACAGTGGGGAAAAGACAGTCTTTTCGATAAATGCTACTGGGGAAAGTGGATACCCACAATTCAAAAGAATGAAAGTGGACTCTTAACATCCAAAATCTGGCTGAAAATGTATTTATTTGTATTTATTTATGGCCATGCTGTGCATCTTGCAGGCTATTAGTTCCCTGACCAGAGACTGAACCTGGGCCCATAGCAGTGACAGCATGGAGTCCTAACTGCTGAACTGCCAGGGAATTCCCCAAAAATGTTTTAAAGAATTATATGTGAGTCCTAAAACTATTAAACTCCTAGAAGAAAACATATGGGGAAATCTTTAGAACACTGGAATTGGCAAGGATTTGTTCAATATGATATCAAAAGCATAGGCAACGAAATTTAAAAATAGACAAACAGAACCATAATAGAACCCCCTCTATCCACAGTTTTGCTTTCCAGAGTTTCAGTTACCCCTCCAGTTAACCAGATGCTAAAATATTAAATGGAAATAAACAATTTATAAGTTTTAAACTGTGTATCATTCTGAGGAACATGATGAAATCTCACATCATCCTGCTTTGTCCTGTCCAGAATCCCCAACCATTAACATAATCTGCTCCTTACAGGCAACAATCAATATTGTCATGGCTCCATGATCCACACTAAGCAGATGATCCTCCTTCCAATGCATCATTACGTCAATGGTGGCTTAATAATACTTCACAAGGCCTACATCACTCACCTCACTTCATCTCATCACTAGTCATTTTATCATCTCACATCATACAATAAGATACTTTGAAAGAAGTCACATTCACATAACTTTACTATAGTATACTACAATTGTCTTATGCTACTGTTAGTTATTGTTAATCTCTTACTATGGCTAATGCATAAATTATACCTAATCATGGGTATGCTTGTATAGAAAAAAACATTAAGTATATATAGAGTTATAGAGTTCAGTACTAGGTGCAGTTTCAGGCATCCACTGGGTGCCTTGGAATATATCCCTGTGATAAAGGGGGGACTAATGTACAACAAACTTAAAAATTTCTGTGCATCAAAGGAAACAATCAACAGAGAAAAGGCAACCTACAGAATAGAGGGAAATAACTGTAAATCATGTATAGGATAGGAGTTAATATCCAAGATACATGAAGGACTTCTACAACTCAACAACAACAACAAAATTTTTAAATGGGCAAAGAATAACTCTCAAACAAGAAAAAGAAATAAAAAGTACCCAGATTGGAAGGGAAGAGGCAAAACTGTCTTTACATGCAAATGACATGATACCATACACAGAAAATTCTATAAAGACTCCACACAAAAACTATTAGAACTGATAAACGAATTCAACAAGGTAGCAGGGCATCATATTAACTTGCAGAAATCTGTTGCATTTATTTACACTATCAGTGAAGTATCAGAAAGGGAAAGTTTAAAAAAAATCCCTTTTAAAATCCCATCAGAAAGATAAAATGGTTAGGTACAAAATATGACCAAGGAAGTAAAAGATTTAGATGCTGAGAACTATAAAATATTGATAAAGGAAACTGAAAATGATTCAAAGAAATGGAAAGACTTCCCATGCGCTTGGATTATAAGAATTAGTATTGTTAATATGGTCATACTACTCAGAGCATTCTACAGATTTAATGTGATGCCTACCAAACTACTCATGACATTTTTCACAGAACTAGAACAAACAATCTACAAATAATCTTAAAATTCATATGGAGCCATAAAAGACCCCAAGCTGACAAATCAACCCTGAGGAGAAAGAACAAAGCTGGAGACACAACCCTACCAGACTTCAGACAACACTACAAAGTTACTTATCAAAACAGCACGGTTGGGGGGATAAAAACAGATAAATGGATCAACAGAACGGAATAGAGAACCAAGAAATAAACCCACACACCTACAGTCAATTAATCTTCAAAAAATGAGGCAAGAATATACAATGGAAAAAAACTGTCTCTTCAGCATGTGGGGTTGGGATAACTAGACAACCACATGTAAATCAATGAAGTTAGAATACACCCTCAAACCATACACAAAAATAAACTCTAAATGGCTAAAGTAAAAGTGAAAGTCACTCAGCCATGTCCAACTCTTTGCCACCAGGCCAGAATACTGGAGTGGGTAACCTTTCCCTTCTCTAGGGGAATCTTCCCAACCCAGGAATTGAACTGGGGTCTCCTGCATCACAGGAGGATTCTTTACCAACTGAGCAATGAGGGGAGCTAAATGGCTAAAGACTTACATATAAGAAAAGACACCATAAAACTCCTAGAAGAGAACATAAGCAAAACATTCTCTGACATAAACTGTATCAATTAAAGAAAAAAATCTGACTCCCAAGGCAATAGAAATAAAAGCAAAAATAAATAAATGGGACCTAATCAAACAAAAGCTGTTGCAGAGCAAACAAAAAGACAGCCTACAGAATGGGAGAAAATACTTGCAAATGATGTAACCCACAAGGGCTTAATTTTCAAAATATACACACAGCTCATAACTAGACCACATAACGTTGTTGTGAGGTTTAAATGAGATAATTAATCCATACAATATCTACCACAGTACCTAACATAAACTTAAACATCAATATGGTAAACTCACAGATAAAGAGAACAGATTTGTTGTTGCCAAGGGTGAGGCAGAGTGGAGGAGGGAAGGATTGGGAATTTGGGATTAGCAGATGCAACTATTATACATAGAATGGATAAACAATAAAATCCTATGGTATAGCACAGGGAACTATATGCAACATCCTGTGATAAATCATAAGAAAGGAGAATATATATATATATATATATATATATATATATATATATATGTATAACTGAATCACTTGGCTATATAGCAGAAATTAACACAACACTACATATCAAATATACTTCAATAAAGTTTAAAAATATATGCTATTCTTATCACACACAGCCTTAAGAGAAAACAAGTTCTAATAATAATCTAATAAATGATTAGTTACAGAAAATGAGTTAGGAGGAGATTATTGGTAACTTCTAATTCCCAATGCCTGGCTTATATAGAAACAATATATGGTACACAGAAAGAGAAACAGTATTCATCCAGTAAGTAAAATACTTCTATTTACAGGATTTTTAACTACATATCTATTCACATTTCCTCCATTATACGCATTTAAAATACATTTTTAGACAAGTTTCCAAAACTCTGATACCTTACCATTCCTGATCCACTATTTAGGAATCTGTCCTCCTTGTCATATTTTATTCTCTATGAATAAACTACTGCTTGTTTGCAGAAGGAAGTGGTTATTTCCCTGTTTTGTAACTGAAGTAAAAAGAAGAAATAGCCTCTATAATCAGGAAGCTCTCTTTTTCTCTGAAAGTTGTTGTGAAATGAAAACATTACACAAAAATCATATTTACAAGATCAAATGCTGAGACACTCCTCAAATATCTACTGAGCCCCATTACGTATCAGGTACTATCTTGGCGTTACAGGCAAAGATAGTGTTAGTCATTCAGTCGTGTCTGACTCTTTACAATCCCATGAACTGTATAGCCCACCTTCCAGGCAAGAATACTGGAGTGGGTTGCCATTCCCTTTTCCAGGGGGATCTTCCCAACCCAGGAATCAAACCCGGGTCTCCAGCATTGCAGGCAGATTCTGTACTGTCTGAGTCACTAGGTCTCCCACATGGCAAGTGGATTCTTTACTGTCTGAGCCATCAGGGAAGCCCATGAATACTGGAGTGGGTAGCCTATCCCTCCTCCAGGGAATCGTCCTGACCCAGGAATTGAACTGGGGTCTCCTGCGTTGCAAGCAGATTCTTTACCAGCTGTGCTACCAGGAAAGCACAGGCAAAGATAAAACAATCCATAATCTCAAGCAACTTAGTCTCTTGGAAAGTATAACCATTTGGTTGAATAGTGTATTGTTTAGTGAAGTAAGTATCTCCACCCATTCTAATACATGCTTATTAGCATCCTAGTCATTCTTGTGAGCTACATTAAAATGTAACCTTCTCCCTATATGTTGCTCACGATGAAGGGATTTGCTCTTTCCTTCTTTAAATTTATTCAAATGTTCCCACACTCAGGTAGTATATGAATATATGTTATACTAGTCACTGTCTTAGGCATTAGGGGCACAATTTTGAGTTTACAGATCTAGTCCAGCAATAATCAGATCCAAATCTACCTTTTCTATCTTACTTCCAAATACACTCCTCCACAAACCAGTACATTTCAGTTACACCGTACTTGCTGTAGTCACAATT
This sequence comes from Budorcas taxicolor, assembly GCF_023091745.1. Lineage (NCBI taxonomy): Eukaryota > Metazoa > Chordata > Mammalia > Artiodactyla > Bovidae > Budorcas > Budorcas taxicolor. Next base: position 94,786,601 of record NC_068912.1, read on the forward strand.
CTCAACTTTTGCTCAAGTTGTTCCTTCCACTGAAATACCAAAGACTTGCCTCTATCTGTGTAAATAATACAAGCTAACTCTACTGAGCACTTAATTTGTGTGAGCACTGTATGACACCTTTGTCTAAACGCATATTAACTAATTAAATCCTCACAACAACTACATGAGATAGGTATTATTATTATCCTTATTTTCCAGAATAGAGAAATAGAAAAGTTTGGTATTTTGCAATGGTATACCACCAAGAAGGACTTTCCTGGTGGCTCAGCTGGTAAAGAATCTGCCTGCAATGTAGGAGACCTGGGTTCAATCCCTGGGTTGGGAAGATCCCCCTGGAGAAGGGAACAGCTACTCACTCCAGAATTCTGGCCTGGAGAATTCCACGGACTGTATAGGGTCACAAAGAGCAACGCAACTGAGCGACTTTCACATACCACCAAGAAAGGAGACAGCAAAAATTAAGTCTCTAGGTTTCAAGTAACCCTGCTGCTGCTGCCGCTAAGTCTAGCTCTGTTAAATAAGCCTCACTCCATCCCCTTCTTACTAGACAAAGTCCTCCTCAAAAGATAACAATATAAACTTTTCTGCCTTGGAAACAGTATATGAAATAGAAAAAACAAGAGCTCAAAACTCTAATCAGAAAACCTGGATTCATGCCGCAATGTCACTAATTTTGTCTAACCTCAGGAGGGCAGTACTTAATAACTGAGATATATATACACACAAATTTCAAGAAGGGGTTTTAACATCACCAACCAGCTCAAAGGTCTATGAAGAAAAGCGGATAAAATAAGATATATGACAACGTTTAGGGTACAAGGTATCCTTAGTGCAAAACTCTTTTCATGACAACATTAAAATGCTATCTGTGTTTTTCACTATGTTGACATTTACAACAATGGTGCAAGAGCAATGGTGGTGAAATTCAATATATCAGCACCAGTAGAGCCCACGGCATCGAACTAAACTTGTCATCATTATATTCTTCACCACCATGAACCAGAAAAAAAACAAGAACCCCCGTTTTCCATGAAAATGTCTGGCATATGGGCATTTATACAGTCCACAAATACTATCTGAGAAGTTATGAGTGAGCAAAACAGACGTGAACTCTGGATTCTAAACTTTTAGCCTAGCAAACACTGGGTTAATAAGAGGAAAGCAAAAAAAAGCGAATGGGGGAACACATCAATTAGAGAAACACTACACCAGTCAATACACAATTATATAATTGCCTCTTAAGACAGTCTTGCCTCATCCTGTGGATCTTAGCTACTACTGATTAAGCTACTACTAGCTTAATCTTATGGAGAAGGAAATGGCAACCCACTCCAGTGTTCTTGCCTGGAGAATACCAGGGACAGAGGAGCCTGGTAGGCTGCCGTCTATGGAGTCACACAGAGTCGGACACGACTGAAGTGACTTAGCAGCAGCAGCAGCAGCTTAATCTTATGGAGAAGGAAATGGCAAGCCACTCCAGTGTTCTTGCCTGGAGAATCCCAGGGACGGGGGAGCCTGGTGGGCTGCCGTCTCTGGGGTCACATGGAGTCAGACACGACTGAAGTGACTTAGCAGCAGCAGCAGCAGGAGCAGTGTATATATGTCCCAATCTCCCAATTCACCCCACCACCAACCACCCTGGTATTCATGCGTCTCTTCTCCTTGTCTATGTCTCTATTTGTACCCTGCAAATAGGTTCATCTATACCATTTTCCTAGATCCCATATATATGATACCTATTTTCTTAATTCTCAAAAACCTACATGTCCTTAGCAACTGAATGATACTCATAATTACCAGACAAATAATAATCTATCATTTTCTCAAATGATACTTCCTCCATGAGGTGTACGTTAAAACTTGTCTTCCCAACCAAGCATTTCCTATTCCCCATATCTTGCTGTACCTTTTCTTTTCATTGTACTTATCACTTCTTTTATATATGTGTGTATATATATACATACACATATTTACATATATATGTTTATATATATTTATGTATGCTTATTATTTATTATCTGTCTCCTATCACAGAAATATAAGCTCCACAAAGGCTGGGGTCTTGATTCATTTCATTTATTTATGTATCCCAAGCCCCTAGAATTATGGCAGGCGAACAAGTGTTCAATAAATATTTGTTGAATGAGGAATGATGATTGCACTATTCAGTGTATGGTTTACCTAATGTTTTATATTTGGAATCTAAAAATAGGTTGGATTTCCTAAGAAATCATTATTTTTGCTTAGCATCCTTTAAAGCTGCTCCCTCAAAGATTTATGAACAGTTTTAGCTGAAGTCTCCGAACTGCTGAATAAAACACAACCAAATATTTACAAAAGTGTTCTCCCCCACAACTTCTGCTTTGACTATCTGAAGCAATACTGTGCTTCTCCTGGACAGAGTCAGCATTGCATTGGGCAACTGGATATCTGATTCAGTCAAAGTAGACAGTTAAAAAGGGTTATTTTCAATTCATTCTACAACCAGAGGCTTCCAAGTCAAGTTATTCCCAGTAAATAAAAATCTTCACCATATGTAAATATAGCCTAAGAATTTTAGCTGCTGCAGAAGATGTGTCCTAACTACTTCAACTCCAGGTTTTGGTAAAGGGGTCACTATTCCTTAATCATAAATTTAAGAAAAATTAAGATTTGAGTTTTCAATCTTTGAGACTTACAATACTGGAGGAGAAAAGCTGTGGCAGAAGAGAAACAAAAACAGATTCCAAGCCTGAGAAAGGCCTGATGCACCACTCCTGGCTCTGAGGTACAGGGGTTCATATGCAAGAACCAGGGAGAGCCTTCTAGGAGTTAAAGGCACCCCCAGCTGACAGCCAGCAAGGAAATGGAACCTCAGTCCTATAATGATAAGGAACAAGATTCTGCCAACAACTTGAATGAGCATGGAACCTGATTCTTCCCAGAGTCTGCCAATAAGAGTCCAGTTGGCACTTTGATTTTAAACTTGTTAGAACAGAGACATCGGCAGAGCTGGAGGAACCAGTCCCTACCTACAAAACTGAGAGATAATAAATCTGTGTTGTTTTAAGCCACACACACACACACAAAAGACAATACTAAGGAGGGAAGGAAAAAAAAATGTTAGAAATAGGTTGGTTTTAGAGACCTCACCCAGACATCAATAAGGAGGGAGATTTGGCAGAAAAAAGACCAGAAAAGAAGGAGAAAAGCAAACTGAAGAGGATCCATATAGAAACTGAAAGAAGTGATAAAGATCTGGACTATGTAAGTGACTTAGGAAATAGAAAAAGGGGAGAATCCAATGGCCGTGGTTACTCAAGTGATATATGGAAAATGTGGTAGATGCAGATGTAAAGAAAGAGAAGTCTTCGAATTTGGCTAACTGGGTAAATGAAAGTGCTATTCCACAACACAGAGAATACAGAAAGAGAAACAGTTTGGGAATGGTGGGTTGTAAAATATTATTTTGGGTTTGAAGAGACCTAGAGTCAATGAATCCTGAAATTCGGTAAACCTGATCTTCTGAAAAATCTTATTAAGCTTTACTGAATTCATTCATTTTTATTGTTAGTATACATATTGCTAGAAAATACTCCCTCTCCAGGAGAAGCCAAAAAGTAGAGTACATCTTTAATGCATTCTGGGGAAGAGAAGGGAGAGAGGGATCAGTTCAGTTCAGTTGCTCAGTTGTGTCCGACTCTTTGTGACCCCATGGACTGCAGCATGCCAGGCTTCCCTGTCCATCACCAACTCGAGCAGTTTACTCAAACTCATATCCATTGAATCAGTGATGCCATCCAACCATCTCATCCTCTGTCATCCCCTTCTCCTCCTGCCCTCAATCTTTCCCGGCATCAGGGTCTTTTCAAATGAGTCAGCTCTTTGCATCAGGTGGCCAAAGTATTGGAGTTTCATCTTCAACATCAGTCCTTCCAATGAATATTCAGGACTGATTTCCTTTAGGATGGACTGATTGGATATCCTGGCAGTCCGAGGGACTCTCAAGAGTCTTCTCCAATGCCACAGTTCAAAAGCAGCAATTCTTTGGTGCTCAACTTTCTTTATTGGAGAAGGAAATGGCAACCCACTCCAGCATTCTTGCCTAGAGAGTCCTGCGGACGGAGGAGCCTGGTGGGCTGCCGTCTATGGGGTCACACAGAGTCGGACACAACTGAAGTGACTTAGCAGCAGCAGCAGCAGCAGCTTTCTTTATGGTCCAACTCTCACATCCATACATGACTACTGGAAAAACCATAGCCTTGACTAGACGGACCTTTGTTGGAAAAGTAATGTCTCCGCTTTTTAATACGCTGTCTAGGTTGGTCATAACTTTCCTTCCAAGGAGTAAGCGTCTTTTAATTTCAAGGCTGCAGTCACGATCTGCAGTGATTTTGGAGCCCCCCAAAATAAAGTCTGTCACTGTTTCCACTGTTTCCCCATCTATTTGCCATGAAGTGATGGGACCGGATGCCATGATCTTAGTTTTCTGAATGTTGAGCTTTAAGCCAACTTTTTCACTCTCCTCTTTCACCTTCATCAAGAGGCTCTTTAGTTCTTCTTCACTGTCTGCCATAAGGGTGGTGTCATCTGCATATCTGAGGTTATTGATATTTCTCCCGGCAATCTTGATTCCAGTTTGTGCTTCTTCCAGCCCAGCGTTTCTCATGATATACTCTGCATAGAAGTTAAATAAGCAGGGTGACAATATACAGCCTTGACATACTCCTTTTCCTGTTTGGAACCAGTCTGTTGTTCCATGTCCAGTTCTAACTGTTGCTTCCTGACCTGCAAACAGGTTTCTCAAGAGGCAGGTCAGGTGGTCTGCTTTCCCATCTCTTTCAGAATTTTCCACAGCTCATTGTGATCCACACAGTCAGAGGCCTTGGCATAGTCAATAAAGCAGAAATAGATGTTTTTCTGGAACTCTCTTGCTTTTTCCATGATCCATCGGATGTCAGCAATTTGATCTCTGGTTCCTCTACCTTTTCTAAAACCAGTCTGAACATCTGGAAGTTCACGGTTCACGTACTGTTGAAGCCTGACTTGGAGAATGTTGAGCATTACTTTCCTAGCATGTGAGATGAGTGCAGTTGTGCGGTAGTTTGAGCATTCATTGGCATTACCTTTCTTTAGGACTGGAATGAAAACTGACTTTTTCCAGTCCTGTGGCCACTTCTGAGTTTTCCAAATTTGCTGGTATATTGAATGCAGCCCTTTCAGAGAGAGAGGGATGGAAGGAGGCAACTTGAGAAGTTGAAGCTAACTACTAGTTCATGAGGATAAATACAGTTTGACTCTTAAATAATATGGGTTTGAACTGCATGGGTCTACTTCTACATGAATTTTTAAATAGTAAATACTATAGTACTACACAAATCATGGCTGTTTAAATCCAGATTTGGGAGAACAGATACAGAGGAACCACAGATACAGAGGGTTGGCTAGAAATTGCAGGTAGATTTTCAACTGCCCAGGGGACCAGGACACCTACCCCATATCTTGTTCAAGGGTCAACTGGAAAGAATGTCAAAAATACTTTCATTGATTACCAAAGTTAAGAGTTATTCAGAAAAAAAGAACTGTAACAGAATCATCCAACTTTTGAATTAGGCAATGAAAGGAAAGAGACGGGGAAGGTTAACGCATGTTAGAAAATTCAGGAAGAAAATGAAAGCAGGGCAAAAAAAAATATATATATATATATAATAAAATAGAATTTGCTACCTAATTCTTTTGTCTACTTCTAAAGTGCTGTGCTGAGTCACTCAGTCGTGTCCAACTCTTTGCAACCCCATGGACTGTAGCCTGCCAGGTACCTCTGTCCATGGGGTAAACAAGGCCAAAATAGGTGTGGCTTAACAAAGTGACAGAATCAATCTAAGAAGAAACTATAATGATTATGTTACTTTAAAGAGAGTTTTCTGAAGACAATTATTATTCCTTATACATAGAGGACAGGGAGACCCTTTAGACTCTCTATAGGAATTCTCTGGTGGTCCAGGGGTCAGGACTCTGCACTTTCACTGCTGAGGACGTGAGTTCAATCCCTGGGTGGGGAACTAAATCCTGCAGGCTTCAAGGAGCAGCCAAAAGAAAAAAAATGTAATATATATGCAAATATGTCTTCAGTACATAAAGTACAGTAGAGACACTGCTGCGTTATAATCTTCAAAATATTCCCAGGGAACAACCTTTCTGAAGGCTTCACTCTTTGTCCCCAGTAACTCTCCAAGGAAATCTGCTCAGGTCACAAAGCTATCAATAAGTTACTTCCTTCCTTCTCTATATTTAGCTGTAAGCTGTTAATATAATATCTTCACCTTTCTTTAGGAAAGTATATATTTCCAGACCAAGACTGCAATATAAACTTGCATAACCTCAGTGCATCTCACAGGATTTAACTCTGACAAAACACAGTCTAGATATAGTAACATGTCATTGATTCAGCCCTCCCTACAATTTAGGACTTAAATGATTTATACCAAATCACTATGCTTAAACCAACTCACTAGGTACAAAGGGTAAATAAAAATAAAAGAAATTCTTAATGATGATAAACATGCTAAAAAATACATCATACAACAATGTTAGCTTAATTCTAGCATCCACAGATAAAGCTAGAAATGGGCATTTCTTTTCAGATAGCATACAATTCAGATTTGCTTCTCTCTGTCTACCATGAACTAACCTATTCATATTACTAAAATATTACATTTATGGCACTACCCTGACTTATTTCACTAGCCTAAAAATTTAGATTCCTGAAAAGAAAGGACTCCAATCAGTTCACATTCAAAAGTGCTGCAAGATGGCTAGAAACTTCCACACAGAGAACATGGTCAAGAATTAATTTATATACTTCAGTCATATTCTACTCGTAGTCTTCCCATTAACAAATCAGAGTACACTCTCTGCTAGCATAAGTCAGATACTGATCCCAAGGTGTAAGCACTTCTTTCCAAGCCTAAGGTGCTGACCTTCTGATACTTCTTAATTGAAGACTATTTTTCTCAGGGATCTGAAGCCCTGAGGCTTCCTTCTGTGGGAGAATATCACCTGTTTTTCTTAAACAATTGCATTTACCCTGACATAGTCCAAAATTACGCTTTCATTCAAAAAAAAGAAATATGCATTGAGGGCACGTGTGTCCACAGCAGGCAGGCACTGGTGACACCGCAGTGACACAGACAGACTCCTTAAGACATCGGAAAGAGCAGAGCTGATCCTCCCGTTACTCTGTCAGAAGCCTGGGATAATTCTGCGCTCCTTTCCCTCTATCTTCATAGAAACGGTCACCAGACTCTGCCTGGCATATCTATTTTTGTGTGTTTATCCTCTCTGGGGCACTCTTATTGCCTTTGTTCAAGACCCCATCACCTCCTGCCAGAACCTCTGCAGCAAGCTCCAAACCGGGCATCTCGCCTCCAATCTCACTTCTCTTCAAAGCATTCCACAAACAGCTCCCTGTGTTCCTTCTAAGCCACAAAAGGGATCATGACATTTCCATGACTAAAATAACTGATGTTTCTCACTAACTTACAGAAAGGGGTTTTGGTTTATCATTCTGGTATATGAGACCTTTGATGATCTATCTAGTTCCAAACAGAACTCAAGCTCCTTTTCCTCACCTCCAATGTATTCTCAAATGTACTGCACTTCCTACATTTCTCAAATAAATCATCCTTTTTCATCCTTCCAAGCTTTTACACATACTTTCCCTTTACCTGGAACGTGCTTCTCCTTTCTTTCTGTGAAGTTTGGTAAATGTTCTTTCTTTTCACTTCTCTTCCTGCATGATTACATTTCATTTGAACTATTTTTCACCTTCAAAATCCGTATCAAAACCATCTCTTCTGTGACGTCTTCCTGCCTCCATCAGTTCTCTTTCCTACATCTCAATACATCTCTATCACTTTTACATTGTACTGTAACTAGCTGTTCCAAACTAAATCACCTGGATAAGTGATTTAGCACTCTCTGCCTCAGTTTCCTCAAAACTTTTTCTTGGGGTTGTTAAAAGAGGGAAATGAGAAAACACATGTTAAGCCTTTGGTTACAGAACCTGCACAAGCTGCTATCCTCATTGTTGTCTTTCTAGTAAATATTCCCATAGTAGTTCCTCCTACTAAACTGAGAGCTCCCTGACTATCAGGGAATCAGCTTCTATCCCTTGTATTGTGCTTTTGCCTGTGGCACTTTCAAAAACCTAATGTGGGTTACCTCTAACCCAAACCCTTGGCTAGAAAAAGGAGAAAAGGGAAAACCAAAAACAGCGGCAGCATGATCATCAGCAACTCCATAAAATAAAAGACAATAATCACAACAGCTACTATTTTTTGAGCACTGTTATTTAGCAGGCACCATAGTGAGTATTTATACACATTTTCTCTAACAGTACAATTCTGGAGCTCGGTATTACCATCCTCCTTTTACTGATGACCCCCTGCTCCACATTTAGGTTTCTCAGGGAGGCGGGACTTCCTCTGCAAAGGAGGAATAAATATTGTAAGATATATTGGCCTATTTTCCTCAACAACTTGAGCATGCTATCTCAGTTGACATATCATGAGAACTCCACAATCAGAACAGAAGTAAAATTAAACAGGGTACAGGTCAATATGTGTTTGATATGCTGCCTTTAAATCCATACAGAGACATTCCTGAGACTCACTTGAGCCACACTTCCAAGCCTCCCTCACACTTGGTGACGGACTGCTCACCTCATGCTTCACAGTAGTCTATTTCTACCAATATCCCAGTTCCCTTGCTTCAGCTGGGCCCCTGCCAATGACAACTGACAACTAGTAATTTGGATATACACTGGGCACAGGAGAAACTGTGACAACCATACCACCAGATAGCATGAAAACCCTAACTACCGTCAGTAGGAATGTTGTACTATTCAGAAGAGAAGACAGAACTGAAGTTATAGCATTGTTATTGTTTCGTTGCTAGGTCACACCTAATTCTTTGCGATCCTGTGGACTGTAGGCTGCCAGGCTCCTTCGACAGAAGGATTTCCCAGGCAAAAATATTGGAGTGGGTTGCCACTTCTTCCTCCAGGGGATCTTCCCGACCCAGGGATCGAACCTGCATCTCCTGTATTAGCAGGCAGATTCGTCACCACTGAGCCACCAGGGAAGCCTGAAGTTAAAGCTGCAGGGAGGCTAAGGCATGGTGAAAAGAGAAGTCAGTGTGACTAAGAGTAAGAAGGGAAAAGAGTTGTGGAGAAGCAGCACTGTATAATGAAGATAGCATGGGCCTGAATTCAGGCTCAGCAACCTCCCATATGTGGTACCTCGGATAAAAACTTCTCCAAGCCTCGGTTTCCTCTTCCATAAAATGGGAATAAAAGTACCTATCTCACAAAGATGTGTGGGGGTACGTATGAGGATTATGGTGCCTAGCGTCACATTAACTGCACTCTAAATGTTTGCTCCTTTCCACTCCATTCCCTTCTTTTATTCATCAGAGACTCACTTCTAGAATAGAGTCACCTCCAAAAAAGATGTCTAGTCAATCACTCTCTCCAAGATTTAAAAAAAAAAAAAAATCCCATTGACACTCATCCCCACTTGACTTAAATCATCCATATACAAGGGCTTAGCTTAAATCTTTTTTATATGATCCACTAATTCCACCCACTAGGCAGTCCCACCCAAAGTAGATATATCCTCATTAAAACCACCAACCCAGCAAAGATGCAGCTTTTTTATAGTTTACCTGAATTCTAATTCTTTTTCCAGGGGTATGAGTCAAATTGTCTTAGGGTTCTCCAAGTTTAATATTAACAAAATGCAATGATGAAACATAACCTGAACTTATATGCTGAAACAATGTTACATGTGGAGTACACTGATTAAAGCCACCACGATCATGAGAATGTTCATAAACTACATGTAGTTCATAAACCACATGCAGTGTTAGTGAAGGAGGTTGAAAGGCCAAAGATGACCTTGGCAGAAGTATTTTCTTAGAGAGTTCACCATCGAGTTAGCTAAAAGGTGAATGCAGTCTAGACATTATTAAAAGATACTGCTTTAACTCTTGGATATTTAACCTGGAGTCAGAGAACTACCTGAAAGTGTGCAAGCAGGAAGATTCCTCTAGAATAATGATTTTCAAAATGTGAAAATGTGACCCTTAAGAATAGGCACTTAGCTTTGCTCACTACTTTATGCTCAGGAAACAGCTTAGTGCCTGGTATACAGTAAGCAATTATTTGTTGACAATGAAAATAAATGAATGGATGAATAAAAAGAAAGAATGGCTACAATAAATTGAACACTGGTAATTTCTCAAAGTTCCTAGGGCACGGATGTAGGCCCTCAACCCTTTGACTTTCACCAGAGCAACTATACTTTTTTCTGTCTCACATCTAGGCTTCTAAATAAGATTGCACATGTAAAATGCTTTTATTAAAAGTTTGAAAAACAGAGAAAATCTAACTATCACTGTAATTTCCTTCTCTGAATTCCTATTATACTTTTAAGTATATATAATTTAATGCTCACTATTCCCTAAGTCATGGGGCTTCCAAGGTGGAGCAAATGGTAAAGAACCTGCATGCCAATGCAGGAGACATAAAAGACATGGGTTCAATCCCTGGGTCAGGAAAATCTCCTAGAGGAGGGCTAAGTCAGTTTTGAGTCCCCAAAGTCTCTTGAGGAATGAGACTATATATTACATAAGCAGTGCTTGCCTATTCAACCTTCCATATAATCTGTACTTTCTTATACACTGACTCCTCAGAGAAAGTTTTAATTTTCTTATATCAAGCAACAAGTGGACATTTTGTGCCAACACACAGTCCAAAAGTGTGTTGCAAAAGCCTGCCAGGCAACAGGTTAGTTCTTAGCATCACCACCTCCACTGGAAGAGCAGTGCTCATGCAACTATTTTAATATATTTCACATTTATTTTATCATTCTTTTAATTAGTAGAAAAAGAGAAAAATTAAAGTGCCAATAGGGGTGACAATATAAACTTTATAAACATAACAGAGAAATCAATTGAGAAATCATTAGGCATGCTAAAAGCAGTAAATCTTGATCATCAATAGGACACTCCTTAGGGGCTTTCCCTGGTGGCTCAGAGGGTAAAGTGTCTGCCTACAATGAGGGAGACCCGGGTTCGATCCCTGGGTCGGGAAGATCCCCTGGAGAAGGAAATGGCAACCCACTCCAGTACTCTTGCCTGGAAAATCCCATGGACTGAGAAGCCTGGTAGGGTACAGTCCATGGGGTTGCAAAGAGTCGGACACGACTGAGCGACTTTCCTTCCTTCCTTAGACTTCAGCCCCTAAGACTTTGGTCCATTGCCTATATGCTCATTTTTAAAAGAAAGGTATAAAATGTATGAATATGTCTTATGCATAAATGTTATGTCTAAAAGTCAAGGTGTCTTGAGAACATACTAAGGACTTCATAGTATGTGGTGAGAATGCACCCCCTTTACACCCTGCAAGTCTGTTCAACTCAGTTTACTTCCATGTACATTTTCAGTTATACATTATACATTAAAGCAGGGAAATGCTCTTCTTTATATATCTTCATTTACTCTTCACAGTAATACCTACCAGCAACGTGTTCCAAATTAGATGAAAAGATTACTTAGCAAGATATAATGAATGAGTCTACCCTTTCAAAAAGGAGAGTATAAAAAAAGCATGAGCATACCACCACCACCAAAGACAAGGACAGAAGAATCAGTAATTGACCAAATAAGAAATAAACACATTAAAAAAATATTCTTGAGGACACTGGGTTGGCATTCTTTTAAAATTAAAATGCCAAATGCTGATGGTGTGATGAAGCAGAACGGAAATATAAACTGACAATCTCCCTTGAAAGTTATAGGGGAAGGTTTATATAAGGAATAAAGTATTTTAGGAATATTAAAATATTTATGTTTTTTGTTCTGACAAGTTATTTTATGAATCTATCTACCCTAAGCTAAATAGAGATTTGGCTGAAGATTTATGTGTGAGGATATTCAACACAGTATTATTTAATATAGAGAAAAATCTGTACAATACAGATGAATGGTTAAGTATGATTATTTATTAAATCGTATAACACAAACTATTAGAAATCACATTTTCTTAGATCATTCAGTGTCATGGGAAATTTTTCATAATGTAATATTTAAAATCGAGTATAGAAATGAGTCAATTTTGTAAAATTCACACATACACACTCTCACACAAACAACTGAATTATCAGAAAGGAATCCACAAGCATGTTACTGATAATTATCTTCTGGTATGATTATGGGTGATTATTAGTACCAGCTGTATACTACTCTATTTCCCCAAATTTCTACAGTGAGCAGTACTTAATTTTACTACTCAAAAATTATGAAAAAGGAAATGGTGGGATAAAATGTAAAGAATTAAGAAAAAATAAAGTTATATATCAACTAATCCTGGCTATTCAGGGAAGATCACAAACAGAAAGCAAATTAAGAAGAATAGTATACCACTGAGATCCAATTCTCCTACAGTAATGTAGCAAACTACCAATACATGAATTCAGTAGCATTTCCCCTCCTGACGCCTAGTGAAATTATAACATCTAATTAGAGAATTAGTTACAGGGGATTTATTTCCCTTAAATAAAATCTATAAATGGTTATTTTGTTTGGAGGAGGGGTTATCACATAAAAATAAAAACTATAACCACAGAAGGAAATTTTTTAAAGTCTGTAATCAACAGAATAATGGAATCTGTTTACTAATGATAATGCTGAGATGGTTATTTTTAAAGCAGAAGCCTGCAACTATGAGTTAAGTCTTTTCTTCTAAATGATTAATGACACAGATGTGTCATGCCATGTTGATTGATGTTAATGCAGTAAGGGCTGCCCTAATATCCTTGATCAATATAACATTTCTAAATTAAACACTTTCCCCTTCACCACTGGGCTGATTTATAGTAATTCTGCATTTTAATAAATAAGCAAGCTCTAATGGACTGAGCTGAAAAGGTCAGTGATCAGCACAACAGATGACTCTGCTAGAAGTACACAGTTCCTAAAAGTTCTTCTAATTTAAACAAGTTTTATTGTTTAAAAATGTTGCATTTTGTCTTATGCAACTTGTATTGCTTTAAAGGTATACCCAAATAAATCTGCAAACAAATTTCATATTGAAATCACTTTAAAAACACACTGATTAAAGAATGCCTTTATTAAAATCCTTTGAAAGTAAAGGATTATTTTATAATGAAAGAATATATACATATTGCTAATTTTCACTCTATAAAAATTTAGACTTTTTTCCCCACACATCAGGTTTACTTAAGGCAAGAGACTCCTTCTATGTAGGTTGTTGCTGTCGTTTGGTCGCTAAAGTGTCTCCAACTCTTTTGTAACTCCATGGATTGTAGCCTGCCAGGCTGCTCTGTCCATGGGATTTCCCAGGCAAGAATACTGGAGTGAGTTGCCATTTCCTTCTCCATGGGATCTTCCTGACCCAGTGATCAAACCCTAGTCTCCAGCATTGGCAGGTGGATTCTTTTATCACTGAGCCACCAGGGAAGCCCTTCTATGTAGGTTCCTGTGCTGTGCTCAGTCACTCAGCTGTGTCCGACTCTTTGCAATGCCATGGACTGCAGCCTGCCAGGATCCTCTGTCCATGAGGATTCTCCAAGCAAAAATATTTGAGTGGGTTGACATGCCCTCCTCCAGGGCTTATGTAGGTTGCTGCTGCTAAGTCACTTCAGTCGTGTCCGACTCTGTGTGACCCCAGAGATGGCAGCCCACCAAGCTCTGCCATCCCTGGGATTCTCCAGGCAAGAACACTGGAGTGGGTTGCCATTTCCTTCTCCAATGCATGAAAAGTGAAAAGTAAAAGTGAAGTCGCTCAGTCACGTCCGACTCGTCGCAGCCCCATGGACTGCAGCCTACCAGGGCCAACAGTACTGGAGTGGGTTGCCCTTAGGACATAATAAAAAACAATCTAAGATCAAGGCCAGGACCCCTGACTTTCTGTGTCTTCTCACACATATAAATTGGGGATACTTACACCTAATATATAAGGCTATGAGAATAAAGCAGAATAACACCATGAAACCCTGGATCCAGATCAATGATTCCCAAACTTCAGTGTGTGTCAGAATCACTAGAGGACTCATTCCCAGAGTTTCTGATTCAGCAAGTCTGGGGCTCAGCCTGATATTCTGTGGTCTCAACAAGTTCCCAGGTGATGCTAGTTAGGTTGGCCAGGGACTGCACTTTAAGAGCTACTGATCTAGACAGACGTAGGCACAATCTACGAATCCCAGGCATTTAGCTTCTCTGAAACTCAGTTTTTCTGACTCTAAAAGTAGAAATATAACTACCTCACTGGGGAGTTTAGGAATGATGGAAGTAATGTACATTGCCTGTTAAACAGAGTGCCTAGTTTATAAGACATATTTAGTAGTAGCTGTTACTGCCACTATTGCTACTATTTCTACTAAGCAACGGAACATGTAGAACATCACAAAAAATTTTAATTGGATTAACCTGCACTGTAATTTGAAGTTCCTCATATTTTACACCAATTCCTTTCTGGATAAAATTATAAAAGTTAATTATACACTAGTTGACAAATTTCTATAACTTTTTTGTAGCATCTAAGAGAATGGCTCTAGACCACAACTGTTTGTGTTCAAATTCCATTTCTGCCTAAATGTTACCTATATGTATGTGGCCCCCAGTTTCCTTACCCATAAAATAAAAATAATAGTACCTACTTCATAAGGTCATAAAAACTGAATGGGTTAAACTATGTAAAACTCTGAATAGTATAAAATAAACATTTGATAAATGTAGCTATCATTATTCCAATACACTATCAGTAACATTATAAATTATATACATATATAAAAGCATTAAATATAATTTTTGAAGGTAAAATTCAAATAACTGGATATCTTTCTAATTAGTACGAATTATGGCTCATTTAGTCTTTTATTAAGTTGTCACATATGAACTGCCAATATGTAACTACTTTTGAATGATAAAAGCAGTATGTACTTTCATATGGTTGAAGCTAGTAGCTTTCACCCCAACCTTTCTGATCATTCCTTTGAGCCTGTTGATGGTCCCACCCTAGTATACTGCCAGGTTTGGAGGCTCTCTTCTCATTCACATCTGCCAGAAGGTTCATAACCACCCTACCATAGTTTTAACCACAGACTAAAATATCTAGAAGGTTTTAGCTAGCTCATAGATGCACTGCATTGGCCTACATAATTGTTTTTTAAAACTGGAAGATTTAATATGCACATATTCAAACTCTTGCACATACAAAAAAAATCTGGATTTCTGGCTTCTCTTGAAAAACTAGACAGTTTTCTCTTGAAAACATTGGACAAGCATTACCAAAGGTCTACGACTGTCTGGAATTAAGTACCAGCTACCCCTTCAAACAGGGCATAAGCTCTCCAAATCGCTAGTCTTCAGTCAGCTTTACTCTTCACTCCTTTACATATCTGCCTAGCCCGGAAGCATTCAATTTTCTAAATTCTAGTAATAATTCTACCTTCCAGTAATATGTTGATAACCACTAATCTCCATCTTCAGCCCAGGAAGGAAGGCATGCACGCTCAGTCGTGTCTGACTCTTTGTGACCCCAAAGACTGTAGCCAATTAGGCTCTCTGTTCATGGACTTTTCCAGACAAGAACACTGGAGCGAGTTGCCATTTCCTTCTCCACAGGAGCTTTCCAACCCAGGGACCGAACCTATGTCTCCTGTGTCTCCTGCACTGGCCAACAGATTCTTTATCACTGCACCACCTGGGAAGCCCAGACTTAGACCCAACTGACATCACCATCAATACCTGTATGTCCCAAAGACACCTCAAATGTAAGAAGTCCCTCACCATCTCTGTTCTAGATTCTCTATTTCAGATGTTGACAACATCCAAACAAAATAGTAAGCCACATCCTTCTTATACCTTTACTACTCTCATTCTCTCAGCTCCCATTTCCAAACAATCAACAATTCCTAAAGATTTACTTACTAAAAAAATGTCAAGTCTGTTTTCCTCTTCTCCTTCCCCATTACCAACGGCTTTAATCCACTCAGGGCCTTAAAAATCAAGGCTCTTTATCTAGAGAACCATGTCTTACTCTATCTAATCTCTGCTTAAAACTCTGCTTCACTGGCTCCTACCAGACCTCAGGATAAAAATAAAACCCTTTCATATTAGATGTAGGCCTCTGCCTCAACTCCTGTCCACTGTCCTAATGGTACCAAACATTCAAAGTTCTTGGAACACATGTGGTAGCCTCATATTTCCATACCTTTGCAAATGCTACAACATCCCTCAGCCTGGTAAACTTCTCTTCGGACTTCAGAAATCTACCAGGTAGAGGAGGCAAGGAGGGAGAGGTAAGAGACAGAGCTTGACGACAGGGACTTTTAGTTTTTATATTATGTAATTCTGGACAACCTGAAATTTTTTAGAACTAGTATAATTTTAAGTTGTTATTATTTTAAAAAGAATTACTTGGTAACAAGAAAAACTCTGCTCTTCTGTGAAGTACTGTCTGTCTCTTTTGCCTCTCCATTATTTCAGTGTCCTATACATATTTCTACTACTATAGCATATTTTATACTACATTATAATTACTTCTTCACAAGCTCTCTAACATCCTGGCTTATGTCTTATTAACTTGTATACAGTTCTGAGTACAGGGAGTTACACATACTATTCATACATTAAATGTTTGAACTCAACAGCCAGTCTGCTGCTGCTAAGTCACTTCAGTCGTGTCCGACTCTGTGCAACCCCACAGACGGCAGCCCACCAGGCTCCCCCGTCCCTGGGATTCTCCAGGCAAGAACACTGGAGTGGGTTGCCATTTCCTTCTCCAATGCATGAAAATGAAAAGTGAAAGTGAAGTCACTCAGTCGTGTCCGACTCTTAGTGACCCCATGGACTGCAGCCTACCAGGCTCCTCCACCCATGGGATTTTCCAAGCAAGAGGACTGGAGTGGGGTGCCATTGCCTTCTCCCAACAGCCAGTCTAATGGATACCAAAACTGTTGTCCACACAATGTCTAGCTAAGAATCCAAATGCAAACAATTCTGGCTGACTGATAGAAAAAGGAATCATTTTTTGCTCTTATCAGAAGAGCCAGTTTATAAAGATGAATTGGCAATCATTTTCTTTTTAATCTCTGAAAAATGACAGAATGAAGTTGTAGTTTTCAAATCTGTTTAAAGCTCTAATATGCAAGGACTGTAATTTCAATTATTACCTAAAGAGGGAAAAAGGGCTTTTTTTTTCCCCCAAAAACTAAAGTTAATTTAAATTAACTTTGTTTGGAGAATTTTATGATATCTCTTTTAAATTGTAGCTACTCTGAAATATCAAGCTATCAGAACTGAGAATCATTATAATGAAAAATTATCTATTGTTAGGAAAGTTTGTTCTCTTCATGGCACCAGTCCTCTTTATGATTAACAAAATATGTTTCAGGATACAGGACCTGTAGGTCAACTAGAGAGGCAATGGTAACCCACTCCAGTACTCTTGCCTGGAAAATACTATGGGCGGAGGAGCCTGGTAGGCTGCAGTCCATGGGGTTGCTAAGAGTCGGACACAACTGAGTGACTTCACTTTCACTTTTCACTTTCCTGCACTGGAGAAGGAAATGGCAACCCACTCCAGTGTTCTTGCCTGGAGAATCCCAGGGACAGGGGGAGCCTGGTGGGCTGCCATCTATGGGGTCACACAGAGTCGGACATGACTGTAGCGATTTAGCAGCAGCAGCAGGTCAACTAGAGAGTCAAACCACAGTGGAAATGAAGATGATGGATAACAGCCTGTCTACGTATATACCATACACCTGACTTTCTTGTTACTATGGATGAACTGTCTATGCCCTGAGCCAAACGCAATGCCCTCCCTGTGCATTAGGTCTCACCCTGTCTTGCTGTCTCAAAGACACTGATTTAATAATTTTCCCTTTTCTCTCTTGCATCATCGACTTTTCCCTCTCTACTGAGTCACTACCAACAGCATAAGAACAGTATGTCATTATTGCTCTTATCTTTAAAAAACTTATTTTCCTCTCCCAGCTACTATTGTATTTCTCACCCTCCCTTTATAGCAGAACTTAGAAGCACTGTCTATACTCTTACTTTTAAATTGTTCTTCTCAAGGTTATCAATAGACTTGATTGTTAAATCTTGTGATCATTTATCAGCCCTCAACTTTCTCAGTCAAGAGCATTTGACAGTTGCTGATGCCTCTCATCTCCAAGAAACACTTCCTATCTTGGTTTTCTGGGTACCACACTCACCTGGTTTCCTTCCTCTTTTTTGGTTGATTCTTTTCAATCTGTTTTGCTAGTTCCACTTCTTCTCTGTGCCTCTAATAAATGTTAAAGTGTTCCAGAGTTCACTACTTGGACCTCTTCTCTTTTCTCTCCATACTTCCTCCCAAATGCCAATGACTCCCAAATTTATTATTTCAGCCTGAACTTTTCTCCTGAACGCCACACTTCAATTGCCTACTTGACATCTCCATTTGGACATTTGATAGGCATCTAGAACTTGATTATAAGCATCTCCAAGGCTAAGCTCTCGACGCCCATCTGTCCGCCACCCCCAACTGGTTCTCCACTTCAGTTAATGGCAACTCCAGTCTCACTGAAGTCAAAAATATGGTGTCATCCTGTCTTCCTACTGTCTTTTTTTCACATGCTACAGTACAACCTTCAAAAACATAATATCTAACAACAAACTACTACTTAGCAATATAAAAGGAATTACCAATACATGCAACAAGATGGACGAGTATTAAAAACATACTGAGCTAAAATAAAGCCAGACAAAAAAGAGTACATACTGAAAGATTCTATTTGTGTGAACCTCTCCAAAAGAAAAATCTCATCTTTAGCGATAGAAAGTAGATCAGTTGCTGTCTGGAGCCAGGGGCTGGAGTGTAGACTGACAAAAGAATAAAAGAATCTCCTGGATGACAGAAATGTTCCAGACCTTGATTATGGTAGCAGCTATATGAGTAAGTAAATTCGTCAATATTCACTGAATTTTATAGAGCATACATTTTATTGCATATTAATTATACCTCAATAGAGTTGATTAAACACACATGCACAATTCAACCGCTTCTCACTACCTCTCTACTCCCACTGCTACCCTGTGGGAGCCGCCGTCATCTCTCCTCTGGATTACTCTGGCCTCCTAATTAGTTTCTCTGCTCTGTTCCTGCCTCTTGCATTTTATTCTCAAAACAGTGCCCAGGGTGATAACTGTTTAAAAATCACATCAGGTCACTCCTCTGCTTAAAACCATCTATAATGGCTTCTTATCTCAGTAAAATTCAATGTCCTTACTGTGTCATATAAGGCCTCATACAACGTTACCTCTTAGACATCATCTCACACTACCCTCCCCATGGTTATCCGCACTCCAACCAGAGCTGGCCTCCTTGCTGGTCTTCAAATATGGCCGGCACACCCTTTTGCACTTACTATTTCCTTTGCCTGGAGTGATTTACTCTTCACCATCATCCCCAACAAAGCCATATAAGCTTGTTCCCTCACTTCCTTCAGGTCTTTCACTGAAAGGCATGATCCCAATGAGTCTCCCCAGCCATCTAAAATTTTAAACCACCCCCTACAAATATACACACACTTCTATTTCATTTTTTCCTTTCCTGCGTTTTTTTTTTTTTTTTTTTCCCTCCCCAGGACTTGGCACTGTCTTATTTCCTTGTATTTTACCAATTCATCTTATTTATTGGCTTTCTCCTCTATCAGATTAGATGCTACAGAGGGGAGGAATTTTATATTTTGTTCACTACTGTATCCCCAGAACTTAGAATAATGTCTAAAATAGATGTTGAACAAATTAGTGGATCTAAACAAATTCTAGCTTTCCCTTTAAGAGTTGAAAGTAAGCAGAATTTGTTTTATAGATGTCTCAACTGATACTTCACTTGCTTCAAAAAATTCTGTTATATTAAACTTTAAAAAGTCAACACATTTACACACATGCTAATGTATATCCATCTTAACTTGCTTTCAATTCTAATCAAGAATATAAGACCTTAAACATTGAAAATTTCATCAATTTTTCAGCAAACTTATGAGCAAGGACCTATGAATGCAAAATAATTCTTATTATGTCCAAGAATATAAAGAATATTAGAGTTCTTTACAAAAGCCAAATAATCTCATGTTGTCTGAGACTTCCAAAACTATTACAGTAGAAAACAAACTAATGAATCCAACAGTCTCAGAACTAAGTATCCATTTTAAAAATACATATAACACTTATTTATCCTTGCCATTTAAATGATTCATTAAAGGAATCATTTGTTTTACAAGCAAACAACATAAATACAGAAGTGTTAAAGGGAAGATCAGTTTAACATAAATAATTTAAATCAGAGACGTAGAGGTGCCTTTACTCTAGAGGCCTGAGTCTCCTCTCCTTTAAACAGGCAAACAATATAGCTTCTGAAGTCCAAAGAAGATGTCTTCTTAGTAACTGCAGAGAAGAGAATGTCATGCTGCAGTCTTTACCTGTATCTAGCAGCTACTACTTGAAATACATTAAAGTATTCAAGTTCATTCAAGTAAAGAGTTCCAGAGTGTGAGTATTATCTGGTTTCACTGATAAGCAGCATTATATATTTAACCTAAAAATAAAGGCCATGGACTTTCTTAAACTAAGATTTTAAATGTTTTATGAAATTAAATGTAGTAGAAAATTTCAAGAGAGCATTATTAGTTAAAAGCAGTTCTGAGTAAAAAAATATGACCAAACATAATAAATACTCTAAGAATGCTTTTTCCTAAAAGCATTAGAGATATCACAAGTGAGTACATTGGCTTGTCTTTATTATATATAAGCTGCATCTTTCATTTCTATGTGCCAACAAGACAATGAAGAAAAATTACTGCAATATACTATCCTAATACAGAAGGACAATAGCTGTCTGAACATCCCACATAACGTATCTGGTCACTGTTAGACTTCATAACCAAAACATTTTTAAACAATAAACTGATTTACTATTTTTTTTAATCCTGTTATACCTAGCATCTATCACAGTGCACTGTCACTTGTAGTTCAGAAAAAGTGCAAATATTCTCAATTTCTAAGTTTCTTGGGCTGCTTTAAATAGAAAATAGAGGTTACTCTCGATAGGCAAAATAGCAAAAACATTAGTATCAAAGCTAATAGACACTCCTAACAGATGAGAGTACATTAGGACAGGATCATTAAAACTGACTTTTATTTGCTGGTTTATAGAGTTTTCAAAGCAAGATGAAATGAGAATGATCATCCAGTACCTTACCCTTTCTACCGGTGAACCAGAGCATGCAATGCCGAAACATAGCAGTGGCAGATGGCATTTGGTGTTATTAACTATAAAAAGGATAATAGCAGAGAAATGACGGCTGGCAGACAAGACAGAATGCAGATGAAATGAATGCAAACTTGTAGTTCTTGAAGCAAAGCAAAACCTTAAGCCAAAGGCTGCCACTAGCTTCAATTTAATTTATATTGTGAGTTTTACAGGGACAAACACTGCAACCTTCACAATCAGTCTTTAGACTCTTCATGCAGAAGCAGAGCCATACTCCTCGATAAAGAAGATCAGCAACCTTCTGTAAACACAAGCCAGCAGCAGCAGCAGCAGCAGCCCATTACTCTCTCCCTTCACTGATTTTTATCGTTTAAATTTTTAATCTCCAGTTGCAGCCAGATCCACAGATGTTTCAAAGAGATCTGTATCCGCTGCAGATATGATTAAATCCCTGCCTAACCTGCAGTACCACTTCATCCAGAACGTTCCTGTGCACTCGTTCATACAGGATCAGTTGTAAAAGCCATTCTAGTCATCCAGCAAACAACCCACAGGAGAAGGAAAGAAGCAGTTGGGACTGCGAAGAGAAAAAAATCTCTTCTTTCAGCTCACCCTGGAAATGGAAGGTTTTCTGATCAACAGTTATTGTGAAGGTGCTGTCGTCCTCATCGTCTATACCAATCACAGCTCCCTGTGAAACAAAGAGCAAAATCCCAATAAGGCAAACAATGACATCAGCAATATTCGCTACTGCTACAGCCCTGGAATGCTCAATGCACCTACGACACTGGAAGCAGGCTAGACACAGAAAAGGGAAGCTGAGACTCCAGCTTTGCTTACAGAGGAGGGGGGTGGCAGAGCACTGTAGTAGTCTGCAAGGGTACTTCCCACTCTTGCCTAAGGGGCATGGATATGGTGAGGACGAGGGGATAAACATAGAATCTAAGT
Organism: Budorcas taxicolor; assembly: GCF_023091745.1. Taxonomy (NCBI): domain Eukaryota; kingdom Metazoa; phylum Chordata; class Mammalia; order Artiodactyla; family Bovidae; genus Budorcas; species Budorcas taxicolor. The sequence continues at coordinate 94,808,874 of NC_068912.1, forward strand.
CTAGAATCTATTTAAAACCCAGCCATTGACCCTTTCTGAGTTTCAGATTGCTCTCTAAAATGGGAGTCACCTCAGTTGTTCTGAGGCTCAAAGAACATCAGTGCTTTTCATCAGGCTGCTTCTGTGTTATATTTATTAGTAAAGAAACACCAGGTGACAATTGCTTCAAAACCCTGTCCCAATGGCTGCTTCCAGGTGTGCGCTGCTACTGCACTTCCATATCATGCGATCATCTATGTCTGCCTTCTCCCACTGAATTGCTATGAGATCTGAGGACTATTTTATTTTGAGACATGGCATTCAAGTACACACTCAGTATATGTTTTTTTAAAATAAAAGCATGAACAATTCTCCAAAAGAGAGGGGTAAGGTAGGCCTGCAGTTATAAGTTGCTTGTTTCAGGAAGGTGGATAGAGTGGGTTTTAAACTTTATCTTTTTTTGTATTCAACTATATGCAGCCATATTAAAACAATATAACGCTATGAAAAACAGGGAGGCTACTGGTCAGTGTTCTTAAGAAATAAGGGTGCTAAGGTATTCCAAACAGAATAGCTAGAGAACCTGACACAACTACAACGCCCCACGTTGATGACAAAAGAAGCAGTCAGTGGTACCACCGACAAAAGCAGGACCTTGTAAAATGGGATTGAAAGGACTCAAGGGGCCAAAATTCCAAATCTTATGAAAAAGGGCTACTCCTATCCCAGGAGTTTCAGGCAATAGAGTCAAACATTTACAGGTCACCCATGCCACTATACTTTTTACAAAAGACCTTCATTAGTATAGCTCGTCCCAACTTATGATAGTTTGACTTAGGACTTTTCAACTTTACAGGTGTGAAAGCCATAAATACTCAGCAGAAATCATACTCTGAATTTTGAATTTGGGTCTTTTCCTGAGCGAGCAATATGTGGTGATACTCTCCCACGATGCTGGGCAGCAGCTCCCAGTCAGCCACGTGATCACAAGGCGGAACAACGAACACTGACAACCATTCCTGTATCCAATTAACCACTCTGGTTTTTAGTACGGTATTCAATAAATTACATGAGCTATTCAACATGTGTGTGTGTTAGTCACGTTCGAGTCTGCAACTCCATGAGCTGTAGCCCACCAGGCTCCTCTGCCCATGGGATTCTCCAGGCAAGAATACTGGGGCTATTCAATACTATATTATAAAACAGGCTTTGTGTGAAATGATTTTGCCCAACTATAGGCTCACATAAGTGTTCTGAACATGTTTAAGGCACGTGAGCCTAAGCCATGGTATTCAGTACATTAGGTGTATTAAATGCATTTCTGACTTACACTAGGTTTACTGTATGTAACCCCATTGTAAAGGCTGTACCTGTTTTCACTCACCAGAAGAAAGCTGGAAATTTTCCAGAAAATAGGTGAAAAGCAAAAACAGCATTCAGATTTGTTTTGCCCTAGGCCATTACAGAGGCAGGAAACACCACAAACAGTAAGAGTAGAACCGCCAAGCTCCCTCCTCAGGAACTACACTCAGCATCTCAGCATCAAGTTGTCAGCTTTGAACTGTATCAGAGAGGATCTGGGCTTTATCTCTATTTGTTTTCTGTATACGTTAGGAAGCAGCATCCTAAGGTAACTGCTTTTCTGCTTTCGCCATTTTGCCTTACAAAAGGTTTCATAAGAATACTCATCTTTCAGATAAGGGAGGAAACCTGTTCCTCTTTCTTCTCAGAGACTGTCCGGATGAACCCCAATTCTATCCAAATCCTACCAACCTGCATTATCTTAGTCATTCCTCTATACTATATAGGGTAGGGATTTTTATAACTATTTTCAGATACAGAAAGTGTATCCAGAATATAATGACATACCCAGGTCATACAGAGTTAACGGCAGAACCAGAACCATTTGGCAAACATTCTATGACAGCAAATAAAGACACATCTTGGTGGGTAAGCATGTGTGGGAGCAACTCATTCAGGTTAAATTACTTTCATGCTTAGTGGAGTTAACCTTCTAACTTTATGATGCAGCAAATATCTGCTAAGTCATAACTAAATACAGCAAGTACGCTGTTAATAGATACAGGCTTAAAATATATAACAACAGTGCCTCCGGTAGAGGAGACAAAATATGTAAAGAGATGAATATACATAAAACAAGGCAAAAAGTGACCCCTACTTGGATGAACTTTGAAGACATGCTGAATAAAAGAAGCTTGTCACAAAGGACATATTGTATGCTTCCATTTATATGAAATGTCCCAAACAGGCAAATTCATAGAGACTAAGAATAGGTTAGTGGTTGCCCAGGGCTGAGAGGCAGGAGAAGGACGTAGGGTAAAATGAGGAGTAACTGCTAATAGGTATGAGTTTCCTTATAAGGTGATTAAAAAAAATTCTAAAATTGAAATTGTAATGGTAGTTGCACCAAAAACACTGAAACGTCTACTTTAAATGGGTGAGTTATATCTCAACTGGTGAGATATAATAACTGACCACCATCCCAAACTTGGGTTCGTTCTTTTTAGCCCCTTAATATAAATTCATCAGTTAACTAGTCAACTTAGAAACCTCTCGGTTCTAACACTTGTTCTCCCTTATTCCATCACCACAAGTTGTGCTCATTCCACTTCCAAACTATAATCTCAAATTCTCCCAACTCTTCTTCCTTCTATTAACTGTTATGGCCCTATTTCAGGGTTTCATCACTTCTTGCTTGATGAAGCAATCTGTCTTCAGTCTGGCTACCTTTAGTCCATAGTCCTCGATATTGCCAGAATAGTATTTATAAAGCACAAATTCTTACAGGAGCCTCAGATAGTTAAAACTTTCCTTGGCTCTCCATGAACTATGAGATAAAACCAACAATTCTTCATAATGCCATTCAAGATGGTTCAAGATCTGGCCCAATCAACATTTCTATGTCATCACCCAGCCACTTCTTCCTCACCTCACAGAGACCCTGTAGGTACTCAGCCTCAAGATTTCCTCTATGCACTGAAAGAAAACACCAAGCAATTTCACTTTTTCATGTCCTTCCTCAAGTTCAGTTCCTACCATTTGCTAAACAAAAGCAAAACACCACATTCCCACTAGCGACCACCTCCTTTCTTACTGCTTTCACCAGGAGGAGCTTTTTGAAAACTGCCCACACCTTAACCTTTCACCTACTCCTGGCAATTAGCTTCCTTTCCCACCTCTGCACCAAGTTTTACTCTCACAGCTCTTCAATACTTTACTACACTTGAGTTTTGTCACAGAACACCGCTCTGAAGCACTGCTACTGCTCCTAACCACTTCTGTTTTAAAACGTGTTCTTTCAATGACTCTTCACTACTTAAGTCGTGCTTCAGAAACATTTCTATCCAAGTATCTCTGACAACCCACAGGGGAAAGAGCATTCTTTCTTGGTCCATTACATTTTTCCCCTCCTCTATCCAAATGCTTCTTTGAAGACTCTGGAACCTACCTAACTACCTCCAATGCCAACCCAGTCTTGCCATTGCCCTGAGCATTCTTCAGTGTACAGATGCACAATTCATCTGACACTCTGACCTCTCAGTTTCGTGATTATTCAACTAAAATAAACTTCACTGTCTTTCTCCTTCACTGACTCATTCCCATGTCAATTCCTTAGACCTGGATATCTTACCATATCCAATACGATAGCTGTTAGTCACATAAAGGTATTTAAATTTTAATTATAATTGAGTAAATTTAAGTAAAACTTTATTTTTTTTTAAGTAAAACTTTAAATAAGTTCTTCAGTCGTATTTCAAATACTCAATAGCCCCATGTGGCCAGAGGCTATGGGACTAGACACTGTAGATACAGAACATTTTAATAATTGCAGTAAATTCTACTGGACAGCATTGTCCTTGACCTAGCCATTACAGAGAACTGAACCATAGTAAAAAAGTTAACACTGTCAGTTAGTGAACTGGCAGTAATAAACCAGCCACTATGATAAGCATTTTACATACATCACTTGAAAATAACGTTATACTGAAAGGTAAGCAGTCATGTACAGATGTGAGAGTTGGACCATAAAGAAGGCTGAGTACCGAAGAACTGATGAATCATGGTGCTTTTGAATCATGGTGCTGGAGAAGACTCTTGAGCGTCCGTTGGACTGCAAGAAGACCAAACCAGTTGATTCTAAAGGAAATCTACTCCGAGTATTCATTGGAAGGATTGATGCTGGAGTTGAAGCTCCAATACTTTGGCCACCTGATATGAAGAGCTGACTCATTGGAAATGCCCTAGATGCTGGGAAAGATTGAGGGCAGGAGGAAAAGAGGGAGGCAGAGGATGAGATGGTTAGATAGCATGACCAACTGAATGGACATGAAAGTGAAAGTCGCTCAGTAGTGTCCGACTCTTTGCAACCCCATGGACTACTCAGTCCACGGAATTCTCCAGGGGCCAGAATACTGGAGTGGGTGGCCTTTCCCTTCTCCAGGGGTTCTTCCCAACCCAGGGATCGAACCCCGGTCTCCTTCATTGCAGGTGGATTCTTTACCAACTAAGCCACAAGGGAAGCCTGACGTGCTTCCCTGGACATGAATATGAACAAACTCCGGGAGATGGTGAAGGACAGAGAAGCCTGGTGTGCCATAGTCCATGGGATGGCAAACAGCCAGACACAACTTAGTGACTGAACAAACATATACACAAATCATAACTTTACAAGCTCAATAAAGAAATGCTCTCCTTGTACCCTTTCCTAATCATTAGCCTTGTCCTCCATCCCAAAGCCAAACAGCATCCCTACTTCTAACATTAAAAGTAGTTTTGTCCGTCTCCATACAAATGGACTCATATCACATATTTTCTTTTGTGTCTGGCTTCTTTCACTCAACATGTTTGTGAAATTCATCCAAGATGCTGCACGTAGCAATGGTTTGTTATTTCTATTGCTATATGTAGTATTCTTTTGTAGGAATATCCACAATTTATCAATTTCATTGCAGATGGACATTTATGTTGTTTTCCAGTCTTAGGTTATTAGAATCATGCTGCTATGACATTGTCATTCATATCTTGTGTGTTATATATATGTATACATATGCTTATATTTCTAGTAGATACAATGTAGGAATGAATTTGCTAAGTCTTATGGTTTGCACACACCAATTTTAATAGACACTGTCAAACAGTTCTCAGTTCAGTTGCTCAGTCGTATCCAACTCTTTGCGACCCCAAGACTGCAGCACGCCAGGCTTCCCTGTCCATCACCAACTCCTGGAGCTTGCTCAAATTCATGTCCATTGAGTTGGTGATGCCATCCAACCATCTCATCCACTGTCATCCCCTTCTCTTCCTGCCTTCAATCTTCCCCAGCATCAAGGTCTTTTCAGATGACTCAGTTCTTCACATCAGATGGCCAAAGCATTAGAGTTTCAGCTTCATCAACAGTCCTTCCAATGAATATTCAGGACTTATTTCCTTTAGGATTGACTGGTTGGAATTCCTTGCAGCCCAAGGGACTCTCAAGAGACTTCTCCAACACCACAGTTCAAAAGCATTAATCCTTCGGTGCTCAGCTTTTTTTATAGTCCAACTCTCACATCCATACATAACTACTGGAGAAACCATAGCTTTGACTAGACAGACCTTTGTCGGCAAAGTAATGTCTCAGCTCTTTAATACGCTGTCTAGGTTGGTCATAGCTTTTCTTCCAAGAAGCAAGCGTCTTTTAATTTCATGGCTGCAGTCACCATCTGTAGCGATTTTGGAGCCCAAAAAATAAAGTCTGTCACTGTTTTCGTTGTTTCCCCATCTATTTGCCATGAAGTGATGGGGCCAGATGCCATGATCTTAGTTTTCTGAATGTTGAGTTTTAAGCCAACTTTTTTACTCTTGTCTTTCACTTTCATCAAGAAGCTCTTTAGTTCTTCTTTGCTTTCTGCCATAAAGGTGGTGTCATCTGCATATCTGAGATTATTGACATTTTTTCCAGCAATCTTGATTCCAGCTTGTGCTTCATCCAGTCTGGCATTTCTCATGATGTACTCTGCATATAAGTTAAATAAGCAGGGTGCCAAGATATACCCTTGACATACTCATTGAGCCAAAAATACTCCAACCTATAGTGTATGAAAGTTTCAATCGTTCTACATCTTCACTAACACTTTTTTTACGTTAGTCATTCTGGCAGGTGAGTACTAGTAGCTCTTGGTGGTCCTAATTATATTTCCCTGAAAACAACAAAGTTCGTATCTTTTTATGTTCGTGACCATTTGGCGAGACTTTTGTGAAACAGTTCAAGTTTCTTGTCTATTGAATAGACTAGACTACCATTTTCTAATTATTTTAGGCGGTTTTTTTAAAATATATCCTGGACATGAATCTTTCATAGTTATGAATTAGGCAAATATTTTCTCCCACCCTCTTGCCAGCCTTTGTACTCTCATAATGATGTCTTTTCATGAAGAGTTAACTTTAACGCAGTAAAATGTATTGGTTTTACAACTATGGTTGTGCTTTCTGTATCTTCTTTAGGAAATCTTTACTAATCCTAATGCCATGAAAGTATTCTCCTATGTTATCATCCAGAAGTCTCTACACCTGTGTTTCAGGTGATGTGAACAGCTGACTCACTGGAAAAGACCCTGATGCTGGGAAAGACTGAGGGCAGAAGAGGGTGACAGAGGAGGAGATGGTTGGATAGCATCACCAATTCAATGGACATGAACTTGGGCAAACTCTACAAGATAGTGAGGGACAGGGAAGCCTGGCATGCTGCAGTACGTGGGGCCGTGAAGAGTCGGACATGACTTGGCACCTGAACAACAACAATAATCAAATTGAATAAGTCCTCCAACATTTGTCTTTTGGCCTTTATAAATTGTAAATCAACATCACGACCATGGTCATAGCCAGTTCTCCCTAGAATGGCAGGTGAGAGAAGTTGATATCTACTGGGGTCTCTTTGTTGACTAAGGCAGGAATCAAAAGTGAATATTCTTGGCCCTTTATAAACTTTACAGTCAGCAGTTGAACAAGTTTTACACACACTTTTTACATACTCACTTATTAGGATACTGATTGGGAACAAACTGGGACTGCCATTTATTTAGGTCTTTTTTTAATATTTATTTTAAATTAGAGGACAACTCCTTTACAATGTTGTGTTGGTTTCTGCCATATATCAACATGAGTCAGCCATAGGTACATATATAACTTCAGTGTTTATAGTTTTCTGAGTAAAGGTCTTATCTACCTATTGTTAATATTTATACCTAAGTAATTAATGTTTTGATGCTATGGTAAATGTTCTCATTTTTAAAAATTTATTTTCTAATTACAAGTTGCTGATATATTGAAATACAGTTTATTTTTGTATAGTGTTCTTGGATCTCCTAACCTTGCTAAATTCACTTTTCAATTCTTTAGTTTATCTGCAGATTCTTTTGGATTCTCTATATGTTCAATTAAAGCTGCCATGAATAATAACAATTTTATTTCTTCTACTCCAATCCTCACACTTTATATTTATTTTTCTTGTTTTATTCATTGGCTAGGACTGCCTGGTTTCAGACTGACCCTAGAGTGGTAGGCAATGTTGAATATAAGGAGAGTAGGGGGCGTCCTTGTCTTGCTATTGGTCTCTCTTCCACTGTCCACGGTAGCTATTTGAAATCTTCTCTACTTTCCTTGAACCCTCAACAACCTAAACAGTCATTAGGTAGGAACTCTGCACCTATTATGCCCTCCCACCTGAAGATTCCTCTGCATCCATACCCAGTCTTGCTTCTTTTCACTTGTCGTAATTGAAAAAGGGCCTATTACCTTTCTTCAGGCCTCTAACTCTAATCTTCAGCTCCTCTTCTTTCTACTGGCTCCTTCTCAACATCATTTACATATGCCAAGACTTTACACTCTTTAACAACAACAAAAATAATACCAACAATCTTTCTCCATTATACAGCCTCATCTAGCAAATGGCCCACCTCTCTCTTTCTGTTCCAACCAAGATTATTATTCAGACTTGTCCAAGTCTCCTGCCTAAAATTTATTTTAACCTCCCACTCCTTGTAATCATATCAGTAGCTCTTCTTTACATTGAAATAAGGCACACTGTATGATCCGGTTTATCTGCAACAGTTTCAGATTATTCCTATTGTTGTTTGTTGTTGTTCAGTTGCTAAGTCATGTCTGACTCTTTGAGACCCCATGACTGCAGCATGCCAGGCTTCCCTACCTATCCTTCACTATCTCCCGGAGTTTGCTCAAACTCATGTCCATCAAGTCAGTGATGCCCATCCAACAACCTCATTCTCTGTTGCCCGCTTCTCCTCCTGCCCTCAATCTTTCCCGGCATCAGGGTCTTTTCCAATGAGTCGGCTCTTCAGACCAGGTGGCCAAAGCATTGGAGCTATTGTTTTATTCCTGTTATCCTAGCATAATGATGAATAGAACCCCCTTTTATTCTTAGAGGAGTATCCTGGTTTAGGGGATATGGTCACTGTATCATGGCCTAGCCCAAAGACCCTCAGTGATTTGCTCCATGCCTACCTCTCATCTCTCCTCAAATTCTATAGTTGGGCAGTTTGAGGTTTACCAATTTCCCCAAGCTGTCTTCCACCAAACATCCTTCCTCTCCCCTAATCTGGGTTTATACTATTTATCTTTATATCTGGTAAAGCAAAATTCCCTTTTCTAATCCATATATGAAATAATATTCTATCATTAAGCAAAGTTCTTTGTTACGCTAACTCATCAAATTTTCAAAGTTTTTACTTCATCCCTGCTTTTATGACTCATTGTGCCAACATAATAAGCATATATATCTTTCAATGACTTTCCCTGATTTTTCTTCTGAAGGTTTCAGATGATCAACCTTTCAGGTTCTGCCAGGATTTGGGCTCACCATGGTGCCTGCTGCTCCAGGTCACACTATCCAGGTTCCAGAAGGTAATGGGAGATGGAGTTATGAAATCAGTTGAGTTTCCTGACTTCACCTCTTCTCTTTTCTTCTATATCCACAAACATATTTCAGAAATAATCATAGTTCTGGTACCAAAGACAGGAAGATAGTTTTGCTTTCATGTCTTGGGAAAAAACAGAACCCTGGCTATTTCAGGGCTAATCTCCCTTCGTCAAAAGAGAAAAGTAGAATGGTAAACTGGTTCCAAAGAAAATAAAAAAGAAATGATGACTCCTCTGGGACACAGATCGCTCATATGGCTCCTAAAAGGAATGTTGACTGTGCTAAGAATACACAGCACAGCTACTCCCACTGCGACTCTACAACTTCACATTTTCCCTCACTGCTGAAATATTAGAAGTCTTCCAGTCATGTATCGTTTCCACATTCTCACATTATATGATCTCCCATGAATATAACACATAAATATGACCTCTCAGATTTAAGCAGAACAGGTATTACTCTTTAGAAATTAGAAAACCAAGACTCAGAGTATATTAAAAAAAAACATTGCCTAAGGTCTGACAACTAAAAGACAGGAGAATTCAGGTCTTCCAACTCTTGAGCCAAAGTTCATTCTTAACAGGGCATAGGTATAATAAGCAATATTCACTAATTCAACATACTTACTAAATCCCTATTCTGGGCCAGGAGCAATTAACAGCCAGGGGATATAAACAGGAATAAGGTATATCTCTGCACTGTCAGAGCACATAGTTCAGAGAGGAGAGAGAAGAGTCAACAACACAGAGGGAAGCAGGAAAGCTGGAGGTCCAGTGTGCTCATCAAGGGCACTGCTGCATAAACAAGAAACGATGCATCAACATCATTCAGTGATTCAATAAGTATTTATCGAGTTTTCTGGTGAAAGCAATAGAGTGGTGAACAATTTGCTTTCCTTTTTTCACTCAATGCTATTTTGAGGTTTGTTCATATTGAGTAAATAAATATATACACTTTTCATGTCAAGAATATAAATATATGTGTGTATACATATGAATACACATACATATACACACAAATGCTATCCATGTTGAGAATATGCATGTAACTTTTATCTGTTATATAGTATTCTATTATATAAGTATACCACAATGTCTAATTTCCCTGTGTAGAACATTTAGGTTACTTTTAATTTTTCCTATCCCAATAATGCAGCAATAATCATCACTGTATATGTTTCCTGGTAACATTTCTGCAAGAGAATATTAAGCAAACACTCTGAAATGGCAGAGAGTTCCTTTTTATGTAGAATCAGACATATCTTATTACAAAGTGTTAGTTGCTCAGTTGTGTCCAACTCTTTGAGATCCCATGGAGTGTATGTAGCTCTCTAGGATCCTGTCCATGGAATTCTCCAGGCAGGAACACTACAGTGGGTAGCCATTCCCTTCCCCAGGGGATCTTCCTGATCCAGGGATTGAACCCAGTTCTCCCACAGCATCTGAGCCACCAGGGAAGCCCTCAGACTATAAAACTGCTCCCCTAAGCAGTTGTCCCAATTAATATCCTCACCAGCACTGGGTAAAAAAGTTCCTATATCCCCAACTGCTGGCCAACACTAGATAAAAATTAGACTTTATAAGACCTTGGTAATCTGATCAAAATACTATCTTACTGAACTTTTAATTCAGAATCTCTGACAATCACTGAGAACAAGAATCAAGTCACTTTTATTGCCATTCTTATTTCTTTTATGTGAATTGAGTGTATCCTTTGACATTTTCTTTTTGGACATTCTTTTGACTTTTCTACTGATTTGTATGTGTTCTTTGGGTTTTCTTTTTTGTCTATTTGATTTGTAGGAATTCTTTATATATTCTGCATATTAAACCTCTGTCAACTGTATGCACTGTAAATATTTTCTCTCCTGTCCAAGGCGTGCTTTTCTCTGATTGTAGTCTTTTGTTATTGCTGTTGAAAGGCTTTAAAAATTGAATGTTGTCAAATCTAACGATCATTTCTATCGTTGTTTGCTTTTTAAGACATCTTCCTTTATCCTGATATCATAGAGACATTCTTCTATACATTCTTATGAGTATAAAATTTCATTTTATACCTTTAATACTTCTGGAATTCATTTCTGTGTATAGCATGAGGTAGGGAACAATTTTATTTTCTCCATATGGGCAGCCAATTGATCCAACTTCATTTACTGAGTGATAGTGTCTTATTTGTAATGCTGTTATACACTAAATTTACATAGATGTAAATATTCCTAAGCTTTCTCTTCCATGCCACTGATCTATTTATTTCCTCTTATACCAATACCATACTTACTTTAATTTACCATAGTTTCATTTAAAAAGTTTTAACATCTGAAAAGGCAAGTCCCCCAACCCCTTATTCTTCAAATTCTTCTTGCCCCTTTACCATTTTAAATGACTTTTAGAATCATCTTGTCAACTTCTTTGTTAAGCCTGATTAAGATTTTTGACTGAAATTATATGTATTTATAGATTAATTTAAGGAAAACAAACATACAGATAATCCTGAGTCTAATAAGCAGGAAGATGAGATAGCTGTTCAGATCTTCCTTTAGTCTTTCAATGATGTTTACTTTTTTCCCATCAAAGGAATGTATTTGTAAAATATATTCTTACGTAACTTAGAATTTTTTGTTACTATTAGAATCTCTTTTTTTAAATTATGGGTATATCGATTTCAGATCCAAAACCTTTCCCAAAGCCGAGACATTTAAACAGTATTTATGTAAATTTTTGTGGATTTTTTTAAAAGTAGAAAATCATACTATCTTCAAATATTAATAATGTTTATTCTTCACTTCCATCCTTTTTCTTTGATTTCTTTTGTTTCTTATTCTTGTGTTTGCCAGGACTTCTAGTACAGTTACAGAAACATCATCTGCAAACACTAATTTTGATTCATCTTCCCAAGGCTTACATCTTTTGTATCTTATTGCATTCCCAAGGACCTCCAGAATACCATATATAAAGAAGTAGCAATCTCTACCAAAATATCCATGACATTTTTAAGAACTAGAAGAAATAATCCTAAAATTCACATGGAACCACAGCAAGCCAGAACTGCAACAGCAATCTTGAGAAAAAAGAAAAAAAGCTGGAGGTATAAACCTCCCACACTTCAGACTATACTATATAGCCACAGTAATCAAAATAGAAGCTATTGGCATAAGAACAGAATCATTAACCAATGGAACAGAATAGAGAGCCAGAAATAGACACACAAACCTGTGGTCAGTTAATCAATGACAAAGAACGCAAGAATACACAATGGAGAAAAGACAGTCTCTTCAAGAAGTGATGCTGAGAAAACCGGACCGCAGACAGTCACATGTAAAACAGTGAGATTACAACGTTCCCTCACAGCATATAAAAAAAAGTTAAATCAAAATGGTTTGAAGACCTCAACATAAGACTGGAAACCATAAAACTCCTAGAAGAGAACATAGGCTGAATACTCTTTGAAACAAATCATAGCAGTATTTTCTTGGATCACCTTCCCATGGCAAAATAAATAAATATCAAAAACCCATATGGGACCTAATTAAAAGCTTTTGCACAGCAAAGGAAACCGCCAACGAAACTAAAAGACAACCTACAGAATGGGATAAAGCATTTGCAAATCATGCAACCTACAAGGGGTTAATACCCAAAATATACAAACAGATTATACAACTTTATATACAACTCAAAAAAACAAACAAGCCAATCAATGAAGACTTGAACAGATTTTTTCCCAAACAAGACAGATGGCTAACAGGCACATGAAAAGATGCTCAATGTTGCTAATCATTAGAGAAATGCAAATCTAACCCACAACGAGATAGCACCTCACACTTGTCAAAATGGCTATCGTCAAAAAAGTCTACAAATAACAAATGCTGGAGAGGATGCAGAGAAAAAGAAATCTTTATACACTGTTGATGGGAATGTAAATTGGTGCAGCCACTATGGAAAACAGTAAGGAGGTTATGGAGGCTCCTCAAAAAACTAAAAAAATAGAACTACCATACAATACAGCAATTCCACTCCTAGGTATATATCCAGAAAAAAAAAAAAAAAAACAGAAATACTAATTTGAAACGATACATGCATCCCAATATTCACAGCAGCATTATCTACAACAGCCAAGACATGGAAGCAACTCAGGTGCAGTCAACAGACAGCTGGATTAAGAAGATGTAGAGAGTGCGTGCGTGTGTGTGTGTGTGTGTGTGTGTGTGTGTGTGTGTGTAAACACACACACAATATATATACATATAGATGTATATATATATATGCATATACAAATAGAATGAAATATTACTCTGCCATAGAAAAGAACAAAATACTACCATTTGTAGCAAAGTGGATGGACTCAGGGTTATGCTTAGAGAAATAAGTCAGACAGAGAAAGACAAATACTCTATGACATTGCTTACATGTGGAATCTAAAAATATTTCAAATAAATGTATATATAAAATAGAAACAGACTCACAAATATAGAAAAATTGTGGTTATCAAAGAGGAGAATGGAGGAAAGACAAATTAGGGTTATGGGATTAACAGATACAAACTACTATGTATAAAATACATAAGCAACAAAGACATACTTCATAGCACAGAATATTACAGTCATTATCTTGAAATAACCTATAATGGAATATAATCTGCAAAAATACTGAATCACTACAGTGTACACCTGAAACTAACATAATATTGTGAATCAACTGCACTACAGTTCAAAAAAAAAAAAAAAAAAACAGAAAAATCAAGCACCTTTGTCTCATTGCTGATTCTAAAGTAGATGCTTCTACTATTTCGCTGTTGAGCACACTGGAACATTTTAGCAAATACTCCTTATTGGGTTAAGAATGTTCTCTTCCTATTCCTAGCTGGCATTGATCTTGAATGCATGTTTCATTTTATTCACTGCTTCTTTTCCATTTATTCAGATGGTCATGTAATTTCCCTTTTTAATTAGTTAATATGTTAAATTATCTTAATTGATTATAAAATTAGAATCCTATTAATAGTATTCCCAAAATAAACTGTTTGGTCATAACCCTTTTTGTTTATATATTACGGGGTATGGTTTGCTGCTTTTTGTTCATGATTTTAACATTTACATTAATAAGTGACTCTGGCCTAAAAATTTCCTTGATTGTTCCTCTTTCTACTTTATCATTAATTTTTTCTTGTTTAATTTTTTGACTATAATGCTTATCTCATTAATTTTCAATCTCTATTTTATCATATATTCATTTAAGGTTATAAATCACAGACTGCCTTAGACGCAGCTTTAACATGTGGTCCCTTCACTGTCACTCAGGTTTAAATATTTCATAATTTCCATTATAATTTCAACCTTCACCAATAAATTATTTAGAAGTATCCATGTGAGGTGGCACATGGCTACTGTTTTGTTAAGGAGTTTCTAATTTATTCCACCATTGTCAAAGAATGTTATATATGCGACACTGAGTTTTGAGTACCCTCTTTTCCCATACAATTCTAATCTTTTTCTTAAAGTCTATTATTTATTTATTTTACCACCAAAAGTTCATTGTTAGATTCCCAGGAATTTTTATTTAAAAGCTGAAGATTAAGGTTATATAATTCCTAGAATCAAACTCAGATTTACTTTCTGAAATCAATCCAGGCAAGCCTTAAGGTCTATTATTTCTGATATTATTAATAATACTATTTCCTAGCTTTCTTTTGGTATCTTCCTGGAACATCATTTTTTAATCACCTTATTTTTAAATTTATAACCATAAAATATGATAAACATTCAGAAAATAGCATTAATGACATCTATGTACTAATCACAAGAGATTAAATAGATGTTTACATCTTGTACAAGAAAGTCGGAGAAGAGATTCTTAATGTCAAATTCACAGAGAAGAGATGATGCCTGCAAAACAAGCTAGCGAATTAACAAAGAAGGACTTAAATCAATAGAGTAATTTTTCGTAATGAAATGACAAAACAACTGACAGAACGATGCAGACAGGATGTAGATCTAAGAGGATAGGGGAGAAGGATACTCTTAAGGTTATACATTAATCTAAAAATATCTAATTGTATCCATGCTAAGATAGCAATGATTATAAAATGCATTCCAATGCCAGAGATGTTAACATATGCAAAAATAATGTAGAATCACTGAAATAAGGCACTGGAAGAAATCAATGCTAAAACTATTAACCCATCACAGGACAGTGCTATACTCTCTTGTAATGGACTAAGAGAATATGAGACTCCTTCCTCAGGGAATCAATCAACTCTGATGATAAGCACAATAAATAAATGAAGTACTCAGTTTCACTGGATTGGTAAAAAAAAAAAAGTCACATATGGATTAACAGTTTTCAAAAAGTCACAATATATTTAGTGATTACTTTGGTTATTCCTAAGGCCCTGCAGAATTCCTAAGAATCTGATATTCATCTCATCATTAGTAATTAGTAACAGCAGTAATTATCATTCATTAAGAATTGGATACTTTATAATGTATCCGTTAATGTGATATTCATAATTACATGAGTAAATGACACGAGGCCATTCCAGAGGTAAAGGAAACAGGACTCAGAACTGAATAAATGAGTTCCCCGAAGTCACAAAGCTAGTAAGTGGATCTGGATTTGAATTCCATTTCATTTTTCACCTGTTCTTGTCTCTACCCTCACACTGCCTCTTTAACACTTAACACTTCTCCATTTTTCATGTTACCTGGATAAATAACAACTGAATAAATGGATAAATAACTGAATAAATGGATAAATAAATAATAAATGGATACACTGATAAATAGCTGAATAACTGGATAAAAAACTGAATAAATGAGTTCCCTGAAGTCACAAAGCTAGTAAGTGGCAAATCTGGATTTGAATTCCATTTCATTTTTTACCTGTTCTTGTTTCTACCGCCACACTGCCTCTTTAATATTAACACTTCTCCATTTTTCATGTTACCTGGAAATATTAATGTTTTGCTTTTGGTTGAGTCCCAGAAGGGGGAAAAAAAAAATCAGACCCCAGGACTCAACTGGCTATTGTACTTCTCCATCAAGGCCAAGGGCACCATCTAGTGGCCATACTCTGACATTACCACAGTCAAAGAAAGATGGGAAGGAAATGGTTTCCTCCACTAGTTTTCCGCTTCTGTGCATCAAGTTGGAGCACCTGCATTATTGACTCTTGTAGTTAAGAATAGGAGCCTGGAAACATTAAGGGCTGAACAGGGCTTTGGAACAACATAGACCCAAGTTCAACCCCAGATTCACCATTTACTAACTATGTGACTTTGGTAAGCTACTAAAAGTAGTGTGAGTCTCAGTCTTCTCATTTGTAAAACGAAATACCACCACTGACCTGAGAGGATTATCATGGCGATATCAATGAAAATTTGGCAACACAGTGACTGATCCAAAGAGCTTCCTCAGTAACTACTGGTTCCTTTCCCTATTCCTTCATGTAGCCTAAAACCACGTGGGTGTTTTGCTTTTTTTTCTTTTTAAAAAAACACATCCATGCCACTGTGTTTAACTTATTTTGTCTATAAACTATAGTAAAGGTAAATTCCCTAAAATGTATTCCTTATTTTTATAATTACATGAAATCAACAAGAAGCATTTTTTGAGTACCTACTTACAATGTACCATGCATTTGTGACACTGGGTGTGAACTCACTAGTGGGCAGAGAAAACAGACTACTTAACACGTAATATCATCTAAAAGTCCTTTCATGGCTATAAGTGACAAATGGAAGAGGATCAAATCTGTTAGAAGGATGTGGGTGAGCTTCACGAAGGAATGCTTCATGAAGAATCACCATTTGAAAAGTCTCTTAAAAGATGACTTGGTCACCATGTCCTGCCCGCCATCTGCCACACATGGTGGGATACTGCTTCAAGAACTTGCTTCAGACTTGTGCGTGCAGACAGTGTCCACTGTCACGGCAGCCCAGTGTGTGCCAGGCTGATGCATGGTCACTTTCCAGGAGGGAAGCAAGGTGACTTCAGCTGAGGATGACCTGACTGACAGGCTGCAGGAGAAGATATCTCAGGCCTGCTGCAACCATGGGCTGTTCCGTGAGTACAGCCTCTACCCCAGGAAGAGACTGGTCTCGTACACCGTCATCCTGGTCTTCCGGCACTATCATATCAAGTTTCTGGGCAGTCTGCGGGCCTCCCTGATGCTCCTGCACCCCAGTCCCAGCTGGGCAGAGAGCCTGGTCCATGTGCACTTCAAGGAGGAGACTGGCATCGCTGAGCTCATCGTCCTGTGCCTACCCACATCAGGACTACCTCTACTTCACGTGCAAGATACACAAGGCCAAGTTCAAACGGGGGCTGGCTCTGCCCACCATGGTCACAGAACTCGGATCACTGCTGACATCTGTGGGGCTCTGCACACTCTTTGGCCTGATGCCCACCCTCAACAGTGGTGAGGTTTTCCCCCACCTTGTGGTGATCACTGGGCTAGAGAACGTGTTGGTGCTCACCAAGTCAGTGGTCTCCACCCCAGTGGATCTCAAGAGGAAGCTGTGCATTGCCCAAGGCCTAAGCAGAGAGAGCTGGTCCATCATGGAAACCATAGTCACAGAGCTGGGCATCATCTTTGTTGGCTACTTCACCCTCATGCCTGCCACTCAGGAGTTTTTATTGCTTTGCCGTTGTGGGCCTGGTGTCTGACTTCTTCCTTCAAACGCTGTTTTTCAGCACTGTTCATTGACATTTGCTGGATAGAGCTGGCGGATATGAACAAGTGGCTGCCCCCTGAGGCCTGACTGACCCCGGCTAAGCCAGTGGCATGGCCAACACGCCTTGAACGGCAGTTGTCCACATCCCATGCCATCATGCTACAACCATTCTCCTTTCAAAACCTGTGATTCCCCAAGAGGCTGCATGCAGTCTGCTTCCCGGCCTGAACCCGCCTAACACAGCACCTGCCATGGCCAGCACTGAGGTCTTGATTGGTATCCTGGTGTACACAGACCTAGCTGCCCAGGTGACAGAACAGGGTTCTCTGGGTGACAGCACCCTGGCTCCCCTGTCTGTACCCAGTGATGTGGTGCCCTTCAGCCAGCCAGATCCCACCTTCTCCATCTTCCCACCTGACACCTCTAAGTCACCCAAGAATCAGACATGGCTGGGGGAGCTGCCCAGCAGGCCCAATGGTCCACCTGAGGGTGTCCACGACAGCCCAGCCCCAGAGTAACCTGGGGGCCTGAGGATGAGGAACATTGGAGGAAACCACCCTTCAGGCACTAGCCAACACTCTTCAACTACTACATCATCACACTGGCCCAGAGGGACGTCAACCTGCTGCCTGTCATCCCTGTCACACCCCTGCCCCAAACCCAATGGAAGCCTCTGGAGGGGCAGCACCCTCAGGACACCCACAAACCCTGGCTTCCACCATGGCCTGGGCAGAATGGGCTCTGGGAGGCTGGCCTCAGGGGGGCAGACACAGTGCAGGCACACAGAGACATCACCCTGTACAAGGTGGGGGGACTCAGTGAGACCCCGGGCATCATTGTGCTGCTGCTGCTCTGCCTGTACGGCATGTTCTGCCCGAGTAACTGTAAGTAGCCTGGTGCAGGACCCTGGCAAACCCATGGTATGAGGTGCTGGCCTGCAGTGACTACAGCTACAGGCCACCTGAGATGGAGATCGTGCCCCTGGTGCTGCATGGGCACCTCATGGACATCGAGTCTCTGGCCAGCGATGGGATGCTGCTGGTGAGCTGTTGCTTGGCAGGCCACAAGTATGTATGAGATGCACACATTGGAGACAACCTCACCAGCATCCGGCGCCCAGGCGGGCAGCATCATGACAATGGTGTTGGCAATGTGCTGGAGGCTCAGGAGAGCTGGGAACGGCTGTCAGAGAGCAGGGTGGCCAGAGTGGCCCGGGGACAGTCCTCCACTACAGCACCATCACAAGGCCCTCCTCCACCTCCCTTCTTTGGGGATCTGTCAGACCTCACCTGTTTGATCTCACCAACTTCTCAGCATAGCTGCAGCTCCCAAAGCTAACTGAGCCTGAGTCCTAGCCCTGGGTGGGCTGTCGCCCTGCTCAGGACTCCCCAGGCAATGATTTCAGCCGCCTGGTGCAGCCAGTATACTAGAAAGAGATTTGGAATGGCTCCTCTCCACACACGAGCCCTGCACCCACTCTGCCCCAGGCCCCTGAGGATGAGGGAGGCACTCCTCTCAGAGCTTCCCTTTCCTCATCTGGTCCCCCAACACAGACGGCCCTATGTGGAGCCTGGAGCTCAGGGCAATCCCATCGTGGTGGGTGGAGCAGTGGTCGGCTGGAGGTATGGGAGGCCATCGAGGGCACTCTGCACTGCAGCAGCGAGGAGGTCTCCTCCGGCAACACGGAGACAAAAGGACTGGCTGCCTGGCTCAATAGTTTCCTTGACTTCTCCTTGGAGACTCACACCTGCCCTCAGCTTCCTGCAGTTCCAAAGGGCCCCAAGGTAGGGCAGTCCCCCAAATTCCCCATGTACAGCAGCAAGGAGACAGCAGCACTGACCCACAGTGCCCTGTGCACACCAGAAGCCCATCACAGCCTGGAGGCAGAGGCCAGGCACTGTGTGACTGGGAGCCAGGACCACACACTGAGGGTGATCGGTCTGGAGGACTCAGGCTGCCTCTTCACTCTGCAAAGCCATTCAGAGGCCATCACGACTATGTACATTGACCAGACCACAGTGCTAGTCAGTGGCAGGTAAGATGGGGCCATGTGCCTGTGGGACGTGTTGACTGGCAGCCAGGTCAGCCACACGTTCACTCTCCATGGAGATGTTACTACACCACCTCCCACGTCACCAGCCGTGGTCTAGATGATCTCGTCAGGATCTGGGACTGCAGCATAGGCATCAAGCGCTACTCCACTCAGCAAGACCTGGGTTGTGATGCAAGCCTGAGTGTCATTTCAGACAACCTGCTGGTGACCAGCGGCCAGGCCGTGCTTGCTTTACAGATCTAGTCCATGGGGACCTGTTATATAGTCAGTCTACCTGGGGAAGAAGAGTGAGGCCCAGCTGGCCTGCCAGATCCTGTTGCTGAACAACACTACCATTGCTTAGAACTCTAGCAGCGGGCTTAGCCGAGTGTACGTGCTCTCTGTACTGGAGAAGCTGGACTGAGGGTGGACCTCCCTGCCCATCTGCCTGGGGTGCTCTGCGGGGCAATGCACTGGACCTGGCCTGGAGAGAAGCCCTGGCCTGTCTTTGGGAAGCTGCCTGTGAACTGTCCTGTCCTGCCTCATGATTGTAATGTTAAACTTTTAAAAAAAAAAGAAAAGGATGAGCTCACCAGATAAGGGCACAGAATACTCCTGACATAGAAAAATATATGATACAAGGTTGAAGAAACAAAGTGTGGTGTGGTTAGAACATAGGATAGGATGGATGAATAGGCAGGAAGAGATCCGTGAGAGCTTGTTATGTTCCTTTGGAACCTAGGTGATAGGTGCATTATCACCACCACCACTACCATCATCGTTCACAGCAGTTATCACTGCATGTGTACGATGTGCCAAACTCTGTACATACATAAGTGCTAAACCTCACAATCTAACAAGTTATATGTTATCTTCATAGAAGTTAAGAAATTTGCTCAAAGGTACAAAGTCAGTAAGGGGTATAGCTAAATGATATTCAGCTCCAGCTCTCTCTGATTCTACCACATCAGTGGTCCCAAAGTTGGCTGTACAATGCAATCGCCTGGAGAAACTGTTTAAAAATAAAAGGTTCCAGACCCAGTTCTAAAACAGTATTATCACTAGAGAGTGGAACTTGGAAATCTGTTTCCTAAATAGAAAGCCAAATGGCAGTTCAGCTTCTTGAAAATAACACAAAGCCTCTTAAAACACACACACACACACACACACACGCACACACGCATGCACGCACGCAACTAATTAAAAGCCTAATTAAGTGCGTAATCCTCACAAAATTCCGCAAGGGTTATTATAATCCCCACTTAAAAGAAGAGAAAACAAGGTCTGGAGAATTACCGATTGCTTCCCTCTTCCAGTCAACAAAGCAAAGAGCAAAAATAAGATTCAAACACAGGTATAGCAAGCTCTTCTCAAGTCATGCTGTGTGGCAGAATTCTAAAATACTACCCCGCCCAATGACCCGTCCCTGTTTTTCTCTCCTCCCCTTTGAGTGTGAGTAGAAATTGCAAATATGATGAGAAGTTACTGCAGGGATTATGTTACAGGATGAGTAATCACTGAAGTGATTACATGGCAAAAGGGAGATTATCTGGTGGGTATAACCTATTCTAATCATATAAGACTTTTTAAAAGCAGTGTTTTCTGCAGCTGGTAACAGAAAGGAGGAGTCAGAGAGGCTTAAAGCACTAAAAGACTTCCATGCGCCCTGCTGACTTGAAGATGGGGGGGGCCACAGGACAAGGAGTATGCATAGCCTCTAGAAGTTAAGAGCAGATCTCAAGCTGACAGCCAGCAAGAAAATGAGGACCTTGGTCCTTTAATCACAAAGAACTGAATTCTTCCAACAACCTGAATGAACCTGGAAGCGGACTCTCTCCTGTAGTCCCTCAGAGCCTCCAGATAAGAGCCCAGCTTGGCTAACAAGATTTCATCAAGGAGAGAACCTTTCTAAGGTGTTTGATCTACGGAACTGTAGATTTTAAAAATGTAGATTTAAAAAATGTTTTTTTAAAATTGTGGTAAAGTACACATAACATAAAATTTACCATTTTAATATTTTTAAGAACATTCACATTGTTGTACAACCATCCTAACCGTCCATTTCCAGAACTTTTTCATCTTCTCAAACTGGAAACTCTGTATCCATTAAACAAGAAATCTCTAATCTTCCTAGCCTCAACCCCTGGAAGCCACCATTCTATTTTCTGTTTCCATGAATTTGACAACTCCAGGTACCTTATGTAAGTAGAATCAAACAGTATTTGTCATTTTGTGACTGACTTAATTCAGGTAGCAAATGCCCTTAAAAGTTCATCCATGTTGTACCATGTGTCAGAATTTCCTTTCTTTTTAAGACTAAACACTATTCCATTGTCATGGATATTTCACATTTGTTTATCCATTCATCCATCAAATGGACACTAGGGCTGCTTCCATGTCTAGACTATTGTAAGTAACAATAGTTGCTCACAATAGGTGCTGCTGCTTTTGCAAATGTATACAAATATCCACTCAAGGCTGTGCTTTCAATTCTTTTGGGTATATACAGACATTTATATATATCTAAATGAGTGTTGTTTTAAGTCCATTATTATGAACATTGAGTAAGTAAAAGGAAATAATCAAGCATTTATTTATCCTGTTTGAATTGTAGCACTGGGTAACCACATAACTGATGAAGTGTTTCCTTATATGATTATTTCTGATAAAAATTTAAACAAAATGATAAAATATAATTTTACAAATGGATCTAGGTACTGCATCAACAGTTGGTAATATCTGGGAGTTCCCTGGTGGTCCAGTGGTTAGGACTCAGCAACTTTCAGTGTCGTGACCCAAATTTAATCCCTGGTTAGGGAATTAACATCCTGCAGCCAAAAAAAAAGTTGCTAATACCAATGAAGAGCAAAAACCAGACATTGCCTCCTAATAAAAGAACACAACACCGCCTAAAGGGATCAAACCTAAGTCTGACTCAGTCTCTGGATCAGCTGCCAATATGTAGGAAAAGCAGAGACAGGAACATGCTGAACTGCACCAGTATGCAATCGATAAAACCTACACTATGGAAAACTCCTACAGGTCAAAGGGTCTGGAGTCTTCAACAGATAAATTGCAAACAAAAGATATCAATTTTTTTAAATGGGCAAGATAAAATGTAGAATATAGGAAAGCAAATCCAAGAAGTGGTTCCTATAAAACAAGAGTGGTTACTTTAGGAGACAGGCAGCGGGCTGCAATTTGAATGGGACACACAGACAGGCTTCCACAGTAACTGGCCAAATTCTACTTCTTAACCTACAAGGTAGTCACGAGGTTTAATAAATAATTAAGCTATATTTAAAAGAAAAAACTGTGCATTAAATGTAACAATCCAGATTGAATTCAACTGAAGAGCTGTCTCACTACAGCTCTGCCAAAGTCTCACTACTGAGTCTATCTTAAGCCAAGAAAGCAGCTAATACCAGACTGAGGTCAATAACAAGTGCTTAGAAAAGCAATTAAACCAAGAAGGCAAAAGCAAAAACCAAAGGAAAGGGGAAAAATAGCCAAGAGTACAATAAGCTGAATTTTCAAAAATCTTTATGCTGTCATATATACACCATCTGTTCAAAACAAGCCTGTCTCATTTCCATCCTGCAAATTCACCATACTTAACTCCTATCTCAGTGTCAAAATTTTTCCATTAGAATTTGATTTCTTTCTCAGAGTTATCTCCCATTTCTACCAATAACCTACTGCTAACAAAGGCAATCATATATTTATGAAACACATTTACATATTCAAAAGTAAGGGTACAGAAAAGAAGATGGCAGAAAGAAAGCAACAGGAATCCGAAAGAAGAAAATGCCACTAGAAGCTGATTTACCTATTAATAGTTATGACAGAGATAGGCCCTTCTTTAGATACAGTTGAGTACTAGAAACTATATTCTCAACCCTGCATTCCTCCATGTCTTTAGCTATTCAGACAATGGTGGAAACTGAACAGGAAATAAAAAACTGTTTGAAGCTATAGGCCTATACTGTCCAATAAGGTAGCCCTGAGTCACATGAGGCTATACAGCACCTGAAATGCAGCTGATCTGAACCAAGATGTGCCATAAGTACAAAAAACATAGTGGATTCCAAAGATGTAGTATGAAAAAAAAGAAGGTAAAATATCTCAATAATTTTTTATTGATTGCATGTTCAAATAATATTCTGGATATACTGGCATAAACAAAATATATCATTAAAATTAATTTCACCTGCTTTTTGCTTTTTAAATGTGACACAACAAAAATTTTAAATTATATATGTTGCTCACATTATATTTCTAAGGGACATAACGGCTGCAACACCCATTATTAAATAGTGTTGAACAGACTAAGTAGCTGAAAGTGGGGATTTCTCAGAGTTTTTTCCTACTGCTTACTCTATTGCCAACACTACAACTCATTTAATTTCCAGCCCCTGTCCCTGGATACAAAACATTAAAAAAATCAGTAGGTGCATCAAGTCATGGATACAATGTTAAATTAATGGGCCAAAAGAACTGAACTCTAGCCCTGGTTCTGGAGTTACCCTGGAGAAGTCGTTTTTCCTCTAAGCCTTAAACTTGTCTGCCCCAACAATTAAGTAAGGGAGCTAAACTAAATTTAGACTCCCATGAATCTGTCATAATAGTTTTCTTTCTGTCAAAATTGGTTTTCGTAAAAATGAATAAATACTCACTCTGAGTCTCACACATCCTCTGCGAGAGCCTCTCATCATTTTGTCCTTGGACTAAAAGAAAAACAAAAACATTAAATGAATAAAAGATAAACAGACTTTTTAGAATCATCTAGGGGTAAAGAGATAAATTTTATAGTAATATTCCTCCCTTTTCCCGATCCCTGTCCCACTCTACCCAGCCATCACTTAAAGATAGGAATTAGCAAATTTAAAACGTTTTGTGCTGTGCCTGGTCACTCAGTCATGTCCTACTCTGCAACCCCATGCACTGTAGCCAACCAGGTTCCTCTGTCCATGTTCCTCCAGGCAAGAATCCTGGAGTGGGCTGCCATGCCCTCCTCCAGAGGATCTTCCCAACCCAGGGATCAAACCCAGGTCTCCCGCATTGCAGACAGATTCTGAGACACCAGGAAGTAGATTATACAAATAAAGCTAATCACAGAATTTTATGTGTACCTTAAACATAGCATATATTACACTATATTTTCATTTTTCCTTCATATCCCTTAACTCTCAACTGAAATACGTTTCTCATATTTCAGTGAGTTTGAGAGTCATCTGAATCTGGGGATTTAAGAATCACTCCCAGATGATTCTGACTCAAGCAAACAGAGGACACATTTTGAGAAAAACTGCTGTAACTTTGTCTTTGCAACTCCCCAGATGGGTCACATTTTTTTTGCCTCTGAGATTTCTCATCCCATGTTTCTCAGTTTAGAATATCCTTGACTCTGATTTTCTGCCTTGGATCGTCACTCATCAAGTGCCCTACCTCTGTCTGATTAGAATTCCCACCCCTAGACTCCTAGAGTCTCTTGTATGTTTCCTGATCCTGGCATGTACCACCTTGTGCTATAGTGGCTGGTTACTTGTCTGACTCACCCACAAGACTGCAAATTCCTTAGGTGGTAGAAACTGTAGCTGACATATGCTTCAGAACAGTGTCCGGCACACAGTAGGTGCTCAAAAAATATTTACTGATAAAACATTTTTATCCTTTGTTTCTGATGCTAGACTGAGCTAAGCAAAGACTGTGTTCTGAACAATAAGCCCCATGTTGACATCCAGTAAATACTCCTAAAATTAACTTAGTCATGCATAAAAAAATAAAGTAAAACCTCAAACAACTAAAGCTTTAAAAATATTTAATACCTCAACAACTGGTATTTTTTCCACTATGTGACAAAGAAGCAAAACAAGTCAATATCACGGAGTTACGTTTTTGAAGAAAACTGTCCCACTTTAAACCACAGATGCCCTACATCCATTGTACTGAGCCACAGGCAAACTTCCAGCTATAAGATAACTGTATCTTGGGGATTTCATGTACAGCACAATGACTACAGTCAACAATACATAATGAATATTTACAAGTGGCTAAATAAGTAGGTCTTAAAAGTTCTCACTACAAAACAAAAGGTAACTATAAAAAGTGATAGTGGTTGTGTTATTCAATATTATTGTAGTAATCACTTCACAATATACATGTACATCAAATCACATTGTACAACTTAAATAATGTTACATGTCAACTATACCTCAATAAAGCTGAAAAAGTAAATTTAATTATTTCTCAGAGATGTTTCCATGCCTGTACACAAAGATCTGACTTATCCTTCTCACTGCAACATGATGTTAACATTGTCTATGCCATTGCTTTCACTGATTGTAAGCTTATCAATGTAACAACATTACAATAAATCAAAGCAAACTCTCTTCAAAAATAAAAAAATGAAACAAAAAAGCAAAGTACTGAGTACAGAAGTTCATGTTCAGAAATTACTGAAATACTGTAGAGAGTCTTCTTGCAAATTTAACCACGATTCATACATTTTATAAAAAATTCTCAACATTAAGCAGGGTTAAAATGAGTTCTTTACTAACAAAATAGCTGGCAAAAACACAGTTGACAAAAACATTCCCTAAGCATTTAATAGCCCTTTTACTGTACTCTATATTTATCTTCTCTTCAAAAGTATCATGGCAAAACACAAAAATAATAATTAGGTTTGAAAATACCCAATAAGAGTTAGAATGCAACTCAAAACAAGGTAACAAACATCCTTGATTCTCTTCCATTTTTAAAAATCAGATTATAGTAGATAAATAAAGGGCAAGACGGGATAATAAATTAGAAAACATTGAAAGAGATAAGTGAAAAATAATTACAACAAACATAACTAGGAAACAATCAGACAAATTCAGAATGTGGGACATCCTATAAAGTAATTGGCCTGGACTATTTTAAAATGTAAAAAAAAAAGAAAAAAAAAAGACTAGCACATAAACAATTGTAAAAATAAATTAAAAAGAGCAAAAATAAATTATGTGCATACAGGCACAAAGTACTGTGAACTACAGAATGCTCCCTGCCATTGAAGAAGATCAGGGAAAGCAACAGAGAAGCGATCAGGTCTCAAGCTTTAACCTGGGACCTAAAAAAAAAACAAACAGAATTCTGATGAGAGCGAGAAGGTAGGCAAAAGAGTATTCCAAGCTAGGTAACAACATCAGCAAAGGAACAGGTACGGAAAACTTTACACATGAGGTCTTCACAGAAGTGCAGACTTATAGCCCAAGCACAGAGTGTGAAGAGGGAGGTGAGAGATGAAGCTGAAAAGGAGATGTGGGGACCAGGTCCTGGGGACGTTCTGAAAGAAACAGTGAGTAGTTAAGGAAATTAAACTTCAAGAGTTAATAGAGAGCTAAAGGTTTGTGAACATTCTCAAGGGTGTGTCATAGAAAAACAGAAAACGTTAAATATGAGAACTTGGGGAAAAGGGATGATGGTGACATTAATGATACAGCAAAGGCAGTAGCAGCATCCACAGCAGCAGCAGCTCACTCACTGATGACCTCCATGTGATATGCACTTTATACACGGTAAACCTCACAAGACCTTGCACTGGTAAGAGTTATCCACATAAATGAAGGTGATACCAGGGAGATCAAGTAAATTACCCAATTAAATTACATGTGTAAAATATAGCAGTTTGATACGGCCGACACAGTTTGGAATGGCTGCCCTGCCAATCGTTCTCCCGCATCACACCTGTGCTGATATAAATCCTCCTCCTTTTCCACAATGACACAGAGCCCTCTCCCTCATTCTCTTTCCACTCAGCTCCGATGTGAAGCCAAAGAGAAGCTGGTATGACTAAGTCCCCCTAGGCACAGTGAGTGCTGAGGGGTGGCTATCTGACCAAGCTGGCCAATCACAGGACCCATGACCTCAAGGACAAGGCAGGATGGAGTCCTTTCACAGGAGTTTTTCTACTGGGGTTGAGAGAAGAGTTCCTTCCTATATGTTCTTGAAGCTTAAGGAACAGCTGCCACAGGTCTTGTGCTCTCTATATGAAGGAAGCAATAACTAAAGCATACATGCTGAGAGAGAGAGAGGGGAGAGGCAGAAAGTTCTGCCTCTGCAAGTGATCTCCAGCTATCCTCTGATCTGAAGCAAACCTGCCAGTGATATTCACTGGAGAGCAGGGGGTTTTGTTTTGGAAGTTAGGCAGAGGGATTGTTTTTGGTTTTGATGCTCTTATTGTCTCTGGTTTTTTTTTTACAAATACAAGTAGTGATGAGAGAAAGGTAGAGCCAACAAACCTAACCCCAACTCCAGTGATCTTCCTACTGGGTTCTATGCTAACAGTGTTCTCAAACTTAGCAACAGAAGTATTTTTTAGCAAGTTGGCACAAACAAGCCTCCAAGCCACAAGGCTCAGCACCTTGAGAGGATCACTCAGGAAACAGATGCTAAAATCTTTTCAGCAATTTAAGAAAACAGAATCCTCCATGAAGCAGAAAGACACATGGGTGATGTGTTCTACTCTAAGAGGCCCCAGGACTAACAAAGATTGTTGAATTTGGTGGCTGGGTTTGCTGGTTTCTTATATCTTACTAATGCAAGGGCAGTGGATTCTGTTACGACAAGCCATGCAATCAAAAATCACTTTTTCGACTTTGCTGGTGGTCCAATGACTAAGACTCTCGACACCCAATGCAGGGAGCCTGGGTTCAATTCCTGGTCAGGAAACTAGATGCCACATGCTGCATCTGAAAGATCCCACATGCCTCAACAGAGATCAATGACCCCACGTTCCACACTAAGACTCAGCAACCCCAAAGAAATAATTTATATTAATCCTTATGATAACCCCAAGCTATTGATTCACATTACAATTTGTATTAAAATTTCAAGGTAAATTATCACAAATACAATATAATGCTGCCTATCACAGGCCTGTCCCCAAACATCCATTCTCCTCTTCTTCCTTTCAGTATTAACATCCTCCACCCCAAATTTTAACTTATATGCAGAGTACATCATGCGAAATGCCAGGCTGGATGAAGCACAAGCTGGAATCAAGATTGCCAGGAGAAATATCAATAACCTCAGATATGCAGATGACAGCACCCTTATGGCAGAAAATGAAGAGGAACTAAAGAGCCACTTGATGAAAGTGAAAGAGGAGAGTGAAAAAGTTGGCTTAAAACTCAACATTCAAAAAACGAAGATCATGTCATCCAGTCCCATCACTTCATGGCAAATAGATGAGGAAACAATGGAAACAGTGAGAGACTTTATTTGGGGGGGCTTCAAAATCACTGCAGATGGTGACTGCAGCCATGAAATTAAAAGACGCTTCCTCCTTGGAAGAAAAGCTATGATTAACCTAGACAGCATATTAAAAAGCAGAGACATTGCTTTGCAACAAAGGTCTGTCTAGTTAAAGTTATAGTTTTTCCAGTAGTCATGTATGGTTGTGAGAGTTGGACCATAAAGAAATCTGAGTGCTGAAGAATGGATGCTTTTGAACTGTGGTGTTGGAGAAGTCTCTTGAGAGTCCCTTGGACTGCAAGGATATCAAACCAATCATTCCCAATGGAAATCAGTCCTGAATACTCATTGGAAGGACTGATACTGAAGCTGAAACTCCGATACTTTGGCCACTTGATGCAAAGAACTGACTCCTTGGAAAAGACTCTGAAGATGGGAAAGACTGAAGGCAGGAGAAGGAGATGACAGAGGATGAGATAGTTGGATGGCATCATGAATTTGAGCAAGCTCAATGAACATTAATTTGAGCAAGCTCCAGGAGTTGGTGATGGACAGGGAACTCTGGCATGCCACAGTCCATGAGGTTGCAAAGAGTCGAACATGACTGAGCAACTGAACTGAACCCCAAATTTTAACTGAACACGTGGCTCCCCTGCTGGCTATTACATTTCAAGCCTCTTGCAGCTAGCTATATGCTGTATCTAAGTACAGGCCAGTGGGCCGTGAACAGAAGCAACATGCAACAGATTGTGCCTTTCAAAAGGCACAATTTGCAAATGTAATGGAACATTATCCAAGACTGATCATGAAAAGTGAAAGTGTTAGTCACTCATGTGTCCAACTCTTTGTGACCTCATGGACTGTAGCCTGGGCCAGGTTCCTCTGTCCATGGAATTCTCCAAGTAAGAATACTAGATTACAGGAAAATAAAATAAAATGTTTAAAAAAAAGAGAGAGAGAAAATACTGGAGTAGGCAGCCATTCCCTTCTCCAGGGGATCTTCCCAACCCAGGGATCAGACCCAGGTCTCCTGCATTGCAGGCAGATTCTCTACCATCTGAGCCACCAGGGAAGGTCTGGGACTGACATATTGTAAGCCATAAAACAAGCCTCAATAAATTTAAAAGAACATAAATAAAACAAACTATGTTCTTTGACCAAACCAGATTAAAAGGAGCGCTCAATAACAGAAGGAAATTTGGGAAATCCACAAATAGGTAGAAGTTAAGTGATACTCCTAAACAACTAATGGCTCGAAGAAAAAATAACAAGGGAAATTTGAAAATACTTCAGATGAATGAAAATCAATATTCATTATTGATTATTGAGGAATATTCCCCAGCATTCATCCCTCAAGTTTTATACTACAGATAACTCCCACATCTCCCACGCCACATTACAGAAGACCTCAGTTGAGCAGTAGCAGGTGGCACTGGTGGTAAAGAACCTGCCTGCCAATGCAGGAGACGTAAGAGATGCAGGTTCAATCCCTGGGTTGGGAAGATCCCCTGCAGGAGGGCATGGCAACCAACTCCAGTATTTCTGCCTGGAAAATCCCCATGGACAGAGAGGAGCCTGGTGGATTACAGTCCATAGGGTCACAAAGAGTCAGATACGACTGAAGCGACTTAGCACACATACACGCACATACTACAGATAGAGACTTTGTTGTTGTTTAGTCACTAAGTTCTGTCTGACTTTGCAACTTCATGAACTGCAGTACGTCTGTCCTTCTCCCCTGCTCTTCACTATCTCCCAGGGTTTGCTCAGATTCATGTCCATTTAGTTGGTGATGCTATCTAACTATCTCATCCTCTGCCGCCCCCTTCTTCTCTTGCCCTCAGTCTTTCCCAGCATCAGGGTCTTTTCCAATGAGTAGGCTCTTCACATCAGGTGGATAGAGCTTTAGGAAAATATACAGAATCAGTATACAAGCGGACAATGATATCTGGGGTCTTTCCAAGATGCTGGAAGATGACTTCCTTCCTTTAAAGAAAACAGACACAGAACAGAGATATATACAAGATCATATTTAAGAGCTGGAACAGCCTAGAGGTAATTATACTAATTATGATATTATACTAAGTATAGAAAATATTAATACTAATAGAACTACAGTAGGAAGGTCAGAACTAGAATCAGAAAGTCAGACGTTTTGCTGACCAAGAGATTAGATCTGTTCTTGTAATAGGTATGTCTCTAATAAAGAGATATCACATCTTGATATCAAAGCCTGATACCATTAAATATCTATAGCTCCCTTTGGCCTGCTTCTGCATATAAATCTGGCATCCCATATAGCTTGCTTTCAGAGACTGTATTAATGTATGAATCAGATAGCCTAAATATGCAGTCTCCTTAACAATTATATTTCTTGTTATGAATTAACAAATTTGAATATTAGCTTATGCAATAGTGACCACAATGTAAATATATTTAATGAATATTATTACATGTTAAACACTAATAAACTTTATTTTTTTGTTAACATTTACTGAACTCTTAGATCTGATAGACAGAGTACCTGATGAACTATGGACGGAAGTTCATGACATTGTACAGGAGACAGGGATAGAGACTATCCCCAAGAAAAAGAAACGCAAAAACGCAAAATGGCTGCCTGAGGAGGCCTTACAAATAGCTGTGAAAAGAAGAGAAGCAAAAAGCAAAGGAGAAAAGGAAAGATATACTCATTTGAATGCAGAGTTCCAAAGAATAGCAAGGAGACGAGGAAAACAATAAAATGGGAAAGACTAGAGATCTCTTCAAGAAAATCAGAGATACCAAGGGAACATTTCATGCAAAGATGGGCTCAATAAAGGACAGAAACGGTATGGATCTAACAGAAGCAGAAGATATTAAGAAGAGGTGGCAAAAATACACAGAAGAACTATATAAAAAAGATCTTCATGACCCAGATAATCACGATGGTGTGATCACTCACCTAGAGCCAGACATCCTGGAATGTGAAGTCAAGTGGGCCTTAGGAAGCATCACTACAAACAAAGCTAGTGGAGGTGATGGAATTCCAGTTGAGCTATTTCAAATTCTAAAAAACGATGCTGTGAAAGTGCTGCACTCAATATGCCAGCAAATTTGGAAAACTCAGCAGTGGCAACGGGACTGGAAAAGGTCAGTTTTCATTTCAATCCCAAAGAAAGGCAATGCCAAAGAATGCTCAAACTATTGCACAATTGCACTCATCTCACACGCTAGTAAAGTAATACTCAAAATTCTCCAAGCCAGGATTCAGCAATACATGAACCGTGAACTTCCAGATGTTCAAGCTGGATTTAGAAAAGGCAGAGGAACCAGAGATCAAATTGCCAACATCCGCTGAATCATGGAAAAAGCAAGAGAGTTTCAGAAAAACATCTATTTCTGCTTTACTGACTATGCCAAAGCCTTTGACTGTGTGGATCACCACAAACTGTGGAACATTCTGAAAGAGATGGGAATACCAGACCACCTGACCTGCCTCCTCTTGAGAAGGTCAGGAAGCAACAGTTAGAACTGGACATGGAACAGACTGGTTCCAAATAAGAAAAGGAATACGTCAAGGCTGTATGTTGTCACCTTGCTTATTTAATTTATATGCAGCATACATCATAAGAAACACTGGGCTAGAAGAAGTACAAGCTAGAATCAAGATTGCCAGGAGAAATATCAATAACTTCAGATATGCAGATGACACCACCCTTACGGCAGAAAGTGAAGACGAACTAAAGAGCCTCTTGATGAAAGTGAAAGTGGAGAGGGGAAAAATTGGCTTTAGAGCTCAACATTCCACAAACTGAGATCATGGCATCCGGTCCCATTGCTTCATGGGAAATAGATGGGGTAACAGTGACAGACTTTATTTTGGGGGGCTCCAAAATCACTGCAGATGGTGACTGCAGCCATGAAATTAAAAGACGCTTACTCCTTAGAAGGAAAGTTATGACCAACCTAGACAGCATACTAAAAAGCAGTATGCTTTCTCAACAAAGGTCCGTCTAGTCAACGCTATGGTTTTTCCAGTAGTCATGTGTGGATGTGAGAGTTGGATTATAAAGAAAGCTGAGCGCCGAAGAATTGATGCTTTTCAACTGTTGTGTTGGAGAAGACTCTTGAGAGTCCCTTGCACTGCAAGGAGATCCAACCAGTCCATTCTAAAGATCAGTCCTGGGTGTTCATTGGAAGGAAAGATGTTGAAGCTGAAATTCCAATACTTTGGCCACGTGATGAGAAGAGTTCACTCTTTTGGAAAGACCCTGATGCTGGGAAAGATTGAGGGCAGGAGGAGAAGGGGATGACAGAGGATGAGATGGTTGGATGGTATCAACGACTCAACGGACATGAGTTTGGGTAAACTCCGGGAGTTGGTGATGGACAGTGAGGCCTGGCGTGCTGCAATTCATAGGGTCGCAAAGAGTCGGACACGACTGAGTGACTGAACTGAACTGAACTCTTATAGTATCGGGTGCTTTAAATAATAGTGCTTTAAACACAATTAAATACAATTTTATTTACTTCTTACACCAACGTTATGATATGGGTTCTTTTATTATACCGATTTTATAATTGAGAAACTAGAGGCTCAGAAAGGCATAAGTTACTTGCCTATGGATTCACAGATAACAGGTAGGTAGAGAAGATTCCGGAGAAGGCACCGGCACCCCACTCCAGTACTCTTGCCTGGAAAATCCCATAGACGGAGGAGGCTGGTAGGCTGCAGTCCATGGGGTCGTGAAGAGTTGGACACGACTGAGCAACTTCACTTTCACTTTTCACTTTCACGCACTGGGGAAGGAAATGGCAACCCACTCCAGTACTCTTGCCTGGAGAATCCCAGGGACGGAGGAGCCTGGTGGGCTGCCGTCTATGCAGTCGCACAGAGTCGGACACGACTGAAGTGACTTAGCAGCAGCAGCAGAGAGGATTCCAATCCAGGTCTAACTCTAAAGGTTATGCATTTCTACCACAGTTACTACAGATCTGGTTAACTTAAGTCTCCTTTCGAAGTTTCTCTGAGCCACAAAGGCTGTGTGTCAAATCAGCGATCCTTCTGAATTCATCAGTGCAAATATCACCCCACAAAGCACTGCAGCAGTGCTTCAGAGGGTGGTACCCCTGCCTTCTGATTAGACTACAGATAGAGGTCCACATCCCCTATCTGAGATTTTTGGATCAAATGTGCTTTAAAATTCAGAATTTTCAGAAAGTAACATACATATAGTACATAAACTGTCACACACCTGCAACAGAGTCTGGAGTATTAAGCATTTAATTAATTTCACAATCAAGCATACTAATATTTTGGTAGTACAACATATATTTATACTAAGCATAACAGAGATTATAATTAACCACACAGTTCAAGGCAGGCTTTACTTCCAAATGAGAATATAACTCATTAAGAAAAAAAAACTTCTGGAATTCAGAGACTCAGGGATTTCTGAACTACAGGTAAAGGACTGGAGACTTGTATTTTGATCTGTGATCTCTTAAATTATAAAGTCCCAGGTCTTTTACTATTTCTTAAAAAGGATAATTTTATCTTCAAGTAAAAAATTCAGGTCAACAGATCAGTGACAGGAACCAATTTCACAGAGTTTAATTAAGCACAGCTCTGATGATGGGGATTTCTGCATCCTTTCTAAGAAAAGTTAACCATAACATAAAATACTAAATAGTAACCTAAGTGCTGCAAATTACTTAGCATGTCAATATATACTGAACCTCAATGTATAGTTTCTATTTTTGTTTTGTTCCTCAAAATCAGTTCAGTTCAGTCACTTAGTTGTGTCCAACTCTTTACGATCCCATGGACTGCAGCATGTCAGGCTTTCCTGTCTATCATCTACTCCCAGAATTTGCTCAAACTCATGTCCATCGAGTTGGTGAAGCTATCCAACCACACAGGCCTTGTCGTACTCCTTGCCCAATTTGGAATCAGTCTATTGTTCCATGTCCAGTTCTAACTGTTGCTTTTGGATCTGCATACAGATTTCTCAGGAGGAAGGTAAGGTAATCTGCCTTTAAGAATTCTTTAAGCATTTTCCACAGTTTGCTGTGATCCACAAAAACGCTTTGGTGTAGTCAAGAAAGCTGAAGTGCATATTTTTCTGGAATTGTCTTGCTTTTTCTATGATCCAACGGTTGTTGGCAATTTGATCTCTGGTTCCTCTGCCTTTTCTAAATCCAGCTTGAACATAAGGAAGTTCACGGTTCACATACTGCTGAAGCCTAGCTTGGAGAATTTTGAGCATTACTTTGCTAGGGTGTGAAATGAGTGTAATTTTTCAATAGTTGGAACATTTTTTGGCATTGCCTTTCTTTGGGATTGGAATGAAAACTGTCCTTTTCCAGTCCTGTGGCCACTGCTGAGTTTTCCAAATTTGCTGGCATATTGAGTGCAGCACTTTAACAGCATCTTCTTTTAGGACTTGAAATAGCTCAGCTGGAATTCCATTACCTCCACTAGCTTTGTTCATAGTGACAGTTCCTAAGGCCCACTTGACTTCCGACTCCAGGATGTCGGCTCTCGGTGAGTGATCACGCCACCATGATTATCTGGGTCGTGAAGATATTTTTTGTATAGTTCTTCTGTGTATTCTTGCCACCTCTTCTTAATATCTTCTGCTTCTGCTAGGTCCATACCATTTCTGTCCTTTATCGAGCCCATCTTTGCATGAAATGGTCCCTTGGTATCTCTAATTTTCTTGAAGAGATCTCTAGTTTTTCCCATTCTGTTGTTTTCCTCTATTTCTTTGCATTGATCACTGAGGAAGGCTTTCTTATCTCTCCTTGCTATTCTTTGGAACTCTGAATTTAGATGCTCATATCTTTCCTTTTCTCCTTTGCTTTTCGCCTCTCTTCTTTTCACAGCTATTTGTAAGGCCTCCTCAGGGAGCCATTTTGCTTTTTTGCATTTCTTTTCCATGGGGATGGTCTTGATCCCTGTCTCCTGTACAATGTCACGAACCTCATTCCATAGTTCATCAGGCACTCTATCTATCAGATCTAGTCCCTTAAATCTATTTCTCACTTCTACTGTATAATCATAAGGGATTTGATTTAGATCATATCTGAATGGTCTAGAGGTTTTCCCTACTTTCTTCAGTTTAAGTCTGAATTTGGCAATAAGGAGTTCATGATCTGAGCCACAGTCAGCTCCGGGTCTTATTTTTGCTGACTGTATAGAGCTTCTCCATCTTTGGCGGCAAACAATATAATCAATCTGATTTCAGTGTTGACCATCTGGTGATGTCCATGTGTGGAGTCTTCTCTGGTGTCGTTGGAAGAGGGTGTTTGCTAAGACCAGTGCATTCTCTTGGCAAAACTCTATTAGCCTTTGCCCTGCTTCATTCCTTACTAGAAGGCCAAATTTGCCTATTACTCCAGGTGTTTCTTGACTTCCTACTTTTGCATTCCAGTCCCCTATAATGATCTCTGGTTCCTCTACCTCTTCTAAAACCAGCTTGAATATCTGGAAGTTCACGGTTCATGTATTGCTGAAGCCTGGCTTGGAGAATTTTGAGCATTACTTTACTAGTGTGTGAGATGAGTGCAACTGTGTATTAGTTTGAGTATTCTTTGGCATTGGCTTTCTTTGGGATTGGAATGAAAACTGACTTTTTTGAGTCCTGTGACTACTGCTGAGTTATCTAAATTTGCTGGCATATTGAGTGCAGCACTTTCACAGCATCATCTTTTATGAAATATTTCAACTGGAATTCCTTCACTCCACTAGCTTTGTTCATAGTGATGCTTCCTCAGGCCCACGTGACTTTACATTCCAACATGTCTGGCTCTAGGTGAGTGATCATACTTTCATGATTATCTGGGTCGTTAGGATCTTTTTTGTACAGTTCTTCTCTGTATTCTTGCCACCTCTTCTTAATATCTTCTGCTTCTGTTAGGTCCATATCAATTCTGTCCTTTATTGTACCCATCTTTGCATGAAGTGTTCCCTTGGTATCTCTAATTTTCTTAAAGAGATCTCTAGTCTTTCCCATTCTATTGTTTTCCTCTATTTCTTTGCATTGATCGCTGAGGAAGGCTGTCTTAGCTCTCCTTGCTATTCTTTGAAACTCTGCATTCAGATGGGTATCTTTTTTTTCCTCCTTTGTCTTTAGCTTCTCTTCTTTTCACAGCTATTTGTAAGGCCTCCCCAGACAACCATTTTGCCTTTTTGCATTTCTGTTTCTTGGGGATAGTCTTGGTCACTGCCTCCTGTACAATGTCACGAACCTCAGTTCATAGTTCTTCAGGAGCTCTATCAGATCTAATCCCTTGATCTATTTGTCACTTCCACTGTAGAATCGTAAAGGATTTGATTTAGGTCATGCCTGAATGGTCTAGTGGTTCTCCCTACTTTCTTCAATTTAAATCTGAATTTTATACTGCCCAAATACTAAATAGTGATTGTTATTTCACAAAAAATGACTGAAGGAAATGAGAGGGGTGTGTTAAACTCCAGGAAGTTTATGCTGTTTATTTAGTTCTTCTCCGACCAAACTGTACATTGATAATCCATTATTATCATTCAACTTCACTTTTCCATCAAAAATTGCCCAAGAGTGTTTCTCCTTACTTGGAAAAGACTAAGTCAGGGCCCAAGACAGTATGATCACAAAAAGATGAAAAACAAGAATAGCACTAGAAAAATTTAAAGATGGGAAAATTTGTACAACACCTAAAATAATCTGGTTAGCAAGAACAATAGCCAGAACCACAGATATTTGAACTGTCAGTCCTAATTCTAAGACTCATCCTACAGGCCTCAATTTAGAATAAGGTTATTCTACAAAAGCTCCTTGTTCTGATTTGGAATTTAGAACTGAGAACAAATTCTTGTGAAGAAATTGTTGAAAATGGTTCCCAGATTAGCTAGGAAAAGCACTCAAAATACAGTATGTGATCAAAAGATAGGGGGGAAGTTGTTATAAATTCAAACACTGCCTAAGAAATTATTTTCTTAAAGCATTTCTTTTAGATGTTGTTGCTAAGGGAAAGCAAGACTACAAGGAAGAATAAGGAAGTAGGTCAAGAATTTAAGAACTATGCCAAAGGGCTTACAAGACTGTCAAGGACTTGATTAGTTAATGATCTATGATAAACATTTTACTTTTATAAACAGGGTGGAGCGGGGGAGAAATACTTTTTTAAAAGGCAATTTTAAAACACTCATTCTAAACAGACTTGTGATTGCCAAGGGGGAGAGGGGCTGGGGAGGGATGACTTGGGAATTTGGGGTTAGCAGATGCAAAATATGAAATACAGAATGGATAAACAACAAAATCCTACTGTATAGCACAGGAAGCTATATTCAATATCCTGTGATAAACCATAATGGAAAATAATATTTTAAAAAGTGTGTATATATGTATAACTGAAGCACTTTGGTGTACAGTAGAGACTGGCACAATATTGTAAATCAACTATAATTCAGTAGTAAATAAAACTTTAAAAATTGCTTCAAAGAATAAAAACACTCATTCTTTATTAGGTCTAATTTTACTTCAGAATTGCTGTTGCTGTTCACTTGCTCAGTAGTGTCCGATTCTTTGCAATGGGTTAAAAAAAAAAAAGAAGGTACAAGAGTTGACATGCAAGCACAGAGCAGTGGGTTGGTCACACAACATATCACCTATCTGAAATGTACATTTTATCCTCTTCTGGGTGATGAAAATTTCAAAGAATTATGTTCAAGAATGTGCCACTATCTTTCTGTGGTCATGTTTTGTGACTATAAAAAACTCATTACTCAACAAATTCTAAGACTTAGTATCTGCTCCTCCTTTCCCTTCTCTAGGAGGCTTTCACTTTACTGGAATGGAAAGAGAGTGTTTCATTCATCCTCGGTGTTTCAAAGAGAACACTCTAAGTTCCTGTCTTAAACAACTTAGATGTACAACGACTCGGTACTTTTTAATGATTAATCAATGCAGTTTGTACTTTAGAATAGCCTATGCAGAAGGTTTGGGAGAAGGAAATGGCAACCCACTCCAGTATTCTTGCCTAGAGAATTCCGTGGACAGAGGCGCCTGGTGGGCTGCCATCTTTGGGGTCACACAGAGTCGGACATGACTGAAGCTACTTAGCAGAAGCAGCATGCAGAAAGTTTATTTCACTGTGATAATGATGTCACTCAGTTATCACCTATAAGCAGACTAGTGATAACTTGGGTTTGTCATTTTAAAATATCAACTCTAGCACAATTCAATATCTATAGAGAGAACATTCTATATGGAGTTAGAAGACTTAATCACATACAGAGAAACTACTGTGTGAGTTTTTAAGTCTCAACTTCTTCATGTGTAAAGGAAGTAATATATAAACTACTTCACCTGTTGCTCATTCCGTAAATATTTACTGAACACTCACTAAGTGCCAAGCATTGCTCTAGATGCTCAAGATAAAATGATGAAGGTAAGTCTCTGTTCTCACAGTGCTTACATTCCAGAGGACGGAA
Organism: Budorcas taxicolor; assembly: GCF_023091745.1. NCBI lineage: Eukaryota > Metazoa > Chordata > Mammalia > Artiodactyla > Bovidae > Budorcas > Budorcas taxicolor. The sequence continues at coordinate 94,848,183 of NC_068912.1, forward strand.
ACAGACACTAAACAAGAAAAACAAAATAAGTTTAGCAGCTAACAATAAATGCTATGAGAAAATATATCAAGACCAGTGTGCTACACCAAGGAAACCAGAATTGAAAGAGACACATGTACCTCAATATCATAGCACTGTTTACAACAGCCAGGACATGGAAGCAACCTAGATGTCCACTGGCAGATGAATGGATAAGAAAGCTGTGGTATATATACACAATGGAATATTACTCAGCTATGAAAAAGAATGCATTTGAATCAGTTCTAATGAGGTGGATGAAACTGGAGCCTATTATAGAGTGAAGTAAGTCAGAAAGAACAACACCAATACAGTATACTAACGCACATATATGCAATTTAGAAAGATGGTAACGATGACCCTATATGCAAGACAGCAAAAGAGATACAGATGTAAAGAACAGTCTTTTGGACTCCGTGGGAGAAGGCGAGGGTGGGATGATTTGAGAGGGTAGCATGCATATTATCATATGTGAAGCAGATAACCGGTCCAGGTTCGATGCATGAGACAGGGTGCTCAAGGCTGGTACACTGGGATGACCCTGGGGGATGGGATGGGGAGGGAGGTGGGCGGGGGGTTCTGGATAAGAAACACATGTGCGCCTGTGGCTGATTCATGTCGACCTATGGCAAAAACCACGACAATACTGTAAAGTAATTAGCCTCCAATTAAAATAAATAAATTTTTTAAATAAAATAAAATAAGCTTACATTCTAAACCACCAAGTAAAAAAAAAAAAAAGACCAGTGTGCTAGTGCTAGTGACTGACAGTGAGGTGTACTTTAGACAGGTTGTTAAGGAAAGGCTTCTCTGAGCAGTGATGCCTAAATGAAGACCTGCATAACAAGAAGGGAATCAGGCATGCTACAGCCATGGGACAGTATCAGTCCAAGAAGCCAGAAAATATACACAAAGACCCTGAGATAGGAACAAGCTTGAGATGTCCAAGGAACAGGGGGGAAAAAAAAAAGCTACAGTGAATATAGTGGTGGGCAAAAGCTTTACTGTAGAAAGTTAAGTGGAGAAAGATCACAAGGCCATCAGTTCAATTCAGTTCAGTTGCTCAGTCGCATCCGACTCTGCGACCCCATGGACCGTAGCACGCCAGGCCTCCCTGTCCATCACCAACTCCCGGGGTTTACCCAAGCTCATGTCCATTGAGTCGGTGATGCCATCCAACCATCTCATCCTCTGTTGTCCCCTTCTCCTACTACCCTCAATCATTCCCAGCATCAGGGTCTTTTCAAATGAGTCAGCTCTTCGCATGAGGTGGCCAAAGTATTGGAGTTTTAGCCTCAACATCAGTCCCTCCAATGAACACTCAGGACTGATCTCCTTTAGGATGGACTGGTTGGGTCTCCTTGCAGTGCAAGAGACTCTCAAGAGTCTTCTCCAACGCCACAGTTCAAAAGCATCAATTCTTCAGTGCTTACAAGGCGGTAAGTCATAGTAAAGAGTTTGAATTTTTTTTCCCTATAGTCACTAGAGAATTTTAAGCAGGGGGAAAAACATGATCTTCCTTTTTCCTTTTTTAAAAGATCACTTGGGCTACTGATAGAAAATGGACTTTAGAGAGCAAAAAGGAAACAAAGAGAACACTTAAGAAGTTTTTGCACCAGACCCAGGTGGTTTGTTTATATGCTATAGTGGTAGCAAGGAAAAATGGAAGAGGTTACGAGGCTTAATGAAGCGATATATTTGACAATACTAGAAAATACCTACAACAATGATTAATATAGTAGAGGCTTATGGCACACTGCATTTTCCAAAAATGGCCTATAATAGTATTTCTCATCTTACAAGCTCTTCTAGAACTTTGTCACTCCCTCATTAAGAAGTGGAGTCTTCTGTTTGTGGGTGGGTTTTTGAACTGCCCTTAATCAAGTACACTGAGCAGAACTATGGGAGATAATACAGATTATTGTACATTGTCTTCCTGCATCACAGACAGCATAGGAATCTTAATCTCCCACAGCCAGATGACTGAGATCTCATTATATAAGGATGAAGGAAAAATGATATCCTTTGCTCATTTTGCTACTTGAAGAAATACAATACAAAATGGTACAACAAATCATATAGAAAATTTTTTAATAAAATGCTTCTGGGTTGTAGACTATTATATATATAATGATTCTATTTGTATAAAATATACATAAAGGTGTATTTAAGCATAAAGAGTTGTTAGGAAAGCTAGTCTCCAAAACACAGGTAGTAGGATTTCAGGTAGTACTTCGCTTCTATCTTATATACTTTTTCAATTTTTTAAAAATTAAGAATATATTGCATCTCTTCAAGAGCAATGAAACTATCTTTTTGAAATTTAAAATAAAGAGTAATAATGTCAAATTCTGCAGAGACAGTGCTATTAAAATGAAAAGTTAAAAGCACCCACTGGGTTCAGCAACAAAGCTTTCAATGGAGACTTTCGCTAGGATATTCAGTGAAATTTGGAGGTAAAAACAGATTGCTGTACAGTAAATGCATGAATAAAGACAATGTAGAAGACTCTTTCAATAGGTTTATCTAACTTGAAGAAGAGAGGTGAAGATGGTTTTTCCAGGGGGACATAGAATTAGCAGAGATATTTTTCAACTTGAGAGAGATATTGCCCAGGTTTATTTGTTAATGAAAAAGTCAGTATATCCTAAAATTCATACAGAAATTCAATGAACCCAGAATAGCCAAAACAATCTTGAGAAAGAACAAAGCTGAAGGGCTTACACTTTCCAATTTCAAAACTAATTGTACCAAAAAAATAAAAAGGAACAGGCAATCCCAAAATGTATTAAAATTCTTCATATGAAATTGTTACAACTATGATGTTTAGTTGTTATGTTGCAAAATAAATATTCTTAAACAACAAAAGTCTGTACATAGAAAGAAAGAAGACAATGGGCGAGAGGAAGGAGAAAGCAGAAAAAGGAGAAAAACCTATAGACTGAGATTCTCTAAAAATTTGCGAGTAGATAAAATTCAGAACACCCAAGGATTGGTGTTGTTGTTTAATTGCTAAGTTGTGTCCAACTTTTTTTGCAACCCATGGACTGCAGCTTGGCAGGCTCCTCTGTCCATGGGATTTCCCAGGCAAAAATACTACATTGGGTTGTCAGTTCCTTCTCCAGGGGATCTTCTAAACCCAGGGACTGAACCTGCATCTCTTGCACTGGCAGCGGGATTCTTTAGCACTGAGCCACCAGGAAAGCCCACCCAAGGATTACTTCTTCCATTATGACGGAGGATGCAGGGAAGGAGACGCAGGAAAATAGTTATACCAATAGGTGGCAGTACAAGGAGTTGAGAGTGTTCCCACCAAATGAACTCTATTGTCTCTGGAAAGCATGGTATCTATGAGAGACGGAGGAAAGAGGACGATCAAGAGACTAGAGACAGCTGCCAGAATGACAAACCAAATATTCATCCAATATTTCATTTATCCACCTGTGCCATAAGAGTAATGATAAAATAAATTCAATTAAACAAGTAGACAATCTTAGCATGAAGGCTCAATGTGAAAAAACTCCAGGAATGAGAATATTAACATTCATAATAATCTTTGTCATGTGAATGGGAAAAAAATAATTTGGAATACCTCAAAATACTTTCCCCAAATATGATTTTATTTATATGATTCCATGTATCATGTAAACTTAACTTTCACAAAAAAGTAAAGTTTTTTTTTAAGTTTAAATTAGTCTAAGATGATTATCCTTTACAATACAGTAAATGAGAAGAAAAAGACTCAGCTGTCCATTTGGTTTTCTCTATAAGCAGTAAAAGGAAATAGGTCCTTAATCTAAATCTCTTGAGCATTGTTCTAGCTAGCTTTGACTGGCATTATATAACTAGTTGAAAATCTAATTCTATGACAACTGCCACATATAAGAGTAGCATATTTAAGAATAGCTCTACTTTCTATCCTTCTACAAATTACTATCATCAACAAAACTGCCTGCAATAAAGCAAGAACTGACTGCTTGTCTGATGTAACACACTAACCAAAAGATCCCACAGTTCTACAGGGTAAAGATGATTAAAACAAAAGCCACTGTTATTAATATAAGCTTAATCAGGTTTTACATAAACCATAAACACATTTACTATCAGTATATTCTGCAATGATTCCAAAACAACCTTCTACATCACATTTCTTAGTTTAACGGGCCTTGGACATTCCATTCACTATGAGAATGATGTACTATATTTACAGGGCTTGAAAATTATAATGCTAGTAGTACTACCAAGGAGTTTACAAGCTTGCTGTACAGATAAAGAATACAATAGAGACTTCCCTAGTGGTCCAGTGGTTAAAATGCCACACTTTACACTTTAGAGGGTGCAGGTTCCATCCCTGGTTGGAGAACTAAGATCCCACACGCCACGCACAGCGCAGCCAAACAAAACAAAATCAAAAAAGAGAAAAACTAAGGCTGACTAGGGTATTCAAGGAAACCACAAGACATAAAATGTCCACATAATTCTTTTCAGGGCATTTAGATTAGGTACAATTTTTCTTGTGTTCCTTTCGCAATTCTAAAGCTATTTTATTAATTTGGATTATTAGGAGCTACCCTGCGTCCGAGGTCAGGGGCGGCCGGGAGGAGACACCCCGCGTCCGAGGTCAGGGGCGGCGGCCGAGAGGAGCCACCCCGTGTCTGAGGTTAGTGGCGGCGGGGAGGAGACACCCCATGTCCGAGGTCAGGGGGGCGGCCGGGAGGAGCTACCCAGCGTCGGAGGCCAGTGGCGGCCGGGAGGAGACACCCCGCGTCCGAGATCAGAGGCGGCCAGCAGAAGCCACCTCGCGCCCGAGGCCAGGGGCGGTGACCTTGAGGAGCCACCAGGAGCCCGAGGCCAGGGGCAACAGCTGGGAGGAGCCACCCACGCCCAAGGCTAGGGCCAGCGGCCGGGAGGAACAGGTGGCTGCGCAGCACAGGAGGGCCTAGAGGAGCTATCCCACATTGAAGGTCAGGAACGGTGGCAGTAAGGAGATACCCCTCGTCCAAGGTAAGGAGCAGGGGCTGTGCTTTGCTGGAGCAGCCGTGAAGAGATACCCCACGCCAAGTAAGAGAAACCCAAGTAAGATGGTAGGTGTTGCAAGAGGGCATCAGAGGGCAGACACACTGAAACCATACTCACAGAAAACTAGTCAATCTAATCACACTAGGACCACAGCCTTGTCTAACTCAATGAAACCAAGCCATGCCTACGGTGCAACCCAAGACAGGTGGGTCATGGTGGAGAGGCCTGACAGAATGTGGTCCACTGGAGAAGGGAATGGCAAGCCACTTCAGTATTCTTGCCTTGAGAACCCCATGAATGGTATGAAAAGGCAAAATGATAGGATACCAAAAGAGGAACTCCCCAGGTCAGTAGGTGCCCAGTATGTTACTGGAGATCAGTGGAGAAATAACTCCAGAAAGAATGAAGGGATGGAGCCAAAGCAAAAACAATACCCAGTTGTGGATGTGACTGGTGATAGAAGCAAGATCCGATGCTGTAAAGAGCAATATTGCATAGGAACCTGGAATGTCAGGTCCACGAATCAAGGCAAATTGGAAGTGGTCAAACAAGAGAGATGGCAAGGGTAAACATTGACATTTTAGGAATCAGCGAACTAAAATGGACTGGAATGGGTGAATTTAACTCAGATGACCATTACATCTACTACTGCGGGCAGGAATCCCTCAGAAGAAATGGAGTAGCCATCATGGTCAACAAAAGAGTTCAAAATGCAGTACTTGGATGCAATCTCAAAAACGACAGAATGATCTCTGTTCATCTCCAAGGCAAACCATTCAGTATCACAGTTATCCAAGTCTATGCCCCAACCAGTAACGCTGAAGAAACTTAAGTTGAACGGTTTTACGAAGACCTACAAGATCTTTTAGAACTAACACCAAAAAAAGATGTCCTTTTCATTATAGGGGACTGGAATGCAAAAGCAGGAAGTCAAGAAACACCTGGAGTAACAGACAAATTTGGCCTTGGAATGTGGAATGAAGCAGGGCAAAGACTAATAGAGTTTTGCCAAGAAAATGCACTGGCCATAGCAAACACCCTCTTCCAACAACACAAGAGAAGACTCTACACATGCACATCACCAGATGGTCAACACCGAAATCAGACTGATTATATTCTTTGCAGCCAAAGATGGAGAGGCTCTATACAGTCAACAAAAACAAGACCAGGAGCTGACTGTGGCTCAGATCGTGAACTCCTTATTGCCAAATTCAGACTTAAACTGAAGAAAGTAGGGAAAACCTCTAGACCATTCAGGTATGACCTAAATCAAATCCCTTATGATTATACAGTGGAAGTGAGAAATAGATTTAAGGGCCTAGATCTGATAGATAGAGTGCCTGATGAACTATGGAATGAGGTTCGTGACACTGTACAGGAGACAGGGATCAAGACCATCCCCATGGAAAAGAAATGCAAAAAAGCAAAATGGCTGTCTGGGAAGGCCTTACAACTAGCTGTGAAAAGAGAGGTGAAAAGCAAAGGAGAAAAGGAAAGATATAAGCATCTGAATGCAGAGTTCCAGAGAATACCAAGAAGAGATAAGAAAGTCTTCTTCAGTGATCAATGCAAAGAAATAGAGGAAAACAACAGAATGGGAAAGACTAGAGATCTCTTCAAGAAAATTAGAGATACCAAGGGAACATTTCATGCAAAGATGGGCTCGATAAAGGAGAGAAATGGTCTGGACCTAACAGAAGCAGAAGATATTAAGAAGAGGTGGCAAGAATACACAGAAGAACTGTACAAAAATATCTTCATGACCCAGATAATAATGATGATGTGATCACTAATCTAGAGCCAGACATCTTGGAATGTGAAGTCAAGTGGGCCTTAGAGAGCATCACTACGAACAAAGCTAGTGGAGGTGATGGAATTCCAGTTGAGCAGTTTCAAATCCTGAAAGATGATGCTGTGAAAGTGCTGCACTCAATATGCCAGCAAGTTTGGAAAACTCAGCAGTGGCCACAGGACTGGAAAAGGTCAGTTTTCATTCCAATTCCAAAGAAAGGCAACACAAAAGAATGCTCAAACTACTGCACAATTGCACTCATCTCACACGCTAGTAAAGTAATGCTCAAAATTCTCCAAGCCAGGCTTCAGCAATACGTGAACCGTGAACTCCCTGATGTTCAAGCCGGTTTTAGAAAAGGCAGAGGAACCAGAGATCAAATTGGCAACATCCACTGGATCATGGAAAAAGCAAGAGAGTTCCAGAAAAACATCTATTTCTGCTTTATTGACTATGCCAAAGCCTTTGACTATGTGGATCACAATAAACTGTGGAAAATTCTGAAAGAGATGGGAATACCAGACCACCTAACCTGCCTGTTGAGAAATCTGTATGCAGATCAAAAAGCAACAGTTAGAACTGGACATGGAACAACAGACTGGTTCCAAATAGGAAAAGGAGTACGTCAAGGCTGTATATTGTCACCCTGCTTATTTAACTTCTATGCAGAGTACATCATGAGAAACGCTGGACTGGAAGAAACACAAGCTGGAAATCAAGATTGCGGGGAGAAATATCAATAACCTCAGATATGCAGATGACACCACCCTTATGGCAGAAAGTGAAGAGGAACTAAAAAGCCTCTTGATGAAAGTGAAAGAGGAGAGTGAAAAAGTTGGCTTAAAGCTCAACATTCAGAAAACGAAGATCATAGCATCTGGTCCCATCACTTCATGGGAAATAGAAGGGGAAACAGTAGAAACAGTGTCAGACTTTATTTTTCTGGTCTCCAAAATCACTGCAGATGGTGACTGCAGCCATGAAATGAAAAGAAGCTTACTCCTTGGAAGAAAAGTTATGATCAACCTAGATACCATATTCAAAAGCAGAGACATTACTTTGCCAACTAAGGTCCATCTAGTCAAGGCTATGGTTTTTCCTGTGGTCATGTACGGATGTGAGAGTTGGACTGTGAAGAAGGCTAAGCGCCAAAGAATTGATGCTTTTGAAGTGTGGTGTTGGAGAAGACTCTTGAGAGTCCCTTGGACTGCAAGGTGATCTAACCAGTCCATTCTGAAGGAGATCAACCCTGGGATTTCTTTGGAAGGAATGATGCTAAAGCTGAAGCTCCAGTACTTTGGCTACGTCATGCGAAGAGTTGACTCATTGGAAAAGACTCTGATGCTGGGAGGGATTAGGGGCAGGAGGAGAAGGGGACGACCGAGGATGAGATGGCTGGACGGCATCACGGACTCAATGGACGTGAGTCTGAGTGAACTCCGGGAGTTGGTGACGGACAGGGAGGCCTGGCGTGCTGTGATTCATGGGGTCGCAAAGAGTCGGACACGACTGAGCGACTGAACTGAACTGATGTAAGCTTAATAAAAAACATATTTGATATAACCAAGAAGTTTATTTACAAAAGTATAAACTCACTTTTAAATGCTTGATGGGAGTAGTGCTGATACATTTCTAGGAGAATCTGAGATTTCCTCTTTTACATCTTTGCAAGACAAACACATATATTTAAGCTCTTCAAAAACCTAAAATCCAAGAATCAGATGAGAGATTTTATCACCTTCCAGACATTGCTAAGGACTGTCAAGTAATATTTAAATGTATTCAGATTACCAGTGGTTTTGAAATGCAAAGTCGCTATGAGTCTCTTCCAGCTAGCATGTTAACAGCAAAACACATCATTTCTCCAATGATTCCTTTTAAAGAAAACCCTGAGTGACCCTGACAACTTACTCACTATTTCTAACTTTTCTCTCTGAAATGTCTAAAGACAATACAAAACAAGAAAGAGTGTTAAATACTTACATTTTATGACTAAACAAATCATATTTTATAATCTCAACTAGCTCCTCTTCAGTTCAGTTCAGTTGCTCAGTCGTGTCCGACTCTTTGCGACCCCATGAATTGCAGCACGCCAGGCCTCCCTGTCCGTCACCAACTCCTGGAGTTCACTCAAACTCATGACCATCAAGTCAGTGATGCCATCTAGCCATCTCATCCTCTGTTGTCCCCTTTTCCTCCTGCCCCCAATCCCTCCCAGCATCAGGGTCTTTTCCAATGAGTCAACTCTTCTCATGAGGTGGCCAAAGTACTGGAGTTTCAGCTTTAGCATCAGTCCTTCCAATGAACACCCAGGACTGATCTCCTTTAGGATGGACTGGTTGGTTCCTTGCAGTCCAAGGAACTCTCAAGAGTCTTCTCCAACACCCCAGTTCAAAACATCAATTCTTCGGTGCTCAGCTTTCTTCACAGTCCAACTCTCACATCCATACATGACCACTGGAAAAACCATAGCCTTGACTAGACAGACCTTTGTTGGAAAAGTAATGTCTCTACTTTTGAATATACTATCTAGGTTGGTCATAACTTTTCTTCCAAGGAGTAAGCGTCTTTTAATTTCATGGCTGCAATCACCATCTGCAGTGATTTTGGAACCCAAAAAAATAAAGTCTGACACTGTTTTCACTGTTTCCCAATCTATTTCCCATGAAGTGATGGGACCAGATGCCATGATCTTCGTTTTCTGAATGTTGAGCTTTAAACCAACTTTTTCACTCTCCCCTTTCATCAAGAGGCTTTTTAGTTCCTCTTCACTTTCTGCCATAAGGGTGGTGCCATCTGCATATCTGAGGTTATTCATATTTTCCCGGCAATCTTGATTCCAGCTTGTGCTTCTTCCAGCCCAGCATTTCTCATGATGTACTCTAAGTTAATTAAGCAGGGTGACAATATACAGCATTGACGTACTCCTTTTCCTATTTGGAACCAGTCTGTTGTTCCATGTCCAGTTCTAACTGTTGCTTCCTGACCTGCATATAGGCTTCTCAACAGGCTCCTCTTACAACCTGGTTAATTTCAATGTGACCCTAGTTATTCCTTTTTCCAGTTCCCATAGCTACTAATCTAAATCTTTATTACATTCCTTCAATCTTAACTCTACTCTCATCTTTAAAAGTACCCTGCTTCCCATCCCTAAAACATTTAAGCATACTCCTACCTTAGAAACTCTTTCCTCTCCGTTCCATATTCCTTTGTTCCTCTTTCATAATGAAACAGCTTGAGCAATCTACACTCATCTTCTTTATTTCTTGCCTCCTATTTACTCTTCAAATCACTCTGACTTCCAAACTTCTGACTCCATGGAAACTTCTCTTTTTTCAGGGCATCAGTGATATCCAAATTGATCAATCCAATGAGTATTTTTAAGATTTCATCTATTCAATTCTCTCAACAGTATTCAAGTCAGTTCCTGCCTTGACTCCACATTCTGTTTTTTCTTGGATATCTCTGACTGTCCCTTTTCACTCTTCTGTGCAGGCTCTTTTCTCTACCCAAATCCCTTAGAAACAATTGTGATGGCTTAAAATCCCTCCATAAATTGACACTCCTTTCAAAAGGTAGAGGCTAATTCTCTTTCCCATGCCTAAAATTCCCATCCCCTGTAGCATGAACTGAATTTAAAGATTCATTTCTAATGAATAGAAGAAGGCAAAAGTGATGTTCTCAGACCAGGTCAAATAGGCATTTCAGCTTTCTCCTTGCTCTCCCTTGGATTACTCCTTCTGGGTGAAGCCAGATAGATGCCCTGTCACAATGACACTCATGTAGCCCAACAGAGAGGTTAGCTGGTGAGGAACTGAGGCCATCTTCCAGGAGCCAGTAAGGACTAAGGCTTTCTGCCAACAGACAGGAGAGTGAGTCATCTTGGAAGCAAATCCTCCAGCTCCAGTCAAGTCTTTCAAATGACTGCAGACATAGCCAATGTCTTGACTGCAACTTCATGAGAGACCCTGAGCCCAAAGTTCTGAGCCACAGATAATAAATGTTTATTGTTTTAAGTGGCTAAAATCATTATGGGCAATTTGTTATAAAGCAATAGATACCTAATCCAATGGTGTTTCTCAGTGTTCTATCTAAAGCTCTCTATTATTCCCATTCATTCACTCTCTCATCTCTCCATATGTGTAAAGCTAATATTTATCTGTAGCCCAGATTTTTTTCTTAAGTTCCAGACTGTGCAATCTCTTTACTTCAATTTCAACATGCCCCAAAGCAACTACCGTTCTCCACCCAACTTATACTTATCTTCCCTATCATCATTCACTCAACTAAATCTAAAAACCTGGATTTCATCAAACTCCTCTTCCCCCTTCACTCACATCCAATCACTGAAATCCTGTCAATATGACTTCACTATTTCTCCATAACCCAAGTATTCTTTAAAAAATACAAAATTTACCTGAACCTATTGTTTAATTTTAAAAATTACAGAGAGACAACCAGACGTCATGGGCCATTTGATGTACAGGTTCCCCCTGTTCCTAAAAAACCTTCCCTAAGCCAAAATGGCATAAAGCAATGATGCAATTGCCTTAGTATACACCTTGCTACTGCTGCTAAGTCGCTTCAGTCGTGTCCAACTCTGTGCAACCCCATAGACGACAGCATACCAGGCTCCTCTGTCCCTGGGATTTTCCAGGCAAGAATACTGGAGTGGGTTGCCATTTCCTTCTCCAGGAGATCTTCCCAACCCAGGGATCAAACCCAGGTCTCCCGCGTTGTAGGCAGATGCTTTACCATCTGAGCCACTGGGGGAGTCAAAATAAACTGAGATAATGTAAAGATGCTCACAGACACAGTTCAAAACTACAGCAGCTTGCTACTATGTATTAATAGTTCCCAGCATCCATGCATGCTGAGTTGCTTCAGTTGCATCTGACTCTCTGTGACCCTACAGACCTCCAGGCTCCTCTGTCCATGGGATTCTCCAGACAAGAATACTGGAGTGGGTTGCCATACCCTTCTCCTTGGGATCCTCCCAACTCAGGGATCGAACCTGCATCTCTTATGTCTCCTGCATTGGCAGGTGGGTTCTTTACCACTAGTGCCACCTAGGAAGCCCATAGGTCCCAGGGAAGGAACTTACTGGTGTCATTTTTGCTGCTTGGGGCACTCACTGATTCTATAGCAGCTCATTGCAAAAAAAAAAAAAAAAAGAAAGAAAGAAACCTCTGAATGCTATTTTCACTTTTTGTGTATTTTCCAAAAAAGCAAAAATCCTCTTTGGATTTCTTTTGGTTAGCAAAAACAGGTACTAAATAGGTCTTTTCTAAAAATGAAGTAGGGTAAAGCAAACTATCAGAAAGTGGAAATACTTGTAATATGTTCCACCTACAAAGTATTCCTGCCCAAAGTTGGGGGGAAAAGCTGAATTTGATTAAGCTTCTAGCTCTAAGTATCAGTTTATAGGAAACATGGAGGATAAAGAACATGTTTAAATACGCCACAAGAATACTCTCAGCAAAATCCAGAATGTGGAAAATCTACAGAATAATTTGCTTTCTTCAACAAATGAATGGCAAAGAAAAAGAGGGAGGGAAGACCTACAGAGTTAAAAAGACTCAGTCTTACATGTGGATCTTGTTTGGAATTCTGACTCAAATAAACCAACTGGTGAGGGACAGATGTTTGAGAAAAATCAAGGAAATTAAACACTGTAAAACATATTAAAATATTCACAAATGAAATAATGAGAGATTTGGGATGTGCTTTAAAGTAATCCAGTGGGGTAGGAAGGAGCTTTGGGAGTATTAATAAGAATTCATTTTACTATCATCCTTCGTATAGGTTTCAAACAAATTTTGTATTATGAAAGTTTTTTCCACAACAAAAAGTGCTTACAACACTTAAGTGACTTTCCACTGCCCTGAGTGAAAAGTTCAAATTCCTTAGCTCAGTTTACCAAGAAAGTCTTTCATTATCTGGCCCCTGCTTCTCTCTTCCTCTCATACACTACTGCCCACCTCACAGCCTAAATTCCAGGACTAACAAGCTCCTTACTCTTGTCTCTTTCAAAAACATCTATTCCCTCTATCTCAAGCAGTTTTCCCTCTCTGCTTACATGGCTAATCTCTACTCACCATTCAGGTCAAAGCAAACCTACCTCTTAAGGAAATCTTTTCTGATACTCCAAGACAGAGGCAAGCTGCCCACCTGTGTACCTCCCAACATCCTATTCTTCCCCATCACAGCTCTTACTTGATGTACACCCCAGCAGACTCTAGGCATCATGAGAACATGGACTATTCCCATCTTATTTACCATTTTAACCTGTCTTCCCAGTATAGTGCCTAGCACATAGTACATCCTCAGTAAACATTTGATAATCAAAAGGTATGAACACCTGCTTTCTAGTCTTCCAACTCCTCACATATCTATATCTCCTTCAATTTTCTTTCCTTTCTTGTCTTTCTCTGTGATCATCATTCTCATAAATGGTTAGCTGTTTACACAGTGTTCCCAAATTTATATCCTTATCCTTCCCTGAGTATCTCAATTAATAAATATTCAACTCACAGGGGACTTCCCTGATGGTCCGATGGTTAAGAATCCACCTGCCAATGCAGGGGACACTGGTTTGCTACCTGGTCCAGAAACTAAGATTCCACATGCCGAGGGGCAACTAAGTTCATGTGGCACAACCACTGAAGGCCTTGCGCCCTACAGCCTGTGTACGCAACAAGAGAAGCCACCACAATGAGAAGCCCACACACCACAATTAGAGAAAAGCCCGTCAGCAACAACAAAGAACCCATCTGCCACAAGGAAGACAGTACAGCTCACCCTCAAATTCAACGAACAAATTCTATGCTATAATTTAACAGATCTTCATCTCCAGGCCTGACCTATGGCTCCAAATACCTTCTGGATTCAATCTCCTGTTATCTCCCTACATGCCTTTACATTAAAGAAGCTCAGAAATTCTCAATATCTTCTTAACGGACTTTATATTCTCAAGTTTCCCAATTTGTGTATATTTCCCACTGCCTGAAATGCCCTTCTTCTCTTCTACCTTTAAGTCTCGGCTCAAATGTCTCTCTAGCCTTTATTAGGCAATGTTCCCACAGCAGTCTATTCTTACTTCTACTGTAGAATTTATCATACTTTTTTGAAATTATGTTTAGGTGTCTACTCTGCAAGATTTTGAGATCTTAGATAGAAGGGACTCTCTCCTTCATGCTTTTATCTCCAGCATATATATATAGTAAAGTGAAAATGAAAGTCACCCAGTTGTGTCTGACTACTTGAAACCTCATGGACTATACACTCCATGGAATTCTTCAGGCCAGAATACTGGAGTGGGTAACCTTTCCCTTCTCCAGCAGATCTTCCTGACCCAGGAATCAAACGGGGGTCTCCTGCATTCCAGGCAGATTCTTTACCAACTGAGCTATGAGGGAAGTCCATATATAAAGTGCCTATTAAAAAGTCCCAAATAAATGCTTCCTGAATAAACCACTGTTTCTAATAATTAAAAGACAGGAGCATGACCCGAAAAGGTTGCCTAAATCTATTTTCTAAAGAAGGTAATCAATTTCTCTGTTCCTGTATTAAACAGAATATCTACTAAATGGTTTTTCAAGAACTGAAAATTTACATACTATGAAAATAAAAGAAATGTAAAATGAAAAAAAACTATTCATTCCCAGAGGACAGATTAGGGTCTGGGCCCAGGACCAAAAGATCCAGGTAAAGGTGAGGTTTGGGTGAAACTATTTAGTTCACAGCAATTCCCGTGATCTTTTCCAAAACCTTGAGATTATCTCAATATCAATTTTTGGTATAGGCCAACTCTAAAGCAAGGTCAATCTAGTTTCGTTCAGGATTTTCATGGCCACCCTAGAATAGACAGACCTCCAACTACAGAGCCAGACCAGAGCGCAAGTGATTTTGGAAACAAGGAATAGAGTGACTTGCTATTTACTACTCAGCTTAAAATGCTGTGCAACTATTCAGATAATCTTCCTGGAAGATGCAGCTCCAAGTTATCAGCCGCATGCAGATCATTAAGATGTACCTTCATCCTTCCAAATCCTAATGTAATGAAACAAAGTCGAAGTGTACAGAATTCACTGCCAATATTCAACGTGTCTCCTACTTTCTCTTTAAGTGAATACCTATCCTTTTCTCATCTTTACTGGACCTCCTTTAATTTGGCATTGAGTATCATCTTATTTTCACAAGATCATTTTATTTTACAATATTTCTCTGTTGTTTCTCTGCAAACAAATACTTTAACACCAAAAAACATGGGAAAAAAAGAAATTTCTAAACATCCATTAGTGAGAAATATGATACCTCCTTCTGCTGGCAAGGATGTTTCATAGTTTAATCTCAGAAGGGAGGATAAGTAATGGGAGGGAGAAGAAAGAAACATAATTTTAAAAGCCATATTTACCCAAAGACAAGGAGAAATTTGTCAAGATACTCAGAAACTAAAAGGGCAAGGAGGCAGAAAAAAAGATATGCCAAAGTGAGAAAAACAGGAAAAAAAGAAGATTCTGTCAGGGAGAGGAGTTCCCAAGAACCCCAGCTTGGGGCCCCTCCAGTGTGGCCCTAAATTCAGACCTACACAAATTTGGGATCTGTAGAGTAACTTCATTCCATAGTGCCACTGAAATTACTTTGAATGGGCTGGAAAGGGTCCATGGGATTTTCTGATTATCACTTCTACTGAAACTTATTATTACTCTTCATCTATCTGAACTATGAGATTTCATAATTCCAGAGTTTTCAGGATATAATGTGCATTTGTCTCTCTTTCATAGCTAGCTAATCTTGAACAATGTATTTAAATTTCATTCAGGTTTGTTTAGTCTTTTCCCCCTTCTAAATTATGTAAAGGAAGTTGGTGTGAAAGTTTTTACTTTTTACTCCTGTAGGTTTGTCTTTAGCAACTCAAAGATTGCATTTTTCTCATTCCTGTAGTGAAAGTGAAGTGTAAAGGAAAAAGAAAGCCAGGTTACTTAGACTCCTGATAACACTGCTTACTGCTAGCTCTGTGACCTTGAGCAAATCGCTGAAAAGCCTGGAGCCTCAGATTCCAAAACTGTAAAATGGGGATAATGAATAACTTCATTCTGCAGTTATTGTGAGTAAAAAGAATCAAGGGAACCACCTTATTAGAATATAAGCTCCAGAGAAAAGGAATAGTGAATATCTTGAACTTTGCTGATTCTCGCTCACATGCACACGCATGAGCACACACACCCACACACACCCAGCCTAAAGCAATAATAATTAACACATAGTGGGCGCTCAATAAATATTTAACGAAAAAATATCAATACTAGTGTCCCCATTCCTCTCGTTGACATTAATCCTTCTCCCATAATCATAATTTTTTCTCTTCTGTCTTCTATTATTGTCTAAAGCCTTCAGGACATTCTGTTTTGTCGTTTGAAGAGGCTTCCTCCCTCTCATTGGCTATTATTAACTAGACACCATTCAGAGACACTACCTTTGGAAGTAATTTCTCTAATTCCACCCACCTTTCATTTCTAACGCGTCGGGGGTGGAGCCAGAGTCAGAACATAAGATTCTCACCAATTCATGGACCTTTTCCCACAGTCACTGATTTGTGTTTAACGACCCTGAAGCCCTTAACTCAGCCCTTCCCAGAAAATAACTTTCAGGAGACATCGCAGTCTCTCTTCGCTAACAAGAGACTCCTGTGTAAGAAATCCTCCGCTCTCAAAAGTTAAGGCGTCGGTTACGCTCGCCCCCCGCTGAATGGAACAGAGTCCTGTGAAAGAGACACTCAACTTGGGCAGACTGGAGGGATTTCAGAATCCTTCAGGTTGAGCAACGGCCAGTCACTTCAGGACCTGGCCAAGCTCGTCAGACTACTGCTCTAAGAAAGCAGCGCTCCTCAATCCCTGGAGGGAAGCTAAGGGGCGCGGCCGTCTACAGGGCCTGGTGGGGGACACCGTCAAGTCCATGATAACATGTGGAAACTGCACAGACCCCGAGACCGAACCCATCAAGCCACGACTACAACCATCTACCTACCTACAACGCGCCTCCGTTTATCCCCCAACAAATACCGGACCCTAAGAAAGGAACAAGGCTCGCCCCCACCCCATAAATCACACAACCGGTGCCTACTTACTGGCTGCGCGAGCATCTCTTTCACCCTCATTGGCTCTCCGGGGCGCAAAACCCTCCTCTACGAGGGAACCCTCCCGTACGGCGGCACCCCCATCCTAACCACCTCTACCGGGCTACCAAAAAGCCTGGTCCCCACCTCCACCCAGGAATCGCGACTCCCAAGGCAGCCGAGGCTTTGCCTCCAAGGACTTACTGTGTAGTAGGAGAGCAGCCCTGCATTGTAGTCCAGCACGAACCAACGGTACTGCCAGCCCTTCATTACGTTAGTCCATTTACTCAGCGGCCCTTCCATGATGGACGCCATCTTGGGAGCCGCCAATGACAACAAACGGCCTGACGTCACGCGCCTATAAGGCTTTCAACATTCGGTGGGCGTGGTCATCGCCGACAGAGGCGTGCCTAGGGCGGGGCCAGCAACTGCTTCCCGCCTTGGTGGACTCGGGGACCCACGCCTCCAGCTATAAAACTCAAAAAACCGATTTTCTTTGGGAGTCTGTTGTGTGTAGGACTCCGTGCCCCAAATGTGAAGAATTCAAGCATGAATACTGAAGTTAAGATTACTTATTAACGTAGATAATTTTACTGCCCATTACTTTGCCGACTAAGGTCCGACTAAGGTCCGTCTAAGTCAAGGCTATGGTTTTTCCTGTGGTCATGTATGGATGTGAGAGTTGGACTGTGAAGAAGGCTGAGCGCCGAAGAATTGATGTTTTTGAACTGTGGTGTTGGAGAAGACTCTTGAGAGTCCCTTGAACTGCAAGGAGATCCAACCAGTCCATTCTGAAGGAGATCAGTCCTGGTATTTCTTTGGAAGGAATGATGCTAAAGCTGAAGCTCCAGTACTTTGGCCACCTCATGCGAAGAGTTGACTCATTGGAAAAGACTCTGATGCTGGGAGGGATTGGGGGCAGGAGGAGAAGGGGACGACCCAGGATGAGATGGCTGGATGGCATCACGGACTCGATGGACATGAGTCTGAGTGAACTCCGGGAGTTGGTGATGGACAGGGAGGCCTGGCGTGCTGTGATTCATGGGGTCACAAAGAGTCGGACACGACTGAGCAACTGAACTGAACTGAATGATACCTTACACATGCAAATAATTTCACATCTGATATTCATTTAAGCAATTATTTCACAAACCCATTCATTTAATAAATATTTTTTGTTTTGTGCTAGATACTCTTAGGCTTGGGGGTTCAGCAAAGACTTCATGAGGCGAAAAGGCAATAAAAAAAATAGTAAATTATATAGTATATGACAATTTGGTAATTTGGAGACAAATTAAGCAAGTAAAGAGGCAAAGGGTAAGGGGCTGCAATTTTAAATTCCCAAATTGTGAAGGCCTGAGTGAGAAGGTAACTTTTGAGCAAAGACCTGAAGAAAGAGGAGGGAGGCTGGCAAAGGAACAGCAAATTGTTCTTCGTAAGTAGAGTAGTGAGCCAGGGAGAAAGTAGTTGGAGACAAGGTCAGAGAAGTAAGAGCAGATTTCTTAGAGCCTATAAAGACAATGGAAGTATTGTCCGAGTATATTGAGACAATCTTTGAGGTCCTGGCAATGCAACACTGAAGGAGACAAACAGATTCCTATTTAAGAGTTAAGAGTTTAAATTCTGTGATGGAAAGCAAACACAAAACAAGTAAACATGAAAAATATCTAATAGTGATGAATGTCTTGTGGAGAATTTAAGTAAGTGGATGTAATAGGAAGCCAATGGGTAGCTACTTTTAAAGTGTATAATTGAGTGGTTGTGTAAGGCATCCCAGGAAAGGGCATTGAGATGTGAAGGATAAGGGAACTAAGAAGCAGGGCACTGGCTAGAAGTGGCTGTGAAGTCAACAGAGAGGTTTGTGCTGTGAATCTCTATTTGCTGATAACAGAAGCTCTAGGAAAAAAGAATATCACTGAAGGAGGTAGATAAAGAGAACCTATTTACTAGCTAATCAAGTTGGGTAAAGATCTAAAGATCAAATTATTTATGCTGATATCCTTTTTCTGTTTCATTGAGCTATAATTGACATACAACATTGTATGAATTTAAGATGTGCATGATTTGGGAATTTCCCTGGTGGAACAGTGGTTAATGCCATGCTCCCAATGCAGTTGGCGTGAGTTCAAGGATCCCTGGAAGGGGAGCTAAGATCCCATGTGCCATGTAGTGTGGCCAAAAAAACCCCCAAAGATATGCATGTGTATATTGTGAAATGATTACCACATTACATTTAGTTAACTCATCACCTCACCTCAAAATTTTTTTTTCTTGTGATAAGAATTTTTACTCTCTTAGCAGCTCTCAAATATATAATACAGTATTATAACTATAGTAACCATGCTTCACACTACATTCCTACAACTTACTTATTTCATAACTAGAACTTTTTGCCTTTTGACCAACTTTTAGTTTCATGTAGTCCCCTTGCTTATTTTTGCTTTTGTTGCTTTGTGCTTTAGGTGTCATATCCAAAAAAAATCATTGCCCAGGCTGATTTCAAGAAGCTTTCCTGTATGTTTTCTTCTGGGAGTTTTATGGTTTCAGGTCTTACAAGTAAGTCTCTAACTGATCTTGAGTTAATTGTTGTGAATGGTTTAAAATAAGGATCTAGTTTTAATCTTCTTCATATGAATTGGCACCATTCGTTGCAAAGACTACTTTTTCCCTAATGAATGAGCATTCTTGGCTCTCGTGTCAAAGATTAGTTGATTGTATATACATGGGTTTATTTCTGTATTCTTGATTCTGTTCCATTGGCCTATGCATCTGTTTTCATGGCAGTGTCATACTGTTTTGATTACTATAGCTTTGTAATATAGTTTGAAACCAGGGTGTAAGATGCCTACAGCCATGTTATTCTTTCTCAGGATTGCTTTGGCTTTTCAGACTCTTTTGTGGTTCCAAATGAATTTTAGGATTTTTTTTTTCTATCTTTGTAAAAAACGCCACTGGAATCTTGAGAGGAATTTCACTGAATCTATAAGAGGCTTTGGATATATGAACATTTTAACAGTATTAATTCTTCTGATTCATGAACACAAAACATCTTTCTATTTATACATTCCTCTTCCAGTTTCTTTGATTTATACATTCCTCTTCCAGTTTCCAGTTTTATAATTTGTAGTATACAGATCTTTTACCTCCTTGGTTAGATTTATTTTTAAGTATTTTATTGTTTTTGTTGCTATAAAATGATGTCCCATAGGGTTAACAGAAGCTGGAGCCTAAACAGAAGACCTTGAGTGTGTCTTACAGAACAGCAGTTTATAACCTGCCGTCGCTGATCAGGTCTGCTTCCAGTTTGTTTGATTTATTTTTCCCTTTCTCTAACTTCATACCCTCCAAGCTTAACATAGCCTAGGTAATATGTCACCATACTACTTCTCTTTTTAAAACATTTTTGTTTATTTATGGCTGTGCTGGGTCTTTTTTGCTGCCTATGGGCTTTCTCTATTTGTAGTGTGTGGGCTTCTCATTGCGGTGGCTTCTCTTGTTGCAGATCATGGGCTCCAGAGCGTGCAGGCTTCAGTGTACAGACCAGTAGTTGCAGCTCATGGGCTCAGTAGTTGTGGTGCCCAAGCTTCGTTGCCCAGAGGCAGGTGGACTCTTCCCAGATCAGGGATTGAACCATGTCTCCTGCAGTGGCAGGTGGATTCTTTACCACT
This sequence comes from Budorcas taxicolor, assembly GCF_023091745.1. Lineage (NCBI taxonomy): Eukaryota > Metazoa > Chordata > Mammalia > Artiodactyla > Bovidae > Budorcas > Budorcas taxicolor. The sequence goes on from NC_068912.1 coordinate 94,868,797, forward strand.
GGACCGCCAGGGAAGTCCCACCACACACTTCTTAACACTCCTATAGATAACACTTCTGGCATGTGGATCACTATGGTAACAGGAGATTAAGTTGTTTTCCAGAAATTTGGAGTTGGTTTTTGCCTAGTTCCAACTGGCTAAGACTAGTGGAGACCACTGACCCTAAAACTGGGCCTGCTCAAAACACTGATTACCTCACCTTTTCCTTACCTCCAATCACATTTCCTCACACCTAAAATCACCCTGCTTCTTTATTCCATAAACGTCACAGACCTGTCCTCTTCAGGGAGACAGATCTGAAATTTGTTCTCCTGTCTCCTTGCTTGGCTGCCTTGTGAACAAACTCTTTCTTTACTGCAAAGCTTTGTGTTTTACTTTAGCTTTCAGTCAGGCAAACAAACCTCATTTGGTAACACTATTGTAAATGGGATTGTCTTTTTTGCATATGATTTATTGTTAGTGTAGAGAAACATTGGGGCTTCCCCAGTGGCTCAGAAGTAAAGAATCTGCTTAAGTGCAGGAGATGTAGGTACTATCCCTGGGTTGGGAAGATCTCCTGGAGAAGGAAATGGCAACCCATTCCAGTTTTCTTGCTTGGAAAATCCCATGGACAGAGGTGCCTGGCGGGCTACAGTCCATGGGGTTGCAAAGAGTCAGACATGACTTAGCGCCTAAAAGCAACAACAAATAGAAACATTCTGATTTTTGTATATTTATTTGTATCCTGTAACTTTACTGAATTTGGTGATAAGATCTAACTTTTTTTGTGGAGTCTTTATGGTGACTGCAGCCATGAAATTAAAAGACGCTTACTCCTTGGAAGAAAAGTTATGACCAACCTAGATAGTATATTCAAAAGCAGAGACATTACCTTGCTGACTAAGGTCTGTCTAGTCAAGGCTATGGTTTTTCCAGTAGTCATGTATGGATGTGAGAGTTGGACTGTGAAGAAGGCTGAGTGCCGAAGAATTGATGCGTTTGAACTGTGGTGTTGGAGAAGACTCTTGAGAGTCCCTTGGACTGCAAGGAGATCCAACCAGTCCATTCTGAAGGAGATCAACCCTGGGATTTCTTTGGAAGGAATGATGCTAAAGCTGAAGCTCCAGTACTTTGGCCACCTCATGCGAAGAGTTGACTCATTGGAAAAGACTCTGATGCTGGGAGGGATTGGGGGCAGGAGGAGAAGGGGACGACCCAGGATGAGATGGCTGGATGGCATCATGGACTCGATGGACGTGAGTCTGAGTGAACTCCGGGAGATGGTGATGGACAGGGAGGCCTGGTGTGCTGCGATTCATGGGGTCGCAAAGAGTCGGACACGACTGAGCGACTGAACTGAACTGAACTTAGGATTTTCTGTATATAAAATCATATCATCTGCAAACAGAAATTTTTATTTCTTCCTCTCTGATTTGGGTGCCTTTTACCTGCCTGATTTCTCTGACTAAGATTTCCAGTACTATGTTGCATAGGAGTGATGAGATTGGGTGCCCTTGTCTTGTTCCTAACCTTTGAGTAAAACTTTTCAAGTTTTCACCATGTGGTATGATGTTGCCATAGGTTTGTCATACATGGCCTCTACTATGGTGCAGTATATTCCTTCTATACCAAATTTGTTGAGAGTTCTTATCATGAATGGATATTGAGCCTTGTCAAATGCTTTAGGAAAAAAGCATTTATTGTGATGATCTTATAGTTTTTATTTTTCATTGTATTAATGTAATATGTCATGCTTATTAATTTGCATGTTGAACCACCCTTGCATCCCAGAGATGCATCTCACCAGATTACTGTGTATGATTGTTTGAATCATACAGTTGAATTTGATCTGCTAGTATTTTGTTGAGAATTTTTACATGTATATTCAGGGGGATCTTGGCCTGTAGTTTTTTTGCTTTCTTGTTGTGGTTCTGGCTTTGGTTTTAATAATATAATGCTGGTTTTGTAAAATGAGTCTTGGTGTATTCCCTTCTGTTCAGTTCTTTTTGAAGGGTTGAGAAAGATTGGCATTAATTTTTCTTTGAATGTTTGGTGAAATTCACCAGTAAAATCAGAAACAGGGATACTTCATCCATAGCAACAAAAGGGAGAGCAGAGAGTATGGGTTCAAATGCCATGGATTTGTAGTTTGGTGGCAGAGAGATGAATAAGCATCTATCTGCTTTTAGTTGAGCTCAAAGCTTAGTGGTTAAGAATGTGGACTCTGATGCCACACAACCTAGGTTTGAATCCTCAGACCCATCAGTTAATAACTACATGACATTAGGCAAGTTTCCTCACTTCTCTGTGCCTCTGTTTCTCCATCTTTAAAATGTGGATTATAAAAGGTTGCCTTCAGGATTAAATGAGCTCATATATGTGAGGACCTTAGAACAATAATACTAAGCAATTTATATATTCTAGTTCTTAAATCTTTCTGAAAGAAATATGGCATAAAATAAAAGAGGGGAAGGTTTGAAAGACAACCCTCAGAATGGGAAAAAATAATAGCAAATGAAACAACTGACAAAGGATTAATTTCCAAAATATACAAGCAGCTCGTACAACTCAATGCCAGAAAAACAAACAACCCAATCAAAAAGCAGGAAAAAGACCTAAATAGACATTTCTCCAAAGATGACATACAGATGGCCAATAAACATGTGAAAAGATGCTCAACATCACTCATTATTAGAGAAATGCAAATCAAAACTATCACACCAGTCAGAATGGCCATCATCAAAAAGTCTACAAACAATAAATGCTGGAGAGGGTGTGGAGAAAAGAGAAACGCTCTTGCACTGTTAGTGGGAATGTAAATTGATACAGCCGCTGTGGAAGACCATATGGAGATTCCTTAAAAAACTAGGAATAAAACCACCATATGACCCAGCAATCCCACTCCTAGGCATATACCCCAAGGAAACCAAAATTGAAAAAGACACATATATCCCATTGTTCATTGCAGCACTATTTACAATAGCTAGAACATGGAAGCAACCTAGATGTCCATCGACAGATGAATGGATAAAGAAGTTGTGGTACATAAACACAATGGAATGTTAATCAGCCATAAAAAGGAACGCCTTTGAGTCAGTTCTGATGAGGTGGATGAATGAACCTAGAACCTATTATACAGAGTAAAGTGAGTCAGAAAGAGAAAGATAAATAGGGCAAGGAGAACGTTGAGGATGAGAGACTGTCTGTGTCCCTGGAAGCCTAACTTGCTATTGAATATGAGGCCCTTGCAGAGGAAGTTGGTTGCCCTCTGACTAGAGTGTGGAGAGACTGTGTTGACAGTGGAAGGGCCAAGCACTGTCTGTTAGCAGGAAGTGCCAGGGAGTCCTGGGTAGGTGGGTGCTGGGGTGCATCTTCATCAGAGCACGTGCCACGGAGGAGTCTGCACTCCCCACCTCCAGGTGTAGGACCCAGTGCAGCCGGAGGGGAGGGTGCATGCTCACACCTTGGGGGCAGAGCAGGGGGTGAGGCAGACATCACTGTTGGAATGCGAACAACGGATGCAAGGACAAGTCTCTCTCTGAATTCCTCTCTAAAAGAACCTGGCCAATCGGAGAAGAAAACATTTTCATCATCAAGATGGGCTATTTGGGAAGGAAGTCTGTTATCTTCCCATATTTATTCAATAATAAAGTCAGGTTTTTAAACCTTGACAATGCGCCACATCTGTGAGTACAAAGCACTTCCCAGGAGACTGTGATTTACATCCATGCTTCTGCCATTTTATAGGAGAAGCTGCTTTGTGATTTGTCATTGAAACAAGGTTGCAAACACATCCACAGAGAGAATTTGAGTCTGTGTCACTTGTATTATCATATCCCAGGTGCCTGAATGGCCACCCCTGGGGGCGCGTCACATGGGACAGCCTGGGAGGAGACTTCTTCCGGCTCATGTGTGCCTCTAGGAAGCAACAGCAGAGCCAACTCGGTTTAAAAAATGTAAACTGGGATTTCCCTGGTGGTCCAGTGGTTAAGACTTCCCCTTCAGATGTAGGAAGTGTGGGTTCCATCCCTGGTGGCGGAAGCAAGAGTCCACATGCTTTGAGGCCAAAAAAACTGAAATATGAACCAGAAACAATACTGTAACAGATTCAATAAAGACTTTAAAAATGGCCCACATCAAAAACAAAATAAAAACTAACATGCATCAGGTTTTACTGTAGATACATGTATACAAGGACTTCCCTGGTGGCTTAGTGGTAAAAAAAATATGCCTGCAATGCAGAAGACTCAGGTTCAATCCCTGGGTCAGGAAGATCCCTTGGAAAAGGGCATAGTAACCCACTCTAGTACTCTTGCCTAGAGAATCCCATGGACAGAGAAGCCTGGCAGGCTGCAGTCCATAGGGTCGCACAGAGTCGGACACAACTGAAGCGACTAAGCAGCAGCATCAACACCTATATATGGAATCTAGAAAAATGGTACTGAAGAATTTATTTACAGGGCAGCAGTGGAGAAACAGAAATAGAGAATAGATTATGGACATGGGGAGAGGGGAGGAGAGGGTGAAATGTATGGAAAGAGTAACATGGAAACTTACATTACCATGTGTAAAATAGATATCCAACAGGAATTTGCTGTAAGGCTCAGGAAACTCAAACAGGGGCTCTGTGTCAATCAAGAGGCATGGGATGGCGCAGGAGATGGGAGGGAGGTTCAAATGGGAGGGGATATATGTATACGTATGGCTGACTCATGTTGAGGTTTGACAGAAAATAACAAAATTCTGTAAAGCAATTATCCTTCAATAAATAAAGAAAAGAGGGGAAGGTTTGAAAAGGTCATTTCAGAGAATGAGAAAGCAATAGAAGTAGAGTAGGATTGCTGGGCAGTGTTGCATGCCCATTTAAGATTTATGGTCATGAATTTAAAGTGAGACCAGTCAACAGGGATATCAGCTTTTTTTCAGCAATGTCATGTTGAAGAATAAAGAGCAACAGGGTAAGCTCAGAGTGTGTAGAGAGATGAATTTATCCAACTGAGTCAAGTGACAGGAGAGGACAATTGAGTTTACAGTGATATCCAGGGCTGTGATTATGATTATAAAACCTAGTTTAAGTAAGGAAGGAAGTGAGAACAAGAGATGAAAGAAGGATAAAACTACAAATCTTACTAAGGTCAAGGAAGCCCTGGAATAGGAATAGGTAACCTGGAAGGGTAAGGAGTGGTGACTGAAAGATGATGGGACACCTGAAGTCAAGATTTTGGAAGCGAAACAGTTACTGATGAGGGCAAAGACCACATCACGATGAGATACGACCACAGCCATAGATTATTGAGGTCAGTTAGAAGAACAGATTTGAGGATGAGGAGGTCCAGGAACTAGAAGTGAAAGAGTTTAAAGCATTGTCCTAGGACATGTTGAGAATAATGACAAGAACAGTAGTGTAAAAAAAGTGAGAGCTCAGGGCTAAAATCACCATTGAATGAGGACTAATGCCCAGAGGATGGGTAGATGATAGCAACAAAGCAGAATAGCAGGGGATGAAGTACAATGGCAAGGTCTTAAAGAAGCTAAGGTTTATGAAGGAGGGGAAATGGATTAGAGGCAGCAAAGGGAACATTTAGTCTTAACACCCCTTTTAGTTGATAGAAAATGAACCCAAGAGACTACAAGTTTAAATAGCAATGCTGTAATTCACCACAGAATTATTGAGTGCTTCCTGTGTATCAGGCACTAGGCTAGACATTGCTATTACTAAAAAGAGTAAGATCCTTCCCCTAAACATGAGGGGTCTGAAACAGAAAAACAATATATAAACAGACAATAACAAGACAGAGTGATGAATACTTTACACTTCTTCCTAATTCACTTTCACGATTCCTAGATACATAAACATTTAGTTTAGCAGCCCCCTGTACAGACCAAATAAAAGATATTATGGAAGAAGCTAGAAGGTATATAACTATGTATTGTTTCTCTTCCATTTTAAATGTAGTCTCCGTGAGAGTAGAGATTTTGTCTCACAACTGTATCTGCAGTAACCAAAGCAGAACCTGAAACATGGTTGGGGTTCTCCCTCTTTCTTCTCTTGCAAAGAGCTTCTGATCTAGTTTGATTCAGCAGTTCAATGTATTAAAATCATATGGCATGAAAGACATTGGTTCAATGATATGTGGATATAGTCCCTGCCCTCAGGGAGCTTCTAAGCTAGTGGGAAGGATGGGCCACACACATGAAAGTCAGAGTAAAATGAAAGAGGTGCAAAGAAAATGCAACTGGAAATCATAGAAAGAAGAAACCTGGTCAAGGAATGGAAATTGATGTTCAAATAGCAGAAGTGCTTGTTAGGAAAAGCCATTTTCATAGTTATTGAAACCATATTACATAAGATGTTTCCTACATACGAGTCACTTTGTTCTATTGCAATTCGAGTTCTTCATACTATTCGTTACAAACTATAATTTGTCTTCTTTAAGGAATGCCACAGATAGCAATATACACGAGGAATATTTTCTATATCCCTATTTACTGACTTTTCTATACTTTTCTGTAAATAGCAGCAAAATGGAATAAAAAGAACTTGACCCTAGAATTAAAGAGATGAGCATGAGGTATCCTGGATCTGCTGTTTTGGCTGTGGGACATTGGGTAAGCCTTTGTAGGACTGAAATTTCTCTTCTGTAAACATGAAGGTAATGAAGGTAATATCTAATTTAAGTATTTAGAGAGAACATATCTAAAAGAGATAGCAGCCAGTAAAATCACTTTGCAGTTTCCCCCTTCCTTCCTTTCTTTGGGGGATCCTCTTTCTTAAATACAATTCAACAGTTTGTTAAGAACAAGACACATGTTTAGCACCTTCAACAAAGATAAAGATGAAGAGCTAGTTCCTATCCAGTAGCTAGTCAGGGGCATGAAACATCTGTGCAACCAAAGTAATAGAAAGCTACTCTGGATATACATGTGTTTTTCTCACTAATTCTATTTATTTTCTACCTTGTGCCAGGGACTGTGCCATGAACTAAACCAGAAGTATGTACCTTATCACATTTAACCCTATCACAATAACCCTATGAATGTGTTCATCTCCATATTTTACAAATAAGGAAAATGAGGTTCAAAGAAATTAACCAACTTACCCAGGTACCTATAACTATTAATTGGTGAGTATTTAAGTCCAGGGCTTCCCAAGTGGCACGAGAGGTAACGAACCTGCCTGCCAATGTAGGAGGCATAAGAGATGTGGGTTTGATCCCTGGGTGAGGAAGATCCCCTGGAGTAGGGCATGATAACTCACTCCAATGTTGTTGCCTGGAGAACCCCAGGGACAGAGGAGTCTGGTGGGCTACAGTCCTTTGGGTCTCAGAATCGGAAATGACTGAAGCAACTTAGCACACACGCCTCTAAGTCCAATGTAAACACGTCTGTCTTTTCATTATGCTACATAGCCTCACCAAAAGACACTACACACTTCAAAAAGAAAACTTAAAATTCTAAGAACATTTTTCAGCAGAAAACCTCATGTTGCTGATGTCTTTTGACATGAACAAAGTGTTGGGATCTTGAAATATGTTTCAGACTGTTAAAAGCTTTACATTGTGTCAATTACTACTTTTCCATTGGCTTCTTAAGAGCACCAATCAGATCATATTCATCTCTGTGGCTCAATTAGTCCAACGCCTGGCACACAGAGATACTTAAAAATTGTTATTTGACTCAGTTATGTGGCTTCCCTGGTGGCTCAGAGGTTAAAGTGTCTGTCTCCAATCCAGGAGACCCGGGTTCGATCCCTGGGTCGGGAGGATCCCCTGGAGAAGGAAATGGCAACCCACTCCAGTATTCTTGCCTGGAGAATCCAATGGACAGAGGAGCCTGGTGGGCTACAGTCCATGGGCTCGCAAACAGTTGGACATGCCTGAGGGACTTCACTTTTACTTTCATGTGCTCTATTAAAACTGACTCACTGGGACTTCCCTGGGAGTCCAGTGGTTAGTGAAGGAAGGTTACACGGCTCAAAATAGCCTGGAGTTGAAACTCCCTTCCTGGTCCTCCCCACCAATCTATGAAAAACAAAGAACTCTCTCACCCAAGGAGGGGAAAAAATGGACATTAAGGTTGATTACGCCCAGCTCCCAGCCAGTCCTAGCCCCTGGCCAATCTCCAGAATCCCGTGCCCCAGCAGTTTAAGAGATAACTACTCCGAACAACCTTGGAGAAGAACAGGCCCCCTTAAGACAGTAGATTTCCACATATATGCCTATATATACTTACTCTTTTCTTGGGTTAGTGCAGCAGCTCACTAATCTGACTGCTGCCCCTTCTTGCCTCATTAAAGGTGATCTGTTCCTGAAAATGCTGCTCTCGTTCTTTTTCTGAACCTCGCCTTCGCTAACTCCCTTACACTACAGTTAGGATTCCATGCTTCCAGTGCTGCACTGGCCCAATGGCCAAACAAACAAAGACAACAACGAAGCAAACACCAAAAACAAAGTTCCAAGTTCTGTGCTAAGAAACATCACCTACATTTTCTCCTTTAATTCCTACATCAATCCTTTAAGATTCGTATTATTACACGCATTTTACAGATGAGGACATTGGGACATGTAGTTATTGAACGGCTTGCCCAAGATTATACAGCTAGCAAACAGCAGAACCAGAATTAGAATCTAGGTTTTTTTCACCCCACAGTCATTTCACCCCAGCTGCAAGCGAAATTTGCATTGTCTATGTGTAAATAAAGGTCTTGGCCCTGACACAGGCAGCATCAGCAACTTCTTAATCAGTTTTAACTTTTCTCAGGCTCACGGAGGTATCAGCATAATCCGTGCGTGCACGCTCAATGCTTCATCCGTGTCTTCGCGACCTATGGACTGTAGCCCAGCAGGCTCCTCTCTCCATGGGATTCTCCAGGCAAGAATACTGGAGTGGTTTGTCCTGCCCTCCTCCAGGGGATCTTCCCAACACAGGAATCGAACCCATATCTCCTGGGTCTCCTGCATTGGAGACAGTTTGTTTACCCACTGAACCACCTGGGAAGCCCTCAGCAGGCTCTGCTTAACTTCGAATGTCAAAACATAAGTCATCAGGATGAGCCAGGAGCGAGGGCAGGTCTTGACTCCTAAGACCATGTCCAATTGCACAGCACTTTTTCTACATTCTGCACCAAGTATCACGCTACATGCTTTAGATCATCAGCTAAAATTAAACATGGTAGAGACACATCAGCTCTCATTCCCACATTCCTCAGTGACTGGCCTCTTGTTGAATGAGATGGCAGCTGAAACAGAGCAGAAAATGAGGATCAGGCTCAGAATCAGAAGGCAGAGACGAATTTACCTCTAAACATTGTAAGCTCACCAAGGACAGGAACTGGGACTAATTCATCCTGCCACTTAGAATAAATGTTAAAGATGTGATTTTTTAAAAGATCATTTTGGTTGTAAAACTGAGAACAAATCTGAGATGGGCAAGACTGGTAGCAAGGAGACAAACTAAGAGACTTTTAAAAAGCCAAGCCAATAGTAGCAATAGTCTAAACGTGAACAATGAGAATAATGGCGGCAGGGATAGAAAATGGGAAAGATAGGAAATAAGATTTTAAAACTCCCTAAAGGATGGAATTAGAGAAGAGGGAATAAAGAGAGGGAGAGGTAAGACCAAGGTTTCAAACTTGCGCAACTGAGTAATTATTTAAGTAGTCAAGTTTCTTTTTTTTTTTTAAGGAAGAACAAAAACAGCTTGTATTTCTCAATACGAAGTTTCCTTCCTTTACACAGCTGTTTAGAAATGTGATTTTTTTTTTTTAAGTTTCCAGGAAAAAGTACTTCCAACTTTCCACAGCCAAGATCTGTAGGTGCAAATTGCTTCAAAATGCATTCTGTTTTTGCTGGTTTGTTGCTTTCTCTTCCTAAACTTCCCACCAACTGCTTTCTGTTATTGCTGTTGTTGTCATGTTTCTTAATTAGCCGTTGTTGGGCAGCAAATAAAACAACATTTAGAAAATGCTGCCTCTTTAAGGGAAAACATAGACATCTACAAAAACTTGACTATCCTTTGCTGAGTGTGGAGGAAACAAAAGATCAAGTTTAAATATAGGAAAAGCAAAATAAGACACAGTCTCTTTTGCCCACAAACAAATCCTCATTCTTTCCCACCCTTTCCTCCAGCTAGAGAGCAAGAAAGTGAAATGTCAAGTTTAGGAAAACTTAAATTTTGAGGCAGATGGGAGTAGGGGGAGGGAGAGAAAACACTTTAGGAAGTCTAGACTCCCTGCTTTAAGGAGAGAAAAAAAGGAATGCACTTATCTTTTGACCTCCCCTTCTAAAGTCCCCTTGGAGATATCTGCACATTCCAGCTACCCTGGGCTTTAAACATTTCACAAACATCCCCCCCACCCAACCCTCAGATGGAACTGACACCTCATTCTCTTGTGCCCCACCTATTCTCTGAGCAAATTTCTAACAGAGAGTCTGAGACACCTAATTGCCTTAATTATCATGTGGTTCACAGAGGCTGAAAGCCCCCCCTTGACAGTGGGTTCTTTGAGGACTTGGTAATATATACAACCTCACCTTAGCTCAGTGCCTGATACAGACAATAAAGAAACAGTGGAAGCAACTTAGCAGCAGCACCAGGCAATCTGGATAAAAGGTGAGGGGAGGCAAGGGGAGCTGGTTTGCTGGAAACAGTTTTCACTTATCTTTATTTTGCATTTATTTGGATGGATTTAGAGGAGTTAATAGAGATTAAGGGGCTAAATCTCCTGAGCTGCCTTTCCTAGTAAATGTCAAGGAAAAAGTAGCTTCTCAAGACTATAATCTCCTTTAGGTCAGTGACCTATTCACCTGTATATCCCCAGTGTGGGACACAGCAGCCCCCATTGAATGCTCGTGAAACTGATTTGAATTTAGCTCCTTGCTCTTCTCCTGTTGACTTCCTTGGTGGCTCAGACTGTAAAGAATCTGCCTGCAATGCAGGAGACCCAGCTTCAATCCCTGGGTCAGGAAGATCTCCTGGAGAAGGAAATGGCTACCCACTCCAGTATTCTTGCCTGGAGAATCCCATGAATAGACGTGTCTGGGGGGCCGAAGACCATGGGTCACAAAGAGTCAGATGTGACTGAGAGACTAACACTTTTCTCCTGTTATTGTTGACCCTTGAACCATGCAGGACTAGGGGCACCCACTCTTAGCAGAGTGGAAATTCCTCATGTAATTTTAGAATTGATGCTCTCTATCCAAATCTCCCCATCCGCAAGTTCAACCAACCATAGTTTGGATAGTACCATGATATTCTATAGAAAAAAATCCAGGTATAAGTGGACTTGCACAGTTCAAACCCATGTTGTTCAAAGGCCACCTGTGTTCCCTTTTCTTGGAATGAGCTTTCCATATACTCTGCCTGAGGAACTTTTTACTGATCATGCAAGTCCCAATTCAAATGTCAATTCCTGTTTGAGGGCTTCTTCAAACACCCCCACTATGCCAACAACCAGGTAAAACTAATTTTACCCTTTGCAACCTAGATAGCATATTCAAAAGCAGAGACATTACTTTGCCGACTAAGGTCCCTCTAGTCAAGGCTATGGTTTTTCCAGTAGTCATGTATGGATGTGAGAGTTGGACTGTGAAGAAGGCTGAGTGACAAAGAATTGATGCTTTTGAAGTGTGGTGTTGGAGAAGACTCCTGAGAGTCCCTTGGACTGCAAGGAGATCCAACCAATCCATTCTGAAGATCAACTCTGGGATTTCTTTGGAAGGAATGATGCTAAAGCTGAAACTCCAGTACTTTGGCCACCTCACGTGAAGAGTTGACTCATTGGAAAAGACCCTGATGCTGGGAGGGATTGGGGGCAGGAGGAGAAGGGGACGACCCAGGATGAGATGGCTGGATGGCATCACTAACTTGATGGACATGAATCTGAGTGAACTCTGGGAATTGGTGATGGACAGGGAGGCCTGGGGAGCTGCAATTCATGGGGTCACAAAGAGTCGGACACGACTGAGCGACTGAACTGAACTGATGTTCTGCAGCAGATTACATGCTCCTCTAAGCAGATAGCAATGATCTCACCACATCATTAATGAGTTCGTATACACAATGCATTGTGATCAGGTATGCAACATTGTCAGGACATGTTAGGAAGACAAATCTATCTACTGGGACCAGGATGGATGTCATGCTGGATTCAAGAAGCCCATGGTCAAGAAAACAGAAGATGATGGGGAGGAGAAATGTTAAGTGATTAGGAAAAGAAAGGAATCAAGGGGGAGACTCCAGATTTCTAGCTTAAGAACAAAGGCAAAGTTTGGGTTTGGGGAACTCTTATAAATGTAATGTTAGACATACTGAATTTTACATATGTGGCACAGCTGGGTAGAAATGGGTGTTCAGCAGGCAAGTGGATAGAATTAGAAGCTCAGGAAATAAATCTGAGTGAGAATTACAGGTCCAAGAGTTCTAATCCAGAGATGGTAACTGAAGGCATAGCAGGCTCTGAAATCACCAGTGAATGTGAACAGAGGGTATGGTTTAGGAGGGAATCCTGGAGGACAGCAACATTTTAAAAAGGGGGAAAGAAAGACAGAAAGAGAGAGAAATCAAGAAAAAAACTGAGAATGAATAATTAGACTAGAGAAAGAATAGAAGGTTTGGGGAAGCCAAGACTGGGGAGAACATTTCAAGGTCTTATGCAAGAAATGAAGCAACCTCCTCCCCTGTGAACTCTGTTTATAAGGTTATTGGCAGATAATCAGAGAGGAAAATGAGGTGGGGAGACAGAGAATAGACTAGACAGTGAACTTTGGGAAGATGATGAAAAATGAAAGGTGAGAGGGAGGGACCCTGTGAAACAAAGGAAGAATTTCCAAGTAGTAATGAAAGTCTAGTCCAGTTGAGTTTATTAGTAGCACAGGTTTGTCTGGTTGTGGACATTTTTTCTCCCAGCTATTCTTAGTAACTTGACTGTAGAACAGAGAAAGCACATAATTGGAATTTTCCAAGATGGGCTTCCCTGGTGGCTCAGATGGTAAAGCGTCTGCCTGCAATGCGGGAGACCCAGGTTCAATCCCTGGGTCGCAAAGATCCCTTGGAGAAGGAAATGGCTACCCACTCCAGTATTCTTGCCTGGAAAATTCCATGGATGGAGGAGCCTGGTACGCTACAGTCCATGGAGTCACAAAGAGTTGGACACGACTGAGCGACTTCACTTTCTCTTTCTCAAGAGAATTTAGCAACTGAGGCGACTTAGCATACACACATGCAAGGGGATTTAGAGAGTAGGGGTGGCAAGAGGACTGGGAAGACAGGAGTTGAGAGTGCTGACTGAGGTGAGAGAGATCATGAGATCTAGGCTGATTGTAGCAGAGAAGTGAAAGTACAGGAAAGGAGGATAGAATAGAAGAAAACAGTCAAGAGGATCTCCTCTGAAGTTTAAGAGATTGAGAGCCTGGTGGTAGAAGGTTATAATCAGAGGTGCTTCAGATTTCAGGGGCAGAACAGTTCCAAGTGATGGAAAGGTACAGGTTGAAGTGTGTGAAGAGGTATAGAAGTCAAGGAATTGTGAAGCTACTGTGCTGGAAAATTCATTTACATGGAAGTTGAAATTACCCACTTGATGGCAGGGGTTGAAGTTGAGAGGAAAGCTGTGGGACAGGTGACACGACTTTAATGAAAGAAGTTGCTCAGCGACAAAATGACAAAAGGAGATTCTTCTGTAATTCCTAAAACTTTCCAGGGGACTAAGCAAAAGACTAGGGAGGCTAAGTTGAGTTTATCTATCAATATGATATCCCTTCACAGGACCAGGATGGAGTTTCTCCAGTTGCTGCAGCAAAATAGCATCAAGAACTTCTGAGGACTGGTCAGTAAGGAAAGAATCAGAGATTTATGTGCCAGGATCTTGTTTGTAGTGCTGAAATCCTGGAAACAACCTATAACCCCAGCAAAATGGAAAAGGTTAAATATGTTGTAATAGATCTGTATGATGGTTTGAGACATAATGATAAATGAAAAAAAGTATAATATAAAATTATACATACATACGAAATGGTTAAAAATTACATATGTAGTATGATTCTAATTTTATTAAAAATGTGCACATCTTCCCAGAAGACTATAAAGCTATACAGAAAAACATCTGTAGTCAGTTTGTGGGATTGTGGTTGATTTTACTTTTTTCTTTATAATTCTTCAGTCTTTTCCAAATGTTTGACAAGTAACAGACATTGTATTTATAATAAGAAAAAAAATGCCATTTGTGAAGGAATTTTTAAAAAGAATACAGTAGAAAAACACCACAAGGTAATTATGCCAGCTCTGAATTTTCCAGGTATTTGTCATCTATAATCATAATATGCCTGCCTACTTAAGGAACTGGGATAAGCCAGCATCACAGTTCAAGCATAGATAGCTTATCAGATCCCTTCAGAACAGACTTCTGCCCCAAGAAGGAACCCTGCAGGTTCCCCGTGCCTTGTTCCTCATTCTCTATTTGTCTAGGTCTCCATGTGAGCTGACACTGCAAGTCCACTTTGTAAACTTGGCAAGTTACTGCAGTCAAAAATTTGCAGTACATTCATTTACTGTTTTCAGGAAGTAGACTTCACTAGCAGCAGTTCCTGTGCCAAGCCCTGGACCAAGCACTGAGGACAAAAATCAGTCATGGATGGTTCCTGTCGTCAAGGAATGCAATACATTGCCACCCAGGACAATTCGTGCTACACCAGTGGTAAAGAAGGGTGCGAAAGGAGCACAGGGAAGGCACCTAAGCCCATCTATTGACAGGGTGGAGTGTATCAGTCTGCACTAGAAATAGCCTTCATATCCACTGCTAGCACCTTGGCTCTAGCCTGTGTATTTCATGCTCAGATTTCTGTCATAGCTTGGAGCTAGCAACTCCACCATTGCTCCCTTCAGCCTGGCCTCCGCAGTGACCATGGGAACCATTCATATTTCTAAAGAAAAGATAAAATTTAATTCCTTACTTTTCAGTCTTACTTTTTGTGTCACTCCTTTCCCCATATCCAAATATGACACTAGTTTCCTAAACTCATTTCACTGTTGGTCTATGTTACATCTTTGCTACTTCTGCCACCTCTGTGTTAAATGTCTTTCCTCCTCTATATTTGTATAAAAAATACCACTCATCTTTAGGGGTTCTACTTAAATATTTGGTGTGTCTTTCATGAAATTTTTCTTTTTCTTTTTTTTTAGACTGCTCCACTCCCTCCATCTATGATTTTCTTGATTTCTCCCTCCAACTAGTTAGATTAACATTCCCTCATTTGCATGCCTACTATAGCACTTGTAACCTTTGATTTACACATCTGTCTTTTTCATTAGATTATAAACTCTCTAAAGGCAGGAGATTTAAAATTTTTATTCATCTTAGTATCCTAAGTACTAGGAGTTGGCAAACATTTTCTATAAAGTGCCAGATACTAAATATTTTAGGCTTTGTAGACCAGACCTTCTTTATCACAACTACTTAACTCTGCCATTGTACAGTAAAACCATAAATGAATGGACATGGCTGTGTTACAATAATACTTTACTTACAAAATAAATAGTGGGATAGATTTGCCTTTGAACCATAGTTTGCTGATTCCTGACCTAATGTGTGATGGACTTACAATAAGTACTTAATGAATTTCTTTTAAATGTAGAATGAAGTAGTAGAGGCAAGATTTGTATCCCATTACATTCTGTAGTCTGACACTGTTTCCACTGTTTCCCCATCTATTTCCCATGAAGTGACGGGACCGGATGCCATGATCTTCGTTTTCTGAATGTTGAGCTTTAAGCCAACTTCTTCACTCTGCTCTTTCACTTTCATCAAGAGGCTTTTTAGCTCTTCCTCACTTTCTGCCATAAGGGTGGTGTCATCTGCATATCTGAGGTTATTGATATTTCTCCCCGCAATCTTGATTCCAGTTTGTGTTTCTTCCAGTCCAGCGTTTCTCATGATGTACTCTGCATAGAAGTTAAATAAGCAGGGTGACAATATACAGCCTTGACGTACTCCTTTTCCTATTTGGAACCAGTCTGTTGTTCCATGTCCAGTTCTAACTGTTGCTTTTTGATCTGCATACCGATTTCTCAAGAGGCAGGTCAGGTGGTCTGGTATTCCCATCTCTCTCAGAATTTTCCACAGTTTATCATGATCCACACAGTCAAAGGCTTTGGCATAGTCAATAAAGCAGAAATAGATGTTTTTCCGGAACTCTCTTGCTTTTTCCATGATCCAGCGGATGTTGGCAATTTGATCTCTGGTTCCTCTGCCTTTTCTAAAACCGGCTTGAACATCAGGAAGTTCACGGTTCACATATTGTTGAAGCCTGGCTTGGAGAATTTTGAGCATTACTTTACTAGCGTGTGAGATGAGTGCAATTGTGTGGTAGTTTATTTTTTGGGCTCCAAAATCACTGCAGATGGTGACTGCAGCCATGAAATTAAAAGATGCTTACTCCTTGGAAGAAAAGTTATGACCAACCTAGATAGTATATTCAAAAGCGGGGACATTACTTTGCCGACTAAGGTCCCTCTAGTCAAGGCTATGGTTTTTCCAGTAGTCATGTATGGATGTGAGTGTTGGACTGTGAAGAAGGCTGAGCACTGAAGAATTGATGCTTTTGAAGTGTGGTGTTGGAGAAGACTCTTGAGAGTCCCTTGGACTGCAAGGAGATCCAACCAGTCCATTCTGAAGGAGATCAACCCTGGGATTTCTTTGGATGGAATGATGCTAAAGCTGAAACTCCAGTACTTTGGCCACCTCACGCGAAGAGTTGACTCATTGGAAAAGACTCTGATGCTGGGAGGGATTGGGGTCAGGAGGAGAAGGGGACGACCGAGGATGAGATGGCTGGATGGCATCACTGACTCGATGGACGTGAGTCTGAGTGAACTCCGGGAGTTGGTGATGGACAGGGAGGCCTGGCGTGCTGCAGTTCATGGGGTCACAAAGAGTCGGACACGACTGAGCGACTGAACTGAACTGAACTGAACATTCTGTAGTAGATGCTAATGGCTTGCTGTCCGTTTTTTTTTTATTGGCATTCACTTCCATACACTGAAGCCACTTACAGGGAATACTTACAGTTCTTTGCCTGAAGGCTTTAATTTTTTTTTCTCCCTGTCCAGAGAAAATACTTGGCCTGTGGACAAAGCAAGCTAAACATTTCAGAGGTTTAATGTCACAAGAAGCTGTCCTGAACTCAGTATGGATGGTGAGTTGATGTATAATAACCGAGCTTCCTCACCCCTCCACTGAGACACCCTGAATGTGTCCTATACATTGGTTCCCAGAGTTCCCCAGCATAACTGAGCTCCAGTTGGCTACCACGGTAACTAGCTTGATACTGTATACATTTTTGGCTTTGTTCGCTTTCCTGTCTCACTGCCCTACTCCCATCCCAGTTTCCAGACATCACATCCTAAATAAGTTACTTGCATTCCAACTGAAACCAAGAAATATACTACCACAACTAAACATTACACTCCACCAAGATGTTTAGTAAGTAGACCCTTACTAATATGTTTCTGTTCCCTGTAAAAGTAACATCGAAATTAGTGGTATCCCTTAAAATATTGACACAGAATAATCCAGCTATCATAACACGGGGAAAAAAGAGAAAGAAAATAAAAAAGAAGAAGACTCAGAGACTGGAACATAATAGAATAGCCTCTGCTATAAACCAGCTGTGTGACCTTGAACAAAACACGTAACCTCTCAAACAAAGAGACTTTGTTCTCTTTCTGGGAAATAGAGGCAGTATCACTTCACTGGGTTTTTGTGAAGATGAAATAAGACAAGGTACTTAAAATGTTTCAGCAAGTACCCCAAATGGAGCTCTAAGATGGTTTTCTCTCCAAGTCTAAAATCGTTATCCAAGTTCTCATTCTCCTTGGCCTCAGCTGACTTATTTTTCATATTGTCATACAATGTTGTTATTCTTAACATTGTTTTATTCATTATCTTTTTCACCTGCATATGACTTTTCTCATTTATATTGCTAGCTTCCAAGGACAAGGGCTTTATCTTATGCTTATTTATAGTTAAATGAATTCATATTTTTGAATAAATATCATACAATGAGGTGTCAGGGGAGGGGTATGATGGAAGGCTTTGAAATCTCCAATTATGAAATTATTTGCCGGAGAAAGACAGTGACTGAACTAAATTCCAGTGCTACCTCCACCCTTGACCAGCATGGAACTCTGGCCAAGATACTTAAACTTTAGACCTCAAATTCTTAAGCTGGGAACTGAGAATAAGAATACCTCCCACACAAAATTACCCTGAGGATTAAATAAGGTGATAAACATATAACTGGTGTCTAATACCCAGGTGCCCTCCTTTTTATCCTTTCTTTCTAGGGAAGGTAGCAAAGGCTTCCACAAGAAATAGCATTTGAGCCGAATTTACCAACATGAAAACTTTGCTTTCTTGCTCAGGGAGGAGAAACTAACACAGTAGAGTAGCTACTGGGCATAAGGCAGTCTCTCTGGGGTTTCCTGGAATGAAGTGTTAGTTGCTCAGTCATGTCCGGCTCTTTGCAACCCCATGGACTGTAGCCTGCCAGGTTCCTCTGTCCATGAGATTCTCCAGGCAGGAATACTGGGGTGAGTTGTCGTTTCCTACTCCAGAATGAAGAGGGGAAGAATATTCCAAGCAAAGAGAACAGTATAGTAAAGACAGTGTTTTGAGACTACATCATTTGGGGAATGGTTCATCCTTCCAGATGGAGTAGGGTAAGGTAAAAAACCAGTGAAACCATGGTGGGAGATGAGGCTAGACAGGGAGACCTGGGCCAGATTAAATATTGTTTAAAGTTCTTTTCCTTCTGATATCTATTGTTTAGAATTTAAACATCCAGCTGCTGCTGCTGCTAAGTCGCTTCAGTCGTGTCCGACTCTGTGCGACCCCATAGACAGCAGCCTACTAGGCTTCTCTGTCTCTGGGATTCTCCAGGCAAGAATACTGGAGTGGGTTGCCATTTCCTTCTCCAATGCATGAAAGTGAAAAGCGAAAGTGAAGCTGCTCAGTTGTGCCCGACTCTTAGTGACCCCATGGACTGCAGCCTACCAGGCTCCTCTGTCCATGGGATTTTCCAGGCAAGAGTACTGGAGTGGGGTGCCATTGCCTTCTCCGAAACATCCAGCTAACACTGCATAATTGCAGACACACTGTCTTTAGACAGGAAAAAGTTCTCACAAGTCTACAGCGTTCCTGCCTTTGAGTGGAAGCATATCAATTACAAAGATATAACCTCCTATCTAATTCCCAAGGCTACACAGTGATTTCCAAAACATGGGCCTTGGTGCATAATTTATGCGTTCACTTTGTAGCTTTGTAATTAGATCTGCAGAGGATTTGGAGATAAGCACAGCAGTACTGCTACAACTCCTTGCATATATAAATACACCACACAGGAGAGGAAAATTGATGGTTTTCAACACTCCCCTATCTATGTAGCTAATGACAGATTGTGTTATGAGTGCAATTAAGTGGACCCAGGACATGTCTAAACTGACAAATAAAAGATTAAAAAGTATGTGAACTGATGGTCCCATACCATCCTTCCTGATCCAAATTTCTATTACAGAGTTTGTACCATAGATTCCAGCTTTCTGATACTTATTGTATATGCTCTGAACTGTTTTCTAGGACATCTGTTGGAAGAAATCTGATAGCTGTCAAGTGTTTACTGTATTCTGGCCCTTTGAGGATAATTTCCTGTTCAGATTTAATACTGAACGCTTACTGTTTGTCAAGTGCTCTAGGTATGCAATGGAGAACAAATAAGACTTGGTTTCTGCCCTCATGCAGCTTCTAAGTATCTCAAGTAAACCTTATAACAACCCTTCAAAATTAAAATTTTAAAATGAAGGTAATGAGAACTAGGTGAGGTCAGTAATTGGCCCCAGAGCCAACTTATACATTAGGCACATTAGACGGTGTTTAGGGCCCAAGAAAATGTTTTAACATTAATTTCTTTTTAAATCAGAATTTTAAAATGATATATAATAATGAATCCAGCCTGCATTACATTTGTCTTTATGCCATGCAGAGAAAAATATATATTTAAATACTTTTTTTAAAATGGAGGTTGGAGTCCATGAAGGCATAAGTGCCTAGGGCCTACAAAAGTCTTAATATGGCCCTGATTGGCCCAAGGTTACACTGCAGGTAAGGGACAGAACAAGGTCAGGCAGGCCCTGGTGAGCCTGACATCCCATTTGATTAGGTGCATCTGGAGGGCAGAAACTGTGCCTTCATTTCTCTCCTGGTATCTAATTCCTAGGAATAGCTCAGTAAATGTTGGATTAAATTATATTGTTACCCCAAATTGCTTTATACAGTGAACAATGAACAGTAAATTCTGACAGTTTTTTTTTTTTTTTGGCCATGCTGGGTCTTTGTCGCTGTGCCCTGGCTTTCTGTAGCTACAGGAAGCTGGAACTACGCTCTTGTTGCAGTGCACAGGCTTCTCACTGAGGTGGCTTCTCTTGTTGTGGGACACAGGCTCTAGGGTGCATGGACTTCAGTAGTTGTTGCCATGGGCTCAGTGGTTGTGACTCATGGGCTCTAGAGCACAGGCTCAGTAGCTGTGGCACACAGGCTTAGTTGCCCCTCGGTGTGTGGGATCTTCCTGGACCAGGGATGGAACCCGTGTCCCCTGCATTGGCAGGCGGATTCTTAACCACTGCATCACCAGGGAAGTCCCAAATTCTTACAGACTGAAGAAAACTCTGTGAATGCACAAAAAAATCGTCTGGGCCTACCCATCTGGAAAATAAACCTGTAAACGAAGTCTATGAATTTTATCGATTTGTAGAATTTTAGGGTCAAAAGATTAAAAGACATCTTTCTTTCCTTGCAAAGATGCTTATCTTATACTGTGTATATCAGACCTCTGCCAAATCTCTGATGTCAGCATGATGTCCTAAAGATAAATGCAATTATGTAAATAATAAAAATTTAAAATACATCCACTCATTTAACATTCAGTCTGTTAGGCACTGAGAATATACAAACAAAGAAGGCACAGTGCCTTTGAGAAACACATGTTTAACTTAACCTACTTGTTTCACAAAAAAAGAACAGAATTTGCGAGAATGTTACCAAAGTAATACAGATGATTCCAATTTATCAGAAGTGAAACATAATACAATTTCTCACATGTGGGAGCTTCCTGGACCAGGGAAGTATAATAATGGTATTGATTTTGAGTATAATAATGGTATAGGTTACTAGTGTTAAGGGTGCACTCCTAGTAATTATCATCTCACATTCCTTTCAAAACTCTGAACCCCACCAGTGCCTACAGCAGCAATTCTCAACTGGAGACCAGTTCTGCACACAATCCCCAGAGGGACATATGGCAATGTCTGCTAGCTCAGACGGTAAAGAATCTGCCTGCAATGAAGGAGTTGCAGGTTCGATCCTTGAGTCAGGAGGATCCCCTGGAGAAGGGAATGGCTACTTATTTCAATATTCTTGCCTAGGAAATCCCATGGACAGAGGAGCCTAGTGGGCTACAGTCCATGGGTTGCAGAGTCAGACACAATTAAGCACGCACGGAGATATTTTAAATTGTCACATCTGTAGGAGAGGGAGAAAGAAGTGCTGCTGCTGCTGCTGCTGCTGCTGCTAAGTCGCTTCAGTCGTGTCCGACTCTGTGCTACCCCATAGATGGCAGCCCACCAGGCTCCCCCGTCCCTGGGATTCTCCAGGCAAGAACACTGGAGTGGGTTGCCGTTTCCTTCTCCAATGCATGAAAGTGAAAAGTAAAAGTGAAGTCCTTCAGTCATGTCAGACTCTTAGCGACCCCATGGACTATAGCCTACCAGGCTCCTCCGTCCATGGGGATTTTCCAGGCAAGAGTACTGGAGTGGGGTGCCATTGCCTTCTCCATCTAATGACTAAAAACTGCTAAATATCCTACGATACAAAGGATAGACCCCCTCCCCTCCCCCAAACAACAAAGAATTATCTGACCTCAAATGTCAAGAGCACTGAGGTTGAAAAACCCTGGAGAGAAGAACCAGATCCAAATTCCTGCTGGCATTCAAGGCCTGGACCTTGAATTTGGCCCTTCCCACCTTTTCATTTTCTCTCCTTGTGCCTTGTTCCCTGGGCCCTCCATCTTCCCAGGAATGCTCCAGCCCTATCAGAGAGTCACAGAATTTTAAAGAATGATTAAGCACTGGGCTCTAAAGTGAGACAGACCTGGCTTTACAGTCAGCTGTGTATCCTTGGGCAAGTTACCACTATCCTTAAGATTCAGTTCCTTCTTCTGTGAAGTGGAGATTACAATAGTACTGTTTTGCAAGAGTAGCATAAGATGATGCAAGTGAAGCCACTGGACACTGTTTGTCACATCTTTATGGCTCTGTGCTCTTGCTGATCTCGTCTTGTTTTTTTGTTTGTTTTGGTTTTTTGTGTGTGTGTGTGGCCACTCTACATGGCTTATGGGATCTTAGTTCCCCAACCAGGGATTAAACCCAGATCCCTGGCAGTAAGAGCATGAAGTCCTATCCACTGTACTGTCAGGGAATTCCCATTCTTGTCTCTTTTAGGGAACCAAATTCAGGCCTCTGAGTTCCGAAGTTATTTGCCTAAAGGTCTGTCTCTCCAGGTGGCTCAAGAATTCCTTGAGGCCAAGAATCAGGTCCTAGCTGGCTTTGTCTCGCCAAAACTTGGCACAGCATTCTGTCCACAGCAGATGATCAGGAAATGTTAGGTGCATTGCATTTATGGCACTACCTTTAAGAGAAGACTGCCTTGCCAATGGGTAACAAACCTAAAATCCTAAGGGAAGCTCTTTAAGAACCAGTCATTGTTTCCTTTGCTGCCTCCACTTTCTTTTTTTTTTTTTTAAAGCCAGCAAATACCCTAAATCTGTGCAAATTGCTATTTTGATTAATGCTTTGATTTAAATTTTTTTTTTTTACTTTTTAGTTGGAAGATAATTGCTTTACAATGTTGTTGGTTTCTGCCATATATCAACATGAATCAGCCATGGGTACACATATGTCCCCTCCCTCTTGAACCTCCCTCCCATTTACCACCCCATCCTACCCCTCCAGGTTGTCACAGAGCACTGGACTGAGCTCCTTGTGTCACACAGCAAATTTCCACTGTACTGCCTCCACTTTCTCTGCCCACCTCTCAGAGTTGCAATTCTCCAGGCCTGGGGTACTTGATTGATTCTTGGCCAATCTCCTCTCCCTCTTAGAAAAAAAAACTCATCTGTCTACATGGGTTAAAATGCTGCTTATATGACCCCAAACTTATATTTATAGCTAGGATCTCTTCTATGAACTCCAGATTAAGAAATTTTAACTGAGAACTCAATAACCTTAAATGATTTTATGTTGACATCCTCAACTTAGCCCACAACAACCAAAGTGACCTTTTGAAAATATAAATCCAATAATGTCACTCCCTTTAAGGGTTTCCCATTGCACCATTTATAAATTCTTCCCATGACTTATAAGCCTTGATCGCTCATCTCCTGACATTGTCCCCTTTGCTCACTCTGCTCAAGCCACATTGGTTGTCTTTCCAATGTTGCAATAAGACACCCTCATTCCCCTTCTCTGAGCCATTACCTTTGATATTGCTTCTGCCTGGAACACTTGTCTCCAAATCAGTACAAGGCTTTTCATTCATATCTCAACCAGTAACGCCTCTTGAGGAGGACTTCCCTCCCCTTTCCCATCCTATCAGCCTCCTGCCATCTCTCTCCAACTCTCTAAGTCATAACCTTGTGTTACTTTTTAAAATGCCTATCATTATTGATGTCTGTTTGCTTCCTTAATGATTTTCCCCAACTAGAAAGTGAGCCCCATGAGAGAAGGAGAATTGCCAGCCTTATTCTCCACTGTATCTTCAGCATCTAGCCTAGGGCCTGGCACATAGTAGGACCTTGAAAAATAGATGCTGACTAGCTGAACAGTTGAATAAAGGTGCAGAGAAGGCACTGGAATGAGAAGGCTTAAGTTCTCATCCTTGTCCCATCTCTGTAACCTTGGTAAGTCATTCTGTTTCTCAGAGTCCACAAAGTAAGCCTCACAAGATAACACCCACGTTATACATTTAGGATGAGGATCAGATGATATAATGCATGGTAAGTTCTTGGCACAGTGCTTAGCACAAAATAGGATGATCAACTAAAATTGGTGCTTTTTTCTCCTCTTTGAGCTTCACTAGCCTCACAACAAGCGAAATGACACTGATTACATGGTATTGGGTTATGATAGAAGAGATATTAAGTGACAAGTCTCTCCCTCTTCTGGGCCTTTGCACATAGTATTCCTTTTGCTCCTCTCTCCCCATTTCTTCCTCCCTGGGTCACCTTGTCATGCATTTCAGAAAGCCTTTCTTCAGATCTCATGCTGATTTAGAGCTTCTTCTGGGCACCCTTCCTCCCTGGGTGTTTCTGTTAGACATATATCATACTGTTATGGTTCAGCATAAGCCCAGTGGATGGATGGATAGACGGGAGGAAGGCTTCATGAATAAAGGGAAAGGGCGTAGAAGGATGGACCGTCAGAAGGATGATGGAAGGAAGCATGTGAGAGCACTTTGAAGCCGGCTGCACCAACAGTGAGCAGGCTCTCCGCGTCCCAGAGGCCAGCCTCATCTGCTCCTCCACGCCCCTACTGCTTAGGGACCCTGCCTTCTCCGTCCTCCAGCACTCGTAGCGCGCGGTCCCTAACCATTGGCTGTGGTCATTATCATCCCCAAGGCCGCAAATGAGAGACAGTCAGGTGCGGGGTGCCCGTGATCTCAGCCATCGCCCCAGAGCCCAGGCAGAGGCGTTAACAGCGCAGAACATCTGGCTAGGACTGCTGCTCTTCAAGTGTGGGCGTGAGGACACCAACCTCTGCAAGATGAAAGGGCTGTCAACCTGCCACTGCTGCCGGCCACCTGCGTGCAGGGGGCGCGGGTACAGCGCCAGATCTACCTGCGTGAGGAGCTCCTAGACCGGGGTAAGAGGCTCCACCTAGTGGGAAGGCGTGGCGGGGGCGGGGGGTGGAGTTGGGGGGGTAGGTAGACCTCAGTCACCTGCCCCAGCCTTGAACAGTTCAAATCTCAGCTCCTTCCTCCCTGGGCTCTGTGACCCTGGGTTAGTAGTTTACTCTGTCTACAAATTAATTTCCTTGCCTGTGAAATGAGGACAGCAAAAGACATCTTGCAAAAATTGTTCTGAGAATTCAGTGAGATAAGGCATGTAAAGCATTGCCCCTAGTATATAGAAGATGTGCAATAAATGCTTGTTCCCTTCCTGTCAACCTAAAAACACTAGTGAACTCAGGAGGGAAAATGTGAGCACTAATTGTGATAGTAAAATTTTGTGTGTTTCATAGAATATCAGAGCTCAGAGGGTCTGGGAGCTCCCCTTCTCTTCCCTGGAATGTCTCAGGAACATCAGAGAATTATGGCAGAGCTTATTTATCTAAGGACAGATGTCCAATGGTACTGTTTTTAGTCCACAAAGTATTCTCTGTGTGTGTGTGTGTGCATGTGTAAAATATGATTAATTCTTTGAGGGTGCAGTGGATAGGGCTCTCATCTAGGAATCAGGATTTGAGTACTACTTCCACCTTGAAAGCATTCATAAGCCCTTTCCTCTTTCTAATACTCAATTCCCTAATATGTGATACAAGTAACGTATTGAGAATAAGCCGCAGAGATGGTACAGAGGAAGGAATGAATAAGCCCAGACAAGCAGACTGGACAGGAAAGGATCAGGGAGAAGGTGAAACTGAAGTAGGGTTTTCAAGAATGAGTAAGAATTTATCAGATGGGTGGGGATGGAGAGAAGGGTGTTCCAGGCAAGAAGAACAGCTACAACAAAGGTTCCCAGTTATGACACAGTCAGCAGTGGAGTCTTCAGGAAACTGGAAAGTGTGAAGGGGAGAGTGGTTAAAGGGAGGCTGGGAAGCAGGCAGGGGCTAAGGAACCTGGCCTTTGGCTGTAAGCAGGGGGAGCCAGAGAAGAACACAAGAGTGAGAAGCAAGATCTGGCCCTGGTATTGGAAAGAGCACTTCAGCAAAAAATGTGGAGAATGTACTATGAAACTGACCAAAGTGGAGATTGGAGACAAAAATACCCCCCAAACAAACTAAAGACAGAGTCATCTGGGAGGCTATAGTTATCTTGGTGAAAAGTGGAGAGGCCTGCTTTGCGGAAAGGGTCATGGAGAGACAGGGGAAGGGGCATACAGGAGATATGTTTAGGAGTTGGCTGAAGGATGAGCTGCATGAAGCCCTCAGCTTTGCTGACTTGCTGTGGGGGGCACCTTTTGACAGGCATAAGCCCCTTCCAAGTGTATGTTGGTGGTCCCCCATTTTCTGACTGACCTCAGCTATCCTTTCTGTTGAACCCTGAGAGGCTGAGCTTCTGACTGTTAATCTCCCCAATCCTCACCCTGCCTGCCTGGGATGGCTTTACCCACACCACAATTTCTCATGTTGGAAAATGGAGAATATGCCCAAGGACTGAACTCTCCTTCCCCTGTGTGGCAAGAGTAAAATTCTGAAGGATGTTATCAACAGATATTTCTGAAATGTTATTCAGTTGCTCAGTCGTGTCTGACTCTTTGTGACCCCATGGACTGCTGCACACCAGGCTTCCCTGTCCCTCACCATCTCCTGGAGCTTGCTCAAACTCATGTCCATTGAGTCGGTGATGGCATCCAGCCATCTTTTCCTTTGTTGTCCCCTTCTCCTCCTGCCCTCAATCTTTCCCAACATCACGGTCTTTTCCAATGAGTCAGCTGAAATAATCCTTGGAATCAAAGAGAAAGGGGCTCCAAGTCTCAAACCCTAGACAGTTATTCATGAATAAAATTCAATACCTTATCTGTAGAAAAGTCTGCTCTGCCTGATGTCACCTTCTCCAGGAAGCCTTGCCTAGGCTTCCACTAAGTCCCTTAACCTCTGTGCTACCTTTGTGTTAGTCAGTAAACAGACTATGGTTGTCTATTTACCTGATTCTCCTCTGTTTCCAGTGTCAAAGTCAGTGCCTGACTTAGACAAGTACCTACTAAAGAATTATTGAATGGTTGAACTGAACTTAGACACACACACATATATATCTGTCCTTTTGTAGGATTTAATTTTTTTTTTTTTTTGGCCACGCCACATGGCATGTGGGATCTTAGTTCTGTTACAGTGGAAGGGCAGGGTCTTAAGCTCTGTACTGCCAGGGAAGTCCTGATTTAATTTTTTTAATCAACCTTTTTGATCATTTATATACATAAAATACTCATTTGAAGTGTGTTATTCATTGGATTTTAAAATATATATATACCTCTGTGACCACCACCACAATTTATAGAATATTTTCATCACCTCTAAAGGTTCCTTTATGAACTTTTGGATGATTAATGTTTTATAATACTTTTCAGTGTTGATTCATGTCTTGTTTATATGTTTATTCATTGTCTCTCTTCCTCTCCTCACCATTAGATTTGCATCCTGAGAACACACAGTGCTTCTCCGTTACGTTCGTTGCTGTATCTGTAACCCCTAGAACAAGCACATAGCAGGTGCTCAAAATTTTTTTTTTTGAATGAATGAATGAATTGTACTGGGAAATGATCCTTTCCAAGAGAAGAGAATGGTTATACTAGCCAAAACAAACCTTTTTCTGATTGTCAGGGACCAAGGAAACAATGCTATGTCAGAACTTTATTTTTGTTTGATGTCTACTGTATAGCAGTGGATTTTTTTCTTTATGTATTATTTTATTGAATCTCTCAACAGTTCAATCAGAAAGACGCTATTATCTCTCTTTCACTGGTGAGGAAACTGCAGTTCAAAGAGGTTGAGTGACTCTCCCAAGGTTACACAGTTAGTGTCAAAAGTGGTTTGGAGGCCAAATAAGGCAAACTCTGGAAAGCATTCATTGTATTTTGTAGTTTGGAGACCAATTTCATGACTCAGAGGAGTGCTGGGGGTGGAAGGCTGCTATGGCAGGTTGAGGGGGGGATGAAGACCTGGGAAATGAAAGACAGTCATGAGCTATGTTTTGGAGAACTGTGGCTGAGAGAAGAAGTTGTGTAAGGTTCAAGAAGGTAATTTGGGATGCAAAGTGAAAGTGACAGTGAAAGGTTTGTATGGCACAGATGGAGCTTTTGCAGAAAGGCAATGGGCAAGGGAGTCAGCAAGTTGATGGATTCACACCTACAACTTTATAACCCCTGCACTTGGTACAGTGCCTGGCTCATAAAAGAAG
Source organism: Budorcas taxicolor (assembly GCF_023091745.1). Taxonomy (NCBI): domain Eukaryota; kingdom Metazoa; phylum Chordata; class Mammalia; order Artiodactyla; family Bovidae; genus Budorcas; species Budorcas taxicolor. The sequence continues at coordinate 94,896,989 of NC_068912.1, forward strand.
GAAGGAAGGAGGGAGGAAGAATGGATCATGAGAATTAGGAAGGAGCCAGTTGACTGGGAAAAAAAAAATGGAGAGGATCAAAGAACCGGTGTACTTTAAGTAACAGAAGGTAAGAGTTGGAGGATAGGAAGCCGCAGTCACAGAGCGGGGAGTCTGGGCTTGAGAGCTCAGAGATGGAGTAGTTTCTGGTCACAATAAGGTCCAAGACATGAATGTAGGGGCAGATGGCTACAAAAGGGATGCGAAGGTCAGTGGAGATAGGGTGTGTTATTAGTAATTGGAAACATTTGAAGCAAACCTAAATACCCAACAGTAGAGGCACAATGAAGTGAAATATGACACATTCATAGAATGTTTGGAAAGTTTTTAATGTCATGGGGAAATGTTTAAGATCTAAGCTTAGTTGTAAAAGGTATAAAATTACATATAAGGCATATGTGGTCACTGTGTGAAATATATTCATGCACAGAGGAAAGGAGTAGGCAAAAATACACCAAAAATCTAAATGGTAAATAACGGAACTTCAGATGCCTTTAATTTTTTTTACTTTCTATAATGACTTGTGTTACTCTTTTAATTAAAAACTATTGAAAATTAAGAGAATTGTTCTGTCTTTTCATTTCTTTATGGAACTGAATTTCCATCTTTTGAACTCTTGTTTTTACAGCTAATAGTATCTGATGCTTTAAGTAACCTCTTTAAGCCCAATTTTACTCACTAGGCATGATAGTTTAACACTCCAATTCTCACCTCCACTTGTAAAGTAGTTATGATTTTCCCAGTCTACAGATAATATAACTGAAGCTCAGAAAAGTTGCATAATTTGTCTGAGGTCACACAGCTATTAAGTGGCAAAGTCAGGATTTGAACCTAGGATTTTGTGATGTCAAAACTGATTATTCTTGTATTACTCCTATTCCCCACCCCAGTTCCTCGCATGAACCTAGTAAGTGGAAGGTCTTCTAGCTCACATTTTAAGTAGTGCCTAGCAACCCCAGGAAAGTAAAGCTTAGATCCTTTGAATGTCTGAACTGAAAAGGCCCTGAATACTCATCTAGCTCCAAATGGTTTCCTGTTTCTCATTTACAGATGGGAAAACTGAGGTCCAGAAAAAGGATATAACATGGCAGGGCCAGTTATGAACTATGGCAAAGTTTGACTCAGGCTCCTTTCTTTCTGCTCTTTCTCCAGACTATTCCAGGCCTCATCAAGTAAAGGGGGTTTAGAATTCAACCCTCTCATTCTACAGATAGGGAAACTGAGACCCAGAGAAAAGAGGTAGTTTTCCCAAAGTCACACAGTGAGTCAGTGGCAGAGATGTTTTTTGAACCGAGGTCTCTTGCGTGCATAAAGGATGTACTGGCCCTCACTGCAAAGGGTCAAGTGTCAGTTGGTCAGCAGGTAATAATACCAGTGGCCCCAGGGACCACATGAACTTTTGAAATCTCGGGCTTTGCGTTAAAAAGGGGCACATTAAAATGTGGTTGATTGAATTGGGGAATCATCGAATTAGTGATACAAACAGGCGTGACAGGTGACAGGAGGGCTAATGGTAACAGCAATGGCCATTGTCAAAGTACAAAATCAGACAGAAAGAAACTGGAATTCACATGAGGTACAGAAGTCACTGAATGGTGCAGATGTCACAAGAGATGTGTGTATGTGTGTGTGTATGTGTGTGTGTATGTGTGTGTGTGTGTGTGTGTGCACGACAAGTGAATGTTAATTCTATCAGCTCTCAGACTTGACCATGAAAACTTGGCTGGAAAGACATCCTGAGACAAAGGACCTCTGTGTCCAGCTGGCTCAGACATTCTGAGGACAGCCCAGCAGGGCTGAGGAACAGCCTGCTGCTCGGGCCTCTGACTGGTAAGCCATTGTGACCATCTGTAGATCGTGGATACTTAGACATGCTGGGCCTGAGGAAGAATCGCTCTGGACAGATGCCCAAACCCAAGAGGCCTGATCCAGCTGGCCTTTCCAGGTCTCAAGTACGAACTGATGGCAAGGATCTCTCCAGGGGCAGCAGGGATGTGGAAGTGAGAGCAGGAGTCATTGTTCACGTACAGGAAAAAATAAGCTGGAGGGAAATATATAAAAATGTTGACAATGGTCAACTTTGGGAGGTAGATCATGGATGTATGTTTTTATTGCTTATTTGCTTCCTCTGGGTTTTCTACATTTTCTACAGTATTTACTTTGAAAATTCAAGTACAATAAAATAAGAAAAGCAGATGCTTTATTTTCTTGTCTTTCTAATTAGACCCTGAGCTCTTTGAAGGATTACATCTTGTTTGTAGCCTGGCATCTAGCACTCACACTGGCACAGTATAGGTTCCCTGCAAATATTTAAATGAAGGGCTTGTATTCTATCCTACTTCAAATGTATAGGCTATTGTTCAATGCTCACTTTCTTGGCAAACTTGACTATGTGCTTCTTAGGGTATACTTGATTAGAAATGGAAACCTACAAAATGAATGAGGGACCCACTACAAGAATCCATTCAATGACAGCAAAAATAATAATTTTAATGGTTTTACTAATCATAATCATGATATCAGTTAATAATAATTAGTGTGCTACCTGGTCCTCAGGCCAGTCTACCATTCAGCAAACTGTCATTGAACACCTACTATGTGTACAGTGTTTCTTTCCTTAAAGAATTTAAATATACACAGATTCAGAAAAATGACTGACTCAAGATTCTTATCCAGTGCTACTTACTACCCTATAAGGCTTTTTACTAGTTGATAAATATCTGAGTGACTATGGTCTATTTGGCAGACACACAGATAGACTGGCAGACAGAAAGAAAAGAAAGGAATTGAACAGGTAAGATGGCAGGCAAGTAAGTGGGACGTAGGTCCACTGGTTTCATAACAGCTGGATAGATTGATGGCTAGAGGCAAACACATTGACCTCAGGGAAAAGTAAGTGCTCACAGCTGAATAGGAACAGCAGAGACAGACAAATTTCAAAACAAACCCATATTCCACTGCACTTTACAGCTTCGTACAGAGCATGAGTCTTCAAGAAACTTTAAGTTTTGTTTAAGATTCTCTACATAAGGGATCGGAGTCTTTTACAAATGTCTACAAAACTTTTCCATTGAAAGTGGTAGAAATTTCTGCCCCTGAAGAGATCTTCTTTAGTTTATCCAGCAAATTCTCTTCTGCAAAATATAATCTCACAATGTTGAATAAATGCAGCAAATGTGTATTTTTATCTAATTATGCAAGCGTTTTCTGAAGGGCCTATTGTTCCAGGCTCAGGACTAGGTGCTGGGGAAGGTACAACTTTTATTCTCAAGGCTGAAAATATTTCTCTCTCTATCTTTGATATGTATATCTTTGTAAACACATACACATATATACAGATCCGGTTTCAAGTAGTATTTACTGAGCATTTATGAGGTGCCTAATGCTGTGTTGCATGCTATTTCATTTAATTCTCCCAGAAACTATGAGTTAGGTAAACCCTTTCTGTAGCTGAATAAACTGAATCTCAAAGAGGTAAAGATACTGCTGAAATGAGTCTCTAGCTCAGTCTTTTTAAATTTTTATTTATTTATTTATTTGGTTGCATTGAATCTTAGTTGCAGCATGTGGGATCTTCATTGCATCATGTGGGATCTTTCTTTGTGGCTCATGGACTCTGGTTACGGCACACAGGTCCTAGAAAGGCTTCAGTAGTTGCAGAGCTACTCTAGCTGTAGCTGTAGCGAGTGGGTTTAGTTGTTCTGCACTTGTGGGGACTTAATTCCCTGACAAGGGATTGAACCAGGGTCCTCTGCTTTGCATTGCTATTCTGAACCACTGGACCACCAGGCAAGTGCCAAGTCCAGTCTTTTGAACTGAACTACCTTGCAAGCCCGGCACCCTGGGCGGGGGTGCATTAAGGAAATTAGTTCATTTGGTAGAAGGATCATAGTTATTTGGCCTCCTTGGTTCTGCATCTCTATAGACTTGGCTGTGATTATGTGCATTTATCAGCTAGAGGTGCCTGCTCCCAAACACCTGTTATTTTTTGTGGGATGGATTTCCGGGTACATACGGATATTTGAACAATTTGAATGAAAGATTTGGCAAGGAAAAAAGATGGGAACATCCAACCTTGGTAAATACACTGCTCTTCTGTTCTCAATTAATGATTTCTCCTTGATCTGGCTCCTCTGGCCTGCAGAACCATACAGTACTGCTTGCATTTCCTGTGAAATACCCTGCTGTTTCATGCCTCAAGGCCTTTACACACGCAAATCATTCTGTTTGGAACACTCAAGCTTCATCTTTTCTGCCTTTTCAGTTCTTCTTCAGTCATGGCTTCTCTGAAATCTACCTGACTCTGGGGAGCAGTCAGCGCTTTTCTGAACTTCATGGTCCTGTGCTTCCCTCTATCACTGCCCTTACCGCACTGCATTGTAATTGTTTACTCGTCTGTCTCTTCAGACTATGAGCTCCCTGAAGCTCATAGGTCCCTGGAGGAACTTTGTAAGACTCAAGTTTGTACCCCTGGTGCCTGGCACAAAATGGATGCTTGAGGAATATTTGTTGATTGAAAGAATAATGAGTCTGCAACGAGAGCACCGAAAACTGGGCTCTAGTCTCAGCTCAGTAACTGGCAACTGAGTCCATCAGCAAGTCATTCCTTCTCTGGGCTTCATCTTCCCTATACACAATATGAGGAGGTCAGATTAAATGACCACCAAGGATCATTCTGGCTTGAGCCTTTTATGATGTTAAGATGTTATGCTGCTAAGAGGAAATGTATAAAACATTAAAATAGGATCTTAATTGACCCTATGACATAATTTTTCTAACAAGAAAGACTCCTTATTTGAGGACATCCTAAACTGTAGCAAGTTTGATTTGTATCAGTGTTGTTCATCCAGAAAAATAATCAGTGATAAGCAGTCCTGAGTTCCCTTCTCATCGCTTCAATCATAAAGTTCAAGGTCGAAGCTGTGAACTATTTCAACATGAATGCCAGGCTCACTTAACATTTGTCAAATGGATTAATAAATGGATCAATCCAATTGTAAGGCTGAGAATGTTCTGGCATAGGCAAAAGGCAGGACCATGCATCCATTCAGTCGTTCAAAAAAATGTTTTTGGTAATTACTCTGTGCTGGGACACGTTATGAAACTTATCAGTCCAGTGGAGAAGATAGACAATATTCAAATTATACACAAATTATTACTTAGGAACTGTAAAGTACTATGATTGACTCATATTTTCTGCATACTCTTTAGGTTATAGAAGGCTTTTCATATACATGAGCTCATGAAAGTCATAGAGTATAGTGATTAAAAGTACCAATTAAAAAAAATTTATTTATTTATTTGGCAGCACCAGCTTTTAGCTGTGGCACCCTGGATCTTTGATCTTTATTGTGGCATGCAGGATCTTTATTATGGCATATGAACTCTTAGTCGCAATATGTGGGATCTAGTTCTTTGGTGAAGGATGGAACCCAGGGCCCTGGCATTGGGAGCACAGAGCCTTGGTCACTGGACCACCAGGGAGTCCCCAAAGTACAGATTTTGATGTTACAAAGGCCTGGGTCACACCCTGCTTACCACACTTAACTTACAGACTTGGTTCTTGGACAAATTTCTGAGCTTCACTCCTTTTAGCTTTTGAATTGGGGAAAAAATTGAACATTTGTCACAGAGCTATTATGAGACTGTGGTGGTGGTGATTTAGTCACTAAGTTGCGTCTGACTCTTGTGACCTCTTGGACTGTAGCCCACCAGTGTCCTCTGTCTGTGGGATTTTCCAGGCAAGAATACTGGAGTGGGTTGCCATTTCCTTCTCCAGGGGATCTTCCCCACCCAAGGATTGAACCCACATCTTGAACTTGTGTCTCCTGCATTGCAGGTGGATTCTTTACCATCTGAGCCACCAGGGAAGAGCTGGTTATGAGACTACAATGAGATAATGCATGTAAGGCCCTCTGTACAATGCTTGGCATGTAGTTACTAAACAGTAGCTATTATTATGATTATACAAGTTTTTTCTCTGCATAGCACTTTTCCCTACATCTCCCTCTCCTTCTAGAAAAGGGAGAGGTTTGAAATCAGACAGATTTAGGTTCAAATCTCAGGTCCACCACTTACTAAATGCAAAAAGGAACTAATAATACCTATCTTAAAGCACCATCCATGGGAGTATACAAGGAGAAATTTTTAGTGAGCCACGTAAAGGTCTAACACATAATAACAAATCTTTTGACTCTGACATCAATTCTTATCCTTCATTGGGTCAACTATGGTCAAGGAAGCAGGATCTGCTTCTTTCAAGCCACAGCAACTTGAGGCAGAAAGAACCTTCAGGAGTCCCTCCCTTGGATTGATGAGTGAGGTGATCACTGACATTTTCTGGCCCAACACTGAGATCTTAGGAGCAACAAGGGAAGACAACAGAGAAAGCAAGCCCCTAGGCCTCAAGAAGAGAGGTTGTTGTGTGTGTGCTCAGTCATGTCCAACTCTGAGCGACCCCATGGACTGTATCCTGCCAGGCTCCTCTGTCCATGGGATTCTCCAGGCAATAATACTGGAGTGGGTTGCCATGTCCTCCTCCAGGAGATCTTCCTGACCCAGGAATTGAACCCATGTCTCAATGCAACTTCTGCACTGGCAGATGGATTCTTTACCACTGAGGTAGTTTGTTTTTAGACTTGAGTAATAGGAGCCAAAGAGCCACTCAGGGTGGTGGTCGTGTTGGATGTATGTTGGATGTATTACTGGATGTATGTTGAAATGGGGTTTTCATGGGCAGAGCTAAGGCAATAATCCTGGATATCAGATAGTGGTATCTGAGAAAGACTGACTCAGCTGTAGGAAGGAGATGAATTGAAAGCTACCCTCAAGGCCTCTTTCATCTTAAGCTGCCAAATTGCCCCATGACTCTGAGACCGTGGTGGGTCCAAGAAGTGGGAGTCAGCAATTCTGAGGTATAAAATCAGACAGGCACTGAATGTTTGCAAGGAGTGCCAGGTCCCAAAAGAATACTTCTTTGTCTCTATGCCATCTATGCCAAAGCAAAACAAATTTATCAGCATCTCTTTGGCTGCAGAGGAGAGTCTAAAAATTTTAAGCAATAAAAAAGGTAAAGGGAAATTGATTGTTCAATATCATCATTACTAATTCAAGAAGTATAAAATGACATTGCTAATCTTTTTACTTGGTAAGCTAATTTTATTATTTTACTAGACATAAATATGTATAAGCACTCAGTCCCTCAACCATAAAGGCACTTTACCAAACATTCCTGTAATGGTTTTCAGAATTTAACTTTCATAGGGGAGGGTGGACCAGAGCATTAATGGAGCACTAACTACATAATAGTACATGAATAGTGGGTTCAGGCATCAGATAGTGAGGGGGTTTACAGGAATATTGGAGTTACCTTCTGATATCCCCTTACTGTCTTCATAAGACTTGATCAACGTTGGCTGCATTTCATTGTCTTTAAAATACACAAACCATTTCTATATGCTGCTTTTTTTCTTCTTTAATCCCAAAAATGGATGGAAAAAAACGATGGGTAGTGTCAAAACATGGGTTGATTATGGCAAATTTCAGCTTACTACAGGAAAGTTTTATGGAGACATAGAAAAGGATAAAGGTCATTACAAGAATCCAGAAATATACTAATTCATTGGGAAAGTTCTGACTTTTATACAACTGTTTTTATTCATGATTATCAACTTACTTCTTTTTCTTAATATAAAAAGAAGTAGTAGGTGGAGAAAAGTCTCTACAAAAATAAGGTTGTATCTATTGAATAACACGTATTTAAAACTAAGTCCTTAGACACATTACCCCATTAATCTTCCTAACAACTCCATTGAGAAGGTTACTATTAGGTTCCCAATCTTGCAGAGGCCCTCAGAGAGGTTGAGCAATTTGCCCAAGGCTATATTCACAGCTGGCAAGAGGTGAAGCTGAGACTGGATTCTAAATCTGACACCAGACTGTGTTCTTTACCCAGGACTACACTGCTTTCCGCAATCCTAAGCTTTTTTGAATTTAACACTCTGCACTTGAAACAGGGGACAGCACTATATAAGCCCCCAATACTGCTCTCCCCCAAAGCTGCTTGCTACGATGGAGAACTGAGCAGACAGACCTGGGGCCATGACTTGCCGGCTGCATAATTTGAGCAAGTCTTTTCACTTCTCTGAGCTTCGATATTAGATGGAGATGCTAATCATCATCTACCATGTTCATTAGGCAGGGCTGCCATAAGAACCAAATAACATTATGAGGGAAGGGGGACGCTAGGCAAAGTCTTTTTTTTTTTTGTCTGAGAAAGCTTTCGTCCTATAAATAGAATCCATTGATTGTCCTCTGGAATAATTTCCCATCTTCTCTCTCCTGGATACTACTATGAATCTCATTTTCATGTTTATTAAAGGAGAGAATTATGAATTGGCTTGTACATTTTAAAATCTCATTTTAATCCACTCTGGAAAATTGTTTCCAGAGAGAGAACAGAGACTGTCTGAGGGACTCTTAAGGGCAGTGTGCACAGCCACCCACCTCTCAGCTTGATTTCTTGGTTGTTGCCCCATATCTCATCCTATTCAGGTTCATTAGGTGCCCCCTGGTTGTCTAAAAGAGTTCTGGATACAAATGAGGCTTGGAGATGTGGGAAATCACATGGCTACACAGCTACATTGGGTAGAGTGCAGATTCAAGGCTTGGTCTTCTGCCCATGGGTTTTATACTCTTTCCTTTGTGCCCATGTCTCCTCCATGAAGCCTTCTCTGTCTACTCTGGCCTTCCTGAGGTCTTTGGGGAAATAAGCATACACTTCACTTTTTTTTTTTGGCTGCACTGGGTTTTCATTACAGCATGCAGGCTCTTCATTGTGGCCAGTGGGCTTTCTCTGGTTGCGGCATACATTTCTCTAGCTGTTTCTCTTGTTGCAGTACAAGGGCTCTCTAGCTGTGGCACATAGGCCTAGTTGCCCTGCAGCATGTGGGATCTTAGTTCCAAGACCAGGGATTGAACCTGTGACCCCTGCATTGGGAGGCAGATTCTTCTTTTAGAAGTGGGGGTGCGGATTCTTAATCACTGGACCACAGGTGAAGTCTTAAGTATAAGCATATGCTTTAAAATATAGACAGCTCCTAATGCAATATCCGGAGAAGGCAATGGCAACCCACTCCAGTACTCTTGCCTGGAAAATCCCATGGCCGGAGGAGCCTGGTAGGCGGCAGTCCATGGGGTCGCAAAGAGTTGGACACAACTGAGCGACTTCACTTTCAGTTTCATGCATTGGAGAAGGAAATGGCAACCCACTCCAGTGTTCTTGCCTGGAGAATACCAGGGTCAGGAGAGCCTGGTGGGCTGCCGTCTATGGGGTCGCACAGAGTCGGACACGACTGAAGCGACTTAGCAGCAGCAATGCAATATCAGACATGAAAGTGCTTAGCACAGAGCCTAGTGTACAATAAATGCTCAAGTGACACCTGAATCAGGACCTGTGATCATCCTGTGCAATTTAACACATATTTATTGAGCATTTCCTCTATGCTGGACCTTGTCCTAGATCTTTATGTTAAAGAGGCCTCTGCTTAAAAATTATTCAAAGAGACTGAAATAAACTTAACTGCAACATAATGTGATCCAGGGAGATAACAAGAGTATGATACCAAGAGTATGATCCAGGGATCATACAGGAAGGACCCTCATCAGCCACGAATGATGATAGTCCCTTGCATTTTATATTGACAGTTTACAAAGTACTTCTAACATCTCTTACCCATTTGACTTTCAAGAGAACCCTCCAGAATATGATTAATTATCCACATTTTGCTGATGAGGAAGTGAAGCTCAGAGAGTTAAAGTGACAGAGTCATAACCAGAAAGCTGGGCAGCAGCTTGGAATAATGAAAAGACCACTAGCTTGGAGGTCTGGACACTAGCTTAAGTGTATGTTACTTGTGACTATATGATCTTAGATTAGTAACTTTCCCTCTCTGGGGCTTGGCTTTCTCATCTATAGAGCAATGTAGTTAGACTACAAAGGCTCTAATACCCCTTACAGCTGCAGTATTGTCTGGAAGAGGAGATAAAGTCTCAGGTTCGGGGCTCTGAAATTAAGTAGACTGATTGTATGATTTTAGATAAATAAAATAGCTTCAGTGATTTTGTAATAAGGTAGAGAAATTAGTAAGGCCTACCTCATACAGTTTTTAATGAGGATTATGACTTGTAACACATATGAATGAAACATACTACATAGTAATGAGGAAGTGTTCAATAGGTGTTAGCAATGATTACTATTTACTCTAAGAGGCCACGCTGGGCCTTTTCTTACCAGGGCAGTTGTGCACGGCAGAGCCTGATTCTGACCACCCATGGGGTCTCTGTAGAAATCCCATGTTTTGTAAAACTTCAGAACAGTATTTAAGTATCTCTTGTAAATCAGAGGCAGTATGGTATGAGAAAGAAAGAATCGGTCAAACATGGCTTAAAAATCCCAGTTTAGTTCCTTACTAGCTATCTGGTCCTAGGTAGCTCACTTCACCTTCCCATGACTCAGACTCCTAATGTGTAAAAGTGAAGATAGCACCTGTTTTGCAGAATTGCTCTGAGGCTTGAATAAAATAATGTGTGTAAAGCATCCATGATGGTACCTGCAGCAGGTATGTAAGAAGGTACCAGAAATTGCTAAGACCAAGTGCTTGGTTTCTGAGGCTGCTCTTAGGGTATTGAAGTCTAAAGATTCCATGCTTTCTGCTCTCAGGTCTCCAGACCAATGAAGATGCCAAGTTTTATACCCTCTCAACCAGATTTAAGCCATTCAGCAATGAGAACAAGACCTTGGTGGTTCAGTTTTCCGGTAAAACATGAGCAAGGCATTGATTGCGGTGGTGGGTATGTGAAACTCTTTCCTGACACCATGAACCAGAAGGATATGCGTTCAGAATTGGAGTATTACATCATGTTTGGTAAGCGCTCTGATACCAGTCACTGTCAGCTACGTGAGGTCTTCTTTTATTTTTTTACTCGGCCGGGTCTTACTTGCGGCACACTTTGTTTCGAGATGCAGGTTCTTTTAGTTGCGGCATGCATGGCATTCAGTTCAGTTCCGTCGCTCAGTTGTGTCCGACTCTTTTTGACCTCATGGGCTGTAGCACCCCAGGCTTCCCTGTCCATCACCAACTCCTGTAGCTTGCTCAAACTCATGTCCATCCAGTCGGTGTTGCCATCCAACCATGGCATCCCCTTCTCCTCCTCCTTTCAGTCTTGCCCAGCAACAGGGTCTTTTCCAAGAAGTCAGTTCTTCACACCAGGTGGCCAAAGTATTGGAGCTTCAGCTTCAGCATCAGTCCTTTCAATGAATATTCAGGACTGATTTCCTTTAGAATGGACTGGTTGGATTTCCTTGCAGTTCAAGGAACTCTCAAGAGTCTTCTCCAACACCACAGTTCAAAAGCATCAATTCTTTGGTGCTCAGCTTCCTTTATAGTCCAACTCTCACATACATGACTACTGGAAAAACCGTAGCTTTGACTAGACAGACCTTTGTCGGCAAAGCAATGTCTCTGCTTTTTAATACACTGTCTGGGTTGGTCATAGCCTTTCTTCCAAGGAGCAAGCGTCTTTTAATTTCACGGCTGCAGTCACCATCTGCAGTAATTTTTGGAGCCCAAGAAAATAAAGTCTGTCATTATTTCCCCATCTATTTGCCATGAAGTGATGGGACCAGGATGCCATGATCTTAGTTTTTTGAATGTTGAGTTTTAAGCCAACTTTTTCACTCTCCTCTTTCACTTTCAACAAGGGGCTCTTCAGTTCTTCTTCACTTTCTGCCATTAGGGTGGTATCATCTGCATATCTGAGGTTATTGATATTTCTCCTGGCAATCTTGATTCCAGCTTGTGCATCATCCATCTTTTTTTTCTTTTTCAGTTGTGGCATGCAGAATCTTTAGTTGCGGCATGCAAGATCTAGTCCCTTGCTGCTGCTAAGTCGCTTCAGTCGTGTCCAGCTCTGTGCGACCCCATAGACGGAAGCCCATCAGGCTTCTCCGTCCCTGGGATTCTCCAAGCAAGAACACTGACCAGGCATCAAACCCTGGTCCCCTTGCATTGGGAGCCCAGAGTCTTAGACACTGGACCACCCGGGAAGTCCTGGTCCTATGAGATCTTAATGAGAGCCACTGTAGTTCTAGAAAAGGCTCAGATGGACCTGGAACAGGAAATTTCTTTTTTAAAATTTATTATATTGAAGTATAGTTGATTTACAGTGTTGTCTTAATTTCTGTTTACAGCAAAATAAATCAGATATATATATATACATATATATGTATAAAATATCCAGTTATACACACACACATTCTTTTTCATATTCTTTGAAGCAGAAAGTTTCTAATGTGATAGTTCCACCTCCCTCTGTGCTAAGACTCTTCAAAGACCTGAGAAAAGCAATTCTAAACCTAAATGGTAATATAAATAGATCAAAGAGGTAGAGAGTCACATGGTATTAATAAGTCTATAGTACAAAGAGACATTCTCCATGTCTAAGAATAGGAGAAAGGGACAAGAAACTATGTAGACACCCTGAAATGTACATACATAATACAATAAGGCTTTGTGGTCTGAAGGAGATTCCTGCCCCCCAGGCAGAGAAAGACACAGAAGGTCAGGGAAATTGCCTGTATCCAACATCTGTGGATGCACCTGCAACCTCAGTATACTGGGCCTCTTTGGGGCAGTCCACTCTTACTTAGCTCTTACCCTTAGACCAGTTTCAATGTTGTTGATATTTAAAAATAAAGAAATGAGAGAAGCTAATCCCACTCCTAAATCACTGATGAAGAATGTGGATTTTACTGAATGTTTTTGCAAACATTCAGTGGAAAATGTTAAACTACACATCTTACATCGACATTTCCTTAAAATTCTCTCTCTATATTTTTTTCTATTCCCAACTAACTCCATCTCTCTCTCTGGCCCTTCCCCAAATCCTCCTCTTCAGCTGCTTCACCCTTTTTCTCTCTGCATCACTTCTCCCTCATCTCTCCTTTTTTCTTTAGTATATGTACTATCAAAGCAAGCACTACTCTCCTTCTTTCTTATATTTCAATGTCTTTCTTATTTTTTAATCCTTTTCTTAAGTAGACCAATACAGCATTCTGGGGCTCTAAAGTGTGTGTCTTCCACCTCTACTTTTTTCAGAATCCCCCCTTCTCAGAACGAACTTATATTTGAAGATGTACATGGTGGTTGTAGCAGGGAAATTGGAAATAGGTTTCTTTTAAGGTGATTTTTTTCAAATTAATATTATTTATTTGATGCTCAAAAAACCCAACAAGTTTTTCTGGGCTATCATCATCTCCATTTTATAAATGGGAAAATAAAGGCAAGAAATTTGCCCAAGGTAAATAAGTGGAAAGTCAGATTTTGAACCCAATTTGTCTGGCTGTAAAGCCTGGGCTTTTTCTACTCTACCCTTTTGTATTCTGTTTGGTGGGGACACAGGCATATGAGTCATGTTTTAAAAGACAGAATGAAAGACATACTTTTAAAAAGCTGTTGATGAGGTGCCATGAAATTGCAAAAGATGGCATGACTCAGTCCATCTGGGGGCTTTTGGGAGAAGGTATTAATTACTCTTTGAAGAATGGGTTAGATTTAATAAGCAGAAAAGAAAATAGAGGAAATATAATTCAGCCATAGGAAATTGTGTATACAAAAGCTCGGGGGCATGAAATTCAAATGCAAATAGAAAAAACAATGAGACCAATGCTTTTGAACTGCAGTGTTGGAGAAGACTCTTGAGAGTCCCTTGGACTGCAAGGAGATCAGACCAGTCAATCTTAAAGGAAATCAATCCTGAATATTCATTGGAAGGACTGATCCTGAAGCTGAAGCTCCAATACTTTGTCCACCTGATGCAAAGAGCCAATTCATTAAAAAAGACCCTGATGCTGGGCAAGATTGAAGGCAGGAGGAGAACGGGACAATAGAGGACAAGATGGTTGGATGGCATCACCAACTCGATGGAAATGAGTTTGAGCAGGCTCTGGGAGATGGTGAAGGACAGAGAAGCCTGGCATCCTGCAGTCCATGGTGTTGCAAAGAGTCGAACATAACTGAGCGACTGAACAACAACAATGTGGCTAGAGCACACTCTGTGTGTGTGTGTGTGTCAGTTGTGCACATAGACACATGTTCAGGATAGTCTGAGAGCAATATCATGAGAAATCAGGTTGAAAAACTAGATTAAAACCTATTCTTGGACCTTTGTCCCAGTTTTCTGGGCTCAGAACCACCAACCAACTATTTCCTCTAAAGTTTTCACAAAGCAGAAAGAGCCCCAGGCTCTGTTTTTAGTTAAGCTTGGGTTTAAATCTTGGCAATGCTACTTATTTGCTGTTTGACCTTGTGCAAGTTGCTTAACTTTTATGGGCCACAATTTTCCCAACTAAAAGTTGAGATAGTAATACCTACTTGTGAGAATTAAATGACATGCTCTTACGTGCCTGGCACAGGAGGGGCTTCCAGCTGGCTTTGGTCAGTGGGAGCCCTGGCAGAAGATCACAAGGAGGGAAGAAAGCTGTGTCCCTTGATTGAAAGTCACAGCTTCTCTCTAGGCTGCCCTCTCTACTGAATTTTTTTTTCCCCCTGGGCTCTGATAACCACCTCTTCTCCTCCTCCCTTCAAGCCTAGGGTTGGGAATAGCCCTACTGTTGCTAGCCTGGAATATAGCATTATTCCTTATATTTTCTCAATGTCTTGCTCTCACCATTTAAAATAGTCCCTTTATTAAGTTCTTCTGAAATAATCCTAAATTTGTGTGTGCTATCTATTTCCTGCTGGGACCCTGATGATTACACAGACCATGTCTGTTTTGGCCACAGAACAGGCAAACTGCCTAAAAGTGATGTAAAATCATGTACTGGGATTTAATTTCCAGGCCCTGACATCTGTGGCTTTGGCAACAACAAAGTACAAGTCATCCTTCGTTATCAAGGGAAATATCATGAGAACAACAAGACCATCGAGTGCAGGGTGAGTGTGTGGGCTCGTCATTAGCCTTGGGAGACGGGCAAGCATTTTGAATATGTTATCTGATTTAATCTTTATAACACCCCTCTAAATTAAGTATTATCATCTCCATTTTGCAGATTAGAAATTACAAAGTGGTATAAATTACAGGAGTTCACACAGAAGAAACTGATCTGAAAGATGGGAAATAATATAAAGTTGTATCTCGGAACAAGGGTCAGCAAGTTCCCATTCCCCACTCCTAGATATTGGAAGAGATGGAGGAAGTGGGGAGTGCTGGACTTAGAAATAGGTGGTGAGCTTACCTTAGGAACATCTTGGCTAGAGAGATCTAGGTTGCCTGGTGAGTAATAGCTGGATTTCATCAGCAACTCAACAGGAAGTCACTGAATGTCAACTCTGTATTAGGCCTTGGACTGTGGATAGAGTGAGTCAGGCGTGACCTCTGTTCTCACAGAACTCAGTCTAGTAAAGGTAGGAGTCAAACAAAGGAGAATGACTATTTAGTGTAATGGGGGTCTATGAGAGCATGGAGGAGACGCCACCCCAACCTGATCTGGTGTCTTAGGAAAAGCTTCTTAGAAAAGGTTTCCCCTGTGCTGAACTTTGAATGATGAGCACGAATTGGCCTTGTAAAGGAAGGTGACAATTTTTGGAAGGACTGAGCTACTAGAAGAGGTAATCATATGAGAAAAATTAAGAAGGCTTGAGAAAGAATAGCACTGAAGAAGTTCGGCCCAACCAGAGCACAGGGGAGAGGCAGAGACCGAGTCCAGAGCTGCCCCTAGAAACTGGGTCATTGGAAAACTTGTTTTCAGGGCAAAGTCCTTCCCTACCAGGATGGTACAGGAGCTGTACATACAGGGACTCCTTGGGATCCTGTCCAGAGTAGGCCTTGTTCTGGAACATGCAGACAGAGCAGATAAGTCAGACACGATCCCTGCTATTGAGAAGCTTAGAGTCTAGTGGGACAGACAGAAAACCAGAAAAGAAAAAAGGATGACCAGAGTTATGATGAAGGGAAGGATGGGAACTAAGGGAGACCAGAGGAATGTGTACTTAGGAGAACGAGACCCAAAGACTCTTTTGGGTTAACCAGAGAAATAGGATGAGGAATATGATAAAGTGTGTTTGTGACTATGTGGGAGGTGGCATTCAGGAACTGAGGGTCTGTTTTAGATGGTGCATTTAATGCTTGAGGTCCAACAGGGGACTGAAATATTCCTCTTTCTCTTTCTAGATCAATAAAGATACTTACCTGTACACTCTCATTATTTGCCCCAGTGCGAATAATTGTCAATAAAATTGACAATAAGCAAGTAAAAGCTGGGGATTTGGAGGACGACTGGGCCTTCTTGCCTCCCAGGAAGATAAAAGACCCGTATGCCCAGAAACCAAGGAAATGGGATGAACAGCTGCAAATAGAAGATCCTGAAGATAAGAAACCTGAGGTCAGAAGGTGTTTCCTGGGAAGCAACAGGGGATCTTAGCTGTGGGAATGGGCAAAGGAGGCTGGAAACAATGAAGTACAAACCAGAGACAACAGTCCCTCAAGGAGGTATCCAGCTGAATACTGGTATCCAAAGAAGCATGGAGGGAAGAGGAAAGCACCTCACATTTGTTCAGGACCTATTGATCCTGCTAGCAGCCTCAGTGAGGATAAGGAAACTGACACTTAAAAATGAAGTGACTTGCCCAAGCTCACGTACATTAGAACCAACATTTGAATCTGGATATATTTCACACCAAAGTTACTGAAATGGGAAATGTGTGGAGTATACAGACTGATTCATTATTAGTCACTGGAAAGCTGTACTGGATACAGCTATGAATAGAACAATTCAGGGACTGTGAATCCTCTTGGGTTTCAGAATCTAGTGAGGGATGCAGGCAGGTGCACAGATGCAGGTCACACTGTGTAATTAATGGTGAGAGTCAAGGAAGCCAAATCCTGTGGGAGCCATGAGTAGGTTCCTAATTCAGGTTGAGTTGGGGTGTAGGTGATGGGACTTTGGGGTCAGACAGATATGGGTTTGTATCGGAGTACCACCATTTACTAACTATAACATCCCACCTATAAACAGACCTTGGGCAAGGAACTTAGGTGCTGTGAAATTTCACAAACAGGGTTTTTATAATACCTTTATGTGAAAGTTGTTGTAAATTAAATGAGCTAATATATATAATTTAGTGCCTGGTACATGATAAGTCCTTAATACATGGCATTTATATGTTAATTGTGTACTGAATTTCAAAGAGCAAATTCACTAGTGCAAGGGAAATTGAGTTGAAGGGAAGATATTCTAGACCCACAGCAGGTATGAAGACACATCAGTTAAGCAGAAAGTAACATGGTTATGCGAAGAACTGAAAGACGTAGTTTAGTATTTTGGGAACCTAAAGTTCAAGGTGGTGAGTGAGTGGGAGGTGAGTTGGAATGCTCTGTTGGAGCCAGGTCATGGAGGGCCTCACCTGCTGGGCTGCTGCTCCTTAGGGCAGAGCAGATTCAGCTTCATGTAGAGGAGATGCTCAGGGTTAAGTGAGGAGCAGCATGGCACCCAGCAACTGGAATTCATTCCCTAAAGAGAAGCCTGTATAGAAGTGGGCAAGCCCCAGCCGTGTGTAAGGAGACTCAATGGGCTCCAAACCCAGGAGGAAGGAGGTATGGTCAGATAATTAAGGCAGATGATCAAGCAGTGTCTGGACCTTCAGTACCCTGGGAAAATTAGGGGCTGGGTTAGTTCCAGACCCAGAAGGCAGGCTCAAAGCAGCAAGACTAACTATCGACCGTTCCTCCTGGTGTAGATCACGCACCTAATGTAGTCAGGGATGGATCTAGGCCTGGGGCAGAGGGGAGAGGCTCAGGCCTCCATGCTCCCTGTTGAGTAGACCTAGAGAAGGTAGAAACTACTTAGGTAGGCTGGACCTATCAAGTCTATAGGCCCCAGGATAAGATGCTGACTGTTAATATTTCAGAACCACAAAGCAGCTGAGAGAGCCCAGGAACCAGGGAACTTTATGCTGGTGAAAGACTGTGAGCCTAGTGTGCTTGGCATCAAAGCATTTATTTAAGTCTGAGAAATGGTCAGTACCAAGGTGAACTGCCAGGTAGATAGAGCAGAACTTTAGGGGCTCCAGGGCAGAAGAAATATGAAAGTTAGGACAGGCTGTAACTTGGAGTTGTCTTAGGAAATAGAAGGGAGCTGGGGTACAAAGGAGGACTGATACAGACCTCGGAGCATGCTGGGGTCCAAGCCAGGTCACTAAGACAGGTCTTTAGGAAGAGGGACACAGGCTAGAAGAGTTGTTCTAATAATGAGGCATATGACTGTGGAAGGGAGAGGGCCAGGATAAGGAAAACTCCCAGTTTCTCTGAGCTTAAAGTTGTCAGGGTCAGAAGGATGGAGAATTTGAGGAGAGGCTGGATTGCTTAAAGGCTTTTTCTCTGCCGCATGTATTGGATTTGTTTGCACAGTCCTGAGCTGGGCTTTCATAGGGATGAGGACAGGAGAGCAGCAGGCGCAAGGCACCAGGTCCACTTGACATACTCAGGACCCCAGTTTCATTCTGGCCCACCCATCTGTCTTCATGGAGGGACGTTTTATTTTAGGACTGGGAAGACTTTGAATACATCCCTGACCCAGACACCAAGAAGCCAGACGACTGGAATGAGGCAATGGATGGGGAGTGGGAAGGGCCCCTGACACCAAACTTGAAGTATAAGGTGAGCGGCGGTGCGGTGGGGAGGGGGCGTCTCTCCTTCCAATCAGTGTGAGAATTAAGAAGAGATGGTGTAAACTTTAATTTACAGAACAGAAACACTAAGGTCCTGTGGTCATCTTCCTGCTTCCCCATTGCCCCCTGCCCTGTTTACCTCCATAAGTTTGTAGCTTCATCTGGGCACTGTACTCACAGCTGTGTCTGACTGGGAGCAGGTGGGCTGGTCAAGGACGATGCTGGGAGGCAGAGGTCCAGGGAGCCCTAAGCAAAGAGTTTGTCCCAAGTGGTGGATAACAGCCAAAGGAACATGATCAAAAGAGGAAATGGGTCTGGGGTCAGGGACCAAAAGTCTCAGAAGTTGTCCAGAAAGGGGAAGAGTAGGACATGAATAGCCAAACATGCTGGGGTAGGGGGGCTTCTTTTTAAGGGCCAAGTCCTGACCTCATGTCAGAAGTGAGAGGGAAGTAAAGGAACCAACTATCAAATGATCCAGAGATAGAACTGACTGAAATAAGTATTGTTTTATTTGGCCCCAGTTTCCTGTGCTGTACACCATGAAGAGAATGGCCCCAAGTCCAGAGTCCTTAGATGGTGTTCCCTATGAAGCTACGTTTCTTAACCCCATGATCAGACTTGCACAGAGAGCTGGAACCAGGCTCATAATGAGTCTCTGCCACCTTGTTCAGATCCCTCTGGGGAGAAAGAGGAACCTGGAAGGGTCTTGTGAGTTAGCTCAAAGAAAACGAAAGAAGCTCCAGGAAGCCTGCTCTGAATCCTTATGCCTAATCCACAATTGTCTTTACAAACTGATTAGTCTTTCTAATTGCATGAGAAGAATGGAAAAATACTAATGCCACGTTCACTCTTTGGTTCTTTGCTTAGGGGCAATGGAAACCTCGGATCATTGACAATTCCAATTACGAGGGGGAGTGGATTCATCCAGAAATAGACAACCCTGAATATAAGCCTGACCCCAACATTTGCCACTATTACATCAGTGTCCTTGGCCTGGACCTTTGGCAGGTAAAGCTCTCTGGGCTCAGAGCCATTGAAAAACAGTCCTTCTGAAGTTTCCACAGAGTGGAGAGAGCTCCAGTCTGGAAATTACAAGAACTGAATGAGTCTTGTTCTTTCTAAATCTCAAACTGTTCATCTTTAAAATGGGACTAGTTATATTTATCCTGATAATTATAATGGCTAAAATGTACCTAGTCTTTACCCTATACCAAGCTCTATTTCAGGGACTCTGCAAATGCCATTTAATTCTCACTATGAAATCCCCTGTACCTAAATGTGGAAACTGACATTCAGAAAAGTTAGCTAATTTGCCTGAAGACACATCTGGTAAGCAGAGAAGCTGGGATTTGAGTACAGGCCTTTCTGAGGCTAGATTCAATGTTCTAATAGTTTGCATTGCTAGTCTAGTCCTATGTGAGTCTTGGGGGGTAGTTCTGGAGATAAACGGGAATCAGAGATGTGGTAAAACTCTGAAATGCTAAAATCCCCAGAGAGATGTTGGGGCTGATTGTTCCAGCCATGATGACAAATCCTGACCTTGCCTCCCTCTTCCTGGTTCTGACTGGAAGGGAAAGAGGGGGGCTCAGAAACTCAGGCTGTCGGACTGTTGATTTCTTCCAATGAGACCTGTTATGATTCTTCCCCAACTCAGGAGAAAGAGAGTACCTCAAGTGCATGCCCCAGAGGGAAAACTTTAGCCCAGGAGACCTCTTGGAAACTACAATCTATGTAGTATTGGAATTCCCTTGGAGAGGAAGGGAAAGTAAACATTACTATCAGCTTATTATTACCCCATGTTGTATTTGAGAGAATTAAGAATAAGAAATGTCACGTGATGTGCCCAAGAGCACACAGGTAGTACATGAGAGAGACAGGATTCAAAGACCTGTCAGCCTAAGTCCTTTACTGACTACATCAGATGTACAATGGATCCTCTAGAAAGTGAAGCCACTGGTTCTTGGGTATATTCTGGAATGTTTCATGGCCAGGGAAATCTCTGTCTCTGACCAGTGATTTCTACAGTTCAGGGCTGCTAAAGGTCTCTTAACAGACACCCACTATTTGAAGTTTTCTTGGATTATTTACTTCAACTTTATTGGTTTCCTGATTCAGTGACGTCAGCATACAAGTACAAGGAGATGAGGTAGGTAAATTACCTGGTACACAGTAGGGGTTCAGGAGAGAAGGAAAGAAGAAAGAGCAGAGGGACATATGTTCTTCTTTCTTTGCTTTCTTACCTGAAGAATATGGATACAGTCTCTACAAGTTCCCATTACCTCTTTTTTTTCAGTTGTCCCTTTTTAATAATAGGAACTTTCTACATCTTGTAAAAATATGTGGTCATGTTAACATGGTAATCTGATTGTTTCCTTAAAATGCGTTGGGTTTTTTTTCCATAGAAAACATTACAGCACACACTAAACAGTATCTTTGTTCATCTACAAAATTTTAAAATTATTTGGCGCTAATTGCTCTGAGTTCTATCTTCCTCCTCCAATAGGCAAAACTTCCTATTTGAGAATTTAAACCGTGCTGAAGGAGTGTTTCTCAAACTGTCATACGCATATGAATCACTCAGATCTTAATAAAATGCAGATTCTGATCCAGCAGGTCTGGGATGAATCTTGAGAGACAACATTTCTGAAACTCCAGCAAGATCTCTTTATCTATTTTTCTTCTTGTAACACAGTTCTGCACAGCTGACATCACCCTTGCAGCCATCCTGTTAAGTTCTAGTTGGGTCTGGCACTCCCAAGTCCTACTCCACCCTACTCACTTAGCCAACCCAGCACATTCAGCTTACCACAGGGTCCCTGCATCTCACTGGAAAGCCTAGCAACTCTCAGCGTGGAAATGAGCGAGGATTTGCTCACTGGCTCTTCCAGCCTGGGTTTCCAAATGCTCTGGGAACCCATCACCCTCTGCATCAGGTCCTAGCCTAGTAAGTTTCTTAACCTTTCTGCTTAGTTCCCGACCCAGCCTGCTCTCTTCCATACAAAATTCCTTTTCTTTGCTTCATTTTTTCCCTCTTAGGCAGAAGATACTGCCGTCTTTCATTGGGACAGAGGCTGGAAGGAGACGGCAGTGAACAAAGAGAACACTTTTTCTTAGCTTTGGGACTCCTTATGATCTTTGAAGGAGTACAGCCTAGCAGTCATAATGCAGAGCACGTTGACATTCCTTAGGTCATATGGTCTGTGTCACAGCCCTATGGGGGTGGAAGTTAGGGTTTATCATCTTCATTTTACTGACCAAGAAGTGGAGGCTTTAGAGAGGTGACGTGACTTGTCAAGATCTCATAGCTAGTAAGTGGCTAAATCTATACTCTTTCCATTTTATGATTCAAGCGGGACATCAAGGCAACTAGGTAACTTTCAGTGAATTAATTTTTTAGGCTTTATAGTCTCACAAAAGTCTTTCTCACAGGTTCTCTCCTGAGAAGTGTGTGAAGGAAACAGGGAAGTTATATTTTCTTTCATTGTCCAGATAAAAACATGAAGACACAGAGAGGATAGAGTAGACTGAGGTCCCTCCAGTAGCGAGGTTTAGGAAGCAGGACTGGCCCTCATGTTCTGATTCTCAGCTGGAGGCAGAGCCATGAGTTTAGTGTAAGGGGGATGGAGGTAAAGGAGCACCAAAGAGAACAGAGGAGATTGGAAACATTTCTTGTGGGAGTAGGAACAATGACATGACTGAAGCAACTTAGCAGCAGCAGCAGCAGGAACAATGGAAGAGCCAAAAAATGGGCAGTTCTCTAACCAAGGCTACTGACAACTCAAAAGAGAAAAACAAAACATCCAACTCAAAAAAGAAAAAAAACAATCCCAAAGAAAAAAATCATAAAGTTGCATAAAAAATTATTAAAACAGATTTTTCAAATTGCTCAGAGGAAATGAACAATCTCTATCCAAAGTGGCTATTTTGTCATTTATTTTTTTGCTGAAGGCAGGGTTGGTGAGATGATGTAAGCCAAATAAACTTCTTTCTTATTTAAAAAAGCAAAACAAAACTTTTTTTCAAACCTGAGAGGGAGGCTATGGGGATAACACATGCTGCAAACTTTCTCTTGGTCACACAACCCCTCTCACACAGTTAATTTGCTGATTTATTTAACAGTGCTGAAGTTTAAAAATCCAGAAAGACCCTCCTGTGTTTCTTTTGAAACATATGCAGATACTGAAAAATTATGATAATACCTTACCATTTATCAAATGACTATCTTCCCTGGTGGCTCAGAAGGTAAAGTGTCTGCCTACAACGTGGGAGACCTGGGTTCGGTCCCTGGGTTGGGAAGATCTCCTGGCGAAGGAAATGGCAACCCACTCCAGTACTCTTGCCTGGAAAATCCTATGGACAGAGGAGGCTGGTAGGCTACTGTCCATGGGGTCACAAAGAGTTGGACACGACTGAGTGACTTCACTCACTCAATTATAAACACTGTGTTTTATGACTGTTATAAACACTATATTATTTCTAATGCTCATGACAACACTGCAAGGGAGTTATTTTTAATACTTCACTTGTGAGGGAATAAATGGATGGGGAAACAATGGAAACAGTGACAGATTTTATTTTCTTGGGCTCCAAAATCACTGCAGATGGTGACTGCAGCCATGAAATTAAAAGACGCTTGCTCCTTGGAAGAAAAGCTATGACAAACCTAGACAGCATATTAAAAAGCAGAGACATTCTTTGTTAACAAAGGTCCATCTAGTCAAAGCTATGGTTTGTCCAGTAGTCATATATAAATATGAGAGTTGGACCATAAAGAAAGTTGAGCACCAAAGAATTGATGCTTTTGAAGTGCGGTGTTGGAGAAGACTCTTGAGAGTCCCTTGGACTGCAAGGAGATCCAACCAGTCCATCCTAAAGGAAATCAGTCCTATTCATTGGAAGGACTGATGCTGAAGCTGAAGCTCCAATACTTTAGCCACCTGATGTGAAGAACTGACTTCTTGGAAAAGACCCTGATTCTGGGCAAGCTTGAAGGCAGGAGGAGAAGGGGATGACAGAGGATGAGATGGTTGGATTGCATCACTGACTTGATGGACATGAGTTTGAGCAAGCTCCGGGTGTCGGTGATGGACAGAGACTACAGCCTGGCGTGCTGCAGTCTGTGGGGTTACAAACAGTCGGACATGACTGAGCAACTGAACTGAACTATGAGGGAATAGGCTCAGAGGAGTTGAATAATATCCCCAAAGTCACACAGATAGTATGTGGTTGAGTTGGTCTGACTCCATGACCTCTGCTCTTCCTATTGTATTTCTTTATCATTGATAAATGCTGAAAGTACTTTTTTCACCTACTCCTTAGGGATCAAACCAGTGCCTCCTGCAATGGAATTTTGGGTTCTTAACCACTGGACCACCAGGGAAGTCCAACGAACACTGAAATTATTATATAACATTGACTAATTCATCTTTTTCTATAATTGTAAATATTAAGTATATTATTTTAAGAAAATAGAGAAATATGGTAGAGAACTGTGCTCACACTTCTTGTCAAACCTTTTCTTTTCCTTGTATTCTTTTAGTTTTTCTGACTATATTGATGAGAGAACCTTAAAAATTGTAAGTTTCAACTGTAAGTGAAGATCCTGTCAATCTGAACCGGGGCAAGAGCCACTGGGCAGCAATTTGGAGCCTGACAGAGTGACGGAAATTTCTTCACAACCCTCTGAAAGAGTTGTCAGAGGCTTGGGGGAAATAGCATCTTGGGAAACAGTAATGTAACTTATTTCTAGAGCAGATCAGCTAAGATGGTACAGCATTCTGGAGCTTTTCTATTCTTAATCACCTTTGTATCCCCTCACTCCGCCTCAGTTATTGATTAAAACCTCTGGGCTCCTGGCCTGGGAATCTGCATTCTGCAAAGCTTCCAATTGGTGTTTTTTAAGCTGGTTGACCTAGTTCTAATAATCCCATCATTTTCATTTCAACAGGTGAAATCAGGCAGCATCTTTGACAATTTCCTTCTTACAAATGATGAAGAGTTTGCAGAGGAGGTTGGAAATATGACCTGGGGAGCAAGAAAAGTAAGATATTCACTCATATGGATTTCCAGATGTCTGACTACTCAGCTGTGCACTGTTCTTTGCATTTAAAAAATCAGTCTCATAGTCATCTTCTCATTTGCTAGTTACATGGCCCTGAGAGGCAGGGTAAAGAATTTGTATTCATTGGACATCTAAAACCTTGTACCTAACTCTATGAACATTTCTAAAAGTCTCCCCACTTAGCCCTTAAAACAATCCAGCAAGACATTATAGTTTGTTTGTTTGTTTTTCATTTTTATGGGAGTAGCATTGCTTTACAATGTTGTGTTAGTTTCTACGGTACAGCAGAATTAATCACTATACATAGTCCATAGGGTCGCAAAGAGTTGGACACGACTGAGCAACTGAACCAAACTGATACATATACATATATCCCCCTTTTCAGATTTCCTTCTAATTTAGGTCACCACAGTTCATTAAGTAGAGTTTTCTATACTACTGCTGTGTATTCTTATTAATTGTGTGTTTCATACGTAGGATCAATAGCGTATATGTGTCACAAGACAGATATTTTTATTCCCACTTTTCAAATGTAGGAATTGAGATTCAGAGAGTATATATAAACTGTGCGAGGTCACACACAACCTTTAGCTTGTTGAGTCAGAATGCACACCCCTTCTGTGTCACATTCCCTGCTCACAGTACGGTGACCTTGAAGGGAGCCACCGAAGCATTTCTGATGGATGATTTGGAAAAGGAAGCAAGGTGTTAGTGCTGTCTACCAGCTTCCCTGCTCTCCTAGAACTATTTTATGGGTGGAGTGATACTTGGGACAATGGCTTCTTAATGGAGCTGCCCTTCATCCAGACCTCCTGGTTCTGCAGGAAGGGCCATTGAAGCAGGTTTGTGGCCAATGCCTGATCACCCTAAAGGAGACTAGGCCCATACTTAGAGCAGTAGCAAAGCACAGGCATCAAAAAGAGGTTTTTGAGGGAACTTTAGTATTTAAACTTTTCAAAGAGGCAGTGATAGAGTCACCATAGAAAAAATAAAAGTTAGACATTTTTACACTTTTTAGTCTGGTTTTGTTTTTATTTTGAGGTTATCACCTAACATTGTTTTATTGAGATAATATTACATATTGGTTAAGAACATGAGTCTTAGCACTAGATTGCTTAGGTTCAAATCCAGGCTCTATTGCTTGCTAGCTATAGGATCTTAGGTAAGTTATTTAACCTCTTCAGTCTCCTCATCTATAAATTGTGAATACGATAGCAATTATCTTATAAGTCCCTGGCATATAGTAAAGTGAAATTGCTCAGTTGTGTCTAAACCTTTGCAAGCCCATGGACTGTAGCCTACAAGGCTCCTCGGTCCATGGAATTTTTCAGGCAAGAGTACTGGAGTGGGTTGCCATTTCTTTCTCCAGGGGATCTTCCCGACCCAGGGATCAAACCCAGGTCTCCCGCATTGCAGGCAGACACTTTACCGTCTGAGCCACCAGGGAAGCCTTAAATATTGCTTACTCAACAAAGCCTCTTTTGACCAAAGAGCAAAATCCCCATGAAGACAGGCATATAGTAATTGCTCAATAAATGGTACTTATTATTATTAACCTGTATATTCCTTGGCAAATATTTTGAGTACCTGTTCAAAGTACTATTGTAGTTGTTGGGGATATGCCAGTGAAATAAAACAGAAAAGTTTCCACCCTCATGGGGCTTACATTCAAGGGAGACCAACAAGAAACATACAAAGAAGTAAGTATATATGATGAGATGGTGAGATAAACTACAGAAGACAGGAAAGCAAGAGAGAGGCCTGTCATCATAGGGATTTTGCTCTTTGGTCAGGAGAGGCTTTGTTGAGTAAGAAACATTTAAGTAACTTGGAGGAATAAGGAGCAAACCACACAGGTATTTGGGAAGAAAAGCCTTCTGGTAGAGAGAACAGCAAATGCAAAATCTCTGAAATAGAAGCATAACTTGCTTGTCCAAGAAAGAGTAAGAAGGAAAATGTAACTAGAACTGAGTGAGAGAAAGAGAGTAGTTGCCACCACTTCTCTGAATAAAATGGGGAGCCATTTTTAGCAAAGGAGTAATATGAACTGGCTCATAGATGAATATGTTACTCTGGCTGCTGTGTTGCAAAAGACTGTAAGAATAAAGGCAGAAGTGAGTGGTGATGGTGAAGGCAGAGAAATGTTCAGATTCCAGGTTCATTTTGAAGGCAAAATTCACAGGAATGATGGATTAGATACAAAATATGAGTGGGAGTAAAGAGGGATGGCTCCAAAGTTTTTGACTCCAGTGATTAGAAGGGTGGAGTTATTGAGATAGGGAAGAACAGGAAGGAGCATATTTGGTGTAGGAGTGGGGACAGAAACAAATAACATATTATTAAATGTTAAGTCAGATATGATGATTAGAAATCCAAATGTTAATGAGGCAACTGGATACAACCTGAATAAGAGATATAATAGTCCACTTGGGAGTCATCATCCTATAGGTAATACTTGAAGACCCATGACTCTGGATGAAATCTCCTATGGAGAGGGTATAGATAGAAGGAAGATTCAAGGATGAGCTTTGGAAAGAAAGTGAAGTCACTCAGTCATGTCTGACTCTTTGCAACCCCATGGATTGTAGCCCGCCAGGCTTCTAAATCCATGGGATTTTCCAGGCAAGAATACTGGAATGGGTTGCCATTTCCTTCTCCAGAGGATCTTCCCTACCCAGGGATTGAACCTGGGGCTCCCATATTGCAGGCAGACTCTTTACCATCTGAGCCACCAGGGAATCCCAATGAGTTTTGGAGCACCCCAGTATTTAGAGATCAGGGAGAGAAAGTGGAACCAGCGAAGAAGACAGAAAAAGTAGCCAATGAGGTAGAATGAGAACCAGAAGACTATCCTGTAGGCCAAGTGAAGAAAGCATTTTAAGGGGAAAAGGAGTGATCAGTTGTATTGGATGGTCAATAAAGATGAGGACTTAGACTGGACCTCTGAATTTAGTAACATGGAGTTCATTGGTGACTCTGATAACAGCAGTTTCAGTGAAGTGGTACGGGGAAAAAATGGGTTTGAAAAAGAATGAAAGAAGAACAACCAGAGACATAAGTATAAACTAGTGTTTTGAGGAGTTTTGTGGTTAAAAAAAAAAAAAAAGGGTAGAAAGAACAGGGTGGCAGGTAAAAGGAAATGTTGGTCAAGATTTTTTGACCAACCTGCCTGGTTTTATGCTAATGGGAATGATACAGTAAAGAGAAAAACAATATTGGAGAAAAAGAGGAGAATTGCTAGAGCACTGTTCTTGAGACTATGAGAGTGGGTGAGATCTAGTGCTCAAGGTGCGCTGGCTTCCCATAGGAGTACAGCTATTTCATCCATAATGACAGGAAAAAAGGAATGACCATTTAAAAGATATAGGCAGGTGGGTAGAGGTGGTGACAGTACATGTAGCTGGGATCTCTGGGAAGCAGACGGACACCAAGGTGGTGTTAGAAGTGCAGGTGATTTATGGCAGGTAATGCCTGGGGAAGATGAAGGGTAGAGGGTGTAGGAATAGGCACTTCTGAAAGGGGAAAGGGAAAGGAGGGTTGGGTAGGAATTATAGCCAAATGCAGTGCAGCTCTGAGAAAACCTTGCTAGCCCGACATGGCTCCAGGGGAAAAGAAAGGGAGTGAATCAAACACAGAACTATGGTAGGCTCACCAGTTAGCACTAAGGTCTCCCTTGAGTTCAGTTTTAATGAATTTAAAATGAGGAGAATCAGTTTGTTTTCATTATTTTCTCTAGTCATTCTCTCTGCTTAGGTGCAGGCATGGCAAACTGAGATTAATCAGATTTGAGGACCTGTCCAACTAAGGGAGGGAAGGGCAAGGGAGTTGAGGATGTTTGCAAGAGAGTAATCACATAAAAATACAGAGAGGAGGATAGTGAAGGTATGAGTTGGGTGAGGTCCAGTGAAAAGGAAATGGTTCAATGGATTGTTACAGGCCCAGGCGGGCTTGAGGAGTTGGTAGAGTTTGGTTACCTTTGGCAAGATCTAGCTTGGTAAAGAAGGGAGGGTAGAAACAGATCAGTGAGTAGAGCAGTAAGAGGGAAGTAAAGAAATAGAGACGTTAACTGTGGCCAGTGCTTTCCAGGCATAAAAAAATGAAGGCTTGACTGAAAGAGAGAGTATGCCCCCGCAATACAATAATGAGGCAAACACAACAAGATGTCAAGCATTTGCTCCCAGGAGGGTTGTCAAGGGCCCCAGCCTAGAGGGCATGCAGTTTCTCAATCTAGCTTTGTCTCCCAGGACTGGCTAAAAGACCACTTGGCCCAGATCCTCTATGTTGAGGATTAAAGACCTAGAGGAGTTCCGAGTCTGTCCCTTCTTTAAGGGCCCTCTGAGCAGTAAAATTTATGATAATGGCTCTCAGGATCAAATTCTAGAACCTGGATGACCCATTAGAGATCACAGAAATTCTACTTCTGACTGCAAGTTTGTACTTGCTATAGTTCAAAAGCAAATGCAAAGAGCTTCATAAAAACTCTTTTACAGTGATATAGCAGAAAGAGGGTCAAACTCAGAACCAGAAAACCTGATTTCTAATTCTAGTTCTACAACTCACTCACTGTATAGCTTGGGCAAGTCATTTAATCAATCTGAATCTCATATTCCTAGAAAATGGGACCTCGTACATTGTTGTAAGGAACAGAAAGCATGGGTATATTGTCTCACACCATGCTTGGCAGTGCTGTAGGCATTCAGTAAATGCTGAATCTGAACCAATTTTAGTTATGAACAAATTATACACACACACATACTTCTTTCCACTCCACAGATACTAAAAATTTGTATGTAAATAAACACCATACCACAAATCTTTAAGTGTGTGGGGATATGCCAGACGTTTCCAAAGTGATTTAACTTTGTTTATAGCATCTGTAAATTACTATTTTGAAATTCTATACTCTAAACAAGATGTAGAGAAGCAATGGAGAGAACTGTATGAAGAAATGGAAAAAAGAAAATGGGAAGAGGAGGCCAAGAAGAAAGAGGAAAGGGAATATGACATTTGGGGAATTGAAGAAGAGGGAAGTGAAGAAGATTCTGCTGAGGAACCAGGAAATGACAGGCAGCTGAAGGAAGATGATGATGAAAGAGCATTTCTGGGTGAAAATGTAGAAGTCCATGTTGACTGGAAGGATGAACTATAACTGGGTAAAATGTGGTCCCCACTCAGAGGCAAATGATACTGCTTAGAAGGAAGAATGTTCAGG
This sequence comes from Budorcas taxicolor, assembly GCF_023091745.1. NCBI lineage: Eukaryota > Metazoa > Chordata > Mammalia > Artiodactyla > Bovidae > Budorcas > Budorcas taxicolor. The sequence continues at coordinate 94,927,026 of NC_068912.1, forward strand.
AGTTTTGGCAAAATCTAGGGAGCAAAATTCAGAGAAGGCAATGGCACCCCACCCCAGTACTCTTGTCTGGAAAATCCCATGGATGGAGGAGCCTGGTGGGCTGCAGTCCATGGGGTCACTAAGTGTCGGACACGACTGAAGCGACTTAGCAGCAGCAGCAGGGAGCAAAATTACTTGCTCTTTTTGAGTGAACATTGAATTTGTATTTCTGTCCCGTCATCTTTGCTCTGTATGTCTTTGGGAAAGTCCCACCACCTTGGGGGGTTCTATTTTCTTGTCAATGGAAAGGGAGTGATAATTCCTGTTTCATGAGGTTGTTTTAAGGATTAAATTAGTGATGTCTATAAAGTGCCTCCCCACTCCAGTACTCTTGCCTGGAAAATCCCATGGATGGAGGAGCCTGGAAGGCTGTAGTCCATGCGGTTGCTGAGGGTCGGACATGACTGAGTGACTTCACTTTCACTCATTGGAGAAGGAAATGGCAACCCACTCCAGTGTTCTTGCCTAGAGAATCCCAGGGACAGGGGAGCCTAGTGGGCTGCCATCTATGGGGTCGCACAGAATCGGACACGACTGAAGCAACTTAGCAGCAGCAGCATAAAGTTCCTGATATTAATATTCAGTCAATCAGTAGTAGCTATTACTACTACCATTTTCATGGTTGGTATTTATAAAATTAATTGACAGTAAAAGACCTTCAATATAAACTCAAGCATCCCTCTCAATTTATTTCAGTATATCCAATGATTTAATTTTATTTTAATATCTATATTATTTAGTATTTACTGAGCAGTTCTGATAGTCGTATTTGTGGGCAATGCTATTTGATGTTTTCTTCTTGCAGGTGTATCAGGCACTTAAAAGCAAAATTGGACTTCCTCTTAAACAGTAATACTTTGTGAAACTCCTTTTACTTGTCTGCTGCTTTGGGCCCTAATTTTTTAATTATTACTTGTTTGCAGGTTTGCTGGTTTTATGTTTACCTTTTCTGTACTCCTGGCACATAACATCATTATATGCATTCACATAGCTCTTTACAAATCACAAAGCACTTTCCTATCAATTTGAGGAGCTCCTGCAATGTGCTCATTTAACCCTCACAGAAGCCATTGTAGAGGATACCATTATTATCTCCTTTTTACAGATACAGGAAGTGCTAAGAGCAGGGAAGTCACTTGCTCAGATCAGCCCTTGAGGGACGGGGCCAGTATCTGAATTCAAGTTTGTCTGGTTCCAAAGATTATCCTTCCATTGCATTAGACTGTTGAATGAGTGAGTATTACTATTGAATACAGGTAGTAGACAAGTCCCACATGGGAAAAAAAAATACCCTTTTAATGAAAATAATCATAAAGTAATTTTCCTCTTTTAAAAATTTTCTCAAAAAATTTGCCAACAAGCAGTTGAGTGACGTGTGACAGCCTCTTCATATTAAGAAGCTAACTAATGTGGTTGCCAGGTACTCAAGGTCACCATGGTTGATTCCTGGCCCTACTTACTTACCAACTGTAGTAACCTGGACAAGTAACCTAACTTTTCTGGGCCTCATTTTTCACATTTGCAAACTCAGCTGTGAGAATTAAATGCTGACTCCTTCCTTCATTTAACTAGGACTACACTGATGACCAATCCTAGTCTAGCTGGAGCGTCAAGTCCAGACACAATTATCATATGATAGCACAGGGCTACCCATTTGGGTCTGGAACAGTAATGTTAGTCACTCAGTCATGTCCAATCTTTTGCGACCCCATGGACTATAGCCAGCCAGGCTCCTCTGTCCATGGGATTTCCCAGGCAAGAATACTGAAGTGGGTAGCCACTCCCTTCTCTAGATCTTCCTGACCCAAGGATTGAACCTGGTTCGCCTGCACTGCAGGCAAATTCTTTACCATCTGAGCCACCAAGGAAGCCCAGAGAAAGATAGGCGTGAATCAAATTTCAGTGTCAAAAAGCACGGCACCTGGATGATAGGAATGGGGTGGTGAAGTCGCAGAGAAGCAGCAACAACTCCTTCTTCCTTCTTTCCTGTAGGTTGGAGTCTGCTGTAGCTTCTGGGCCTTAGAATCTTTGGAATATTCTGGTTTGGGAAACATGCCTTTGCAGGGGAGGCAAAGCTACCTCTTCCCTCTTCAGGTCTTCAGCTGAGCCTGAGAATGTAATACAAGACAGATGAAGTCTGAGGTCTTCAGTAGGAATTGTTCCACATGCAGATGTATCTGTAGGGAGGAAGATGATCTCCACATCTTACTCCTCCGTAATGTTGCTTATGGGATCGTATCCTAGATCCTGCTGGGTTATTCGTAGTATATAAAGAAAAGTGCTGAGCTATCTTCAGTTCAGTTCAGCCACTCAGTTGTGTCCAACTCTTTGTGACCCCAGGACTGCAGCATGCCAGGCTTCCTGTCCATCACCAACTCCTAGAGCTTTCTCAAACTCCTGTCCATCGAGTCGGTGATGCTATCCAACCATCTCAACTTCTGTCATCCCCTTCTCCTGCCTTCAATCTTGCCCAGCAACCAAGTCTTTTCTAATGAGTCAGTTCTTTGCATGAGGTGGCCAAAGTATTGGAGCTTCAGCTTCAGTATCAGTCCTTCCAATGAATACTCAGGACTGATTTCCTGTAGGATGGACTGGTTGGATCTCCTTGCAGTCCAAGGGAACTCTCAAGAGTCTTCTCCAACACCACAGTTCAAAAGCATCAGTTTAGAGCTATCTTTCTAAAATCCAAATAAGTATGAATTCTTGAAACACATGTGGCCCCAAAGGAAATCAAAAGCTTTTTGGAAATAGAGTTTGTACTAAATTGAGTCTTCTATTTCATGGACTGAATTACATATGATATTGCAGGCATGGAGTGGGGATGGTGGGGTGCGGCAAGGTAAAGTTAAAAGGACAGATGAAGAAGAGAAAAACATACAAATTTGTTCAATGTAAGTTTTATGTGACAAGGGAGCCCTCATAAGGAAATGAAAACCCAAAGAAGTGGCAAAACCTAAATTCTTTAAGACAGGTTAAACAAAGAGAGTCATTTGTGGAGAAGTAACTAAAATGTACAGGGAGGCTGAAGGAAGATAAGAATTATTTTAACAATGTCAGTTTGGGTAGAATTCTCTTGGTCTCAGTTTGATAAGACTGTTTCTTTTCTCCTGGTATGTGAAGGGCAGCTCCTATGTGGGAGTTTTATCTCATGTGTTCAGGAGGAAAGGGGAGATCAAAGTGTCCCTTTTATATCTTCTGTTTTTCAAGTCCCTTTAGCTCAAAATAACCCTTATGCCAAAGTGGCATATTTTGGGGTAGCGTATCTTGGCACTTTTCATCTTTACACCTGTTTCTGTAACATAAGAGTCTTCTCATGATGAAAAAGAGCAAGGCTTCAGGTGCTGAGTCTGAATACTGTCTCGGGGCTGCGGGGCTGGTGTACAGAATCTATGTTTTAGGGTAGCCTGTCTAATAAATAAAGTGCATTAATGTTAGAAATAGACAGCTTGAAAAGACCAATCATTAACAGTGAAATTGAATTTGTAATAAAAAAGAAAAAAAACCTTCCAGCAAAAAAAAAGTCCAGGGCTGGAGGACTTCCACAGTGGTCTGGTGGTTAAGAACCCACCTTTCCATGGAGGGAACGGGGGTTGAGTCTCTGATCAGGGAACTAGGATGTCACATGCTGTGAAGCAACTAAGTCTGAAGCCACCAATACTGAGCCTCAGCAACTAGAAAAAGTCCATGCACTGAAATGAAGACCTAGGGCAGCCAGGAAAGAGAAAGAAGTCCTGGACCAGACAACTTTAGATGGAGTTCTGCTAAACATACAAAGAAGAGTTAATACCTGTCCTTCTCAAACTATTCCAAAATACTTAAGAGGTTGGAACACTCCCAGATTTATTCTAAAAGGCCACAATTACCCTGATACCTAAACCAGACACAGACACTACAGAAAGAGAATGTTACAGGCCAACATCTCTGATGAATATAGATGCAAAAATTCTTGACAAAATATTAGAGAACCAAATCCAATGAAATATAAAAAGGATCATACACTGTGATCAAGTGGTATTATTCCCAGGATGCGAAGATAGTTCAATGTCAATCAATGTGATATACTTCATTAACAAAAGGAAAGATAAAAATCATACGATCATTTCGATAAACACAGAAAAAACATTTGACAAAATTCAACATCTATTCATGATAAAAAAAAAACTACCATCAAGTTGGTATTTGTTTTTGTTGTTCAGTTGCTAAGTCATATCTGACTGTTTGCAACCCCTTGGACTGCAGCACTCCTGAGTTCCGTGTCCTTCACTATCTCCTGGAGTTTGCTCAAACTCACGTCCATTCAGTTGGTGATGCTATCTAACCATCTCATCCTCTGCTGCCCCCTCCCGTCCTGCCTTCAATCGTTCCCAGCCTCAGGGTCTTTTCCAGCGAGTTGGCTCTTTGCACAAGGTGGCCAAAGGATTGGAGCTTCAGCTTCCAATGAATATTCAGTGTTGATTTCCTTTAGGATTGACTGGTTTGATCTCCTTGCTGTCAAAAGGACTCTCAAGAGTCTTCTCCAGCAACACAATTTGAAAGCATCAATTCATTGACACTTGGCCTTCTTTATGGCCCAACTCTCACATCTGTACATGACTACTGGAAAAACCATCAGTCAGTTCAGTTCAGTCACTCAGTCGTGTCCAACTCTTTGCAGCCCCATGGACTGCAGCACGCCAGGCTTCCCTGTCCATCACCAACTCCCGGAGCTTGCTCAAACTCATGTCCATCAAGTCAGTGATACCATCCAACCATCTCATCCTCTGTCGTCCTCTTCTCCTCCTGCCTTTAATCTTTCCCAGCATCAGGGTCTTTTCCAAGAAGTCAGTTCTTCACATCAGGTGGCCAAAGTATTGGAGCTTCAGCTTCAGCATCAGTCCTTCCAATGAATATTCAGGACTGATTTCCTTTAGGATGGACTGGTTGGATCTCCTTGCAGTCCAAGGGACTCTCAAGAGTCTTCTCCAACACCACAGTTCAAAAGCATCAATTCTTCAGTGCTCAGTTTTCTTTATAGTTCAACTTTCACATCCATACATGACTACTGGAAAAACCAAAAAAAGCCTTGACTAGACGGACTTCTGTTGGCAAAGTAATGTCTCTGCTTTTTAATATGCATCTAGGTTGGTCATAGCTTTTCTTCCAAGGGGCAAGTGTCTTTTTACTTCACGGCTGCAGTCATCATCTGCAGTGATTCTGGAGCCAGAAAAAATAAAGTCCGTCACTGTTTCCATTGTTTTCCCATCTATTTGCCATGAAGTGATGGGACCAGATGCCATGATCTTCGTTTTCTGAATGTTGAGTTTTAAGCCAACTTTTTCACTCTCCTCTTCCACTTTCATCAAGAGGCTCTTTAGTTCTTCACTTTCTGCCATAAGGGTGGTGTCATCTATATATTGATTATGTAGGTTATTGATATTTCTCCTGGCAATCTTGATTCCAGCTTGTGCTTCATCCAGCCCAGCATTTCACATGATGTATTCTGCATATAAGTTAAATAAGCAGGGTGACAACATGCAGCCATGATGTACTCCTTTCCCAATTTGGAACCAGTCTGGTTTTCCATGTCCAGTTTTAACTGTTGCTTCTTGACCTGCATACAGATCTCTCAGGAGGCAGGTCAGGTGGTCTGATATGCCCATCTCTTTAAGAATTGGCTACAGTTTGTTGTGATCCACACAGTCAAAGGCTTTGGTGTAGTCAATAAAGCTGAAGCAGATGTTTTTCTGGAACTCTCTTGCTTTTTCCATGATCCAAGAGATGTTGGCAATTTGATCTCTGGTTCTCTGCCTTTTCTAAATCCAGCTTGAACATCTGGAAGTTCACGGTTCACGTACTGTTGAAGCTTGGCTTGGAGAATTTTGAGCATTACTTTGCTAGCATGTGAGATGAGTGTAAATGTGTGGTAGTTTGAGCATTCTTTGCCCTTGCCTTTCTTTGGGGTTGGAATGAACACTGACCTTTTCCAGTCCTGTGGCCACTGGTGAGTTTTCCATATTTGCTGGCATAGTGAGTGCAGCGCTTTTACAGCATGATCTTTCAGGATTTGAAGTAGCTCAACTGGAATTCCATCACCTCCACTAGCTTTGTTCGTAGTGATGCTTTCTAAGGCCCACTTGACTTCGCATTCCAGGATGTCTGGCTCTACGTGAGTGATCATACCATTGTGGTTATCTTGGTGGTGATCTTTTTTGTACAGTTCTGTGTATTCTTGCCACCTCTTCTTAATATCTTCTGCTTCTGTTAGGTCCATACCATTTCTGTCATTTATTGTGCCCATCTTTGCATGAAATGCTCCCTTGGTATCTCTAATTTGGAAAAACCATAGCTTTGACTACATGGACCTTTACTGGCATAGTGATGCTTCCGCTTTTTAATATGCTCTCTAGGTTGGTGATAGCTTTCCTTCCAAGGAGCAAGCATCTTTTAATTTCATGGCTGCAGTTACCACCAGCAGTGATTTTAGAGACCAAGAAAATAAAATCTGTCACTGCTTCCACTTTTCCCATTCTATTTGCCATTAAGTGATGAGACCAGATGCCATGCTCTTAGTTTTTTGAAAGTTGAGTTTTAAAACAGTTTTTTCACTCTCCTTTTCATCTTCATCAAGAGGCTCTGAGGGAAGATATATCAATATAATAAAGGCCATATATGATAAGCCCACAGATACCATCTTAAGAGTAAAAAATTGAAAGCATTTCCTGTTAAGATCAGGAACAAGAAAAGAAGCCTATTCTTTTTTTTTTTTTTAATTTTTATTGTAGTATAGCCAATTAACAATGTTGTGATAGTTTTAGGCAAGCAACAAAGAGACTCAGCCATTCATATACAGATATCCATTCTCCCCCAAATCCCCCTCCTATCTTAGCTGGCACATAACATTGAGTCGAGTTCCATGCACAGCAATATTTTTTGGCTCTATCTCCTAAGACAAAAGAAACAAAGTGAAAAATAAACAAATAAACTTAAAAGCTTTCCCATAGCAAAGGAAACTATTGACAAAATGGAAGACAACCTATTGAATGGGAGAAAATATTTGCAAGTGATATAACTGATAAGGGATTAATGTCCAAAATATATAAACTTCTTATATAACTCAATATCAAAAGAATAAACAACTTGATTAAGAAATGGGAAGAAAAACTGAATAGACATTTTCCCAGAGACATTCAGATGTCCAGCCAACACATGAAAAGATGTTCAACATTGCTAATTATTAGAAAAATGCAAAACAAAACCACAATGCGATAATCACCTCACATTGGTCAGAATGACTATCATCAAAAAGAACACATAATAAATGTTGGTGGAGAAAAGGGAACTCTAGCATTTTGTTTGTGGGAATAAAATTGGTGCAGCCACTATGGAAAACAGCCTGGAGGGTTCTCAAAAACTAAAAACAGAGCTCCGTATGATTCATCAATTCCACTTCTGGGTATATACGTGAAGAAAATGAAAAATAACTCAAAAAGATACATGCACCCCAATGTTCACAGCAGCATTATTTACAATAGCCAAGACATGGAAGTAATCCATCAACAAATGAATGGATAAAGAAGGGGTGATAAGTAGCCTTTATTTTGTAATAAGTTTAAGTATAATATTGAATCACTGTGTTGTACAACTGAAACTACTATAATATTGTATATCAGCTATGTGTGCTGTGTGCTCAGTCGTGTCTGACTCTGCAACCCCATGGCCGCACGCAGGACTGTAGCCTGTCAGGCGCTTCTGTTCGTGGAATTTTCTAGGCAAGAATACTGTAATGTGTTGCCATTTCCTTCTCTAGGGGATCTTCCCAGACCAGGGTTTGTATCCAAGTCTCTTATGTCTCCTGCATCGGCAGGTGGGTTTTTTACCACTAGCGCCACTGTAAACATAAAATGTACTCATGTTGTTGCGTGCACATTTAATTTATTTCTGATGATTACTACATAATATTTCATGATATAACATTTGTCACGTTTTAGCTGTCTACTCTCCCAGTGACAGACAGCCAGGCTGTCAAGTCACTACCATCATAAATAATACAGCAATGAATATGTTTCTGTGTCTGCATAAGAACTTCTTTGGGATACATCCCAGGAGTGCCACTGTAGGCTCATAGAATATGAGTTCTTAATTTGCATAATTTGTGTCAGATTGCTTTCCACAGTGGCTATACTAGTCCATACTTCCACCACCATGGATAAGGGTTTCAGTATCCCCACAACCCAACCAGTGGGCATTATCAATTTTTTACAGTTTAATAGATGTAAAAGTATAGTACATTTCTGTTTTAATTAACATTTCACTGATTTTTTGAGCATCTCTTTATAAGCCTTTTGACTTTTGGATTTCTTCTCTATTCTTGTTTTTTGCTTATTTTTTTTCTAGGGGTTGCTGCCCTGTTATTTATTTGCAAGAATTTTGTATATTAAATATTTCAAATATCTTTTCTCATTCTCTTATCTAGTTACTTTGTCTACAGTGTCTTTCAGTGAATATAAATCTTTATTATTCATTAATATTATTATCTTACAGTTTGCGCTTTTTAGGTTTTGCTTTTCCATTCTTCTCAGTCAAAAACTGTAACAGTCAAAAACTGTAACTGTACTTCTGTTTTCCTTTTATAATTTTACTTTTTACATTTATTATGTCTTTAATCATCTTTGAGCCAGTCTTGTATAAAATGTAGAATTGATGAAATATGGTAGCTATACTTTAAGCCTTGATATATCAATTTCTGAGGGGAATCTTAAAACCTTCTGCTACAATTATGCATTTATCTATAATATTCCTCCCTGCAGTTCTGCATATTTTAAGACTGTAAAATTAGGTGTATCTCTGTGTTTTACCTATTGCATTTTGCCTACTGTTTCTTCTATGAATATGTAATAACTTTTTATCACTTGTTCTCTTTTGAAACTAAAATTCCTCTTCGACAGATACTACAGCCACAACCCAGTTCATATTTTCCCAGTGTATATTTTTTGATCTTTTTATTTTTAGTCTTTCCACCTCCTTATGTTTTAAGTGTGTGTGTCTCTGATAACCAATTTATTGTTAGATATAATTTTTAAAAATCCAGTTAGTGAGATTAATTTGTTTTCATCCTACCATCAATGTGCTATTCATTCATTTTCATTTTTAACTTCCACTTCTGTTTTTGTTTCTTTTTGAAGTATAGTTAATTTACAATGTTGTGTTAGTTTCTGGTATACAGCAAAGTGATTCAATTATACATATATAATATTTTTAATATCAATTCTATTATACTTTATTATAAGATATTGAATATAGTTCCCTGTGATATAAAGTAGGACCTTGTTGTTTCTCTATTTTGTATTATAGTATTTTGTATCTGCTAATCCCAAACTCCTAATTTATGGCTCCCCCTGCTATCCCCTTTGGTAACCATAAGTGTTTTCTCTATGTTTGTGAATCTATTTCTGTTTTGTAAATCGGTTCATTTTTATCATATTTTGAATTTCACATATAGATGATATCATATGATACTTGTCTTTCTCTGTCTGACTTCCTTCACTTAGTATGGTAATCCCTAAGTACATCCATGTTGCTACAAATGGTGTTAGTTCATTCTCTTTTATGACTGAGTAGTATTTCATTATTTATATATGTGTGTATATATATATGCACATATATATGTATTATACAACATCTTCATTAACTAGTTATCTGTTGATGGACATTTAGGTTGCTTCCATATTGTAAGTTGTGCTTCTATGAACACTGGGGTGCATGTGTCTTTTTGAATTAGAGTTTTCCCCAGGAGTGGGATTGCTGGCTCCCATGGTAACTCTATTTTTAGTTTTTTAAGGAACCTCCATACTGTTCCCCATAGTTGGTTCACCAATATACATTCTTACCAACAGTGTATGATAGTTCCCTTTTCTCCACACCTTCTTTAGCATTTAATATTTGTAGACTTTTTGACGATGGCCATTCTGAACCATGTGAGATGGTTTTGATTTGTACTTCTCTAATAATTAATGATGTTGAGCATTTTTTCATGTGCTTATTGGCCATCTTTGGTCATCTATGTCTTCTTTGGTCTTCTCTGTGGCTCAGATGGTAAAGAATCTGCCTGCAATGCAAGGAGACCTGGGTTCAATCCCTGGATAGGGAAGATCCCCTAGAGAAAGGCATGGCAACCCACTTTAGTATTCTTGTCTAGAGAATCCCCATGGACAGGGAAGCCTGGCATGCTACAGTCCATGGGGTAGCAGAGTCGGACACAACTAAGCAACTAAGCATTGCACAGCATGTCTTCTTAGCAGAAATGTCTATTTAAATCCTCTGCCCATTTTTTGATTGGGTTGTTTTTCTGTTATTGAGTTATATGAGCTGTTTGCATATTTTGGAAATTAAGCTCTTGTTGATCACATTGTTTGCAAATATTTTCTCCCATTCTGTAGTTTATCTTTTTTTAAATGGTTTCCTTGGCTGTGCAAAAGCTTATAAGTTTGATTAGGTCCCACTGGCTTATTTCTGCTTTCATTTCTATTGCTTTTGAGAGACTGATATAAAAAACATTGCTACTGTTTATGTCAGAGAATGTTTTGCCTATGTTCTTTTCTGGAAGTTTCATGATGTCTCATCTTCTAATTTAGTTTTTTTTTTTTTTGGCTGCAGTGGGTCTTAGTTGCAGCATGTTGAGTCTTTGTTGTGTTGTGCAGAATCTTTAGTTGGGGTGCATGGACTCTCTAGTTCTAGTGTGCGGGCTTGATTGTCCCACGGAATATAGGACATTCCCTGACCAGGGATTGAACCCAAGTCCCTTGCATTGCAAGGCAGATTCTTAACCACTGGAAAACCTCTTAAAGTTGTGTTTGGATTAAACAAGATAATGTTGGGTTGGCCAAAAAGTTAGTTTGGGTTTTTCTGGAAGATGCTATAGAAAAACCCAAGTGAATTTTTTTGCCAACTCAAAATGTAAAATGCTCTGGCCTTGGAGAAAGTCTTATCCTTGTGAGATACAGATTCAAATCTCTATATTGAGTACTTGACTCATTTCCACTCTGCTACATTATGACTAGGTTGAGTGTAGGTTCTTTGTCATCTCCAAAGTACAATGAATTGCTCTGTTTCCTTAAAGCCCTATGTCTTCATGATTTGGACCAGGAATATTTGCCAGCAGGATAAAGGCTCACAGGAGATCCTGTTCTTTATGGACAACTGAAGTTGATAATTCTGTTTTTCACATATGAAAATTTAGATTCAGACTAAGCTGAGATATACTAATGTGGCTGTAATGTTTATTGGAATAGATTATGATTGCTCATAAATGTATAATAATCCCATGAATTAAGTACTAATATCCTCATTTTGCTGATAAGGAAATAGAAGGTCACATACATTAAGTAACTTGACCAAGGTGACACGGTTGATAAGGAGAAGGTAAATAGTTTAGGATCATGTAAGGAGGATGGGCTATGGAGTCAGACAAATCTAAATTAGGATCTGGGAATTGCCATTTACTATATCTTGATCTTTGGCCCAGGGACTAAATACTTTGAATCTGTTTCCTCACCTGTAAAGTGGGGATTATAATACTGTTGACCTCACCTGAATGTTGTGAGGTTGAATTGAGAGAGTACATGTAAAGCAGAGTGCCTGGCACATTCTAAGCGCTCCGTAAGTCCTTAGGCACTGCTTGGTAAGTGCCCTGGGAACCCAGAGCCCATAGAGCTCACCCACAGTACTGCCTTAGGGGAAATCTGAATCATCATCAAACTCCTTTAGAACACTTCACTGGGCAGTCAAACTTTGGCCTGACGATATTCTGGGCTATGATTCAAGATAAGAGTCCCGGAAAGGAAATGGAGCAGCATAGGGCAGACCACCCACACCCTGCCCAACACAGCTGTTTGGACCAGGCCTGGGAATCTGACCCAAAGGCAAGCAACCAACAGCCTAAAAATGTTGCCTGGCTTCTAAAAAACGAGCTGGACAAATCAATATTCTCTCTCAGGGATTCAAGTTGGGAAACATGAAGTGATTGAGGCCATTAACAGCAATAAAAATTATAACTAAAGAGAGAGGTCATGAGGTTAAGGGTAAGTGTAGGAGAAAATGGAGCCTGGGCTGTGACAAACTAAAGTGATGAGGAAGCAGAAAATACAAGTAAACAGAAGTTATGAAGTTGAAAAAGATATGTCTATTCAACAAATCTTTCTAGAGTTCCTTCTATGAACTAGGCACTGTGTAAGCGCTGAGTACATGAAAGTGAGGTAAAAAACAATTTTTTACCAACCAGACACAGCCTCTGCCTTCACAGCACTGAATTTTAGTAGGGAAGAGAGACAAAACAAAATAAAACAAAATTTGTTTTACAAAATAAAACAACACTTGTTTATTTACAAACAAATAATTACAAATAGTTTTATGGGCTAAAAGAAAACAAGAATGGGGTTTCAATAGAACGTACCAGGAAAGGAGCTATTTAAGAAATATCATGGTGAGGGAAATTCTCTCAGAACAGATCATTCAACTGAGGTCTGTAGAAGGAGCCAGAGAGAAGAGTGTTTGAGGCAGAGGATGTGTAATGCCTACCGGTAAGAAAGGGCTTACATTCAAGGAAGCTGGAAACAACAAAACAAGCCAGGTTGCTGGAGGGAAGTGAAGGAAAGGGAAGCAGCCAGAGATGAGTTTGGAGGGGTAAGCAGGGAGCATGGCACAGGATCAGCGGACCTTGGAATGGAGTTGGGTATTTAGTCCCTTTGGAGAGAGAAGCCATGAAAGTATTTGAGGCTGAGTAGTAACATGATCCAGTATAAGGTGGTAGATAAGCATGAAGGCTGAAGATTCAGTCTGAGTCCAAGCCTAAGTTCTACCATTTACCAGCTGTGTGACCTTGGGCAATTACTTAACCTCTCTGGGCTCCAGTTTCCTTTCCTATAGAATTGAGGTGAACTGGTTTTTATCTCATAGAGTGGTTGTAAGGACTAAACACATATAAAGTGCTTATAGCACTTCCTGGCACTTAAGAAACACCTAATAAATGTAAGCTTGTACTATTTTGCTTTCAAAAAGGTCATCAGTTCAGTTCAGTTCAGTTCAGTCACTCAGTTGTGTCTGACTCTTTGCAACCCCATGACTCTCAGCAAGCCAGGTCTCCCTGTCCATCACCAACTCTCAGAGTTTACCCAAACTCATGTTCATCGAGTCAGTGATGCCATCCAGCCATCTCATCCTCTGTTGTCCCCTTTTCCTCCTGCCCCCAATCCCACCCAGCATCAGGGTCTTTTCCAATGAGTCAACCCTTCGCATGAGGTAGCCAAAGTATTGGAGTTTCAGCTTCAGCATCAGTCCTTCCAATGAACACCCAGGACCAACCCCTTTAGGATGGACTGGTTGGATCTCCTTGGAGTCCAAGGGACTCTCAAGAGTCTTCTCCAACACCACAGTTCAAAAGCATCAATTCTTTGACGCTCAGCTTTCTTCAGTGTCCAACTCTCACATTCATACATGACCACTGGAAAAACCATAGCCTTGACTAGACGGACCTTTGTTGGCAAAGTAATGTCTCTGTTTTTTAATATGCTATCTAGGTTGGTCATAAATTTTCTTCCAAGGAGTAAGCATCTTTTAATTTCATGGCTGTAGTCACCATCTGTAGTGATTTTGGAGCCCCCCAAAATAAAGTCTGACACTGTTTCCCCATCTATCTGCCATGAAGTGATGGACCAGATGCCATGATCTTAGCTTTCTGAATGTTGAGCTTTAACCCAACTTTTTCATTCTCCTCTTTCACTTTCATCAAGAGGCTTTTTAGTTCCTCTTCACTTTTTGCGGTAAGGGTGGTGTCATCTGCATATCTGAGGTTATTGATATTTCTCCCGGCAACCTTGATTCCAGCTTGTGCTTCTTCCAGCCCAGAGTTTCTCTTGATGTACTCTGCATGTAAGTTAAATAAGCAGGGTGACAATATGCAGCCTTGACGTACTCCTTTTCCTATTTGGAACCAGTCTGTTGTTCCATGTCCACTTCTAACTGTTGCTTCCTGACCTGCATACAGATTTCTCAAGAGGCAGGTCAAGTGGTCTGATATTCCCATCTCTTTCAGAATTTTCTACAGTTTATTGTGATCCACACAGTCAAAGGCTTTGGCATAGTCAATAAAGCAGAAATAGATGTTTTTCTGGAACTCATGCTTTTTCGATGATCCAGCAGATGTTGGCAATTTGATCTCTGGTTCCTCTGCCTTTTCTAAATCCAGCTTGAACATCTGGACGTTCACGGTTCACGTATTGCTGAAGCCTGGCTTGGAGAATTTTGAGCATTACTTTACTAGCGTGTGAGATGGGTGCAACTGTGTGGTAGTTTGAGCATTCTTTGGCATTGCCTTTCTTTGGGATTAGAATGAACACTGACCTTTTCCAGTCCTGCGGCCACTGCTGAGTTTTCCAAATTTGCTGGCATATTGAGTTCAGCACTTTCACAGCATCATCTTTCAGGATTTGAAATCGCTCAACTGGAATTCCATCACCTCCACTAGCTTTGTTCATAGTGATGCTTCCTAAGGCCCACTTGACTTCACATTCCAGGGTGTTTGGCTCTAGGTGAGTGATCACACCATCCTGATTATCTGGGTCGTGAAAAACGTCATGGTAGCTACTAAATCGGAGAAGGCAATGGCACCCTATTCCAGTACTCTTGCCTGGAGAATCCCATGGACAGAGGAGCCTGGTAGGCTGTAGTCTATGGGGTCGCGAAGAGTCAGACATGACTGAGGGAATTTCACTTTCACTTTTCACTTTCATGCATTGGAGAAGGAAATGGCAACCCACTCCAGTGTTCTTGCCTGGAGAATCCCAGGGACAGGGGTGCCTGGTAGGCTGCCATCTATGGGGTCACACAGAGTTGGACACGACTGAAGTGACTTAGCAGCAGCAGCAGCAGCAGCTACTAAATGGAGAATGAATGTGTGGGGGACAAAAGAGAGGCCAATTATGAGAGAGTTGAAGAGTCCGAGTGAGAGATGAGTGAAGTGGTAGAAGTAGAGGCAGAAAAATGGATGAATTCAACGTCTTTTTGGAGGTAAAATTTTCATATTGTAGATAGCTTGGACACTGTGGTTGAAGAAAATAAAGAAATCAAGAATGACTCCTAAGTTTCTGGCTAGAGCAGCCAACAGATGGAAGTGATATCTGCTGAAAGGGAGGAGCCTGGGGGAAGCAGGTTTGGCCAGGAAATGAGGAGTTCTATTTTAGACTTGTTAAACTGAAGATGTCAGTGAGATATCCAAGTAGATGTCAATTAGGCAGTTGGTTATAAGCTTGGAGACAAGGAGAGAGGTCTGGGATGAAAATATGAATTTAGAAGTCATTAGTATAATCAGCATTTGAAGGTTTAGAAATGACTGAGATCAGCTAGGAAGAGAGAACACAGAGGGAAGTGAATGGAGCCAAGAGGACTGAAGAGTAACACATTTTATTTAGGGTGATTGAATAGACAACGGGAATGAGGAGAGGCCTATGAAAAGAAAGGAAAGCCGGAAGAGTAGGATAACAAAAGCCAAGAGAAGAGACTGTTTCAAGAATACTGGAGAGATTTACTTAGAGTGTGGAAAGTCCGCTAAGATGAGGAGAGAAAAATATTAGTCACTGATGACTTTGACAAGAGCAGTTTCAGTGAAGGATGTGTGTGTGGGTGAAGGGGATCACACTTCAATGGCATCAAATAGGTTGAAAAATTAATTGGAGGTGTTCTTGCTTTGACACAACACAGAGAAAATTGGTATAACTCCTACATACAGATGACACACAAATTCGTGAAGTATCCTGTGTGTTTTGTGTTTGGATTTGACTTTTGGACAATGTCAGCTTTCACATATTCAAAAAAGAAAATTGAATCCACAAGGATGAAAGGGATCCTAAAACTGAACATAAACAGACAGAAATAAACTTAACTATATTTAAATAAGTAATATAACCACTCTGAGGGAAAATAGAAAACTCATCCAGATAACTTTTGAACATAGTATTCTGACTATATTCCTTTAGTATAAAAACAAAACTGCAGACAAATATTGAGCCATATTTAATAGATTGTTGGTTTTTTTTCTTTAGTGGAACAAATATAGCAATTCTGAAACTATTCGGTGTGTGTCATAACACTGAACAAATGAGAAGAAAAAGACATCAGTGCTGTTGAGAGCCAGAGTTCTTAACTGTGGGAAAGGGGAGATGCAAATTAGGAATGGGAGAAAGAACCCTGTGGTGTTGAACTGGAGTTACAGGTACCCAGTACTGAATTCATGATTAAAAATAGTTGAACTATTTTAAGTTGCCTTTCCTCCTTGGCTCTGTTAACTTAAAGGGCCTAGAAGAAATTACTCCCCAGTAGCAATGGATACATCTGGTGCCCAGGTCTTGGCTTCTAAATACCATTCCCCACTAAAGCAGTGCTCTTTCAGAGACAGGGATGATTTCCAAGGCTAGACAGGGAAAAATACAAGATGAATGTGGAACACTGTTCTGTATTTTACCAGAAAGCTAGGAAAAGCTAAGAAGCAAAAAAATGAGCATGTGTCAAAAAGACACAGAAGCTAGCTTAAAGGGGGTCTCAACAGCCAAACCTAGGACAAGTTGAACAATAAAATGAACAATGACAATAATGGATTAAATAAAATAACAATAACCTATTAAATAAGAATTGATGAAGTTTTTTTGTAACTGATGATAATATATAAATAAATAAGAGATAAGGGAAAGATCTTGCTTACAGTAGAATGCTAACTGAAAAAATGAAGATGAACTAATGGAGTTATAGAATCACTTTTTCTTTGCTGAGTAGTTTATGGATCTTAGTTCCCTGGCCCAGGGCAATGAAAGCATGTAGTTCTTACCACTAGACCACCAGGGAATTCCCTAGAATCACTATTTTGCAACTATCATAGTAACTGATTCAGGCAAGAATTATCAGTGAGTGTTGAAACCTCTGGCACAAGTTTTGAAGAGGAACAAGATATTTACACAGTCTCAGAGATGTTATTCCATCACTTAGTTGTGTTTGACTATTTTCAACCCCATGCCAGCCTTCCCTTTCCTTCACTATCTCCTGGAGTTTGCTTAAACTCATGTCCATTGAGTTAGTGATGCCATCCAACCATCTCATCCTCTGTCGCCCACTTCTCCTCCTGCCCTCAATCTTTCCCAGCATTAGAGTCTTTTCCAATGAATTGGGTCTTCACATCAGGTGGCCGAAGTATTGGAGCTTCAACTTCAGCATCAATCCTTCCAATGAATATTCAGGGTTGATTTCCTTTAGGATTGACTGGTTTGATCTCCCTGCAGTCCAAGGGACTCTAAAGGGTTTTCTCCAGCACTACAATTTGAAAGCATCAATTCGTTGACACTCAGCCTTCTTTATGGTCCAGCTCTCATATCCAGCTTGACTACCGGAAAAACCATAGCTTTGACTACACGGACCTTTGTCGGCAAAATGATGTCTCTGCTTTTTTAATACGCTGTTTAGGCTTGTCATAGCTTTTCTTCCTAGGAGCAAGCATCTTTTAATTTCGTGACTGCAGTCACCATCTGCAGTGATTTTGCTAAGTCGCGTCAGTCGTGTCCGACTCTGTGTGACCCCATAGACGGCAGCCCAACAGGCTCCTCTGTCCCTGGGATTCTCCAGGCAAGAACACTGGAGTGGGTTGCCATTTCCTTCTCCAACCCATGAAAGTGAAAAGTGAAAGTGAAGTCACTCAGTCGTGTCCGACTCTTAGCGGCCCCATGGATTGTAGCCTACCAGGCTCCTCCATCCATGGGATTCTCCAGGCAAGAGTACTGGAGTGGGGTGCCATTGCCTTCTCCTGCAGTGATTTTAGAGCCCAAGAAAATAAAAGCTGCCACAGTTTCCACTTTTTTCCCATCTATTTACTATAAAGTGATGGGACCAGATGCCATGATCTTAGTCTCAGAATCTCTCTCCACAGATTACTCATTATTTATGTAGGAAAAAATTTGCTAACTTTACTGTGAAGACCTAGCAGATACCACTGATCAAAATGAATATCATCAATAATGGGACCAGGTGACACACTAAGAACACAGCATCCTACAAGTAGTATTTCTGCCCACTCCAGAAAGAAGAAAAATATAAATCTCATCATAAGGAAATAGGATACAAACCCAAAGAGAGGGAAATTCTACAAAAGAGTGGCCTGTACTTAAAAAAAAAGTCAGTATCATGAATAGCAATCTATTTTAGATTAAAAGAAACTGAAGACTCGTGAGAGTTAAATGCAGTACATGATTAGGGATCAAGACTGGATCAGAACCTGTATTGGAGGGATGACTACTAGATAGGATATTACTAGGCCAATAAGTTAACTTTGAATGTGAACTATAAATAAGGATTATACCAATGCTAAATTTCCTGAATTTAACCATCATACTGGGGTTGGGGGTAGGGAGAAAGGTATGTAGGTATGTAAGATAACAACCTTGTTCTTCGAAAATACACACTAAAGTATTTAGAGTGTTAGGTATGACGGCTACAATTCAAATGGTTGAGAACTCCTCCCTCTAAATATAGAATATATTCTATATATTTATGTGTGCATGCGTACACATAAACACACATACAGATAAAGAGACTGGCAAATACTAACTCTTGGTGTCCCTGGATGAAAAGTATATGGGAATTCTTTTCAACTGTTCTGAACGTTTGGAATTACTTCGAGTGAAAAGTTTAAAAATAAGTTGGAGATGATTAAGTAGAAAAAGTATATAGATAACTCTTTTGAGAAATTTGGCTACGAAAGGGAGTAGAGAAATAGACCCAGAGAGTCAGGGTTTTAAAATATCTCTTCGAAGACAGGAGAAACTAGAATAGGTTTGCATGGTGATGAGAACAATGATGGGCCTCAGCTCCTCTTTTTTAAGAAGAGAGATCTGATTAGATCCTTTCCTTAGGCCCTCTAAGACTCCCCTACCTTTAGATAATGTGAGCTCCTCTGAAAATTCATTTTATTGCTTAAACTTCAACCAGGAAAAGGCATTTGGGCCACCACTGGAGGGCAGTACAAAATGATCCTGCGTGTCATTCTGATGGTTTTATTGTTTTCAGCTGCTGGAACAAAACAAAGCCTTTTACATGATTTTCTCTCAAATGTGTTACATGAAAAAAAACACTACACAATTCATAACAGTAGCTTGGCAGGCAGAGCAAAGGGGTGAGAGAATCCCATGCTTGGAAAAATGCGTGCCACATAAGTTTAATAGTGAATAAATGATAACAGAAAAATCGGAGCATGTCAGAGTTGGAAGGGACCCTAGAGAAAGCTGACTGCAACCCCCTTTTTAAAGACAGCACCTTGGGTCCAGAAGAGAGGAGGGATTTGGCCAAAGCTACAATGGCAGATAGAGAAGGTAATAGTTTCAACACTTAACTGGTTAGTCTGTGAAGACAGAGATTGTGGTATCTTCAAATCATATAATAAATATAGATTGCAAAGAGACTGACCCCCATCGTTGGTACTGATACTGAGTTCCTAAAACATTCTGACACCTCAGTTTCGAGGTTGTGCCCCTTTCATCTTCCTAAACTTGGGGAAATATGATTACTTGACCTTCCACTCTGCAGAAAAGTGTTAGTTGCTCAGTCATGTCCACCTCTTTGTGATCCCGTGGACTGTTGCCCACCAGGCTCCTCTGTCCATGGAATTCCTAGGTAAGAATACTGGAGTGGGTAGCTATTTCCTTCTACAGAGGATCTTCCAGACTCAGGGATCTAACCCAGGTATCCCGCATAGTAGGCAGATTCTTTACTGTCTGAGCCACCAGGGAAGGCCCTTTATCAGCTGCAACCAGTCCTAATGCTCTGGACAGCATAGTTCTGATCATATTAAGCCCATTTCAGATCTATAAGCAATGTTAGGCTTTCCTACTAACACTGGGGAGTGGATTTGAAGGCTCTTCAAAAGAAAGTGAAGGGCATGTGGCAGTACATTGTTTGGGTAGAAACAGCAGTATCAACGCAGTTGAGGGGAAGTGATCTTAAAAGACAAACAGAAAATCCTAGTGAAATGTAAAAACTCTAAATATGACCTATGTATATAATGGTGAAGAAAGACTTTAGACTGATCAATATACAGAAACCAATATGACTTCATATCATGCTATAAGTGGACTCAACTACAAAGAAGGGCCCCTAAGCTCACATTTACCTACAGAAAATATTCAGGCATTAGCTTGCCATTTCAAAGATCTCCTAATCTGGCCCCAGTCTTGTATTTTGCCATAGCTCTCATCTTATGCTCCAACCACTGTTTCCTGAACACTTGCGGCAGTGGTACAACTGCTATGTATGTATTAGGCTACGCTCTGCACTTGCTCTATTTTGAGGCTCATCTCAAATGACACATTTCTTTGCATGCATTCCTTTATCTGACTCTCACGTTTACTTGAAACTCTTTTGGGCTACAGCTATTGAATGCATCTGTTGTTAGCATTCATCTCATTCTGCCTTGTCTTCCCCACTTCATAGTGAGCACTTTGATGTTCTACTGTACTATTATTTTGGGCATTGTTTCCATTTATTAATAATCTACCAATAATCTTTCTTATCCTTCTACCTCTCCAGTCTTTCCAACTGATTTGGTTGGAAAGATTTTTGGTTCCCCACCTTGGCCCTACAATCCAATGATTCTAACACCTATTCACCATTCCTTACCTATTTCATGTCCTCTCATTTCTCTTTTTATCCACTTTAATTGCAAGGTCCAACGTTATTATCACTCCCTTGATATGTCCTAGTACCGCTCTTCACCTCTTACTTTGTTATTTTGTGTTACAAAATCCCTACCCTGGACAATCTAACTCGTCACTTACTCTCCACCTTTGGGAAAGTGGATGACGTAAAACTTACAACTACATCAACTGGACTTTTAAAATTCATTTATACTAACCTCAAGTGGGCCCTTAGTGATACCTGGGAATCATTTTATTTTAAAAGTCAATCCACATGACGTAAATCACAGCAAAATCCTCTATGACCCACCTCCTAGAGTAATGCACATAGAAACAAAAATAATCAAGTGGGACCTAATTAAACTTACAAACTTTCACACAGCAAACTATAAACAAGGTGGGATGACAACCCTCAGAATGGGAGAAAATAATAGCAAATGAAACAACTGACAAAAGATTAATCTCCAAAATATACAAGCAGCTCATGAAACTCAATACCAGAAAAACAAATAACCCAATCAAAAAGTGGGCTACAGATGGCTAATAAACACATGAAAAGATGCTCATTACCAGAGAAATGCAAATCAAAACTACAATGAGATATCACCTCACACCAGTCAGAATTGACATCATCAAAAATATACAAACAATAAATGCTGGAGAGAGTATGGGGAGAAAAGAGACCCTCTTGCACTGTTGGTGGGAACGTAAACTGATACAGCCACTATGGAGGACAGTATGGAGATACTTTAAAAAACTAAGACTAAAACTACCATATGACCCAGTAATCCCATTACTGGGCATATGTCCTGAGAAAACCATAACTGAAAAAGACAAAAGTACCCCAGTGTTCATTCATCACTATTTACAATAGCTAGGACATGGAGAAGGCAATGGCAACCCACTCCAGTACTCTTGCCTGGAAAATCCCATGGACGGAGGAGCCTGGTAGGCTATAGTCCATGGGGTTGCTAAGAGTCTGACATGACTGAGCGACTTCACTTTCACTTTTCAGTTTCATGCATTGGAGAAGGAAATGGCAACCCACTCCAGTGTTCTTGCCTGGAGAATCCCAGGGACAGGGAAGCCTGGTAGGCTGCCGTCTATGGGGTCGCAGAGAGTCAGACACGACTGAAGTGACTTAGCAGCAGCAGCAGCAGGACATGGAAGCACCCTAGATGTCCATCGACTGATATAGATGGATAAAGTAGCTGGTATATATGTACAATGGAATATAACTCAGCCATTAAAAGGAACACATTTGAGTCAGTTCTAATGAGATGGATGAACCTAGAGCCTATTATACAGAGTGAAGTAAGTCAGAAAGAGAAAAACAAGTATCGTATATTAACATATATATATGGAATCTAGAAAGATTTGAACCGATTGCAGGGCAGCAATGAAGATGCAGACATAGAGAACGGACTTGTGGACACAGGGTGGGAAGGAGCGAGTGGGACAAGTGGAACGGGTAGCATGGAAACATACATACTGTCATATGTAAGACAGACAGGCAGTGGGAATTTGCTGTATGACTCAGAGAGCTCAAACAGGTGCTCTGTGACAACAGTGCTCCATGATGGGGCAGGAGGTGGGAGGGAGGTTCAGGAGGGAGGTTCAGGAGGGAGGGGACGTATGTATACCTATGGCTGATTCATACTGATGTATGGCAGAAACCAACATAATATTGCAAAGCAATTTTTCTTCAATTAAATAAATAAAAGTTCATCCACTTTCTCTAAAGATTATTTCATACATTTTCTCTCCACAAACTTCGACACCTTCCTCTTTCTTTTCCCTATAACCAAATAGCTCACCCACCTGCATCTATGTGCACATACTCAGTCCTCCCTTCAGTACTCGAAATGCCAATTCTTTCCCCTATGTTCTTGCAACCCTGTCTCTTACCTATATAACCAATACTTCACTTTCCAAAGGATCAACCCATCAGCTTAAAAAAGTGTTATGTCTCACTTTAAGAAGTCTCTCTTAACTTCATATCCCCTTCTAGCTACCACACTATTTCTCTGCTCTCCATTTCAACTAAATATCTCTAAAGGATCATCAGTATTCCTTGACACCAAGTCCTCTCCTTTCATTCTCTCTTGAGCCCTCTTTAATCAGGCTTTATCCCTTTCCTTAACTGGAACTCTTCTTACCGAGGGCACCAAAGGCCTCTGTGTTGATAAATCTGGAGGTTAATCTGGAGCCTCATCTGCTCACTCTTTCCTTCCTCATTTCTTCATAAAACACTTTTCTTGGTTTGGCTCCAGAGTAGACACCATACTCGCCTGGTTTTACTCTAAGCACACTGCTGCTCCTTTTCAGTCTCCTTTGCTAATTCTTCTTCACTTTCCTGCTCTGTGACACTGGAGTGGCCCAGGGTTCAGTAGTTGCACTTCGTGAATTTGTAGACATTTATTGTATAGATGGTCCCACTCAATCTCATGTCTTTAAATGCCACTGTATGCTAAGGAATATTCACTGGAAGGACTGATGCTGAAGCTGAAGCTCCAGTATTTTGGTCATCTCATGTGAACAGACGACTCATTGGAAAAGTCCCTGATACTTGGAAAGATCGAGGGCAGAAAAGGGTGTCAGAGGATGCGATGGCTGGACAGCATCACTGATGCAATGAACATGAAATTGGACAGACTCTGGGAGATGGTAAAGGACGGGGAGGCCTGGCATGCTGAAGTCTATGGGGTTGCAAAGAGTCAGACATGACTGGGTGACTGAACAACAACATGCTAATGATATCCAAATTTATATCTCTAACTCAGACTTCTCCTCTGAACTCCAGACTCTTATTCCAATTTCATCTTTGACATTCCAACTTGTACGTCTAGAAGGTATCTTAAACCAATTCCAAGACCAAATTCCTTATGTTTTCCCTGAATTGGTTTCTTCCACCATCTTCCCTGTCTCAGTAAAAGGCAATTCCTTTGCTCCAGACGCTCAGGCAAAAACCTGACATCATCTTTGACTCTTTTCTTCTTCTCATACCTCACAGTTAATTCTTTAGCAAATCCAGTGAGGCCTACCTTCATGGGCTTCCCATGTAGTTCAGCTAGTAAAGAATCCCCCTGCAATGTAGGAGACCCTGGTTCAATTCCTGTGACGGGAAGATCCACTGGAGAAGGACTAGGCTACCCACTCTAGTATTCTTGGGCTTCCCTTGTGGCTCAGCTGGTAAAGAGTCCGCCTGCAATGCGGGAGACCTGGGAGACTTGGGTTGGGAAGATTCCCTGGAGAAGGGAAAGGCTATCCACTCCAGTATTCTGGCCTGGAGAATTCCACGGACTGTATAGTCCATGGGGTTGCAAGGAGTCAGACACAACTTTCACTTTTACATTCTACCTTCAAAATATATGCATATCTGACTACATACCCTATCTTTCCCCAGTGCTACTACCCTGCCCCAATCATTACCTGGATTATTGCAACAATCTCACTTTTTTTTAAACCAATTTCTCTCTTGCTTATCTATGAACTGTTTCCCACAGTAGTCCAAATAATCTTTTTTAACCTAAGTATCATGTTCTTCCTCTGCTCAAAATTCTCCATGTCATTCAGAGTAAAAGGTAAAGTCTTTAAAATGACCATATCCCACTTGATACGGGACACCGTAACCTCTCAGACTTCCTCTGTTGCTCTGCTTCAGCTACATTGCCTTCCTTGATGTTTCTCAAACCATCAGGCATACCCCTGCCTTGTATCTGCTGGGTTTTTTTTTTTTTTTACCTTGATTGCTACCAATTATAGATATACTCTTGGTCACTCTCTTAACTTCAAGTCTTTTCTCAAATGTTTACTTATTTGTGAGGATTTTTCTGACCACTCTTAGACTCTCAACCTCTCCATCTTATCATATAGACTCCCATCTGTTGTTCTTCCTTCCCTGACATATTTTTCTCCTTATCAACTTATGATTATAGAAGTATAAATGTATATAATCATATGTATACATATATATGATACAATGTTTACATATATGTGATTGTATATAGTATATAAGTATATAATCATAAGTATATAAAGAGAAAATATATGATTTATGAATTATAAATATATTTTCCTAATATACTTAGCATATATATAATTAGACACTTACTATTACTTATAATTATATATTATTACAAATATGAGTATTTATTATATTTATTATGTGTTGTTGTTGTTCAGTACCTCAGTAGTGTCCAACTCTTTGTGATCCTGTGGACTGCAGCACACCAGGCTTCCCTGTTCTTCACCATCTCCCAGAGCTTGCTCAAACTCATGTCCATTGAGTTGGTGATGCCATCCAACCATCTTGTCCTCTGTCATCCTGATCTCCTCCTGCCTTCAATCTTTCCCAGCATTAGGGTCTTTTTTAATGAATTGGCTCTTTGCATCAGGTGGCCTAAGTACTGGAGCTTCAGCTTCAGCATCAGGCCTTCCAATGAATATTCAGGTTGATTTCCTTCAGGATTGACTGGTTTGATCTCCTTGCAGTCCAAGGGACTCTCAAGAGTCTTCTCCAGAACTACAGTTCAAAAGCATCAATTCTTTGGTGCTCAGCTTTCTTTATGGTCCAACCCTCACATCCATACAAGACTACTAAAACCATAGCTTTGACTAGCTGCACCTTGTCGGCAAGGTAATGTCTCTGCTTTTTAATATACTGTCTAGGTTGGTCATAGCTTTTTTTCCAAGGAGCAAATGTCTTTTAATTTCATGGCTGCAGTCACCATCTGCCGTGATTTTGGAGCCCAAGAAAATTAAGTCAGCCACTGTTTCCATTGTTTCCTCATCCATTTGCCATGAAGTGATGGGGCCAGATGGCATGATCTTAGTTTTTTGAATGTTGAGTTTTAAGGCAGCTTTTCACTCTTTTTCACCTTCATCAAGAGGTTCTTTAGTTCCTCTTCACTTTCTTCCATAAGGGTGGTGTCATCTGCATATCTGAGGTTATTGATATTTCCCCTGGCAATCTTGATTCCAGCTTGTGCTTCATCCAGCCTGGCATTTCACACAATGTACTCAGCATATGAGTTAAATAAGCAGGGTGACAGTATACAGTCTTGACATACTCCTTTCCCAAGTTTGAACCAGTCTGCTGTTCCATGTCCGGTTCTAACTGTTGCTTCTTGACCTGCATACAGGTTTCTCAGGAGGCAGGTAAGGTGGTCTGATATTCCCATCTCTTTAAGTATTTTCCATAGTTTGTTGTAAGCCACACAGTCAAAGACTTTAGCATAGTCAATGAAGCAGAAGTAGATGCTTTTCTGGAATTCTCTTACTATTTCTATGATCCAGAAGAGGTGGGCAGTTCGATCTCTGGTTCCCTGACTTTTCTAAATCCAGCCTGAACATCTGGGAGTTCTCAGTTCAGGTACTGTTGAAGCCTCCTGCTGCACCCAGAGCCCCTATCCCCGAGGCAGGTCACTGCTGTCCCATGCCTCCGTAGGAGACACTCAAACACTCAAAGGCGGGTCTGGCTCAGTCTCTTGTGGAAGTCACTGCTTTTTTCCCTGGGTCCTGGGGAACACAAGATTTTGTTTGCGCCCTCTGTGCATCTCTGATGGGTCTGAGATTTGACTTTAAACAAGGTAACAGCGCCCCTTGTACCATCTTGTTGGAGCTACTTCTTTGCCCTAGGCTGAGCGCCAAAGAATTGATGCTTTTGAACTGTGGTGTTGGAGAAGACTCTTGAGAGTCCCTTGGACTGCAGGGAGATCCAAGCAGTCCATTCTGAAGGAGATCAGCCCTGGGATTTATTTGGAAGGAATGATGCTAAAGCTGAAATTCCAGTACTTTGGCCACCTCATGTGAAGAGTTGACTCATTGGATAAGACTCTGATGCTGGGAGGGATTGGGGGCAGGAGGAGAAGGGGACGACCCAGGATGAGATGGCTGGATGGCATCACTGACTCGATGGACGTGAGTCTGAGAGAACTCCGGGAGTTGGTGATGGACAGGGAGGCCTGGCGTGCTGCGATTCATGGGGTTGCAAAGAGTCAGACACGACTGAGTGACTGAACTGAACTGAGGGGGTATCTTCTTTTACTGTGATTCAATATTATCCTGTTGATGGTTGTTCAGCAACTAGTTGTGATTCTGGTGTTCACGCAGGAGAAGATGAGCACATGTCCTTCTACTCTGCTATTTTAGATCCTTATATTTATTATAGTCATAATTGTAAAAGATTAATAATTCATGAATATGTATTTTTTAATTTGTTTATAAGTTTATTTATAGTTTATATAATTTTCACTCTTCCCTCACTGAAATATAAGCTACATGAAGGCAGAGTTTGGTCTGTTTTGTTTACTGTTGTGTCCTCAGCACCTACAACAGTGCCTAGCACACAGTAGACTCAATAACTCTTTTTAAAATAAATGAACAAGCCCGCATGATAATCCTACAAAGTAGATCTATTTTTATTCCCCCCATTTTATGAATGAGGGAAATGGGGCTTAGATAGACTAATTTAAATGATACAACTCAGAAGTGGCAGAGATGAGGTTGAAATTAAGGTACTGCTACTGCTAAGTCACTTCAGTCGTGTCCAACTCTGTGCGACCCCATAGACGGCAGCCCACCAGGCTCCCCCGTCCCTGGGATTCTCCAGGCAAGAACACTGGAGTGAGTTGCCATTTCCTTCTCCAATGCAGGAAAGTGAAAAGTGAAAGTGAAGTCGCTCAGTCGTGTCTGACCCTCAACGACCCCATGGACTGCAGCCTTCCAGGCTACTCCGTCCATGGGATTTTCCAGGCAAAAGAGTACTGGAGTGGGTTGGGAAATTAAGGTACACTTTCCTTTAAAGACTACAACTTGGGAACTCCCTGCTGTACCAATGGTTAGGATTCTGCACTTTCACTGCCAACCGCACAAGTTCAGTCCCTGGTTAGGGCACTGCTGCTGCTAAGTCGCTTCAGTCGTGTCCGACTCTGTGCTACCCCATAGATGGCAGCCCACCAGGCTCCCCCGTCCCTGGGATTCTCCAGGCAAGAACACTGGAGTGGGTTGCCATTTCCTTCTCCAATGCATTAAAGTGAGAAGTGAAAGTGAAGTTGCTCAGTCGTGTTCGACTCTTCGCGACCCCACAGACTGCAGCCCCCCAGGCTCCGCCGTCCATGGGATTTTCCAGGCAAGAGTGCTGGAGTCGGGTGCCATTGCCTTCTCCAGTCAGGGCACTAAGATCCTGCAAATCATGTAGTAAGGCCAGTCAAATAAATAAATAAATAAAGCCCACAGCTTTAACCACTGTGGTAAACTGCCTTCTCTATGTCCTTATAATCAATCTTAAGTCCATCATCACTGCCTCTGCCTCTCTCCAAAAACTCTTACCAGGATCTCTAAAGCTTTCGTGACCGCCAACCCTAACTGCTCTATCCTCTACACAGAGCCAGAATGACTTTTCTTTGTGTGTGTGTGTGTGTGTGTGTGTGTGTGTGTGCGTGTACAGTTAAACGATTTTTTACTCTACTCATAGAGTTGCCCAACTATCAATTCAGTCGCTCAGTCACATCCAACTGTTTGCGACCCCATGGACTGCAGCATACCCGACTTCCTTGTCCATCACCAACTCCCGGAGCCTACTCAAACCCATGTCCATCACATCGGTGGTCCCATCCAACCATCTCACCCTCTGTTGTCCCCTTCTCCTCCCTCCTTCAATCTTTCCCAGCATCAGGGTCTTTTCCATTGAGTTGGTTCTTTGCATTAGGTGGCCAAAGTATCACCATTATCTAATTACAGCATATTTTCATCACCCTAGGAAGAAATCCTGTATCCATTAGCAGTCACTGTCCTTTTCCCCTTCCCCCAGCTCCTGGCAACTGCTAATATGCTTTCTGTCTTCATGGCTTTGCCTTTTCTGGACATTTCAAATAAACGGAGTCCTAAAATATGTGTTCTTTTGTATCTGGCTACTTTCACTAAGCATACTGTTTTCAAGGTTCATCCATGTTGCAGCATGTATCAGTACTTCATTCTTTTGCAGGTGGCTATCCAGTTGTCCCAGTACCATTTGTTGAAAAGATTATTCTTCCCCCTATTTGAATTGTCTTGGCACTCTTGTGGAAAATTCAATGGATCATAAATATATGAGCTTATTTTTGAAGTCCCAATTCTAGTCCAATATATGTCTCTCCTTATGCCAGTACCACGTTAACCTGATTATTGTACTTTTGTGATGTTTGAAATCAGAAAGTATGAGCCTTCCAACTCTGCTCTTCATTTTCAAGATTGAAATTGAAATTTTCCTTGAAATTCCATAGAAATTTTAGAATTGTTAGTTTCTTCAAAAATGTTAGATGGGATTCTGGTAGGAATTACCTTGAATCTATAGATCAGTTTGGGGAGTATTGCCATCTTAGGTTTCCTAATCTGTGAATGTGAGTAGTGTTTCCGTTTATTTAGGTTTTCTTTAATTTCTTTCAATGAGGTTTTGTAGTTTTCAATTATAAGTCTTATACTTCTTCTTTGGTTGAATATCAGCTGAAATCTTTGGCTTGCAATATAGAGACAATATTGAAAATAACAAAACCCCCACTGAGCACTGAGAGTGCATAATTACATTTATATACAGTTAAATGCAAACATGATGCTACTCTTCTATTTACATACTTTGATCTTCTGGACTGGGGGACAGAGTGGATAGTGTCTCCAGTGTAAGTTTGTGCCTTTTTTGGCATCTCTTAATATCAACTATTGCTGTGGTTTGAGACAGTTTCCTCAGATTTTTTAAATTTGACAGACTTGTTTCTGATCTCTGTCAGGGATGAACATGGGACTCTTATAAAGAAAACCAAATCCTTAATCATCATTATCATAACCATAATGTGATCATTCCCCTTTGTTAGGCATTTATTCCCATTCCCATGTACTGCTGCTGCTGCTGCTGCTGCTAAGTCGTTTCAGTCGTGTCTGACTCTATGCGACCCCATAGACAGCAGCCCACCAGGCTCCCCCATCCCTGGGATTCTCCAGGCAAGAACACTGGAGTGGGTTGCCATTTCCTTCTCCAGTGCGTGAAAGTGAAAAGTGAAAGTGAAGTCGCTCAGTGGTGTCTGACTCAGCGACACCATGGACTGCAGCCTACTAGGCTCCTCTGTCCATGGGATTTTCCAAGGGAGAGTCCATGTACTAGACACTGAAAAATGCTTTACAAGCATCAACCATTTAATTTTCTTAATATAGTTTGCATAAAACTGAGACTTGAAGACTTTAAATAACTTGTCCATGGTGTTATAATTTTAGCAGAGGACCTTGATTCAGTCTCAAATTTGTCTGATTCCAAAGTCCATCCTCTTAACCACTGTCCTGATGTCAGGGTTCCTGGCCTATAAACCTGACTTCCTTCTGGAAGGATATAATAAGTTTCTGATTGTGCTTTTAAAAAAATCAAGGCCACCAGATTTGAAAATAATGATCAACACAAAACAGTAGTTGTCAGGACTTCTTTGGCAGTACAGCGATTAACTTTGCCTCCCAATGCAGGAGGTACAGGTTTGACCTCTAGTCCGGGGGCTAAGATCCCACATGCCTGGAAGCCAAAAAACCAAATCATAATAAAAGAAGCAACATTGTAACAAATTCAATAAAGACTTAAAAAAAAAAAACAAAACCCAACAATGACTGTCCCATTTGCTTCCACTGGTGATTTTGCATCTCTGGGAATCTCCAGACAGACATATTACTCTAATTCTGGTCTAGCCATGATTCCCTCCCAGTATTTCCTAACATCCTTTCCTCTGTTTTCATCTGCTAGTTCCTCCCTCTTCCATTCCCACCATGCTCCAGCCCACCAAACATTTCCACATACCCAGAACATACTTGTTCTTCTGTGTTTGTTGCCACATACTTCACCTGGAACAACCTGGCCTTGTTCTAGGCCAATGGTCAGGAGTTTGATGAGAAGTCCCTGGAGAGTTTTAAACAGGGAAATGATAAAATCTAATATACCTTTAAAAAAGATAAAACTCTGCCTGTAAGGATAACAGATGTAGGTGCAAACATGAAACTGGAGAGATTAAGGAGATTTAGCAGTGGTCTAGGAAAAGGTGAAGTGAAGACACACCCAGTGAAGACAGGGAGAAATGGTCAGATATGGAATTTTGAAAATAGAATCGAAATTTCAGATATATACTGAAGGTTGAGCCAGCAAAACTTGCTGATAGTTTGGACTTGGGTTATGAAAGAAAGCACAGAATCAAGGATGAAAAGCGATGAAGGCCTGAACAAGGCATCTTCTATTTGTGTTATGAGATGTTCAATACACAGTCATCGTTCTACACTGAGACACAACTGTGATTGTGGCTTAGAACATCTTTGACTGAAAGAGTTGTCTGTTTGTCCTCATGTGTGCATTTGGGATATCTTAGCTTTCTTCATGTATTAATACATGAACCTTCAAAGTGCAGGATTCGGTGCTAGGTCTGACACAAAAGTTGTCATAAAAGTTTCCACAAATCCTTGGAAGTAGGAGTTAATATCCGTATTTTACAGAGAAGGAAATTAAGACAATTTATGATTTCACTGAGGGTACATATTTAGTAAGGGGCTGAGCTGACACTTGAAGTCAAATTTTACTAAAAGCCCATGCATATGTCACTGCAATAATTCAAAGGTACAGAATCAGAATTCCCCAAACTTTTCTCCTCATTAATTGAAGCCTCTGTTGACTCTCATGTGCCCTACTTTAGAGCCCAAGGCTGGCAAACAGGACAGCTTTGTTCTGTCTGTAGCCCATCTGCAGACTTGCCTTGTGATTTAGGGCAAGCTTCTTAATTTGATGGTGTCTCAGCATTCCCACACGTTAAGCAGTACTTGTAATTAGTGATGGAGACAATGCTTTGAAATCTGCAGATGAAAGGACCTGCAGCCTTGAGTGCAAATATTTTCTTTCCCATGGTGTTCGTTTCGTTTCTTATAGCTTCCAGGACCCTTGATAAGGAAAGGAACAAAAAAAAAAAAAAAAGAAAGAAAGAAAGAAAGAAAGAAAGAAAAAGGAAATAGGGCAAGTGTAAAACTGTACTTGTTTGCTTGCTAGAAGTCAGTGGAACTTTGGGGTCATAAATGTAGTAATCTCCTTTACTCTTCAGAACTCAATGAAAAAATTTTAAGGTAGACTTTTTTTTACAATGTTCCATTTCCTTTAATGACCCCCATTGACTCCTTGAACCCTATTCTCCAGGAGAAAGCAAAAGAAGCTAATATTTATCTAGTGTCTGTTGTATGCCAGGTATCATGCTAACTGCTTTCACATGAAACCTTGTTTAATCATTATAATAGCACTATCAGATAGGTGCTATTGTTACCTTCAGTTTAAAGGAGATGAAACTGTGGCTTGGTATGGTTCTTTGACTTGTCCAAGGTCACAGAATTAAGAAGTTGGACCAAGTTGGGTCTTCCCAGTTCTAAATTCAACATTCCCCTGAAAAATTAGCAATGGCAATTTTGAACTGTCGCATCACACCCTGGGTGTGTGTGGCATTTAAAAATCTCTTACTGCTTGTTCTTTTCAGTCCCTGGCACAGGGACAGTTATTTGTACAACACAATTGTTATTATTGTGCAGCCTCACATGTTTTTTCTGCCCTGGGCAAACATGAACAATAATGGACTATATTTATGAAACCAGCAGCTTGGAAGCATGAGCTCCAGATTACCATTACAATTGTAGTTTAATTTTTTTTCTTTTTTGGTAGCTTAGCACCATTTATATAGAAGGGCTTTCTCGGAGTCTTATGCCAATAATCTGGTTCTTTGTATATTCAGAGAGCCCCTCACAGTTTTTTTTTTCTCCCATAGTTTTGATCAATCATCCTGCATTTCTAAAAGCTGACATCACAGATGTGCAGTGTTCACGAAGAGCTGATATGACAGTCACCTCCCAAAGTTGGGAAACAAAGAAATAAAAGTGGCTGTAATTTCTCTCCCAGGTGGTTTGGGGAGGAGGAGTGGGAATTTGGATAGAAAGATGGAAAGGTAAGCTAATGACAAAGATGTTTATGATCTAAATTCTCCTCTTCAAGATCATCTGAGTTTAGGGTAACTATAAAGAGCCTCATCTTCAGCTTTTCATGTCAAAAGCTCCATTTTATGAAGTCTTCTTGGGAGTGATCAATGACTGCAGGACATCAGCAACAATGCCCTAGTAAAAAGCATGTTTGAGTCAAAACACCTGTGCATAATTCCTAGCCTTGACACTATGTAAAATAAAGTTAATAATAACCTCAGTAGTGAGGATGAAACAGAAAAGGGAATGGCACCCCACTCCAGTACTCTTGCCTGGAAAATTCCATGGACGGAGGAGCCTGGTAGGCTGCAGTCCATGGGGTTGCACAGAGTCGGACACGACTGAGCGACTTCACTTTCAATTTTCACTTTCATGCATTGGAAAAGGAAATGGCAACCCACCCCAGTGTTCTTGCCTGGAGAATCCCAGGGACAGGGGAGCCTGGTGGGCTGCTGTCTATGGGGTCGCACAGAGTTGGACACAACTGAAGTGATTTAGCAGCAGCAGCAGCAGCAGTGAGGATGAAATGAAATAATGTACATGAAAGCAGCAATCGTTGGCTATCAGTATCCAGATGTAAGTAATCACACATAACTTTACCTAGCGAAACAAAGACAAGGATATGTGTGTCAGCTGTTCTGCTACTGCTAAGTCACTTCAGTCGTGTCTGACTCTGTGCGACCCCATAGATGGCAGCCCACCAGGCTCCCCTGTCCCTGGGACTCTCCAGGTAAGAACACTGGAGTGGGTTGCCATTTCCTTCTCTAATGGATGAAGGTGAAAAGTGAAAGGGAAGTCGCTCGGTTGCGTCTGACTCTTCGCGACCCCATGGACTGCAGCCTACCAGGCTCCTCCATCCATGGGATTTTCCAGGCAAGAGTACTGGAGTGGGGTGCCATTGCCTTCTCCAGTGTCAGCTGTTCAAGGCACTCCTAATAGTTAATGTAGCTTCCCTAGTGGCTCAGACAGTAAAGAGTCTGCCTGCAATGTGGGAGACTGGGGTTCGATCCCTGGTTTGGGAGGATTCCCCAGAGAAGGGAATGGCAACCCACTTCAGTATTTTTGCCTGGAAAATCCCAAGGACAGAGGAGCCTGGTGGGTCCCAATCCATGGGGTTGCAAAGAGTTAGACACAACTGAGAAACTAACATACAATAGATACTGCTAACTGCTAAGTCACTTCAGTCGCGTCCGACTCTGTGCGACCCCATAGACGGCAGCCCACCAGGCTCCCCCGTCCCTGGGATTCTCCAGGCAAGAACACTGGAGTGGGTTGCCATTTCCTTCTCTTACATGAAATGCATGAAAGTGAAAAGTGAAAGTGAAGTTGCTCAGTGGTGTCCGACCCTCAGCGACCCCATGGACTGCAGCCTTCCAGGCTCCTCCGTCCATGGGATTTACCAGGCAAGAGTACTGGAGTGGGTTGCCATTCCCTTCTCTGGGGAATCCTGCCGCAACTCCATTGCCTTCTCCTACAATAGTTAATGTACCTGCAAAACTGACTTAGTAATTGGAGGGTTGTTTGACAGAGAGTTAAAAGGTGATCTTGAAGAATTGTATTCTTAGAGCTGCCACTTCAGGCCAGGTTCTTTAATAAGGCATTTACGGAGAATCCCAGGGACAGGGGAGCCTGGTGGGCTGCCGTCTATGGGGTCACACAGAGTCAGACGCAACTGAAGTGACTTAGCAGCAGCAGCAGCAGCAGCATGCATAATTTCTAGTCCTTACAACATCTCTACACGGTAGGTATTATTGTTTCCAATGTACACATAAGGATATGAAGGTTACAGATCCAGAGACATTAAGTTGCCTTAAAAAAAAAGAGGTAAGTCCTTTTTGTCTGCTCTATGAAGTTCATCCTCTTTACAACAAATTAGATCATAACATATCTTCCATTAGCTACATTTTACTCTCCTAAAATAGATTTGTGATATGACCCAGTGCTTTGATGAGATCTGGGACACAAATTTGCAAACTGTCACTGGTGTGTCATCTAAAAAAAACACCTAGTCCCGGAAGTTCTAGGCCTTTTTGGGAGTTTGGACCATCACTCCCACCCCCTACTTTGTCAAGTTTTTAATTTAAGCCAGAACCAATGAGCAAAAAAGGAAGCCAATGCAAATTATTGGTGGTCTGGAAGGGAGCATGGGGGCAATTCTCATACAAGCAGTCTTCCCTTGCTTAGGGGTCTGATCATCATTATTACTATTTTAACCAAGGTCTGAATCTGCTCTAAGTAGTCCTTACTTAAACGAATTATTTATAAAATATTTGTTCCTTGGTTTTCTAGTTTGTGAAATGGAGATAGAATGAGGATTCACATATTAACAACACATGAGACTATGCATTCATTCAGTTCAACGAACTTTTACCACATACCAATTCAACTCCAGTTGTTAGATGCTATATATAAAAACATTCATAAACTGTGAAAAGCAATATCGTGCAAAGACAATGTGCTGTTTTTGACTTAATATAAATCACACAATAATTATAACAATATATAATTCCTTATATTTCCTCAACATTTTCCAAATCGACTTGCTCTTTTTTTTTTTTTTTTTAATATGTGGGAAATGGAGTCTCGAATAGGTTGAATGATTAGTCTGAGGTCACATATTGACTCGAATACTCTCCTTACTACCCCATGTTGAGTTCTAGGAAACTATACACCAGGGACTCCCAAGAGTCCCTGTCCCCTGAGTAATATCTTATATCTCATATGGTTTGGTGGAGTCTCCTTGAATAGCAAGTGCATTTTTACTCTATGAAATTAAAAGACACTTACTTCTTGGAAGAAAAGCTATGACAAACCTAGACAGTGTATTAAAAAGCAGAGACATCATTTTGCTGACAAAAGTCCATATAGTCAAAGTCATGGTTTTTCCAGTAGTCATGTATGGATCTGAGAGCTGGACCATAAAGAAGGCTGAGTGCTGAAGAATTGGTGCCTTTGAATTGTGGCGCTGGAGAAGACTCTTGAGAGTCCTTTGGACAGCAAGGAGATCAAACCAGTCAATCCTACAGGAAATAAAC
This sequence comes from Budorcas taxicolor, assembly GCF_023091745.1. NCBI lineage: Eukaryota > Metazoa > Chordata > Mammalia > Artiodactyla > Bovidae > Budorcas > Budorcas taxicolor. The sequence continues at coordinate 94,962,802 of NC_068912.1, forward strand.
CCTCAATATTCATTGGAAGGACTGATGCTGAAGCTGAAACTCCAATACTTTGGTCACATGTACTAGAGTTTCAGCTTCAATGAGCTGGCTCATTGGAAAAGACCCTGATGCTGGGAAAGATTGAAGGCAAAAGGAGAAGGGGGAAGCAGAGGATGAGATGGTTAGAAAGCATCACCAACTCAATGGACGTGAATTTGAGGAAACTCCAGAAGATAGTGGAGGTTAGAGGAGCCTGGTGTGCTGCAGTCCATGCGATCTCAAAGAGTTGGACATGACTTAGCTACTGAACAACAATAATTGTATTCCCAATAGCAATTTATTCTATGACTTTAAGATTTCTTAACTAAATCTGTGTATCTACAACTTAAGGTATTTCCATATGTTATCTCATTCATCCTCACAATAACTCTAAGGTTGTAGAAGTAGTAAATAGTTGAGACAGGATTGGAATGTGGATGTTTCTGATGTCCAAGCCTTGTTTATTCCACTATGGTATACTGCTTTGGTTACTGGCTGTATAACCTTAGGAAAAATCACTTAATATCTGTGGTGTTCAGTTACCTCATCTGTAGAGTGGATATGATGATTACTACCTTTCAGAGTTGTTGAGTTCAAAAGTGATAATGTAAATTAGAAAATCAAAGTAGAAACATCAGTAGTGGTTATAGCTGATAAATGTACCAGGTGGGAAAGGAGTAATTTAAAACATTATCTCCCCTTCTCCCTCAAGTTAAATAGAATAACAGCAGAAAGAGGTCAAAGGAGACTCTCTGGAATAAGTGGTTGCTCACCAGACTTGCATGGCTGGCTCTTCATTGCCTAGACTTTGTAAAAAAAGGGGTGTGAGAAGAGTCAGTAATTTCTGAGGGCATTTCTAGGATGGTTCGCCTGTGGTGGCAAAGGTCTAAAACCTTTTGTGAGATTAGCTCCATTTTTGGCTTGTTCATTTGATTCTCCTTGTGTGTCAAATGGGGACTACTATGATAATGCTAAGAGTGTGTGGGCCTGATAGAGTTATGGTTTGTTGTTGTGGGAAGCCACCATGACTAAGAAAGGAAGGCCAGTTCTAGGCAAAAACATTTATTGAGGTCTAGTCTGTGCTAGGCTAAATTGTGAGAGGGATGTAGTTGTGAGACAGCCCTCTGTTCTCATGGATTTTGTAATCTGGTTGGGGTACAGAAAAAGCCCTCAACTAACTCCAAGGTAGAGTGTAGGGATAATATCAGAGCAACTAACAGGTGGGATGGGATTTCCTAGAGGGCTTCCTGAAGTAGGTGGCATATAAGCCAAGGCTTTAAAGATGAGGATTTCAAGTTACTGGTTATTTCAACTGAAGAAGGCAGCATGAGAAAGTATAGGCTGTGTTATGTTTAACTTGGCAGGAACCAAGACCTTATACTAGTACAAAACACATTTCAGGATCTGAAGATATATATATATACATCAAAAAGAGTCCTTGCCATTGAGGAGCTCTCAGTCTAGAGGGTCAGTTCAGTTCAGTCGCTTAGTAGTGTCTGACTCTTTGTGACCCCATGGACTGCAGCACACCAGGTTTCTCTGTCCATCACCAACTCTTGGACCTGGCTCAAACTCATGTCTATTAAGTTGGTGAGGCCATCCAACCATCTCATCTAGAGGGCAGACAGATGTAAAGAGTCGTTAGGGTGATGATGACATCATAAGATAGAGAAGAAATGTTCAGATAAGTATGTAAATCTGCCTTGGGGAGGTCAGGAGATACTTTGAAAGGAGGTGGTACTTCAGTGGTGTCTTGAGAGAGAGCAGGAGGAGTTTGCCAGGGGGACTAAGAAGGGAGTTAGGAGTGCTGCAGCCCCTGAGGAGGCCCCAGTGTTCTTTCACTGAACTGGGGTCTAAGTGTGGCAGGCAGCCAGAGAGCCTGGAGAGTATTGATTTCCCTTCCTACCTAGATTTTGACTTAAGATAGTCTTCTCTTTTGATATCACCCCCTAATGTTGTTGTTTAGTAGCTCAGTCATGTCTAACTCTTTGTGACCTCATGGACTGCAGCATGCCAGGCTTCCCTATCCATCACCATCTCTTGGAGTTTGCTCAAACTTGGTCCATTGAGTCAGTGATGCCATTCAACCAAATCTTCTCTGTCCTCCCCTTCTCCTCTTGCCTTCAATCTTTCCCAGCATCAGGGTCTTTTCTAATGAGTGGGTTCTTTATATCAAGGGGCCAAAGTATTGGAGTTTAGCTTCAGCATCAGTCCTTCCAATAAATATTCAGGGTTGATTTCCTTTAGGATTGACTGGTTTGATCTCCTTGGGATCCAAGGGACTCTCAAGAGTCTTCTCCAACACCACAGTTTGAAAGTATTAATTCTTCAGGTGCTCACCCTAATAGCAGATGGTTAAATGAAAAGTTTTGGAGTCACACTTGGATTCTAACTCACCAGCTATCTGATCAGTTGTAGGCCCTTACATATGACACTTATTTGTATTTCAGTTTCATTTGTACAACTTATTTATGTCTCAGTTCCGTCATTTACACAATTTAAAAATAAAAGCATCCAACACAGATTCTGGCATATAAAAAGTACCGTTATTATTTCCTATCATTATCTCATTTAATCCTCGCAAGCAACTTGGACTCTGGATATAGTTCTTCCCATTTTTCAGAAGCATAGGCTTAGCGTGGGTAGGTGATCTGTTAAAGTTTTCAGGACAATCTGGAGTTGCCTCTGCCTCCACAGCCCGTCCGCCTTAATTACTTATCCGCGCCGGGTTTTCTCAGGCGGCCCCGGGGCAGGCTCCGGTCCAGCAGCAAAAACTCCGGCGCCAGGATTTGGGCGTCTCCGAGGCCTGTGCCGGGCGGGCGGGGCCAGGCGAGGCGGGGTGGATGAGAGGAGGGAAGTTGTCGAAGTTAGGGGAGACGCCCGCCAGCCGGCCCGGGCCTCGCCTCCGGCCGCTCCCTCCGCCTCCTCCCCGCCCCGAGCCCCTGTCCGCTCGTCCTTCCTTCCCCTCCCGTGCATGATGGAAACACCATGGCTGCGGCGGCCCAGCTCTCCCTGACACAGGTAACGCCGCCCGCCGGTCCGCCGGGCTCGGCCGGCCGGTGTCCCCGGTCCCCTCCCCCACCGCCCTACGGTTCACCGACCCGAGCAGTTTCTCTCCGCCCCGGGCGGGGCGGCCGATACTGAGAGCGCGCGCGCGCGCCTGTGAATGTGAGTCTGTGAGTGTGACTGCGGGAGGACGCCATCCTGAGCCGGTACCTCCGCCACTCGCGCCCCGGCCCCGCCCCACGCGGCGCTCCCTCCTCCAGACCCCTCCGTGCCCCTGTCCCGCCGGATGGGAGCCCGACCTTCTCCTGTCCGCCTTCACCCACCCAGGAAGTTTCCTCCTTCCAGGCCAGACGCACCCCAGGTGAGCTCCTGTTGAGCTCGCGCGGTTCAGTCTCACCGCCGGGTCTGCCCTCGCCCCGCGCGAGGCTCACCCTCGGGACAGGCAGCGTCACCTTCCCGAGCCAGGCGCTCAGGGCCCCCTCCCAGCCAGGCTTTTCCCTCGCTAAACCGGCCTTTTCCCACTGGAGTCCGACGAAAGCCCTCCCTTTCCCAGCAGTTTCCTCCAGTCAGCCTGTCTTCCAAATAAGTCTCATCCTCCCCGAGCGCGTTCTTACCCGCTTACCCTGGCTTCAGCCTCTTCTCCTGCTGATCAGGTTTCCTGCTGGGTGAGATCCCCCGATTCAGCCTTTCCCTCCTCAGTTCTGCTACCACTCCTACTGGGTAGGCTCTCTATCGCTGTCCATGGGGATAGCAGGGAAACATCCTTTCACAGGTGTGATGGTTCCGCCCGTCTTGGTGCTGGGAAGGACCTAAGAGATCACTCGTCCTGGGGGAACCTTCACCAAAACCTGTGTGCTCTGTTCTGCCTTGCCTTTCTGCTTCCTTCAGAGTCAGTCCTCGTGCTTCCCAGAAAACCGCTCAGCATCAATCACTCTGGGAACCTCGTTCCTCCCTCTGCGTTGGGAAAACCAATTACAATCTTCCGGTGATGTCCTGGATGGAGAGAGGTTGTACGCCTGTCAGTCCCTTGGCGCTTCTCTGACCGCATCTCACCCTAACCTCACCTTCTCAGCCCGTTCTCTCCAGAACCGGTGGCCACGGACTTTCCTGTTGGGGCCCACGCCATCCTTCCTGCCTGCCCTGTAGTATCTCTCTGCCACCTTGTATTCTTGGCCTGGATATCTCAGGGTTTCTGAGGCAAAACATTGGGATAGGTTATACATTTGGGCCAGAAAGTTTTCTGTTTGAGGAATAAGAGACTTTGGGGGTGTTTTGCCTAGCATTCTAGGATAAACTGAGTGAAAAATGTTCCCCTCAGTAACCAGGAATCACGTATAAACAATGTGCCTTAGGTAAAATAAGTAACTTCAGCTTGTAGGAATTTTCAGCTTCGTAAGTGCGAGGTCTGTTATTTTCCAGTTTATTTAGTCTTGCTTATCCTATTTTGACAAGCAGATAAATGGGGGAAAATACTTGGAATGTGGTGATTTAGTCTTGGTAGTGAATCTCTTTGGAAGGGGCCTCCTGAAACTCAAACTTGAGGAATGGCAACATTGACTTATGGGTGTTCACTCTCTAATAGTCTGGTTAGTGATATGCATTAAACAAGATCCTGTTGGCAAGCTGTTGCTCTTCCGCTCTGCTGGCCAATTCCAGCGAGAGTTCTCCCCTCTTGAAGATTTTGTTCTTCTGAGAACTAATACAGATTTGCTGCTTAGTTGTGTGCGTAGTTTATTTTCTTCCTGGGTAAGGTTATGTTTTTAGTTTCTATTTACTGTCATTCATCTCTGAATATTTTCTTCCGGCTCTGTCAGTTTTATAGACAGTTAAATAATTTAAATGTGTTCTTGTGGTTATATATTTAAATATTAACATGTACACAGAGTAAATACTGAATCAGGAGTATTATCGTTCAGTGTTTCACATATGAGAGAACAAACATTGATGGTTCATTTATATTGAATATCCAGATAAGTCAAGTTAGAACATTTTCATTTTAAGACGTTTTTGTTTAGTCGCTAAGTTGTGTCTGACTGTTGCAACCCCGTGGACTGTTTGTTAGCTGGCCAGACTACTCTGTCCATGGGATTTCCCAGGCAAGAATAATGGAGCGGGTTGCCATTTCCTTCTCCAGAGGATCCTCCCGACCCAGGGATCAAACCTGCATCTCCTGCAGTGACAGGCCAGTTCTTTATCGCTGAGCCACCAGGGAAGCCCTTTAAGACATTAGGAAGCAATAAGATATATTGTAAAGGCACTGGAAAGAGAATATTCCCAAGTGTTTAAATACCTAATGTGCCTCCTTGTTATTTTAAAACTTGGCTGATTTGTGTTTTTTAATTGAATTTTTAACTGCTTGAGGCAAATAAGCTGAGATAACAGTGCAACTTGGTTTCATATTCATTATTGATGTGTTTATGTCACCATCACCCCCTCACAACACACTCAGACATAGGCATACTCAAGTGAGATCCTACATGGCAGGGACATCTTTCATCTCTCTCCCTCAGCGCATATCTGGAAGAACGTTATTAATAATATTTGTCTTATGAATGACTGAAAATTCTGAAGAACTCTGGGACAGTTACAAAGATTAAACAGATGCTGAAGTTAGTTTCTGCCCCTGGTTATTAAATAATAATAGTTTTGCAGTAGGTTGATTTATTCAGCCAGTATTTGTTAAGTACCTGTTATGTGCCCTGCTCTATGCTGGAGTTGTCTTGAGTAGAATTTTTGGCCTCTGTCAATTAAGCAAAACTGACAGTTGGGAAAAACACCTGAAAACTAGGTTAATTTTCTCGTTCCTCTTTCTCCTGCCTGCCAGCAAATCCTCCAATTCCCCAACCACCAAGATAAATTATCTAAATTATCATAGTCTAGCTTCCAGACAGGATAGAATGCTAAATAGTAAAATGTTAGTTTCAGTCCCAGCTCTGCCGGGAGGTAACCTGTGTGTTCATTGAGTTAAATCTCCAGGCCTCAGTTTTCTTATTCATCCAACAAATATGTACTGACCATTTATTACGTACTAGGATTTATTCTAGGTGCTGAGGATATACTTATGAACAAGATAGATGACAATTCTTGGCTCTCAGAGACAGAAGGAAGCATGGAGCTTAATTCTACAGAGTTGGAGAGTTTGAATTAGCTGATCTAAAGACCTTTCCAAAGAACATTTTTTTTATAGATCGTATTCTGTGATTTGGAGATCTAGTGGTGACTTTCCTAGGGTGCTTTAGTGCTTTGTAGCCTTCGTGTTTTCTGGTTTCAGTTTTCTTTACCAGGTGTTCTATTTTCTTTTTGGCAATAAGAAGTAAAACTTGAATGAGAAAGATCTTGTGATTTTTGCTTTTGGTAGTAGATGACAAAAAGATATTAGTACTTCCTGTTTTTAAACTTTGCTGATTGCTCATTTCTTCTTTAAGTCTGCATCTTTACTAATAATAATACTGTTAACTTCCCTTACTGTATGCTAAGAATTTTACTTAACACTCCATTTTACAAACGAAGGAAATAATTTACATAAATTAGTAGTAAGATCTAAGATTTGAACCAAAGTCTGTAGGACTTCAAAAGCTGTCTACTATACTTTATTGTATACTAGGTGGTTGGCATATCCATTGCTCTCTTGTATTTTTAAATTTTCTTTTTCAGTATTTGCCTTGTTTTCCTAGTTAGGTACTGAACTTCAAAAGTATGGAAGCAATGTCCTTTGCTTCTGAATCTCTAGTTACCTTTCATGGTATCTTGATAATACAACTATGGATGCACAAGTAGTGCTTTTGATGATGAGAAAGGTTTTATTTTGTTGAAAGATGGCATAATGGGAGTATTTTAAATAATACTCTGTCAGTTCAGCTCTATGCTGAAGTTTTCTTGTTTTAATTTAGCAAGGATTTTCTTTTCAATACTGAAAAGAACATTTAGAATGGGACTTAAAACAATCTTAATATATGGTCAAAAACAATAAATGCTATAAGGATACTTTTTCTTTTAATGCTTTTTTAAGATTGCAAGAGTGATATAACTGCATTATAGAAAATTTGAAAATTGGAGGGAAAAAAAAATCTCCCATAATTTCAGTTTTGGGTATTTATTTTCAATTTCATTTTAAAAGTAGGCAATATGTATTAATATGTGTATCCCCTTTGGGGTTTGGTATAACAAGCATGATGGTAAATTACAGGGTAGAGTGTGAAAATTACAACATGTTCTCAGAAACAGAAAAGAAGTACTTATTCAGTATGACTTATTATTTTAGTTCCTACTATGGGAAAGGCACAATAATGATACTTTTGTCCAGTATACTCAGGAAATCTTTGCTTCCCCGAGCAATATCTGTTTTCAAAAATGGCTTGGAATGTTCAGCATTTGGGAGGAGATGTCATAGTTAAAATTAATTAGGAACAGTTGGTTTGTCCAATAGAGAGTTTCCTAGGAATAACCTGAGCGTATTTTTTTGTTTTCTCTGTAGACAGAACAATAATAACAGACTAAATGTTGTAGGAAAAGATTGAGCATCTTTATTTAGTAACAAGTCATGGTTCTGATTTCCCTTTCACTAATAGTCTAATTTAAGGTCTCAATTTAGGCTGTTTTACTTGCTCTTCAAAGGGCATGGCAACCTACTCCAGTATTCTTGCCTGGAGAATCCCCGTGGACAGAGGAGCCTGGAGGGGTAGAATCCATGGGATTGCAGAGAGTGGGACACGACTGAGCACAGCACTTGCTCTTCAAAGAATTATAAACATAGTTATATGCTTCTTTGTTTTGTGAATTTTAAACTTAATAAAATTGGAGCTGTGGAATCCAAAATTAGGAAGATGCCTTGAGAGAGAGAAAGAGTGGGAGAGGGAGAGAGGGAGGGGAGGGAAAACATCCATTGATCGAGATCTGGATAATTTGGAGAATTGGTGGAAATAAATGAAAAATTAATCCAGACAGAGTTCATTAGGTAAACCCATATATAGGAATTTCATTTTAAAGTAGTTGAACTCATCACCAAGATAAAATATGATTATCTTCATTAAAAATTACATTTATTAGGAGCTTTTAATCTGAGGGATGTAATGTGAATGCTGTTTTACAGTAAAGTAGTCCATGGGGTCACTGAGGGTCAGACACGACTGAGCGATTTCCCTTTCACTTTTTACTTCCATGCATTGGAGAAGGAAATGGCAACCCACTCCAGTCTTCTTGCCTGGAGAATCCCAGGAACAGGGGAGCCTGGTGGGCTGCCGTCTATGGGGTCGCACAGAGTCGGACACGACTGAAGTGACTTAGCCTTAGCAGTAGTAGAAACATTTTATTTAGATAAATCTAATCTACTTAAGCATACATAGAAAAAAGACTGGAAGAAAAAACCCCAAATTTATGATATCATGGTTATAATTTTTACTTCTTTTCAATAGTAAGCATGAATTTCTTCTGTAATCAGCTGATTTAACATTTCTGTATGACAGTGTTTTTGAAAATTTACCCTTTTATATAAATACATGTATTATATATAATATTAATTACAACTATAGTTTAATTAAAAAATAAATAAGCTATATGTGAAGTAAAAATGTGTGTTCTAAGATAGCATCTGCATTTACATTCCATCTTGAACATTCCCATCTTCGGGTTTAGAGAAATTGGCTAGAAGAATGATAATTATTATAGTTGATTTGGAGAATTCAGTTAGAAGACTAATTTATAATTTTGTATGCTGCTTTATAATTTATGAAGCAATTTATGCTCTCATTTGATCTTCATAATAACTAATAAGCAAGGCTGTTATTATCATTATTTCAAGCTGGAGAATACTGAGGCTCATAATTTGTGACTTATGTATTATAGTCAGTAAATGAAAGAACCAGAATAAAGTTCTGTTTAAAAAAACAACAACAACAACTTACGGACTTCCTTGGTGGTCCAGTGGTTAAGAACCTGCCTTGCAGTGCTGGGAATGTGGGTTCAATCCCTGGTCCGGGAACTGAGAAAACACATGTTGTGAGGCGGCTAAGCTCATGGGCTGCAGCTGTCGAGCCTGTGTGCTCTGGAGTCCATGTGCCACAACTAAAGAGCCCGTGCACCACAACCACTGAAGCCGGCGTGCTCTGGAGCCCAGGTGCTGCAACTAGAGAGTCTTTGCACTACAGCAAAATATCTCGCATGATGCAACTAAGGCCCAGTGCAGCAAAAAAAAAACAAAACCCTCACACATACCAGTGAAAATCTCCATCACACTCTTGGCCCTCTCCTAGAGGCAGTCATTCTTGCTGTTCCTTGTGTGTGTTTCCAGCAATAGTGTGTGCTAAGTCGCTTCAGTCATGTCCAAATCTTTGTGACCCCATGGAGTTTAGCCTGCCAGGCTCTTTTGTCCATGGGATTCTCCATCCAGGAATACTGGAGTGGATTGCCATGACCTCCTCCTGGGGATCTTCTCAACCCAAGATTCGAACCCATATCTCTTACATCTCCTGCATTGACAGGCGGGTTCTTTACCACTAGCACCACCTGGGAAGCCCCAATACTGTGTGATATGTATGCAAATGTGTCTGTGTGTGTTATACACCCGTGTATAAGATATGTGGTATATAGTGTGTATGTATATTTCTTTTGAATAAGCTGCATATTTTGTGGCTTATTATTTTTAGCTTAATTTATCTAGGAGATTGTTCTATATAAGCACATACAGATTCCCTCATTATTTCCAAAATTTGAGAATATTCCTTGATATGAGTATACCTTGGTGGCTCAGACGATAAAGTGTCTGCCTACAATACGGGAGACCCGGGTTCAATCCCTGAGTTGGGAAAATCTCCTGGAGAAGGAAATGGCAGCCCACCCCAGTATTCTTGCCTGGAAAACCCCATGGACAGAGGAGCCTGGTAGGCTACAGTCCATGGGGTTGCAAAGAGTCGAACACGACTGAGTGATTTCAATTTCACTTTCCTTAACTAGCCACTTAATGATGGACTTCGGTATTGTTAATCTTTTGTTATTATAATACAGACAGTGCTGCAGGGAATATTCTTTTACACATCTTCATACACGTGTTCAATTCTGTCGCTCAGTCATGTCCAACTCTTTGTGACTCCATGAACCACAGCACAACAGGCCTCCATGTCCATCACCAACTCCTGGTGTCCACCCAAACCAATGTCCATTGAGTTGGTGATGCCATCCAACCATCTCATTCTCTGTCGTCCCCTTCTCCTCCTGCCCTCTATATTTCCCGACATCAGGGTCTTTTCCAGTGAGTCAGCTCTTTGCATCGGGTGGCCATAGTATTGGAGTTTCAGCTTCAGCATCAGACCTTCCAATGCACACCCAGGACTGATCTCCTTTAGGATGGACTCGTTGGATCTCCTTGCAGTCCAAGGGACTCTCAAGAGTCTTCTCCAACACCACAGTTCCAAAGCATCAATTCTTTGGTGCTCAGCTTTCTTAATGGTCCAGCTCTCACATCCATACATGACTACTGGAGTAGCCTTGACTAGGCAGACCTTTGTTGACAAAGTAATGTCTCTGCTTTTTAATATGCTGTCTAGGTTGGTCATAACTTTCCTTCCAAGGAGTAAGCATCTTTTAATTTCATGGCTGCAATCACCACCTGCATTGATTTTGGAGCCCAGAAAAATAAAGTCAGCCACTGTTTACACAGTTTCCCCATCTATTTCCCAGGAAGTGATGGGACCGGATGCCGTGATCTTAGTTTTCTGAATGTTGAGCTTTAAGCCAACTTTTTCACTCTCCTCTTTCACGTTCATCAAGAGGCCTTTAGTTCTTCACTTTCTGCCATAAGGGTGGTGTCATCTGCATATCTGAGGTTACTGATATTTCTCCCGGCAGTCTTGATTCCAGCTTGTGCTTCCTCCAGCCCAGCATTTCTCATGATGTACTCTGCGTAGAAGTGTGTATGTGCATTAATTTTTAGTAGGTATAATTTAGGGCTAAGAGATATTTTTAATTTGGATAGATACTGCTAATTTGCATTCAGAAAGTTTATACCAGCAACAGTGTTTGTGCTTTTCCCCCATCAGCCATATTATCAGATTTTGATTGTTGTTAACTTGGTATATAATAATGATATCTGTTGAAAGTTGGCCTCATGTACTGTGCTTCTGTATCACAAAAATGTGAGCTTTTTAATATTTTGTATGAATGTAAGATAGAAGTGTGGTATAAGAAGCTTTGTAATATAAATAATACTTTAACAAATCACCTGTTTAATTAAAAAATAGTGGTTGGTACCACAGAACTACAGTAATCAAAACAGTATGGTACTGGCACAAAAACAGGCACACATATCAATGGCACAGAATTAGAGAGCCCAGAAATAAACCCATGCGTTTATGGTCAATTAATCTGTGACAAAGGAGGCAAGAATATACAATGGATAAAAGACAACACTTTCAATAAATGGTGCTGGGAAAACTGGACAGCTACATGTAAAAGAATGAAACTAGAACATTCTCTAACGTCATATACAAAAACTCAAAATGATTAAATACATATAGGATTAAAGACCTATCTGTAAGACCTAAAACCATAAGCACCTAGAGGAAAACATAGGCAGAACACTCTTTGACATAAATCATAGCAATGTTTTTTAAAAATCCATCTCCTAAAGCAAAAGAAATAAAAGCAAAAAGAAACAAATGAACCTAATTAATGTAAAAGCTTTTGCACAGCAAAGAAAAACGTCAACAAAACAAAAAGACAGCCTACTGAGTGTGAGAAGGCAAATAATGACTGATAAGGTGTTAATATACAAATATTTAGACAGGTTATACAACTCAACATCAGAAAACCAAACAACCTGATTAAAAAATAGGCAGAAGAACCGAATAGACTTTTTTCAAAAAGGACATGCAGCTGGCCAACAGGCATATGAAAAAATTCTCAGTATTGCTAATCTTAAGGGAAAGGCAAATCAAAACCATAATGAGATCACTCAGCTCTCAGGATGACTGTCTTCAAGAACACAAACAAATGGTGGGGATGTGGAGGGAAGGGAACCCTTGTACACTATTGGTGAGGATGTAAATTGATGTTGCCATTGTGGAAAACAGTATGGAGGTCTCACAAAAACCTGAAAATCATACTACCATGTGACCCAGCAATTCAACTCCTGTGCATACAGCCAAAAAACAAAACAAAACACTAATTTTAAAAGATACATGCACCCCAGTATTAATAGTAGCATTATTTACAGTTGTCATGATACAGAAGCAACCTAATTGTTCATCAGCAGGTGAATAGATTAAGAAGATGTGGTGTATATGTGTATATATTAATACAATGGGAATGCTGCTGCTGCTGCTGCCGCCGCCAAGTCCCTTCAGTTGTGTCCGGACTCTGTGCGACTCCATAGACGGCAGCCCACCAGGCTTCCCCGTCCCTGGGATTCTCCAGGCAAGAACACTGGAGTGGGTTGCCATTTCCTTCTCCAATAATGGAAATGCTACTCAGCCCTAAAAAAAAAAATGACATTTTGCTATTTGTAGGAAGATGGATGGACTTGAGTATTATGCTAAGAGAAATAAGTCAGAGAAAAACAAATACTATGTGATAGCACTTACACGTGGAATCTAAAAAAATGTACCAAACTAGTAAATATATAGTAAACTAGTAAATATATATAGTAAACAAACTAGTAAATATATTAAAAATATAACAAACTAGGAAATCCCCATGAACAGAGGAGCCTGAGGGGCTACAGTCCATGGGTTCGCAGAGAGTCAGACACAACTGAGTGGCTAAGCACAGCACGGTAAACATAAAAGAAGCAGAGTCACAGATGTAAAAATAAAACTAGTAGTTACCAGTGAGGAGAGCAAAGGGGAGAGGCAATATAGTGATAGGGGATTAAGAGGAACAAACTATCGTGTATTAATATAAAATATGCTACAAGAATATATAATGGGGAATATAGCCAATATTTTATAACTATAAGTGGAGTGTAACCTTTAAAAATTGTGAATCATTATATTGTTCACCTTAACTGATATAATATTGTACATCAGTTACAGTTCAATTAAAAAAAGGAAAGATTGGAGCTCTTTTAAAAACTTCAAAGCACAACTATGCAAAGCCTCACTTCCTCTTTAGACTGGGAATTTCGTAATGGGTATTTAGCAGTACCAGGAGTTTCCAATCTGAGATAATCAAGCTGCTTATTTCTTGTTATGTCTTCAATGAAAATTTGTCCAAGAACATACTTTTGGGGAGAAAGCTTCTATATTATAATACTTTGGTTTTTTAAAGATCATGGTTTCTCAGCCTTGGCACTGTTGACATTTTGGGCCTGTTAATTCTATGGTGTGGAGGGGGGCCTGTCTTCTGCATTGTGGGATGTTTTGCATCCTTATCCACAATATGCTGGTAGCACTGTTCCCAGCTAGGGCAGTCAAAAATATTTCCAGACATTGCCAGCTATTTCCTGGGGGACGAAATTGCTTCAATTTTGAGAATCGCTGATTTAAATGTACTTTTTAAAGTTAGTGATCCACTAAGTCATTTGGGAGTTAGAGAAGTATGTGTGTTCTTGGGACAGGGACAGAGGAAATGGTTTATCTTTATACTTTAATTCCTAAATCTGCCACGAGCCCTGAATACCTAATTGTGCATGGATATTGAACTTAAAAACTTAAATGATAAAACAGTTGAAAATTGTGAACTTAATTTTACGTGTGATTTCACTGCCTTTCTTATTGTGGTCTTACTTTAATTGTAGAACAATTCTGTCTAGTGGGCTAAATATTAATGTGAAGGAAAACATTCTTATGCTGCCATTGAGAAGGAAGAAGACTGATGTTACTTAAACTCCTAATAAGCAGTAGGCACTTTTAGGTGATTTACATATATTATTTCATTTAATATTCACAACCTTTCTACAAGTAGAAATTACTCTTCTGTATTATTTACTCAGGTTGTGTTGTAAGTGGTAGACTTGAGATTCAAATCTGGGTACATCTGATCTAAAGCACATTTGCTATATGCTGCTTCCTGTAAACAGCCATTGACAATATTTCAGACAAATTTTAGGGATAAAAATGAACACTCACGCTGTATTACATTCCTCTGTTGTTATGTAAAAGGAACAAATTATTCAGAGTGGAATTTGTGTGTGCATGTGTGTGTGTGTGAGAGAGAGAGAGAGCGTGAGCAAGCAAGAGAAAGAGGTCAATTTGGGAATAAATATCAATTCAGTTCAGTTCATTCACTCTGTCATGTCTGACTCTTTGCGACTCTAGTAGTAATTAATACTTACTCAACACATGATTTTTCAGGTATGATTTTTCAGTAATCCTTAAAACCTGATAAACAGATCATCCTTATTATTCCTGTTTTATAAAGAGAAAACTTAGGCACAGAAGTGAAGTAACTTGTTCAAGATCAAGCTACTGCTAAGTGGTAGAGCCAATGTTATAACTTAGGCAGTGTAAACAACTCATAAATTGAATGAGTCTGTATTTCTGAGCGCAAAATAGCTCTGACAGAACTAATTATAGTGCCATTTCTTGGTTATAACTGAACATATGTTCTAGGCTGCAACATCTTATGTAAAAATCAACTTTTTGTTAAATGGACCACATCTCTAGAAAGTAATTGTACCAAGTTATAGTGGAGGGTTTTTGTAGATACGATAGAATTTAGTTTTACATTTTGCAACCTCTAGCAATTTATTACTTACGAAACCTAAGCTTATCTAGGTTAGTGTACGTCGTGCCAGTATTTACTTTTAAGCTAATATTCTCTTGAATGTGGTAATTTGGACTTGGAATTCCTTCAGTATCTTATTACTGAAGATCATATTGTATAGCAGAGAAGATTTTCCCTAAAAAACAGACTATTTATTAAGGAAAACTTAAAGAACTGCTATGTGTAGGGATTTCTCATGCTCCAGATTTGAACATTGTCGAGAGCTAGGGTGAAATACTGGGAGATCTTGGACTTTGAAGTCAGAATGTATTAGGCTTAAATCTTTTGTTTGATTCTGTAACAAGTTTCTAGTCTCTTTCTTTTTTAGCTTATAAAATGGTGAATAAACTTAACCTGCAGGATTTGTTGTGATGAGTGAAATAATCGTTATAAATGTCTGGGATCAGTTTAAATGGTGGTAGCTATTAATAACAACAATAACTATTGCTACTGCCATCTCTAGCCAAATACTTACAACAGCTAGATTTTATTATAGGGCTGTTAATTTTTATGAAATGTTATACTTTACTAGAATTTTCATAAATCAGTAATACCAGGGATTATTGGTAACTTCATTCCATCTTATATTCACTAGGTACAACACAGTTATATCATT
The DNA here is from genome assembly GCF_023091745.1 of Budorcas taxicolor. NCBI lineage: Eukaryota > Metazoa > Chordata > Mammalia > Artiodactyla > Bovidae > Budorcas > Budorcas taxicolor. Next base: position 94,978,136 of record NC_068912.1, read on the forward strand.
ATGCATATATTAAAAATATGAAGATTACATGCAGTATAGGTACTTCCCTTATTGCCATTCCATCCTCTTTTGTTTCAGAAGACATTTGTTGAATGCCTCCTGTGTCCCCGCTATGTTAGGCCTTGGACATACAGAGAGACTAAGACCTAGATTCATGCACTGAAGTACCTTTTAGTCTTCTAGGGAGATAAACATTGACTCTGGAGTGATGAGTACTGTGATGCAGGGTAATAGAAGAAAGAAAGGCACTTGGGTGCTGTGGAGTGTCCTGTGATTATAATGGAATTTTTTTGTGGTAATTTAGTTCTTAAGTTTTTCATTGTTTTACAGTGTCCAAGGTTGATACTGTGGGTGACATTTTAAACTATAATTAAAAGGACAACATAAAATCATAGGAGTATTCGATCCAAGTTAAACAGTATTTTGGTGCATTGGGTCCACATTGTGAGATATCATATCTATTTTCTTACGATTTATTCTCTGCTTTTTTTTTTCTCTCTGTAATAAAGCAAGAATTTTTAACCTAGAGCACAAGAGATTAGGCAGGGGTTTCAAGGATGGGCTCAAAGGATCTTTGATCCGTTCTAAAATAGTATGTAAAATAATGAGTATCACAGTTTAGATAGTGGGAAGGACACTAAGTACAAGACCAAATTGGATTTGAATTCTCCCTCTGCCACTTATGCTCTTGTCATGGGTGACTATGACAAGTTATTTAAACTCTGTGACTTCCTTTTTCTTATGTATGATGTATACGCATTGTTGCAATGTAAGAATCACTGAATAAATAGCAGTGATGTTTTTAGAATCCGCTTGGCAGTTTCTACAGATAACTAATTTGAAATTCTCATAGAGATTGACTTTGTGATTAGTGGGAGTGTTGCTGTTGTTTTAACAGTGTTAACCCTTCTGAATCCATGAACATGGGATTTTGCAACTTTCTTGAACTCAGCTGTTAGTTCTAATAGTTCTTTAGTAGATAGCTTGGGATTGTTTTTAATATTAGAGCATGTCATCTGTGAATAGCAATAGTTTTACCTCCTCTTTTTCCAATCTGATGCCTTTTATTTATTTATTGTTCTTGTGTAATTTCCCTGGCTAGAATCTCTAATACAGTGTTGAATAGAAGTGTTGAGAATGGACCCTTTTTCTTATTCCTTATATCTGGGGGAAAGCATGTACGCTTGCCTGGAAAATCCCATGGACGGAGGAGCCTGGTGGGCTGCAGTCCATGGGGTCGCTAAGAGTCTGATATGACTGAGCGACTTCACTTTCACTTTTCACTTTCATGCATTGGAGAAGGAAATGGCAACCCACTCCAGTGTTCTTGCCTGGAGAATCCCTGGGACGGGGGTGCCTGGTGGGCTGCCATCTATGGGGTCGCACAGAGTCGGACATGACTGAAGCGACTTAGCAGCAGCAGCAGCATGCATCTTTATATCCCTGGAGAAGGCCACAGCAACCCACTCCAGTATTCTTGCCTGGAGAATTCCATGGACAGAGGATTCCATGGGCGGGCTACAGTCATGGGGTTGCAAAGAGACACGACTAAGTGATAACAGTAAGTATATGACGCATGTAATATTCTAAAGACTGCTTATAATAGGTTTTTCTTTCCTCCCTCCCTCCCTTCCTCCCTCCTTTCCTTCCATGAAAACAACCCAGAGAGGTTGTCAGTTTCCTGTGTTTGGAGGCCAGTGGTCAAGAGAGTGAGCTCTGGCCTTGTACTGCATTGCTTGGAATTCTAGTTCTGCCATCTGCTAGCTTTGAATTTGGCAAGTCATTTACTCTTTGTGTTTTTTTTCATATGTAAGGTATGAGTAAGAGTATGTACTTTAAAGAGTTGTGAAAGTTAGATGAGATTGTACAAGTAAAGTGCTGAGAATAAATAGTGCCTGGTCCATGGTAAGTCCTTAATAAATATAAGTATTTGCTACTACAGTTATTATCGGTCAGGAGCACCCAGCCATCACCCGTTTCTCAAACTTTTGTGCTACATGTTTTTTGCTGTACCTGAAATTCATTGCTTTCCTTTGCTTAATTTGATAAATACTCAGTGCCTACTATCTGCAAAGTACTATATAATTAGGACACCATATGGTGAGCAAGACAAGTCACTGGCCCCATGGGTTAATATTTCTAGTCAGAGAGACGAATAGCAACAGATAATGAAAATTGGCTTTCCTTGTGCTCAGATGGTAAAGAATCCGCTTGCAACGCGGGAGACCTGGGTTCGTTCGATCTCTGGGTTGGGAAGATACCCTGGAGGAGGGCATGGCAACCCACTCCAGTATTCTTGCCTGGAGAATTCCCATGGACAGAGGAGCCTGGTGGGCTACAGTCCATGGGGTTGCAAAGAGTTGTACATGACTGAGCAGCTAAGCACTGAGTACACTGAGATGTAAGATAGTGATAAGAGCTAGGAAGAACAATAGTACAGATTAGGTAAGAGCGCCATAAGGTGACACTTTAGATAGCATGTCAGAAAGGCCTCTCTGAGGATGATTTGATCAGAGATCAAATGAAATAAAGCATTTGATCAGAGATCTGAATGAAATAAAAAGTGAGCCATATGATTATCTGTGGAGATGTTTCCAGGTGGAGGAAACAAGTAGAGGAATCTTGAGATAGGAGTGCTCTTTGCAGTTGCTTGACTGGCTCCTTTGATTTAGTTTAGGTGTCACTTGTGTCTTGCTCAGCTTTTTCTTAGTTTCTTATGAAATAATCAAACATGACTTTTATTGACTTTTCTGATTATGTCTCTTTTAGATATCACTGATCCCATAGCAATAGTGTTTGTTCCCTCTTGATGTACTTATTACAGTGGAGATAGACTTATTACAATGGATTGTTGTTACTGTCTTTTTCTCCCCACTGGACTGACTTCTCGATGTCAGGGACTATAGTTTCTTACTTATTTTATTATTCCCAGTATCTAGCATATAGATGTACAAGAGATGTCTAAATGAATCAGTGTCTAAAGGAATACAAGAGATGTCTAAATGAGTAATGAATGAACAGCCAAGATTTTTTACTTTTTATTTCCTCAGTGTATTTCTCTTTGTACTCGTTTCTGCCTGATAATAATGATTGTAAGTACAGTTTATTTGAATAATTTTTTGTCTGACCGTCAGCTTAGTGCATCAAATACATTTTTGTATTTAACCATTGGGTTATAATTTCTTTCTTTTTTTCCTCTATCTGAAGATTAAGGTCCAGGAGGGCAAAAAAGTTGTTTTGTTTGTTCATCTCTGTATCAGAAGTGCCTAGTATAATAACATATCAGCAGTTGTTTGAATGAATGATACGTTAGTATGTTAACCTTGAGTCTTCTACTGAATCACATAGATGATACAGTATAAACCATATTTGTATAATACTCCGATAGACCATGAACTAGGAGCTTTAAGCAAAACAGATCATATTAGATGTTCTTAACCCCCCTAACTCGGAGAAGGCAATGGCACCCCACTCCAGTACTCTTGCCTGGAAAATCCCATGGACGGAGGAGCCTGATAGGCTGCAGTCCATGGGGTCGCTAAGAGTCAGACACAACTGAGCAACTTAACTTTCACTTTTCACTTTCATGCATTGGGGAAGGAAATGGCAACCCACTCCAGTGTTCTTGCCTGGAGAATCCCAGGGATGGGGGAGCCTAGTGGGCTGCCGTCTATGGGGTCGCACAGAGTCAGACACGATTGACGCGACTTAGCAGCGGCAGCAGCAGCCCCCTTAACTGCTTTCCCTCAGCAATATCACATCAAGTCTAATGTTCATATAAGTGCTCCGACTAGAGTTACATTTTCTCAACTAGAGGCTGAGACGTGTGGCCTAATAATTACACTGAATACTTGAAATTCAGACTGAATAAGTATTATCTATACACATGTGCCAAAATTATCCCTTCCTCCAACTTCATAGTAGAAATTCTTGGTCCTACTGTCTTCCAGCTAGAGGTTAAGCAATTGCAAATCCTGGTGTAGATAATTCTCTACATAGTCTGCATGAATGATCAGTAGACAACCCCTAGAGCAATATTTGTATTTTTTAAAAATGGAAGGATAATTACTTTATGGTGTTCCCTTGTGGTTCAGTGGTGAAGAATTCGCTTGCCAATGCAGGATACACAGGTTCAGTTCCTGGGTCGGGAAGATCCTCTGGAGAGGGATATGGCAACCCACTCCAATATTCTTTCCTGGGACATCCCATGGGCAGAGAAGCCTGGTAGGCTATAGTCCATGGGGTCGCAAAAGAGTCAGACAGGACTTAGTAACTAAACAACAACAATTACTTTACAGTGTTGTGTTGGTTTCTGCCAGAATTTACATTTTAAAAGAGAAGTTTGCTTTGTTGTTGTTGTTTAGTTGTTCAGTTGTGTCTGACTCTTTCGCATCCCCATGTACTGTAGCCCTTAAAGCTCCAGTTTGCTAAGTAGGCCAAATAACAGATGGGTGGAATGTGTATGGTTGAAGGTAACATACTGCTACTATTTTACTAAACTATGGATTGAAAAGCAACAGATCTTTTCGTGATATGGTATAGGTAAGCTGACCATATTTTTCCAGTCAAAGGTTCAATTTGTCTAAAAAAGGATGCTTCGTAATTCCTGGCTTTTCAGTTTATTTCCGGGAAAAGACAATGAAATAGTTGCTAGGATGGTTCATCATATGAAAGTCAGTCGATATAGGACTTTAATAGAATGAAGGGAAAACATCTTGATGCAGAAAATGCACTGACAAAATTCAGCACTCTTTCATGATGAAAATACTTAGCAAACTAGAAATAGAAGGGAACTTCCTCCGTGATAAAGGTTACATGTGAAAAACCCACAGCTAGCATCATACTAAACAGTGAAAGACTAAAAGCTTTTACCCTGTGATCAGGAGCACAATGAGGATGCCTACTTTTCCAACTTCTTTTCAGTGTGGTACTGGAAGTTCTAACCAGAGCAGTTAGTACAAGGAAAAGAAACAAAAAACATTCAGATTAGAAAGGGAGAAGTAAAATAATGTGTTTGTAGATAACATGATTAAAATATATACATTGTGGTAAATAACGTGAGATCTGCCCCCTAACAAGATTTTAAGTGTGTGTTACAGTATCGTTAACTATAAGCACATAGTGGAATAGCAGATCTCTGGTACACGGGTTCTTTGATAACCCAATGTCACTTCCTTTGGATAAATACCGAGGAGTGGGGTTGATGGATCATATGGCAGTTTTATTTTTAATTTTTTGAGGACCCTCCATACTATTATAAATTTTTTATATGTAGAAAACCCTAAAGATTCCATAAAAATATTCTGAGAGCTGATAGACAAATTTAGCAAAGTTGCAGACTACAAAATCAACACATAGCTGCATTTTTATACACTAGCAGTAAACAATTCAGAAAGGAAATTAAGAAAACAATTCCAAGGACTTCTCTGGCAGTCTAGTGGTTAGAACTCCCTGCTTCCAGTGTTGGGGGCATGGGTTCAATCTCTGGTTGGGGAAGTAAGATCCCATATGCTGTAAAAATAAAATAATAATAATTTAAAAAGTATATTTATACTACCCTCAAAAAGGATAAAATGCTTAGGAATAAATTTAACCAAGGAGGTGAAAGACTTGTACAGTGAAAACTGCAAAACACTGCTTTGACTTAATGTTTGATTGTGATAGTAGAGGGAAAATAGTGGATAAATGTATGCAATTGTAGGTTCATAATAAAAATTGTTCAAGTTACCTTTATTTTGATATTAAGTTGTCTTAAAGCTTCCCAGGTGGCTCAGCTGGTAAAGAATCTGCCTGCAGTGTGGGAGACCTGGGTTTGATCCCTGGGTTGGGAAGATCTCCTGGATAAGGGAAAGGTTACCCACGCCAGTATTCTGGCCTGGAGTATTCCATGGACTCTATAGTCCATGTGGTTACAAAAAGTTGGACAGGACTGCGTGACTTTCATTTTCACTTTGTCTTAAATGGACGGTGGGCCTTAAAACTAAAGGTTTTTTAGAATTACGGTAATACTTCTCTGTTATGGAGATTCAAATGATGGAGTACATATGAAAGGTGCTGTTAAATGATGGTAAAGATAATATAATAGAGGCAACAGCCTAACAGTTAGGAGTTAAAGTTCTGCAGTCAGACTTCTTAGATTTCAATACTGGTGCTAACTCTTAAATGTGAAAGTGAAGCTAATTGTGTCCAACTCTTTGCGACCCTGTGGACTGTAGCCTACCAGGCTCCTCTGTCCATGGAATTTTCCAGGCAAGAGTACTGGAGTGGGTTGCCATTTCCTTCTCCAAACTCTTAAATAGGTATGTGCATTTGAGTCAGTTATTCAACTTATTAATGTCTCATTTTCCTCATCTGTAAAATGGATATAATTTTATGTGCCTTGTCAGTTTAAATGAACTCAGTGGGTAAAGTGGTTAAGACTAGTACCTGTTGTATAGGAAATGCTCAAAAAGGATTTAGTATATGTTATTTACTGTGAAGCTGTAAAACGACAATGTTTGTACATATATGATTTTAAAATGTTGTGTATTTAAGTCTGTACTTGATAATTTAACTTGCATTTAAAAAACATTTTATTATTTTTTGGCCACACTGCATGACATGTGGGATTTGTTCCCTGACCAGGAATCGAACTAATGCCCCCTGCATTGGAAGTAAGTCCTAACCACTGGACTACCTGGGAAGTCCCTAACTTGCCTTTTTTAAAAGCAGCATTTCATTGCTGATTCTTTTGGTTCTCTTGGAGCTCCATTAACTGTGAAAAAATTTTTTTGTCTCATTTGTGCAAAGCTTATATTTTTTTTCCCTATCTAATCTACTCTTATTTGACTGTATTAAATTTTAGCATGCTTGTTTACCTTCAACTTAGTACAGGTCAGCTCTACTAATCAAATCTATTAGTTCTGGCCTATTAAATATCCCACCCAATTGGATATCGACAGTAAACTCTTGAGAGTTTGCCCTCTCCTATTTTATAAGTTATTACATTGATGAAAATTCTTTTTACCAAATTCTTTGCTGTTTTGGAAATGAGAAATGGAACAACTAATAAACATGCAAAAAAATGTTTCTTAATTCATTTTAAGAAACTTATTTAGTAAATGGTGTTTATTTCAAGTTATGCTTGAGATAAAAAAAAAGGCTGTGTGGATATACTTTTGAAAATGTTAGGTCTGTAATATGTAAGGGATTGGCAAGCATTTCTGTTGATTTATATTCTTTGGTTGGATCTCTGTGGCTCCAAATACCAGTCAAGAAGTATAAAACTCACTTTATTAGCCAGTTTTATTCATTCTTACATCAGAACACTTTCGTGCAAGTGGCAACTGCATGGAATGGTAATTCTCTCTTGAGTGGAAAGGAAGTATGTTAGCTTATCTAACTGATAGGTCTAAGAGTAGAGCTGGCTTCAGATGTATTAGGGTCACAGTGATACCACTACTCAGTTTTCCTTTCATATCTTGCCTCCAGTCTCAGGTAGGCTTTCCCATTATAGCACTAAAATAAGCACTAAAAGCTTCAGGTTTATACACTTTGTAACTCCAAGTGGTGGAAAAGAGGGCCTCTCTTCTGGTAGCTCCCACAGAGGAACTGTGATTTTCTCTGGTTGGAGTAAAGTCACATATCTTCTTGGAATGGTCATTATGGAAAGTGGGTTGAAGAGTATGTTTGGCAGAAAAATTTGAGGTTACTGATTGTTATGGGTTGAATTGTGGCCCCCCCCAATTTATATGTTGAAATCCGAACCCCTCAGTACTTCAGAAAGTACTTTCCAAGTATGACTTTACTTGGAAATAGAGTCATTATGAATGTAATTATTTAAGAGGAGGTCATAAAGGAATAGAGTGGGCTGCTGATCCAAAATCACTGATGTCTACATCAAAAGGAGAAATTTTGACACAGACACACATGTAGGCAGAATGTCATGTGGAGGTTGGACTTAAGCTGCCACATGCCAAGGAACTACCAGAAATAGGAGAGAAGCCTAGAGCCGATCCTTCCCTAGTACCTTCAGAGGGAGTTTGGCCCTGCCAGCATCTTGTTTTGGACTTCTGGCTTCCAGACTGTGAGACAATAAATTTCTGTTCTCCACAGCCACTCAGTTTTTGGTACTTCATTATGGCAGCCCTAGCAAACTAATGCAGTGGTCATGAATTTATAGTTATACCAATCTGTCCTGTTGAATGACTTTTTAGGCTCAGCCTCAAAGAAGGAGGATAGTTGGGTTCATCCAGGTTTGGAGTTTTGCTGTACTTGTGTGTTCTAAAAGAGAACAAGAGAATTTAGATTATTGACAAGAGGATTATTGAAATGATGCACCATAGGCTATAAACTGAATGATGAGGGACATAAAGCAAAGAGATGGTTTAGTCTGATAGGTCACAGAAAGGGTCCAAGGATAAGAAGTCTTACAAAGGTCAAAGGAAGATCACTTGAAAGAGAAGGTTATGGTTGGAGAACAAGATGCTTGAAATAGTGGTTTGGAATATAGAGCAGTTTGGATAAAGGTAGAAGAGCCAGGAGTGAGGTTACTAAGGGAGTAACAGGATGACTGGGCCATAATATATCCACATTGGTGGTACTTTGTAAAACTCTGTTTTGAAGAGACGATTGGTGTTAAGGGCATCAAGGAAGTAAAAATCCAAGTTGTTGGATGGGCTATCCAAGTTTATGGTGAAGTCATCCAGTTGATGGAGGTTTAGGGTGGAGAAGAATACAATGAGTCATGTGCCATAGCCTCAGGTGAGTGAGGTAGAGAAAACCAGGAGGTTAAAATATAGCAGTGATAAGGAAAGGGAGATAGTAATTTTGCTGAAAAGGAAACACCTCAAGAGAGCAGAGTTTTATTTGGTCTTTGTTTTAAAAACAAAGACAATGTGGACAAGCTTCACAGGGAAGCAGAGGGTTTTAATCCCATTTCTGGAACCTGAGATAGTCAGGAGGTTAAAACTGGACAGCAGCCATTTGAGAGGGCTTCAAGGGAGGTAAGAGATTGTTTCAGTTAGAGCAGGGGGTTGGAAGTAGCATTCTGAGAAAAGGCTGGCTTTTCTCTTCAGGAGAGGATGTAGGGAGGTAGAGAGAACATTCTCAGAAGTTGAGGAAAAAGGGACTTGCTTACTTTTTTCTTGCTGTACTAGACTAGTAAAGCCCTTGAGAACAAGGACTGTGTAATTCATCAGGATGCCTGTCTCAGTCTTTGGCAAGTATTAGGTTATGAATAAATGTGAAATAATTTATACTCCCAGCAGTATTTGAGAATGTACTGCAAGAAGGAATTGCACAAATAATAATTTATTCAGCTCATAAACTTCATATTTTTTGAGGACTTTCATATGTAGGTATTGTGGATTTGATGGTGAAATAAGATAGGTGTGATTTTCTCCTCTCATGGAGCAAACGTTATAGTGAGGGCAAAAATAATGAAAAAACAAACAGACAAAATAAAAACAGTATGTAACAGGTCTCTGAAGGAAACAAGCAAAGCTGAAGTAGAAAATTTTAAAAGGGCCTATTTTATGATGATCCGTATAGGACTCTGAGTGGATAACATTTAAGCTGAGTCCTAAAAAAATTGAAGACACCACCTATGTTTTCAGGAACAAGGAATGACATGTGGAAAGACTGAGTTGAGACAGAGCTTGCTCTTTTAGAAGAACTGAAATATCCGTAAAGTTAGTGGCCCTAAGTGTATCTGGAGAGGTGAGTAGAAGCTGAATCATGCAGGGACTCAAAGCCCTGGTAAGGAGTTTAGATTTAATTTTTTCTCAAATGAGAAGCCATGGAGGGGTTTAAACAGAAGAATGTTATGTTCTTATTTATATTTACATACTCTGCAGTCTGTGTGAGGGGATGGATTAAATGTTCTAATAGTCAAGATGATATATGAACTGCACTACAGAGAGAGGTGGATGAGTTCAATGTATGTTTTGGAATTAGAGTTCATAGTATTTGCATATGATAGATTGTAAAATTGAGAATGAGGGACATGCTGACAGATTATTTGGCTTGTGCATACGTGGTTAGTGGTAGGAGAGGAAAAGATTCTTGGTGAAAAAAAATATACAAGTTTTGTTAGATGTTTGGGAGATATCCAAGTGGAGATATAAAGTAGATGGTATATAAGTTTAGAGTTCAGAGATGAGGTCAGAACTAAAGATACAATATTCACCAACTTAAGTGCAGTATTTGAACCAGGGGGATTGATGTGATCATCTGGTTGCCCAGACGTGTAGAAAAAGGACATGAGAGATGAGGCTGTGAATGTCCTTTGTAGAAGGTAAAGTGCTGTACAAGTGCAGGAAGTGATTATTTTGTTTCACTTGTTCCTTACTTGAATTTTTATAAATTCACGTATCATTCGTGCTTAAAGATAATGCCTCTCCTCTTTCTGTTTATTTGGGGCTGGCTAGAATAGTGTATGTAGGACTCCCTGTCTTCTGATGACAGACCCAAAACTGGTCTTTGTATTCATTCTTTGTCACTCTGCCACCCAGATTTTTGGGTCAGGTTGAATTGGATTTGACAAAAGTTACTCCTTTACTGGTTTGAGTTGCTGGTATGGTCTCTTAATAATCCATTGTTTTTCAGTAGTATATAGCTGTACTCTCTCTTGAAATTCTTTTGTCTACTTAAAGTCCCCGTAATCTTTTATTTCTGATAATCTCCAAAGCAGATGTATTCTTAGATTCAGATTTTGAAAACTTTTTTTAGAATACTCTTCTTAGAGTGCTCCTAGGTCTTTGCTAGCTGACTCATCAATTTATAATGATTTGTTATGGAACAAACATGAGATGTTTGCAGAAGAGAGCATTGCAAAAGGGAGCAGTTTTGAGGGCAGAGGTCCTATATAGTTTTTGTAACCCCAGGTACCTAAACCTATTGTTCTGTCTCTAAAAGGTCTCCAATCCATGTTTATTAAATTATTAAATGAGTTATGAATAACAGAATTGAGGGTTTATACTGTATATTCTCTACGGGAACTGCTGGGATGGCTGCTTGTGTTTTCTTGGGCCCCTCCCCGCCAGCTCTAAAGTGAGGACTGCTCAGATGACTTGCTTCTATCCACCCTCTATACCCAGCTCCTTTTTAATTTCTTTTTTACTGAACTTGGTTTCGACTCTTCAGACAGCTTCTGATTGCTATTTCCTTTGTCAGTTTGGATTGCTGTTGATCACTATTGCTGTTTTTTTTAAAATTCTTGTCCTCTTCCTTTTACTGTTTGTTTCCAGCCTATTTTCCTTTATATTGTGAAATGCATAAGTCTTTTAAAAAAGACGTCACGAGTCTTCAGAAGGTTTTAGTCTCCTTCCCTGCAAGTCGGTCACATGTGAACATAGCTGTGTAAAAGCACATGCTCTTCTGGTTGTGTTGATTGGGTACTTTGGTTGTAGGAGTAGCTGTTCCATTATTTGAGGGGTGGTGGTAGTGGTTGTGGTGGAGTAGTTGAAAGGATGTAGGGCTTAGTTCTCCTTCTGATTCCTCAGATCTCTTGAAAATGGAGTATTAATTAGATGGCTGAATTAAGAATAACTGAAATTTTTTGTGTTAATATGTCAAATATACTTGCATGGCAAGTTACTCAGAAAATCATGTGCTTTATCACACTTTTAGAAAATGTTCACGAGTACTAAATTGTTAATCATTACTTAAATTTTTATAGAGAATAAAAATAAAAAGATTTTAAGTGGTACTTTGCCTGCAACTGTCCGTATAGTCAAAGCTGTGGTTTTTCCAGCAGTCATGTATGGATGTCAGAGTTGAACTGCTGAGCGCTGAAGAAATGATGCTCTTGAACTGTGGTGTTGGAGAAGACTCTTGAGAGTCCCTTGGACTGCAAGGAGATCCAACCAGTCCATCCTAAAGGAAATCAATCCTGAATATTCATTAGAAGGACTGATGATGAAGCTGATGCAAAGCTCCAATCCTTTGGCTACCTGATAAGAACTGACTCACTGGAAAAGACCCTGATACTGGGAAAGAGTGAAGACAAGGAGGAGGAGGAGAGGACAGAGGATGAGATGGTTGGATGGCATCACCAGTTCAATGGACATGAGTTTGAACAAGCTCTGGGAGATGGTGAAGGACAGGGAGGCCTGGTGTGCTGCAGTCCATGGGGTCACAGAGAGTTGGATACGACTGAGAGACTGAACAGCAACAACAAATTGGAAGGTTACAGGTTCCCCCATAGTCAGCTATTGTACTATTCCATGATTCTCTTTCCTTTCAGGATCCAGGCCGAAGGAGCACCCCCTCTTCATGACTTACTATTCTCTTGGCAGAGAGAAAAGAGCAAGAGCTGGTGGAAACACACAGTAGCCCTTAAAAATTCCACCTGTAACTGGAACTTCCTCATATTTCATTGGCCAGAGTAAGTCACATGGCCAAGCCAGTAGTAGGGTACTCACAGAGAGGCACTGTAAGTCACATGGCAACAGGCAGGGCTGTTAATATTCTTGTTCAGCTCAGTCGCTCAGTTGTGTCCGACTCTTTGTGACCCCGTGAACTGCAGCATGCCAGGCCTCCCTGTCCATCACCAACTCCTGGAGTCCACCCAAACCCATGTCCATTGAGTCGGTGATGCCATCCAACCATCTCTGTCGTCCCCTTCTCCTCCTGCCCTCAATCTTTCCCAACATCAGGGTCTTATTCCAATGAGTCAGCTTTTTGCATCAGGTGGCCAAAATATTGGAGTTTCAGCTTCAATATCAGTCCTACCAGTGAACACCCAGGACTGATTTCCTTTAGGATGGACTGGTTGGATCTCCTTGCAGTCCAAGGGACTCTCAAGAGTCTTCTGCAACACCACAGTTCAAAAGCATCAACTCTTCTGTGCTCAGCTTTCTTTATAGTCCAACTCTAACATCCATACATGACCACTGGAAAAACGATAGCCTTGACTAGATAGACCTTTGTTGGCAAAGTAATGTCTCTGCTTTTTAATATGCTGTCTGGGTCGGTCATAACTTTCCTTCCAAGGAGTAAGTGTCTTTTAATTTCATGGCTGCAATCACCATCTGCAGTGAATATTCTTGTAAGAGGAGAATAAAGGAGAATTATAATACAACCTACCAGATTTTAGGATGATATAGCAGTTTTATAACAACTTTTTTCTTAGTAAAATTTGTTTTTTTTCCCTTTTTTTGGTTTTCGTTGCATTAGTTAGGATACTGGTTCAAGCCAAAATCTCAGTAGCTTAAACAGGAGAGAATTTACCTCTCTCAAGTAACTGTCCAAGTAAGATAAGTACTAGAGGGCTGATATGGCAGCTTCATGATAGTGTCAGAGACATAGACCCTTTTTTTCTGTTGCTCTTTTTATTTTCAACCATGTTTTCCATCTCACAGTCTGGGTAGATCGTCCACGTTTCACAGCCATATCTACCTTCTGGACAGCTGGAAGAAACAGCTGGGAGGTAGAAGACATTCTCCTTCCCTGTAGGTGTACAACCTGAGAGCTGGGCAAGTTATTTCCTTTCACATTTCATTGAGAGAAACCGAGATTGCAAAAGATGAGAAATGTACGTTTCAGTAGGTGTCCGCATGTTTGAGTAAGGTTTAGGGGTATTATTAAAGAAAGAAAAGAGTAAAGGATATTAGGGAGCAGTTAGCCATCTCTTTTTAATTCAATTAGTTTAATTGGGAACCTATGAAGAATAGATATTATTAGCACTTTACAGATAAGTGGGCAGGGTTTTCAAAGAGGAGATAAATTGTTCATGGTCTACCTGAGAAGTAGTGAAATAGGCTTTGAATTTAAGCCTATGTGAGGGTTTTTTTCTTTTTTTAAAACATTCTGTTGACTTCTAATGTCTTATTTTCAAGCCCTTAAGATTTTTTTCAGAGTAGTAATAAATAATGTTGACTCTTTAGAAGGGATTCTTCAGATATTTATGAATATTTTACTTTGTGAAAAATGATGCATGTTTATGACCTAGCCAATGAATAAATGATTGCTTCAAATTATAATAATATTAGAAATTAAGTCAGGTTTTGACTTTTGATAACTTTAGTTTAAAAGTTTTCTTTTAGAAATTAATTTAGTTACTAAGTATTCATATATAATTTTGCATACTGATGGCACATTTTTGGATTTTACATTTTTTCCTAAGCTAAAAATATCTTAATTGTTTTGTTCTATAAAATTAAGGAAGTGCTTATTATAAAAAATATTTTCAGAGAGCACAGAGTAGTATAAAGAGGAATGTAAAAATCATTTGTAATTCCATTATCCAGAGGTCATCACTGTTGCCGGTTTAGCTATGCCTTTCAAAATTTTTCTCTATGCATTCATTATGTGTGTTGTATCTATGTGATTTTTTTAAAATCTAAAATGATCATATTTCAGTTAAAAAGAAAAAGACGATTTTACCAAGATGCACCAAACACACTCTTTGATCATCTTACTTGATGAGTGAATTGGCAATTTGGATGACTTTTCTCCATTCTCACTTAGCTGTAATGTTTTAGTATAGTTGATCAGCACAGAATGTACTTAATCACTTATGGAGCTAATGCCTTCTCAAATGTATTTATGTAGTAAGCAATGAAGCCCTTTTCTATAGCAGAGTATTTATACATTTCTTTGGGAGTAGGCTGAATATATACTTTTTTTTTCATACTGGGACATGTTTGAGATGAAAGGGACATTACAAGTATTTAAAGTTTTGTGAAATTTTTTTTGCCATCAAAATGGTTTTATTATACTGAAATGTAATATAATCAGTAAAATAGTTCTGTCTGTTTTCAAAAATAAAAGTTTATAAAATATTTGTTTTATAGTACAACAAAATAGTCTTTACTCAGATACACAGATGACACCACCCTTATGGTAGAAAGTGAAGAAGAACTAAAGAGCCTTTTGATGAAAGTGAAAGGAGAGTGAAAAAGTTGGCTTAGAACTCAACATTAAAAAAAATAAGATCGTGGCATTCAGTCCCATCACTTCATGGCAAATAGATGGGGGAACAATGGAAACAGTGACAGACTTTATTTTGGGGGGCTCCAAAATCACTGCAGGTGGTGACTGCAGCCATGAAATTAAAAGGTGCTTGCTTCTTGGAAGAAAAGCTATGACCAACCTAGACAGCATATTAAAAAGCAGAGACATTACCTTGCCAACAAAGGTGCGTCTAGTTAAAGCTGTGGTTTTTTCAGTAGTCGTGTATGGCTGTGAGAGTTGGACCATAAAGAAAGCTGAGTTCCGAAGAATGGATGCTTTTGAACTGTGGTGTTGGAGAAGACTCTTGAGAGTCCCTTGGACTGCAAGGAGATCCAACCAGTCTACCCTGAAGGAAATCAGTTCTGAATATTCATTGGAAGGACTGATGCTGAAGCTGAAACTCCAATACCTTGGCCACCTGATGTGAAGAACTGACTCAAGACCCTGATGCTGGGCAAGACTGAAGGCAGGAGGAGAAGGAGAGGACAGAGGATGAGATGGTTGGATGGCGTCACCAACTCGATGCAAACTCATGGAGTTGGTGATGGACAGGGAAGCCTGGTGTGCTACAGTCCATGGGGTCACAAAGAGTTGGACACGACTGAGTGACTGAACTGAACTGACATTGATTATGAGAATAGAAACAAAAGCAGGATAGTTATTCTGGGTAATAGTCATATTTTTTTGCCAGCTTCTTAGATGTATCTGTCTCTAATATGTTTTTAGAAACAGATATGTAATCATTATTCTACATGTTTCTTTAAAATTTAGATGCTGTAAAATCGTACTCTCCTATTTAATTTCATTCTAGTACAGAATATAAATTTATATAGTTAAAAATAGGAAGACTTTTGATGGAACTTCTAGAATTCATTGCTTTAATTAAATCTCATATTCTGTTTGAACTCATTCAGTTTGTTCGGTACTTAACATTGCTTTTGAGGGATGTTTCAGTGCCTTGGCAAATTTTCTTTCTAATAATTGTGTTTTCTAAAAGCTTCAATAGCTGAAGTTTTTTTTTTTTAATCTTTCTTTCATTGAACTTTAGTCTTTGATTAAAGATTTCCCACTGATTTTGAACAATATGCAACCAATCATTAGAGGACTTGCCTTCAAAAAGATTCAGTAGTGAGACAGTTAGGTTGGGATTATAAAGTCTTTGAAAGATTCTAGCCTTTAAAATCTGATGACAGGTTGCAAGTAGGGAACACATATTTCCGTGTTTAAGTATATTTTTGTTTTGTTTTCAATACCATTTTTTATCCTTAAAATTTTAACTGTGGATGTATGTAAACATTTGTAAGTTTTGGCATTTGCAGCTAACTCATTAATACTGATGCCACTAGAGTGCCATGATAAATAGAAGTAGCCTCAGAAGTTTTATCCAAATTATCTATCCATTTTCTAGAAAAATTTTAGTACATAATTTTGTATTAAACGTATAATTTCTTCTCTTTAGCTCATTGTTCTTGAAAGGATTTATCAGGTGATAATAAAGATTGTCAAGCAACAAAATAAACAGTTCTAGAATTATACCATACAATAAATGACAAAACCACCTTTAGGTTTTAGACTATTGACTCCTCACACATACTTCATTTGTACCTCACCTGTAATTTCTCACTTACTTCGCTGGCTAGCGGCCTGGTGCATGTTGCAGGTCATCGCACATCTCACTGTACTGACTGTGTTAGCAGGAGCACCAGCGTCAGATATTTCTTCTACTGTCTCAAAAGGATGTAAAGAGTTAGCTGTCCATGGTTGCTTGTGTCTGAGGATACTTTTCTCTGTCTTCTGCATGGTGTCCCTGAAAAGGTGTTAATGTTTTATCTCTGAAGAGTCAGGGGAAAGGTGGAATTACCACTGGTCCTTTTTACAATTTCATCACTTGTTCAAGTGGTTAGAACACTTAGACACTGTTAGCTTGGCCAGAAAATAGATGAATACAGTAGAGGTGTTCTAAATTCATCTTGGTTTATTTTAATATAGTGATTAATGAAATATACTTCATTCCAGGAAGTGAAAACTGTGAGACAAGTGGTAAACCACATGGGATGTTGAGACAAGAGATAGTACTTTCCTGAGCAAACCAGGGCATTTGAGAAACAGCTTGGTAATGTGAAAGAGTATGGTGCTTAGAGTAGGACAGACCTGAATTTAAGTCCAGACTCTGCCATTTAAAAGCTTGGACAAGTAACTTCTCTGAAACTTGGTGTGTTAGGGTTCTCAGAGAAACAACCAGTAGGACAGACACTCACACTGACCAATTAATTTTAAAGAATTGGCTCATGTTTTTGTGGATGTTGGCAAGACCTAAATCTGCAGGGCCTGTTGGAGACTGAGGGGAGAGTTGATGTTGCCGTTGTGTCTGAAGGTGATCTCCAGGCAGAATTACTTCTTCCTTTGGGGAGATCAGTCTTTCTCTCTTAGGACTTTCAACTGCTTGGATGAGACCTCCCCACATTATGGAGGATAATCTGCTTTATGGCTTTAAATGTTAATCACATCTAAAAAAAAATTGACCAAACAACAGGGTACTCTTGCCTCACCAATTAGACAAGTAAAACTAACTTTCACACGACGTTTCTTTATTTACTTACTGGGAAGATAATATATGACTCACAAGGATTAAGTGTGGTAGTATTTATAAAGCACTTAGTATAATGTGTTCTCAGAGTGGGCACTGAGTACATGTTGGTCTTAATCTAGTTTTGTGCCCATTAAGACTATAGGCCCAACTTTGATGCTTGAAGATCTTTTCCCCTGTTTATCTTTGTATTTCTTTCTAAGCTTCTCCTGTCTCTTCATCTACTTAATAAGTCCTGTTTTTCTTCAAACCAAACCCTTCTTTTTCATCATTGCCGGTGTTTAGGTCTTCTACAGGGTCATTAAAATTTTGTCCTAAGTAACCCTCTGCATGTCATCCTACTTTCCCTCTTCATGCACAAATAATCACGTAGTTAATTAGCATTAACTAGTATTAGGTGCTTGAGCGTGTCCTCTTTTCCATCGTTATTTTCTTTACTTTTACCATGGGAGGTGAAGCCCTTCATCACTTGTCTTCTGTAACAACAGTCCCTGACTTTTTTGGCAGCAGGGACCAGTTTCATGGAAGACAATTTTTCCATGGATTGAGGGGTTGAGTGGGGGGTGGGGGGACAGTTTTGGGATGATTGAAGTACATTTATTTATTGTGAACTTTATTATTATTACATTGTGTTATATAATAAAGTAATAATACAACTCACCATAATGCCGAATTAGAAGGACCCTTGAGCATGTTTTCCTGCTACTAGAGTGATTACAAATACAGATGAAATTTTGCTCCCTTGCCTGCCCCCCACCACCTACTGTGCAGCCTAGGTTGTAATAGGCCAAGGACCAGAATGTGGTTGCTACTGCTAAGTCACTTCAGTCGTGTCCGACTCTGTGCAGTCCCATAGACGGCAGCCCATGAGGCTTCCCCGTCCCTGGGATTCTCCAGGCAAGAACTCTGGAGTGGGTTGCCATTTCCTTCTCCAGTGCATGAAAGTGAAAAGTGAAAGTAAAGTCGCTCAGTTGTTTCCAACTCTTCGCGACCCCATGGACTGCAGCCTACCAGGCTCCTCCATCCATGGGATTCTTCAGGCAAGAGTACTGGAGTGGGGTGCCATTGCCTTCTCCCAGAATGTGGTTGGGGACCCCTTATAATCTTATCTCTAGTCCTTATTACCACTTAGAACTCCTTACTATTCTCGACAAATGTAACTGAGATTTCTGTTGATTGCATTTATCCCTTTGTATAGAATCACCGTCTCCTGTACTCCCCTATACCTCAGATTTCTGCACTGGTGTTACCCTCATGAAACCTTCCTGTATTTCCTTTCCAATTCCAGAACACTGTTAAACACATTCGTGTACAAGTGAACCTGGGCCTTCAAATGTTGATACTTCTCAGCTGCCTTTCAGATGAGATAATATATCTGTTCATCAGCTGACCAAGGAACCGTTTAGACTGTATTATGAATTGAGTGGACTTCCCAGGTGGTACAGTGGTAAAGAATCTGCCTGCCAGTACAAGAAACGCAGGTTCCATCTCTGGGTTGGGAAGGTTCTTGCCTGGAAAATTTCATGGACAGAGGAGCCTGGTGGGTATAGTCCATGGAGTTGCAAAGAGTTGGACATGGCTGAGTGAGCCACACACACATGTGACTTGAACACCACTCCCTGCCTACAAGCATTTCAGATCTAATATTAATGTCATTTTTTTTTGGTTCATTAGTTTGTATATTCACTTGATTATTTTATTGAAGTGGTTTTTTGTGTTCATTGGTACTTTGGGGACTTGGGCAGAGGATGAACTCTTAAGGTTTTGGGCTTCTCAGTTGCTTTTAAACCAAATCATTTCACCATAATTTGTTAAATGTTGAGTTTCTGAGTAAAATTTTATGAGAGGAAGAGTTCTGATATCAAAAACAGTTTTAAAATTCCTGTTTTGTTTCTTGTCTACCTAATTCTTGGTAATCTACATGGCTGCCTTTATTTACTCTCCCTTTCTCCCAAAAGAAACAAAATTGAATTTTTTGAAATCATGGATATATTAATTGTATTTATCTTTATTTCATGTATCTGTTGAATGAATGTAATTATATTAATAAAAGTCATTGAATAGCATTTAATTTCTAATTATTTATTTATTTTAGTTATCAAGTGGAAATCCTCTTTATGAAAAATACTATAGACAGGTAAGATGATTGTTTTTTATAGAATATACTTTCAACTCCTGATTGTATTCAGCCAGCTGAATAAATTTGACATTTCTTGTTTTCATTTTCTTGTGCTTGAATCTCCCACTTTGATTAGTGTGTTTAACAGGTTTTCAGAAAAATTAAGGAAAGATAATTAAGACCAAACACTTGTCTTAAATATCTGTCTTAAAAATCCATGTAGCATTAGATATATTCATCCAGATACAAACATTTGAATTAATTTATAAGTTATTTAGAAATTACTTTTATGTTATTTTAAAGATGTTTTAGAGTTTAATTTTCATGAAGTTGAAGCCTTAACACTCATATAAATATAAAATGAACACGTATTAAAGATTTTTTTCAACTCATTAATTATTGAGAGAACTAGTGAGATGTAAAAATGGGAATATGAGTTACAGAGATTTATATTCTCCATCAGAGAAAATTAATTTCTTTGGTATGGATAGGAATCATTTGCATTGCTATCAGTTTTATATAATTTAACCTCTACCCCTACAGAGTATAGAATAAATAGCTTAGTTCATAGAAGTCAAAGGTACAAACCATAGATCAGATAATCTTCTGAAAGCATAGACGGTATTATTTGCCCATTTCCAAATATCAAATCATTTTTCTTTATAATTTCTTCACCTTCTGATCATGATTACTGAAAAGGCTGGTCTCATTATGTTTGATCCTATTGTCTACATAAATGCAGCAAGTTTTAATGAACCGCTATAGGTCTTGTGTGACTTGCAAGCCTAAAGCTGTATACTTATTATTTAACAACTTCTAAGGCCAGGTAATAAGTTTCTGCTTAAAACTTTCGTTATATTCTTCTATTTTGAGACTAAGATCCAAACTTTAGAAATTCACTTCTTATTTCACATTGCAGTACATGTAAATTTGAGTGAATTTACCTCATCTTGGGATTTCCCATATCTGCTAAGGTTCCTGGCCTTCTGAGTAACCTTGCTTTAGTGCTTGAGACACTTGGGATCTTACAAACCATGTAGCAGGCTGGTCTTCATGTGGGGGCCTGGTAGACTTGGGCTCTACGTAAAGTCAGTCCCTGATCCTTAATAGTGTCTTGTTCTATCTGAAGGAAAGAGAATCATTTCAAATATGGCCTTGTTTTTGTATAATTGGTTTACTCAACTATATCCTGATAAAAAGGAGAACAAATTGTTATTTAGCTTTATAACTATATGGCCATAAAAGATAAGGACATTCATTAAAGGTTTTTGATTTCTGAAGGGTCAGTGAAGAAACAGATACCATTGAGAAGTATTTCATTCAGTTTACCAAAGCAGCACCTGCTAAATTGAGGGATAATTTAGTAAGAAAGGGCTTTTCCACGTATCCATTAGAAAATAGAATAGTAAAAATAATACCAGCAGTGCGGCACATAAAAAATCCTAATTGAGTTTTCCATAACACTTCATTCAGCTCTGTGTAATTTGTGTTCTCCTGCATCTTGGGTTAGGAGTTTGCTTTCATGAGATATATCTACTTCCAGTATGCAGAGTCCTGGAATTTTGACTTGGTCTATCAGTATAGTTTGAAAGTTGCCTAAGTGATGTCAGCCTAGAAGTCTTTACCCAACAGTCTATGTTTTAAAGTGTTAATAGTTCAGAGTATGTGGTATTGTTCTTTCCATGAGGCTCTGAGACTCTTCCTTTGTTGAAGAGGTGCCTTGTAGCTTATGGCAGAGCCTTTAGGCAGACAGAAACTGCCTGTAGATGACAAAGACTGAATGGCTATGTTTAATTATTATAGTAGCCAAAAGGATGGAAGATAGTAAAATTGTTTACTGGAATAGAGTGCATAAGTATTTCTTCAGAGTTTGGTCAGTGTTTCCCCTCAGTGCCTCTGTTTTTGGGCTATCTGGGGAGAGAGATGTTTCTTTTCTTTTCCAACCCTTGTCAGAGAGTAGGCAAAGAAAAGAGTTGTGGAGAATTCTAGAGGCTGATTTCCTAACTGTTTTTGTTCTTCTTTGTTACCCAAAATGTGGGTTGGGCAATTCTTTCCTGTTTGCTGAGTGTCTGATTTAACCCATGTTCTAGCACTTGAAAGAAAGGATTTCTCTTTTGCTTCTTTGCCAGGTTTGGTCTGTCTGGAATGCTTTGTATATGATTTAGTAAACTTAATCTTTTAATTCTTTTTTTTAATATAAATTTATTTATTTTAATTGGAGGTTAATTACTTTACAATAATGTATTGGTTTTGCCATACAGTGGAAAAACAGCCAGCTCACAAATATCCCAGTATCATGTTACTCTTCCCATGACTTTTTAAAATTTACTTTTCATTTTTTACAAATAGAACTTTACTTTAGGAATTCTCTACAGAAGTGAGAGTCGTCATTTTTTTTTTTTTTGAACTGTTTTTCTGTTTTTGGTGACCTCATTCTGTCTTAAAGGAAAGTCCCCATCAGTTAAAATGATGTGTTTCCCTTAATGTGCTTTAGGAACTTAGCAGTTTTTTAAATGTTACTTAAAGTTTATAATAGAATCACTGCTAGTTTTAGAACTGATATTGCTTTGATTTTTTTAAAAAGTGTTGCAGTTTCTTAAGAGTAAGTATAAAAGCAGAAGTTAATTATTTAAAGATATTAAAAAAAAACCCACCAGATAACTGTGCAGCTATTTACATTTATCAGAAGACCTCTCCAGAAATTATTGCTCTTTTTCTCTATTGCCATTCAAGTTTATTGAAATTTAAATGGCACCTATAGAAGACTTGGAATTAGAAGATATATGTTAATATCATGACTCCACTAATTTGTTTGACATCCTCTGAGCTTCAGGGTGTTTTTGTTTTTGGTTTGGCCATGCTGCATAGCTTGTGGAATCTTATGGGATCTTAGTTCCCTGACCAGGCACTGAATCCAGGCCCCAGAAATGAAAGCGCCAAGTCCTAGCCACTGGTTTGCCAGGGAATTCCCCGAGCTCCAGTTTTATCATTTGTGTAATGGACATGATAAAAAACACATTGTAGATGGACAGTGCTCTCTAGATGGTACTCTTCTCATATGGGTCTCCAGTATTGCATTATACCTGATGCTGGGAAAGATTGAAGGCAGGAGGAGAAAGGGACGACAGAGGATGAAATGGTTGGATGGCCTCACCAACTCAATGGACATGAGTTTGAGTAAACTGCGGGGGTTGGTGATAGACAGGGAGGCCTGGCGTGCTGCAGTCCATGGGGTTGCAAAGAGTCGGACATGACTGAGTGACTGAACTGAACTGAACTGAATATTACATGGCCTTTGTTAATGAGAGGATTCCTGCTCTCTTTTTGAAAAACTCGGTTCTCAAATCATAGGGAGGAATGCAGGTAAATAATCCTAATTTTGTCTTTATGTTTTTTGTCAGTTTATGGTTTGTATTTTTTCAGGTTGATACGGGCAATACTGGAAGGGTATTGGCTTCTGATGCTGCTGTATTCCTAAAAAAATCAGGACTTCCAGACCTGATACTCGGAAAGGTAGTATTTGTTCATTGTATCCATAACTAGATATAATGAATATTTATTAGTATAGATAAATTGGATAAAATTCAAAAGACATCTCAAGAAACTTAGAACTGAGTCATGAAAGCAGTTACAGTAATCCAAAGGGAATTTCTGATGTAGTGATTTATCATCTTGAAAAATATGGTGTTTTTTAGATTTTTAGAAAACAAATTACTTTTTAGAATGAAATGAGGAAGTAATAGTACATTTGAGTGTTGTGGAGAGAGACAGTGCAGACTGGGAACCTTGCCACCCACTCAGAATTGGCTATTTCCCTGCTTCCTCTATTAAAACTGTCTCTTAACTGTGTTGAGTATGTGGTAAATAGAGTAGGAGATGAGAGGCTTAGGAAAGACTACAGAGAGGTAGAAAGTCCCTCTCTTGGCTTGATGTCCTTATAAATCCTTATGTATGATATTGATATGTATTCAACCCTGAAAAATAATCATTAATAATTTTATTATTCACAAATAAACATTAGCTATTTCAGCTTACCCATAAGAAAGAATATCATCTTAATAAGGATCTAAAATCAAGGTAGCATATTCTAGTAGAAAGAGCACTGGACTTAGAACCTGGGTTGGGTCAATGAAAAAGTCATTGGACTGGAAGTTAGAACCTGGGCTTCATTTCTTTCCCTGATGTCTTGGATGTTCATGAGTAAGTCACTTAACCTCATTGGACCTTAATATCTTTGTGTAAGGTTACACTAAGTGATCGTCAAAGTTTCTTTCTGCTTTTAATTCTACAGTTCTTAAATCTGACTACCAAAGAGCATGAGGTTGTCAATTGCAGGAATTTTATTTATCTGTAAGATGATTTTTGTTTTAAATATAGATTGATACTTTTCTTTTCTTCTAAATTTCAGATCTGGGATTTAGCTGACACAGATGGGAAAGGTATCCTGAACAAACAAGTAAGATTCGGAGCCTGACATGAGCAATTTTTGAGTGATTCAGAATAAAAAATAGCCAGCAGTTTTTTGTATTTTTAAACTAAAAATTCATTTTTGCAAAATTAGGGTTTTGCAAGGACAAGTGTTATAATAAAGAAAATGCTTCCAATCACTAGACATTAAAGTACCTAGTTCCCAAAGATTAGAGTTTGGTGACATTAGATCTGGAGTGTCAGTTTGGGCTGCTATAACAAAATACCACAAACAGCGAAAATTTATTGCTCACAGTTCTGGAGGCTGGAAGTCTGAGATAAATTGCCAGCATGATTCTAGTGAGAACTTTCTTCTAGATTGCAGACTTTTTCTTTATCCTTACATGGCAGAATGTGCTAGTAATTTCTTTCAACCCTCTTTTGTAAGGCACTAGGCCCATTTATAAGGGCCCTATCCTAATGGTCTAAGTACTTCCCAGAGGCTCTGCCATTGTTTTGGGGAGTTTAGCTTTCAACATACGGATTTTGGGGGATACATTCAAATAATAACATGGGATTTATTTTTCTTAGTTATTCAGGGAGACTTTACTCTTTGTATCTTACTAAGTTTCTTATGTGTTCAGGGTTATAAATAAAAGTGGATTTTATTATTTATGTGTTAAGATGGTATTGCCTTATACATTTGAAGGGAAGATCTTGGCTAATCAAATCTAAGTATGGTGTATTCTGGTCTAGTTTTATTGCTAACATATAAACCAAAAAATGGTTTACAGGCCAGAAGTCAGTCTTGGGCCAGAAATATGTGAAAGTGGTTGTGGGTATTAGGCACCATTAGAGTACTTTAAATTAAGTTTCACTTGTTGGAGATAGATTTCAGAGTTCTACAGGATTAAATTCAAAGCTTGCTACATGCTGATACATTGGCTGAGCACTACTACTCAAAGTTAATTCCCCCTATAGGGATAACTGAAGCTGACTGAGAAAAAAGGATGGAGAAATTAGATGAGGGGTCAGAATACCCAGTCTCTTATTTAAGATTCCAAGGCTAGATTGTGGTCCTCATTGGACCCCCTGGCCAGAAGAGCCGATTTGATGCCTTGGAGACATTGGAAAACTAAATTCATGTGAGCATCCAGGGTGCTCTAGACTTAGCAGATTATTTGTTGAGTACCTGTTTTGAGCCAGGCATTGGAGATACAGAAGTAAATGTGATGGAATGTGATCCCTGTCTTCAGGAACTTAACAGTAAAATAAATTCTTCATTGCTTCTCCTAGTCTTCGGATGTTTAGTTTGAGTTGCCTTTGTTATATCCAGGTGGCGGGATTTATGGATCTGCAGTTAAACTTTGATGTTTGCATTGGAGGAATAGATTTTTGAATTAACATATGAAATTAAGGACATAACCCAATACTTACTGAGTTTCTATGAGCCAAAAGTGATAGTGCTTTCTTCCTATAATGTGGTTTTTAATTTTGTTCCTTACAGTACATTGTAAGGAATTAGCCCCCCTTTTAAAGAGGTTTTTTTGTTTTTTTTTTTTAACTTGGCTAAGGCCTCATAACAAGTAGTAGAACTAGAATTCAGTGCAGTATCATTTCACTTCAGAACCCATCCATACTATCAGGGATGTGGACTTGATTATCTAAGAGAATTGATTCTCATGCAGAATGACAAGAGAAAAAGGGTTATTTAGAGTTCAGGATTTAAAGGATGGGAGGAGACAGGACTCCAACAGAAGATACTTGGAAGGTCAGAGAGGAACTCAGACAGCTTTATGAAGTTGTGCTAGTAGAGGAGAGCTTCAGGGAAGATCATACTGTCCAGGCTGCCAAAAGAACAAGTAGGTTGAGGTTTTTTCTGTTTTTTTGAGAGTCTGTTGCATTTTGTAGCTGTGAATTTGTGACAGTTGTTTCTCTGGCTAATGGTGGGAGTTGAAGTCAAATTGCATAGAAGCTTAGGTGGTGAATGAAAAGAGGAGGGGAGATCTTGAAATAGCATTTTTCCAAGACATTTATTAGTGAAGACGAAATACTGTATGAACAGACAACCCGCAAGTTTCTAGGAGCAGGTTATGAATTGAGTAAGGAAGTTGTAGGTGAGAACAGGAGATTTGAGAATCAGCAGCTGTACCTAGAGTATTGACAAATTGTAAGTAATCATGACTGGAGTAAAAAGTTTTTGTTATGCCTATTCTGAGACTTGATTTTAACTGAGATCAGCTGAAAACAAGTTGCTTCAGTGTCTTCCCACTTACTAATTAAATTTTGAACTAAAGCTTCTAATGCCAAAAATCGAAGGACTTTTGGGAGAGATTTATAAGTATTTTGAAGTCAAGCAGTTACATAATTGTTTCAGGTGTTGCCTAGTTATTCTTTGTAGCTTTTCTGGAATAACAGTGACTGAATCATTTGAATGATTATTCTAGTGTCAAAATTTATAATCTTAAATCCAGATATGACTTTTGATAACCTTTTATTTATTTTCTTTTAGACTTTTTTCTAAGATTCTTTTTCTTAAGTGATAAAAATCATTTCTTACCATCATTAAATATTCTTTGAAACATGATTATTAATCTTGGTATATTTCCCATATCGTGTATATCAGTTTATTTTCTCATTTATATTAATATTTTTTGATGTTTATTATATCAGGAATATCTTTGTACATAGAGCTCTTATATTTAGAGCAATTGTTTTTTAAAGCAAGTGTGCTATTATATTCACTGAGACATAAAAATTTTGGAATAGTTGTGAATTGTTTTATATTTTCAGATTGAAGATATATGTGTAGATAGATGGATGGATGGTTGAATGGGTAGATGCATAATGCTCTTAACAGTCATACTTTTCTTTCTCAGGAATTCTTTGTTGCTTTGCGTCTTGTGGCATGTGCCCAGAATGGATTGGAGGTTTCCCTAAGTAGTTTGAACCTGGCTGTTCCTCCACCAAGATTTGTAAGAAATGCTTTTAAATTTAAATTGTGTTTTAAAAACTGATACCACATAATTAGAAAGTAGTATTTCCTTGCTCCTGTTTACTTTTATTTATTTAACTTCCTATTGATATGCTTTCAGCTTGTTTCCAGTCTTTTATTATTTAAAAACTGCTGCAATAAATAGAAATCTTGAATCTGTCACTCTGCATGTGCAGAAATATATGTATAAATTCTCAGATGTGGAATTGCTGTTTCAAAAGTTTTTGCATTGTAATTTTCACTTATAATAACTTGTCTTCCATAGTGGTTGTTTTAGTTCATAGTCCCACCAGCAGTTGGTTGAGTGTACTTTTTCTAGCTTACTGTTGTCAAACTTTTGTTTCTTGTAAATTTGATAGGTGACCAGTGCAGTCTTAATTTATCCTTTTGGTTTTATAAAGTGAAGTTGGGTAGTTTTTCTCATGCTTATGGGCCATTTACATTGTCTTTATGTGAGATGTCTGTTAATAACTTTCGCCTGTTTTTCTTTGGTTATTGGTCTTTTCTTATTGAGTTCAAGAGGCTCTTCATATATTAGGGAAACAGTTGTTTGTCTATATGAATTGCAAAAATTTTTTCCCAGTTTGCTATTTGTCTTTTGACTTTGGTAATTTGTTTTCCCATAAAGAAGATATTGTATTTAATGTAAATGAATTATTTGAATTTGTTTTTTATGGTTTCTTTGTTCACATTGACAATAATCCTGATGTAAGGTGTGTATGGATTCAAATTTGCATTTCTTCAAGATGACTACCATGTTTATTGAATAATCAGTCTTTTCCATACTTACTTGAAATGCCACCCTAATCATGACATTCTCATATGTATTTATTTTTTCTGGATTTTTCTGTTTATATCCACTGATCTGTTTATCTGTATGTTGATCTCATGTTGTTTCATTGATCATATTTGATAATTTATATCTGATAGGGCTGGTCCTCCCCACCTTACTGCTTTTTTCACAAGTTTCATAGCTCTTCTTGTTTTTAAAATTCAGTATTTTAAAAGTATTTGTTCTAAGTATTATGAATTTAACATCAGTTTTGAGAATTTCTATACTTCTGAGTTTAATTGTGGAGTCAGAGGGTTATTTAAGGATTTGTTGCCTAACTATATACTGTTAGTAAACATTTTCAAATATAGCCTTCTCTACACGCAGATAAACATGATAACTTGCACATGCTATTGGTAGGTTCCCGTACTTGTGACTTAGAAATCTTAAGTTGTGCTTGTCCCTGTCTGCTTTCCTTAAATATTGTGGGGAAAAGTCATCAGTTAACAGGGCCATAAATATTTTTGTTACATTCAGGTAACTGTATCTTCATTTTATTTTGATTTCAGGTGTAATAGGATTTATTCTATAACACTTAACATGTTTTAGTTAGTGCTCCACAGTCATTTATGCAGCTAACACAGCTAATTCAGTTTTTGTTTCATTTGTACTTCAGTGAAAGTTTGAGTTAATGTTAAATAGTGTCCTTTGTATATTGAGATCCAGCATTTTGTCTGAGTGTTTAAATCCAAACACGATTTCCTCTTCATTTTTTATTGATATGAGGATTTCAGCCCTTCGTGTGCTGTATTTTCCTTTTTAGCATGATACCAGTAGTCCTTTGCTAATCAGTGGAACCTCTGCAGCTGAGCTCCCATGGGCTGTGAAAGTAAGTAAACTTTTTGACTATTGTTTTACCATACTTTGCTTCTTACGTACATAATCCTTTCCCCCTTCTTTCAAAACGTATTGTAGGGTGCTTTAGACTTTCATTTTTTACTGTGAAGGAAATGCTGGTACGAGAAATTGCTAGAGTGATGTTATTCTTTGTCAGTCATTTTTTGACTGTATTGGCTTAATCTCCTTTCTGTTGTAGTGTAAACTAAAAATGGTGATGTCATAATCTGGTATTAATTAAAATATTTAATGAATACGTAGTTTGCCCCACTGGTATTATTTCTTATTTGAAAAGTTCTGCCTAACTAAATATTCTCTTTATGACTCTAAAACAAACAATTCTTTATGAAATCTTTTTCTGAAATGGGTATTTTGCCTTATAGTTATTTAGAAGCACCAAAATGGTTATAGCTATCTTATCAGGTTTTAAAAATTGTAGTTTTAAAATAGAATATAGTAGATCAAATAATCTGTAATAAATGTATAGTATTGTCAGAAAACCATTTTGGTTTGTATGCCTTGTGTGCTGTTGTGTAAGGATTTGGTCTTGACTTGGCAAATCATGAATGCTAGTTTTTATGTTATACAGATAATTTACAGGGATTTTAGGAAATACCTTATTATTGATAGGAAAAAGATATCTTGCTTTGGAAAAAATGAGGGAAATGATGTTTATTTCTTTGGCAAGTATTTCTTTTTAAAATAAAAATAAATTGAGTTTGAAATGTAATTAATGTCATGTTTAGAATGTCACAGAATATCACTAACAGCTGTTGGTTCTTACAGAAGTTATTGCTTTGCTTTGGGTCTGTTTGAGAGGGTTAGACTAGATGCTCTTCTTCTCAAAGTCCTTTGATCCCTGAGATCTTTTGATTTTAAAATCCCTGATTTTAACTTAACAGTAGAAAAGACAAAGATGATGTTTCAGTTACAAAAGGAGTGGAGAGGATTCTAACCTTTTGAGTGGAATAACTTTTAAATTACTATTTACTACAATATATTTGGATGAAAGTGAAATATGTTTTTTAAATGATCATTTTAAAAATGTTGCCTAGTCTTTGAGGACTTAATGTTTATAACTGCAGTTATGTTCCTTTCCCCATTATTTAACTTGTGATCTTTTTTTATATTATAGCCTGAAGATAAGGCCAAATATGATGCAATTTTTGATAGTTTATGCCCAGTGAATGGATTTCTGTCTGGTGATAAAGTGAAACCAGTGTTGCTCAACTCTAAGTTACCTGTGGATATTCTTGGAAGAGTAAGATATTAAATTCTAAGTGTAACTTGTATGTATTTTAATTTTACTTTAAACCAGAACAGTTTAGCTCACTGTTAAAGAGTACATAGATCCTATTTTGAAGTTGTGGTGTTACAGAATTTTTTGTGCTCTCACTTTGCCAGTTTCTTTCTTTCTTTGGTTATTCCCTCTAAAATATGAGTGTTTGAAATTAGCTGTCATAATCCTCTAGGTGAGGCCTTTTGTCTTTGGGTTGTAAGCTCTGACCTCCCAGTTCCTTGATTTAATTTCCAGAGACCATCATTATTCTGCATCTCCCTCTACTCCACGGCTGTATCCTGGGGCCTGGTTAAAGGAATAGTTTCATCTCTGAAATCATAAATTCTACTCTCTTCTTGGGTTTCTAGATTTCTTTCCTAGATATTTGCAAGACTAATTCTTTGACGTTATGAAGACCTTTATCAGTTCAGCTCAGTCGCTCAGTCGTGTCCGACTCTTTGCGACCCCGTGAATCACGGCATGCCAGGCCTCCCTGTCCATCACCAACTCCCGGAGTTCACTCAGACTCACATCCATTGAGTCGGTGATGCCATGCAGCCATCTCATCCTCTGTCATCCCCTTCTCCTCCTGCCCCTAATCCCTCCCAGCATCAGAGTCTTTTCTTTTTCAGTGAGTCAACTCTTCCCATGAGGTGGCCAAAGTATTGGAGTTTCAACTTCAGCATCAGTCCTTCCAGTGAACACCCAGGACTGATCTCCTTTAGGATGGACTGGTTGGATCTCCTTGCAGTCCAAGGGACTCTCAAGAGTCCTCTCCAACACCACAGTTCAAAAGCATCAATTCTTTGGTGCTCAGCTTTCTTTATAGTCCAACTCTCACATCCATATATGACTACTGGAAAAACCGTAGCTTTGACTAGGTTACAGTCCATGGGGTCGCAAAGAGTCAGACACGACTGAGCGACTTCACTTCCTTTCTTTCTTTCTTTAAGGTTTATTCTCTGTATGTTCTGGACATTAGTTGGCTAATGATTAATAATACAATGTTCATTGAATATGTATTTCAGTTAATTAGCAGTTCTGTGTTATAGGGAAAACAATAATGGACTTGGTTGGAAGTCTTCAGATTGAAGACTGATTCTGTTACTTAATAATAGGTACATGATCCTAGATAAGTCATGTAGTCTCGGGTTCGGGTCTAAAATAGGTTTTATAGTACCACATGAAGTTGTTGCATGAAGTAACTGAGGTGATGTTTTTCAAAAAATGTAGTTGTTTAAAGTTGTTGTTCAGTGGCTCAGTTTTGTCCAGCTCTTTGTGACCCCCATGGAGTGTAGCACACCAGGCTTTCCTGTCCTTGACCATCTTCTGAGCTTGCTCAAATTCATGTCCTTTGAATTGATGATGCCATCCAACTATCTCATGTCTGTCGTCCCCTTCTCTTCCTGCCCTCAGTCTTTCCCGGCATCAGGGTCTTTTCCAGTGAGTCAGCTCTTTGCATCAGGTGGCCAAAGTATTAGAGCTTCAACTTCAGCATCAGTCCTTTCGATGAATATTGAGGACTGAGTTCCTTTAGGATTGACTGGTTTGATGTCCTTGCAGTCCAAAGGATTCGCAAGAGTCTTCTCCAACACCACAGTTCAAGCATCAAAAAGTTGTTTAAAGTACTGTGTTACATAATTGTTTTCTTAGTTGAGAGGAGCAAAACATTTTCTTTAAAAATTTGCAACGTGATTTCTGTTTAAAACTACTTGATATTAAGAATTATTATTAACTTTTTTTTACAGAAATTCTATTAGTGATGTAATAAGATGCTTGGCATAATTGAAATTTCTCAGAAAAATAGATTTTATAATGTTTAGGAAAAACTTTTTCCTCCAAATATATATTTGATATATACAATTAGCACATGAAATGAAATGATGTTAATCTTAACCGGTTTTTTTCTTTTTAAGGTTTGGGAATTGAGTGATATTGACCATGATGGAATGCTTGACAGAGATGAGTTTGCCGTTGTAAGTAACCTAATGCTTTTGAAATTTTAAATATCTTAATGGTTTTCTCAAGTGAAAATTTCCCATTTTTGTTTATCTTTAGAGGAAAACTACATTTCTCTTAAAATTAATGGTATGATTTTTACCTAGAATTTATAGTCAATAAATATTATTCAGCAAATGGATAATGGAGAGTGAATGTTTTTGCCCTCTTCATTTTATTTGACTTTAAGCTACGTAAGAATACATGCTTTGGATAATGCACTCTAAAGATGCTGAGTATAATCTTTTGAATCTCAACTTGACCAGGCATCTTAGTGCCTACTTCTGCTGTGAAATGTCTTTATTTCAAATATACTCCCAAATTTTCACATTTGTTTCATTAAAGGAAAACATGAATAATACAACAGTTTTACCTCATATATGGAAGCAGAGAAAGTTCAGATATCTTATCTGAAGATATATTATCCTTAGTAAATGGATAGTTACTTCTTCAGAGAGCTGTTTTCATGTCTTCCTTAAGGGTTGCATGAAATTCAACCCCCATTCATGGTGAACTCATGAATGATAAATCTCTAATCCCCCTTTAATGTCTTATGTGGAAATTAGTCTCTTCAAATTTTCTCTCTTTATTTTGCTAAGAAATTGTTGTTTCTTTGACTTTCAAATTTGCCACAGAATTGCACTATTCTTTATTCTCTTCTGGGTTTGTGTTTGGGTGTCTTTCTCTTTCCAGGTCTTCCTTATTTTTGCTTCTTGTTTTTTGTTTAACTGAATTTTTGTGTAACCTATTAATCTTTTAAAGAGAGCCATCTTTTCTGGTAGTGTCTTTAGGATTTTCTATGTATAGTATCATGTCATCTGCAAACAATGACAGTTTTATTTCTTTTCCAATTTGAATTCCTTTTATTTCTTTTTCTTATTGCTATATTGAATAAAAGTGATGAGAGTGGACATCCTAGTCTTGTTCCTGATTTTAGAGGAAATGCTTTCAGCATTTTACTGTTATGTTACCTGTGAATTTGTCCTATATGGCCTTTATTATGTTGAGGTAGGTTCCTGCTATGCCCACTTTTTGGATAGGTTTTATTATAAATATTGAATTTTGTCAAGAGCTATTTTGGCATCTATGAGCTGATCATACGTTTTTAATTTTTTTTGTGTGGTATCTTCATCTGGTTTTGGGCTTCCCTGGTGGCTCAGATGCTAAAGAATCCACCTGCAATGCTGGAGACCTGGGTTTGATCCCTGGGTTGGTAAGGTGCCCTGGGGGAGGGCTTGGTAACCCACTCCAGTATTGCCTGGAGAATCGCCATGGACTGAGGAGCCTGGCAGGTTACAGTCCATGGGGTCACAAAGAGTTGGACACAACTGAGCAGCTAAGCACACAGCATCTGATTTTGGTGTCAGGGTGATGGTGGCCTCATAGAATAAGTTTAGATGTGTTCCTTCCTTTGCAATTTCTTTGAATAGTTTAAGAAGGATTGGTATTACTCTCTTCTGAATTGTTGGTAGAATTTACAGGTAGAACCTGTAAAGCTATCTGATCCTGAATTTTTGTTTGTTGAGAGTTTTTAAATCACAGATTCAAGTTCAGTACTTAGAATTGGTCTATTCATATTTTCTATTTCTCCCTGGTTTAGTCTTGAGAGATTGTATTTTTCTAGTAATTTGTCCATTTCTTCGAGGTTGTACATTTTATTGCCATATAGTTGCTTGTGGTAGTCTTGCTGCAGTCCATGGGGTAGCGAAGAGTCAGATGTGACTAAGCGACTTTCCTTTCTCTTTTCCCTTTCATGCACTGGAGAAGGAAATGGCACCCCACTCCAGTGTTCTTGCCTGGAAAATCCCAGGGACGGGGGAGCCTGGTGGGCTGCAGTCCTTGGGGTCACTAAGAGTCGGGTACGACTGAGCGACTTCACTTTCAGTTTTCACTTCCATGCATTGGAGAAGGAAGTGGCAACCCACTCCAATGTTCTTGCCTGGAGAATCCCAGGGACTGGGGAACCTGGTGGGCTGCCATCTATGGGGTCGCACAGAGTCCGACACGACTGAAGCGACTTAGCAGCAGCAAGTCTCTTTCATTTATTTCTGCTTTGATCTTTATGATTTCTCTCCTCTTACTAACTTTGGGTTTTGTTTGTTCTTATTTCTCTAGTTGCTTTAGGTGTAACATTAGGTTGTTTATTTGAGATTTTTCTTGTTTCTTGAGGTAAGCTTGTGTTGCTATAGACTTCCTTCGTAGAACTGCATTTGCTGCATTTGATAGATTTTAGCTTGTCATGTTTTCATTTTCATTTGTCTCTAGATACTTTATTTCCTCTTTGATTTCTTCAGTGACCCATTGGTTGTTTAGTAACACTGTTTAGCTTCCATGTGTTTGTGGTTTTTGCAGTTTTCTCTTAGTTGATTTCTAATCTCATAGCATTGTGGTTGGAAAACATACTTGATACAATTGCAAT
The DNA here is from genome assembly GCF_023091745.1 of Budorcas taxicolor. Classification (NCBI taxonomy): domain Eukaryota; kingdom Metazoa; phylum Chordata; class Mammalia; order Artiodactyla; family Bovidae; genus Budorcas; species Budorcas taxicolor. The sequence goes on from NC_068912.1 coordinate 95,012,546, forward strand.
TTTCTTAAATTTACTGAGGCTTACTTTATGTCTCAGCATGTGTTCTATCCTGGAGAATGTTCCATGTGCACTTGAAAAGAAGGTGTATTTTGCTGCTTTCAGATGAAATGCTGTATTAGTTTCATCTGGTCTAATGGGCCATTTAAGGCCTGTGTTTCCTTATTTATTTTTGTCTGGATGATCTGTCCATTGATGTAAGTAGGGTGTTAAAATTTCCTACTATTACTGTGTTACTGTCAATTTCTCCTTTATGTCTGTTTTAACATTTACTGTATATATTGACATGCTCCTATGTTGAGTGCATTTATATTTACAGTTGTTGTATCTGCTTGATCCCTTGATCATTACATAGTGTCCTTTGTTGTCTCTTATAACAGTCTTTATTTTAAAGTCTGTTTTATCTGATTTGGGTATTGGTACTGCAGCTTTCTTCTGATACCCATTTGCATGGAATACCTTTTTTCATTTTCTCACTTTCAGTCTGTATGTGTCTCAAGATCTGAAGCGAATCTCTTGTAGACAGCATATATATGGGTCTTGTTTTTGTATCCATTCAGTTAGTCTGTGTCTTTTGGATGGAGCATTTAATCTATTTTCATTTAAGGTAATTATTGCTATGTATGTTCTTATTGCTGTTTCTGTTAATTGTTTTGAATTTGTCTTTGTAGGTCTTTTTTCTTCCTTTTCTCTTTTGTTCACTTGTGATTTGATGACTTTCTTTAGTGTTGTGTTTGGATTCCTTTTTTTTTTGTTTGTGTATATATGAATTATAGATTTTTTGGTTTGCAGTCCCCATAAGGTTTTGATATAGCAGTCTATATATATTTCCATGATTGTTTTAAGTTGCTGATCTCTTTAGTTCAAATGCATTTCAGATACCTTGCTTTTGTACTCTTATCACGATTTTTGGTTTAGATACCATATTTGTGTGTGGATGATTTCCCACCTTTACTCTAGGTTTGCCTTTACCAGTGAGCTTTCCCATTTTGTAATTTTCTTGTTTCTCATTGTGGCCTTTTCTTTTCCACCTAGAGAAGTTCCTTTAGCATTTGTCATAATGCTGGTTTGGTGGTACTAAATTCTTTTTTGCTTTTGCTTGTCTGTAAAGCTTTTGATTTCTCCATCAAATCTGAACAAGAGCCTTGCTGAGCAGAGTATTCTTGGTTGTAGGCTTTTCCCTTTTCCCTTTAAATGTATCGTGCCACTCTCTTCTGTCTGTAAAGTTTCTGCTGAAAACTCAGCTGATAACTTTATGGAGATATCCTTGTATGTCATTTGTTGCTTTTCACTTGTTAGTTTTAATATTTTTTCTTTCTCTTTAATTTTTGTCAGTTTGATTACTATGTCTCAGCATGTTCCTCCTTGGGTTGATGCTGTATGGTACTCTCTGTGCTTCCTGGACTTGAGTGACTGCTTCCTTTCCCATGTTAGGGGAGTTTTCAGCTGTCACCTCTGTAAGTATTATCTTCTCAGTCCCTTTCTCTCTCTTCTCCTTCTGGGATCCCTATAATGCAAAGTTGCTGTGATTGACATTGTCCCAGAGGTTTCTTAAACTGTCCTCGTTTCTTTTCAGTCTTTTTTCTTTACTCTGTTCCACGGCAGTGATTTCCAGTACTCTTTCAGCTCCCTTATCCATTCTTCTGCCTTATTTATTCTTATATTGATTCCCTCTAGTTTATTTTTTATTTCAGTTATTGTATTCTTCAACTATCTTTGGTTCTTTATTTTTTCTAATTACTTGTTAAAAACTTATTGTAACTTCTTGCTTTATGCTTGAATTCTTTTCCCAGGTTCTTGGATCATCTTTGTGATCATTACTCTGAACTCTCTCTTGGGTAGATTGCCTATCTCCATGTCACTTAGTTGTTTTTATGGGGTTTTATCTTGTTCCTTTGTCTGGAACATAATCCTCTGCCATCTCCTTTTGTCTAAAGTTCTATTTGTGTTTTTATGTATGTGGAAAGTTGGTTATGTTTCTCGATATTGGAGAAGTGGCCTTCTGTAGAGGATGTCCTCTGTGTACCAGCCGTATACTCCCCTCTCATCACAGTGGCCAGGAACCAGTTGGTCCCAGGGTAGGTTCTGACCTGTGTTTGCAGACTCAGTTGTGTAGGCTGTGGCACTGTATATTTCTTGCTTCTGGTGTTTGACCCCTGTTGGGTGAGGCTGGTCTAACTTCCTAGTGGTTAGGGGCAGGTTTCTGCCCACTGATGGGTGGAATTGGATCTTGGCTCTTTGGTGTATAGTGCCATGTCAAGGAGTGTGTCTAGAAGTGGTTGTGGTCTCAGGAAGTCTTTAGGCTGCCTATCTTTTGATGGATGGGACTGTGTTCCTGCCCTGTTCGTTGTTTGGCCTGAGGCATCCCAACACTGGAGCCTACAGGCTATTGGCTTGGTCAGGTCTTGGTACTAATGTCCCAAGCAAGATATCTTCTGGATATATTTGTCACTAGCTTTTGTGTTCTAAGAGAGAGCCACACCCACCCCCTACTTTGGTGGGAGACCCTCCATGACCAACAGGTAGGTCTGGCCTAGGCTTCTATGAATTTGCTGCTTTTCCTTGGTTCCTAGTGCACATGAGACCTTGGGTGCACCCTCCAAGAGTGTAGTCTCTGTTTCCCCCAGTCCTGTAGAGTAAGACTCGCTGACCTTCCAAGCCAAGGGCTCTGGGGACTCCTCCTACTGATGCCAGACCCCCAGACCAGGGAGCCTGATGTGGGACTCAGAGCTCTCTCTCCTCGGGAGATCTTCTGCTATATGATTATATTCAGTTTGTCAGTCTCCCATCCAGAGGTGTGGGATTTGGTTATATAGTAGATGTGCCCCTCCTACTGTCTTATTGTGATTTCCTTTTTGTCTTTGGATGTAGAATATTTTTTTTGTATGTTCCAGTCTTTTTTATTGATGATTGTTCAGTGGTTAGTTGTCATGTTGATGTTCCTCTGGAGGAGTAAGCTCAAGGTCTTCTATTCCAACACCTTGTCTTCTCTTCCTCACTGGGCACTCTAGCAGGAACCGAGTACAGAGGTCCTGAGAGCCCTGTTATCAAGTCTTCCTAATGCAACCTAGATACAGCCATCTTTGGCAAACCCTGAGAAAGTAGAGAGTAAACCACGTGAGAGTGTTCTGAAAAGGAAGGCTCTGTGGTGCTATTTAAGAAAAAACCATCCCAGATAAAAGTCTGCACTGCCTCTACTCAGATGTAAGGGTGCAGACTGGAGTGCTTTTCTCCTGCATATGTGGCCACATGCAGGCAATTGTCCCAGAGCCAAAGTGTGTGTTTATTTTTTGAATGGGAATAAATAAAAATGAAGTTCATAAGAAATTCTGATTTGGTTTGTTGAATTACAATATGGATTTTTGAAAACAATAGCTTCTTATTTCATTAATGAACCAAAATTTGGTTGGTTCAAGACTTAATCTTTATGTTCAAGACTTAATCTTTAAAATTCGTAACCAAACCAAATTCTTTATGTTCAAGACTTAATCTTTAAAATTTGTAACCAAACCAAATTCTTTATGTTCAAGACTTAATCTTTAAAATTCATAACCAAACCAAATTCTTTCTTTCCTTTTATAGCATAGGTGGGATTTTTGGGTTGGTTTACTTTTTTAATTAGAATAAATAAAGTTGAAGATAGTGAGATATTCTAACTTTTACAACTTCTGTTGTATGTGAACTTTTAGTCAACAGTACTTATTTCTTTGCAAAGGTAAATGCTTTTCATATTCTCTGAAATCTAGTGCTTTAGTTAAAAATCCAGAATCTAGAGTATCTTGGTGGAGTTTTTCTTTTTTTCTTTTAACTAAATTTGTAAAGGTTAGGCCTTGGCATGCCTTGGGTGTTCTGGCCACAATTAAAATGACTTTGGAGACTACTTTCAGGGGTCATTTCTGTAGTTCATAAAATGACTTTTGAGATGGTTATGTACATATTGTTATTGTTGTTCAGTTGCTAAATTGTGTCTGACCCTTTGCAACCCCATGAACTACAGCACACCAGGCTTCCCTGTCCTTCACTATCTCCCAGAGTTTGTTCAGATTCATTTCTATTGAGTTGGTGATGCTGTCTGGCCATCTCATCCTCTACTGGTGCCTTCTCCTTTTGCCTTTAACCTTTCCCAGCAGCAGGATCTTTTCTAATGAGTCACCTCTTCACATCAAGTGGCCAGAGTATTGGAACTTCAGCTCCAGCACTCACCAGTCCCTCTAATGACTATTCAGGCTTGATTTTCTTTAGGATTGACTGGTTTGATCTCCTTGTAGTCCAAGAGACTCTTAAGAGTCTTCTCCAGTACCACAATTCAAAAGCATCAATTCTTCAGTGCCTCGCCATTTTTATGGGCCAACTCTCACATCCATAGCTGACTACTAGAAAAATTACAGCTTTGACTATATGGACCTTTGTCTGCAAGGTGATGTCTTTGCCTTTCAATACACTAAGTTTATCATAGCTTTTGTTCCATGGAGCAAGTGTCTCTTCATTTCATGGCTGCAGTGCCAGGCTGCAGAACAACTGCTGATGGTGACTGCAGTCATGTGTGTATGTATACACACAAAAATAAGATGGCAAAAAATAATTTCTACATCCTTGAATGCAGATTTTTTAAATGTTAGTGACTATTACCAGTATTCTGTTTGCTCATGAATGAATTATATGACTAGAGTATAAGGATATTGGAAGTACATCTTCCTGAGTTTTACTTCTGACTTACTTAGCTGAGGAGAATGTCTGATAGGGCATTAAGGGGACATTTTATGAAAGAGTCAAATTTTCCTCTGGTATCTGTTTGAAAACTCAAAATACCATAATATATAAAATTGTGGGGGCTTCCCTCGTGGTACAGAGAATAAGAACCTGCCTGCCAATACAGGGGACAACATGGGTTTGATCCCTTGTCTAAGAAGATTCCACCTGTTGCAGAGTAACTAAATCTAGGTGCCCCAGCTTGGGTCTTGCTACTGAGTCCACACTCTAGAACCCATGAGCTGCAACCACTGAGCCTGTGCGCCACAGATCCTGAAGTCCATGGGCTCTACATGCTGCACTTACTGAGCCCATGTGCTGCAAAAGACCCAGCACAACCAAAAATAAATAAAAAATTATGATATTGGGAAATGACTAATAATTATGTTAAAGTCTATTGTTCCTTTTGTTGGAATGAGTTCTATCAGTGTGCAGTCCTATTTCTTTGTTTTATTGAGTCTGAAACCACGGTTTTTAAACTTACACTGAAGACTCTTAATTTTAATAATTTAATATTTGGTAAATGAGCTTATGCTTTTATCATAGATTTTAGAGTTGAACAAGATCCTGTACTTTAGCTCCTTTAAGCACAGATCGGTTAGTGACAGAGCGAGAGCTGAACCTGGGCCTTCTAGATCATGCTGATTTTGATTTGTTTTTATGTTTATTAAATTTTAGAATAGCTTTAAATTTTGGAAAAGTTGTAGATAAAATACAGAGACTTCTTCAATACCCCTCACCCCACTTCTCTTACAATATTAACATATTATATTGTCATGGTACTTATGTCAAAACTAAAAACCACACAGGTACATTACTGTTAATTGAACTCTAGACCTTGTTTGCAATTCACCAGTGCTTCCTTTCGGAGAAGGCGATGGCACCCCACTCCAGTACTCTTGCCTGGAAAATCCCATGGACAGAGGAGCCTGGTAGGCTACAGTCCATGGGGTCGCGAAGAGTCGGACACGACTAAGCGACTTCACTTTCACTTTTCACTTTCCTGCATTGGAGAAGGAAATGGCAACCCACTCCAGTGTTCTTGCCTGGAGAATCCCAGGGACGGGGGAGCCTGGTGGGCTCCCGTCTGTGGGGTTGCACAGAGTCGGACACGACTGAAGTGACTTAGCAGCAGCAGCAGCAGTGTTTCCTTTCAGTCCTTGGATTCAGTCTAGGCTGCCACACTACATTTAATTGCCATGTATTCTCAGTCTCTCTGGTCTTTGATAGTTTCTCAGTGTTTCCTTTTTTCCTATAACTTTTAACGTTATCTAGGAGTACTAGCTAGGTATCTTGTGGAATGTCTTCCAATCTAGAAATAAGTGTTTTTCTCATAATTAACCGGAGGGTATGAGTTTTTGAAAAGAATACCACAGATGTAGAATACCTCTCTCATCACTTTTATTGGCAAGTGGGGCACGGGGTACATGATGTCCACATGCCATCACTGGTAATATTAACCTTCATCACTTGGTTAAGGCTGTGTTTGCAAAGTTTCTGCACTGTAATTTCCCCCTTTTCCTTCCTTCCTCCTTGGAGAGAGATACTCATGACTCTTTTACCTTATATTCTGTCTTCCTATTTATTCATTTTTACATTCTTAAATTTTTCTGTTAGGTGAGTTCTTAGACTGAAAGTCGTGAATTTTTGTCAGTATTATTTGTTGTATCCTCATTATATGAAGAGTTTTTGGGACTTAGAGAATTATTAAGAATCTCTCTCAACTTGTTCACATTGCATTGAAATTTATGTTTCACTTGTTTGCTCCTGTTGGATTGTTAAAATGAAAGATCCCTTTACTTATGTATTGGTAATGCCTAGTACAGTGTCTGGTGCCAAGAAACTTTTCAGTAAATGATTTATTGAACTAAATTGATGAGGGAAGCATGTATGACTTGGAAGACATAAAAAACACCTGATATTTTCATCCTAGATTGCTGTTACTAGATGTTGGCAGTTCAGCTGATTGAGTAAACCAGTGAGCAACCAGAACTCCTTAGGAAACTCCTAAAATACTGATTCTCAAAGTATGGTCTCCCATAAATAACATCAGTGTCACCAGTTAACTTACTAGAAATGCAAATTCTCAGGTGTTAACCTCAGACTAATTGAATAAGAGTCACTGGGGTTGGGTTGAAAAACCTGTGTTTTAACAAACCCTCCAGGTGTTTCTGGTGGCCACTAAATTTTGAGAAATACTCTCTGGAAGCATAGAGGATGAAAAAAAAGAAAGTGAGCCACTAGTGGTAATTGACTGCAGCAGTGAAACAAAAGTACCCTCTTTTCCTGTTGTCTATATCTCTGAGTAAGCTTAGGTTTATTTTTGATGCTTTTACCTTGAAATCATGTTTGAAATGCTTCTTAGTTAAGTGTCTCTCTCTAGCTGTGCAAATGTGTTTGCTAGTAGCTAGAACTTGTCAGTTTAAAAACTAGTTGCTGGCCAGGTTTTGGGGGAAGGAGGTTTGTTTTCTTTGTGTGTGTGGGTTTTTTGTTTTTGACAAGTGTACGTCATTGGATTCAGTTGCTGTATTAGTTTTAATGATACACTGATTAAGTACAATAGGAAATCAAACAATCATAACAGCATACTATTCACTTTTTCTGTTTTATTTGGTGGAAAAAATTTTGACTTCAATTGTCAGGAAAACTATTTTCAAGGCAACATGAACTTAGCAATACTTTTTTTAACTTTAAAAAAATGTGTTGTCTATTGGCAGCAGATGGCTGACATAGCTTTTTTGCTTCAAGTGTCCACTTTTCCAGGAAATGACTCCCATCTGTACAAGAGGAATGCTGACCTTTAATGTGCATGTTATTCACTTCTTTTAACTCAGTGCCAAGCTAATATATTCACATATATTGTAAATTTGGTTGAAAGTATGTGCTAGCCAGATTGTTTTGTTTCTGGTGATTCAAGCTTTTGAAAATAGAAAGTTTGTGGGGGTTTTTTTTTTGTAGTTTATAATTAAAAATAACTTTTAATAGCTAAAATAGTTTCATGATTCATAAATCAGTTCAATATAAAAGGATATTCAGGGGGAAAAAATATCAGTCTCATCCTTGCCCTCAACTGCTCCATTTACACCTACTCTATATATTCTTATGTATCCTGCCTTTGTTTATACCCCTAGAATTTCTTAATGCAAACTGAAACAAATTTGAGTAACTATTATCCTGTTAACTGCAAAGATTATACACTATTATACATACACACTGTTCAACACTATACTTAATTTCATGTTAACATTGTATTTTGGATATCTTTTCACACAAAGTGCTCCATGATTCTTTTTTTCTGGTCAGCTTTATTGAGGACTACTTTACATACAATGAATTGCATTCAATTTAAATATATAATTTGATGAGTTTTGACAATTGTGTATTTCTGTGAGGGTATCACTGCAGTTAAGACACAGAATATTTCCCATGGGTTTGGTGGGTTTTTTTTTTTTTTTTAGGTTTGTTTGATAGTATTTCATTGTATGGATATACCAGTCTTTTAAACCAGTCTTCTGTTGATGAGCACTTAAGTGCTGATATAAACAGTTCTTTAATTAATAACCTGTTTCATACAGCCTTTCCTATGTAGATAGGTAGAGAATATGTAAAGATAGATTCCCAGATATCAGATTGCTGAGCCAAATGGGAAGTCAGTAATTTGGTAGATGTTGCCAAAATGCCTTACAATAGGCTTGGTACTAGTGTGAGCTTTCACTAGCAATGTACGAGAGTGTCTGTTTGCCCATTGTAGTTAACAAAATTGTGTTATGAAACTTTGGACTTTTGTCGATCGATGGGAAAGGATGTTTTTCCTATAGTTTTAACTTTCTGTTTTCTTGTGAGTGAAAGTGAGCATATTTTTGTAAGTTAAAGGATGGGCCAATTGTAGTATTTACTTTTCTAGAAATTATCTTTTAATCCATTTTCCTACTGGATTTTGTGGGGTTTTTTTTTCTGTTAATTTGTAGGAATTCTTTATATATTAGGGAAGTTCTTTCTTTGCAAAATTTTTCCCCCCAGGTTGTTTTCATTAGACATTACAAGACTTGTAGTTGAAGGGTGTGTGTCTGACTCTTTACTGCTCAGATATCTTCCTAAAATTTGCTTAGTTTTAATTTATTTCCCTTTATCCCTCCTTCCTTTCATCTCTCCCTTTTTTCCTCTTTCCTTCCCAGCTTAATTTCTTAATAAAAGGATTTGAGGCAGCTTGAATATGCTTTTTGTTGAACAAAAATTAATTCGTGGGTGGCTGTTGTTAAGTGGTTTTAATATATATGACCCTGGTTCATCTGTTTTGAAGGCCATGTTTTTGGTATACTGCGCACTGGAGAAAGAACCTGTGCCAATGTCCTTGCCTCCAGCCTTGGTGCCACCTTCTAAGAGGAAAACGGTCAGTATATCAGGCCCTATGCGGTTGATCCCCTCTTCAGCATCAGCCAAGGAATCTTACCACTCCTTCCTACCAGTAGGCATTTTACCTACCAAAGCACCGTTAAGACAGGTATAGATTTATCATTGTTAAAGGACTTAAAAAAAAAAAACAAAGTGCATGGCATTTAACAACTGATCGCATGATGAAGATAGAAGGAACAATCAAAGGGGTCAAACTTCAGGGCTCCCTCTGGTTGAACTTGTCTAATGTGATGTCCTAGAGAAGACAGATAATCCTCTCCTGTATTTGGCCTTACTTAGGTCATATGGATGTTTTGTTGGCTTTGCCTTGATCTACCTGGAATTCAAGTTGGAGATAAAAGATACACTGTGTTAATCTGGCATGCTTGCTCTGGCATAGTTATTAGATGTTTTGTTAGTTTAATCTCAAGTTAACTCTTGATTCTTTGGGGGTCAAATTATCCAATTCTGTGTTGTCCAAGGACTTTTTTTCCTGTAGCCAGCTTCTTGTTAGGTTGAATAAAGGAAAATAATGACAGAATATGCAAATCAGCCACCTGATTCTTAACTGTTCAGCTACAGTTAAGAATGCAGAATGAAACTGTAAAAAAATGGAGATTTAGAATTATCTGAGTCTTTTTACAAACTCTCCCATTACATATATTAATATGGTCATTCATAAGTCAAGAGTTAACTGTGCTTGAATTTACTCATTATTAAAACAAAATAAAATGGGCATCTGTAAATATAGGCCCTGTATCTAACCTATATTTTTTTCCTGTAATTTTCTCTTCATCACAGCATTTCAGTTGGGGTGTGATGGAAGTGACACACTGTTGGTATAGTTAGTGGGATAGAGTTGCTGAGAATTTGTGACAGATACCATCATGACTTGAAAGGGGACACTTGAAAGTTTGTTTCATTTTGGCAAAAATACATATATATATATATGTATTTTTTTCCTGTAGTGGATTGTATCCCCTGCAGAAAAAGCTAAATATGATGAAATCTTCTTGAAAACTGATAAAGATATGGATGGATTTGTGTCAGGATTGGAAGTCCGTGAAATCTTCCTGAAGACAGGCTTACCTTCTGCCTTACTAGCCCATATTTGGTAAGACTTTAAGCTGATCTAAAAAACAAATAATGGTTCTGTAACAGCTCTACTTTTGTACATTCTTATTAATATTTTAGGCATTAGTAAGTAGGACAGTTTTTGTTTTAGAACTTTGTAGTGAAACTTTTGTCTGATGATTTTATTATTAATAAATTTATTTTTTAATTGGAGAATTGCTTTACGGTATTGTATTGGTTTCTGCCATAGGACAGCGCAAATCAGGCATAATTATACATATATCCCCTCCCTCTTGATGATTTCTTCTGAGTAGTGGACAAAAGCTTGAAGATAGGTTACCTATAATTTTATGAGGTTGACAGTGTCAGTTATTAGAATGTTAAAATCCAGCATTGGTTTATATCAACTATTAAACTTCAGTTTTTAAAGGAGAATCCAAAATTCTGAAATTTAAACAGTATTAAAAAGCAGAATCTTGAAAGCATTATTGTATAATTCTGTAGGATATATGTATACTTACATCTTTACATGGGAACTACACACTTGGTCCTTAAAAGTGACAAACTTTAGCATCTTTAGTGAATTTCACATTAAATGAGATACTATATAATGAAAATGCTTTATAGTGAGCCTGCTGCCAATGTGTCTCATTATACTGAGGTTAGTTATCATGAGGTTTCAAGGGGCAGACATCAAAATTGGTACCACATAGTTGCAAAAAGGAACATAGGAAAGAACAAAGGACAGTAGATCCTAGGCTGGGCACTATGCTGAATAAATGGCAGCTGTCATGGGCTTCCCATTATGCCCAAACTTCTTATGTACTTTGTCTTTAATTCTCACAGTAACTTTGCAAGATGGATGTTATCTCCACTTTGTAGATAAAGAAACTTAGGCTTGGAGAGGTTAAAAATTATGGCCAACTTCATAAGAAGAAATAAGTAAAAAAGTGGAATTCAAGGTTTCTTTGACACCATAGTCTGTAGTCTTTTTGTTAGGCCACGTTGGTTTTCGGTGAATCATTCAGATCAGAACTTTAGAAAGCTGAGGTTTAGAAAAAGGAAAAAGCAAATAGAATAAAGCATTGCTGTTTCTCTTCAAGTGATTTTGTAAAGGTTTCCAGATTGCTGCCTTCTTTCCACATGTGATCTCCATTTGCAGCTGTTGTTTTTCTTTGATTTGGGGACCTTATATCCTCCTACTTCAAAAGTTGCAGGAAACAAGCTGACACAGACAGGGTGTTTTGCTTGTTTTATAATCATTCTAATGCCATGAACGAACCAAATTTGTCAAAACTTTAGGTTTTATTTAACATCTTTTAATGTGTAAAATGTTGGGAGCAGAGAATATTGGCCCACCACAACTTTTACTCTGTAGTGATTCTGGAAATCAATAAGAAAGCATAGAGCAAACCCAAATTATAGACCCCCCTGCTCAGCACCAAGGTGAATGGTCTCTCTTTCTTACCATTTTATTAATAGCTAATATTCTCTCTTCTAACATGTTAGTGAGTTTTGGGCTAGCCATGAGTTGGTGTGACTCTTTTTTAATTCAAATGATGATTATTTTAAAGCTGCATAGTCATTTTCCCCTGGATTTTTAGAATGTTAGTTGTGGCATTTATATACTGTTCATTTTGTTTCTTTGCGCAGGGCATTATGTGACACAAAGAACTGTGGGAAGCTTTCAAAAGATCAATTTGCCTTGGCTTTTCACTTAATCAATCAGAAGTTAATAAAGGGCATTGATCCTCCTCACAATCTTACTCCTGAGATGATCCCGCCATCAGATAGGGCCACTTTACAAAAGGTAAGACAGCTTAAAACCTTAATGCAGTTAACAGAAACAAATGCTGTGTCAGATGACAAACTCAGTTTGTATGGAATAGTGGAGAAAATGTATCTGGCTAGAAACAGAGCAGTATACTGTTTGTAGTTTAATTTGTACCTATAAATATGTTCAGTGCCTTGTATGATATCCTTGGGCTATAGCTCATTTTTCCCATCATTCATCACACGTATGGCAACCATGTTTTCTGAAAACTGGAAAAATTTGATCTTGTTTTTCCCCTCTTGGATTTGTGAATTTATTTTTATTAATAGAGTGTTGATTTTAAATGAAATCTATAAGAATTAAATTATGTTTATTATTAATATTAAATTATTATGATAATTCACACTTGGAGAAAACAATACGAATTTGAAAATAAAACCTAAGAGATTATGATTACGTGTTGTTGATTTTACATAAAAAGAAAAGAAAAACTTTTTGAGGAAAAAACCTTTGTGGCTTTTGCCATATGGATGACCTCTATTCCTGAACATGCAACCACATTTCATATCTGAACAGTTAGAAACAGGTTTTAGCTACTTTTGGTTCTGGCCAGTAGTGGGGATTTTCAAAACTACATGTTTTAGTAATACTGTATCTTGATTTTTCTTTTCTCATCTAGAAACACTTCCTAATATTGTGGTTTATAATACCTTGGCCTTGTAATAGAGCTTTAAAAGAGCCTACCTATTCTAGTGGCTATTTGCCTTAAAACTATGAACTTCATATCTTTAAATTTTTTGTGAACTACAAAGTAACCATGACTGTGGTGCTTCTTTAAAGTTATATATATAGGAGTTGTCATATATTTGATATGAGGAGAGTTCTCTTTAAAATTGTCAGTATACTATTTTGCATTAATTTTGTTGCATAGGTTTAAAAATCCCATTTTAACAAATCGAATAAATCAAAATTAGATTATTTTCTCCTACTCAACTAAATGGAAATTTATAGCCACTAAGTATAGAAGTTATGTGTAAGAGTTTTTATTCTTATTTTCAAGTAAAGTTACTGTTTGATAATCTGCTTTGTCAGTGTTTGGGGAGGAGCATTTTGTGAATTTTTGAGATTTATTTTGATGTAAGACATGGATTCCCTAAGTTGGAGAAGGCTAAAAGTGATGCCACCTGCAAAGATAAAGATTACAAACTTGTATTTATTCCCCCTGCTATAACTGTACCTCAGTTATGGAATGATGTGTTGTTTCATCTTCTTTCACCTATATAGACTGTTTTTTTTCCTTGCCTTCTTCATTTTATACCCACTGAATCTCCCACCAACACAGAGTACACATACAGCAGAACTTTCTGAAGCAAATTATGTTTGTTCATCAAAGGCTCTAATTAGTAGACACTTTGAGTTGCATCTGCTGTACAGAATTTTCAGTTTAGCAGATTTAGTAAAGTCCATTCACTAGAGCATAGGTATTTCTATGTGAGATACCAGTATTCATTAAAATGGGATTTTATCACTGTTGTCTTACCTATAACCAATAATTTTAACCTTAAAAATTAAAATTTGCATTTGTTTTGTCGTTCAAATAATCTATTTTCTCCTTATAATCTAATTTTTTTAGAACTGCATTTTTGCAGCTTTGACTAATCCTTTTTTGAACGTTGCTTTCCTTTCTGTGTTTTTTCTAGTTTGGACTATTTTTTCCATTCTGCAGCACTCTGCTTTTCGCCTTTCTTGTACTGTCAGTTTCTTAACTCTACTCTCTCAAGGTTAGAGCTTTACTTTATGCTTTTTTTAGCATTACAGGTTTTGGTTTACAAGACACATTTTGAAATTAGAGGTTTTTTTATGCAGTTAAGTTGATGCAGAGAAAATACCTAAACAGCATGCTTTTGTCACATGTCTGTCACTTGGTCCTTGTGTGCATTTTAACTTGCCTTCCTTAGGCTCTCTGATCCACTTAGAATCACCAAAGTGGAACTTTTCTGTAATGCACAAAACAGGGTTAGAGAAAGTATTCTGTGACAAGGGAACATAAAAAAGTACATTTTTTTTCTTATGCCTTATATATTGTTAGCTGTACCTTTCCATGCTTCCTGATTGAATATCATTTTATTGCTCTGGAATGGGAGTTTAATTTTTGTGTCAGTAACTGACGCACGCAAGCACACTAATCTGTACCAATTAAGTAATCTTCATTCTGGAGTCATCTGTGGTATCACTTTATAACTTGCTTGAAGTTAAACTTATTTATCTCACTCTTATTTGATGATATTTTTAATAGTGAAAGACTGTCAAATGTGAGTCACTTTTTTTGAGTTAGAGTGATAAGAGGTGTGGGAGTCATGAGTTTCTTGGTTTGTTTGCACCTCTGATAGCAAAGTTCTCAGTAGCTTTTAGGTGATGTAAGTTACTCTTGGTGATGAAAGTGAGACTAAGTGCTTATTTTTCATTTTGTTCACCATTCAAATTGTCTGGCCAGGCTTAGCTCATAAGTTAAAATCCTGGTAAATAAATACTTGTCACATTCAGAAACTCACTTTAAAATTTCCAATTTAATATGGAATCATAAGGGTCTGTGTATTAGTGAAACACATATTAAAACATTGTAAGAGGTATATTTGGTACAGATCTGTAATTAATATAAAATTGAGACTAGCATTAATTGAATATTAATTGATCCTAATTTTGGTGTTGATAATCAAAACAAAGCACATGAGGACTGTTATGCAGTGTAGCGTAAAGAAGTATAGACATGATTATTTGCCACATTTTATGGATGTATCTGTTTATCGGGTTGGTGTTTAGGATAATAGTTTTATTTAAATAGTCTTAGTTTGCAGGTGCTGAGGGGCATAATGTGAAATAGCACTTGAATTTAATTAGAAGTCTCTTGACAATATTGCCTATTAGCTGGGTTCAACTTTAAGCAAGTCCTTTAGTATGGTTCCTTAATTCTAAAATGAGATTTATAATAATACCTGCCTTACCTACAGCGCTACAGTTTTCAGATTAGTACTTAAGTTATTTGTAAACCTCTATAATTATGAGCAGATAGGATATTGTGAACTTCCAGATTTCTTCTGTTGTACAAGTTGGTGACATACATTAAGTTCATAGCAGCATAAGTATAATAGTAAGTTTTGTGTTCTGCTAATAAGGTCCTCAATATATCTTAGTTTTACATGTTTAAATCTCAGTTTTAACATTTCCTAATGGTGATCATCCCGTTATTTGTCAATCTGCTGGTAGCATAGGGTGTAGGTCAAGTGTTTGAAGGAACAATTATTTTTTTGCCCTGACTTCAGCCGGTTATGTAAGGCGACAAAAATGGTTCACAAAGGAAATTGAGCCAGAGTGGAAGCAAGTCATTGCGAGCCTTTCTATCTTTAAAGAGCATTTTCTGAAGTTAATTATAATAGCTTACATTTATAAAATATCATAAACTTTGTAGAATGACTTCATATGCAATATTTAATTTTTGAAGTGGGCAGGCGAGAGATTATTTCCCTGTTTTATAGTGAAATCATGCAGCTAGTAAAATAGCAGGACCCAGAATAAATCAGCTGGGTTTTCTAAATACAAATACCATTCAGAGACTAATTCTGATATCTTCATTATCAAAAGAAAATCTTATGTAAATTATATCATATGAAGATAGTTTCATGTATGGTGATATTAATATTTACTGTGGAATATGCTGGGTGGTTGGCTTTAGTTTAAATAGAGGAGACACTGAAAGTATTTAAGGAAAGTAAATATTTGTTTAATTAAATAAAATCAACCATCATTTATTTGGTACAAATAAATCACCATTCATCTCCCCAAGAAATTTATGCTTCAGTGGAGGAGTTAGTTTATAAATCTGTTATCTTCCTTATTGCAGTGTTCTAGACAGGCTAAGATAAGTGATGAAGATATTGAGATCTCAAATGGTGGTATATATTATAGAACAACAGCTTTTAGAGAGTTTTAAGGGAATACGTCTTAGTATATAATTCTGTATGTATGTGTGTGAAATTACACTAGATACGATAGTTTTCTTAAATGAATTAAAAGTGTTAGTAATACCATAAAACATTTGTCCGTACTTTTAAACATTTTTAATGCTTTTCTACATGCAATTTCATAGTAATAATGTTGTAATTGTGAACTCTTTGTTTTTAGAACATCATAGGATCAAGTTCTGTTGCAGATTTCTCTGCCATTAAGGAGCTAGATACCCTTAACAATGAAATAGTTGACCTACAGAGGTATGTAAAGTAAAATTATACCTGACTATATAAATACACACACACTCTTTTCTGTTTCTAATGTAAATCTTGGTAAATACTAGTTTATTTGGTTAACTACTATAGTTCTTAAAATGGGAATCAGTGTACCTTATTAAATCTAAGGCAACCTTTAATTGCAGGATGTACTATTTTCTTGTGTAGCACTGAATAAAGAAAAAGTCACTTCCAAATAAATAATGGCCTTCCATCAACTATAAGGTACTATTTGATTATTGTCAGTGAAATAAGTATATCGTAAAAATTTAATTTTTTTTTGGAAGTATGATTTACAGTGTTATGTTAGTTTCAGGTGCATAGCAAAATGATCGTTTTAGACATATGTATTCCTTTTATATACACACACACATATATAGATATATACACATACATACACTTGTTCTTTTTCAAATTCTTTTCCCTTATAGGTTATTACAAAATATTGAGTATAGTTTCCTATGCTCTTCAGTAGGTCCTTGTTGATTTTCTGTTTCATTTGTAGTAGTGTGTTTATGTTAATCCCAAACTCCTAACTTTGTCCCTCCCTTTCCCCTGAAATAATTTTTCCTCCAACTTTAGGTATTTGAATAACACATTCAGTTCAGTTCAGTTCAGTTGCTCAGTCGTGTCCGACTCTTTGCGACCCCATGAATCGCAGCACGCCAGGCCTCCCTGTCCATTACCAACTCCCGGAGTTCACCCAGACTCATGTCCATTAAGTTGGTAATGCAGTCCAGCCATCTCATCCTCCTGTCATCCCCTTCTTCTCCTGCCCCCAATCCCTCCCAGCATCAGAGTCTTTTCCAATGAGTCAGCTCTTTGCATGAGGTGGCCAAAGTATTAGAGTTTCAGCTTTAGCATCAGTCCTTCCAAAGAACACCCAGGACTGATCTCCTTTAGGATGGAATAACACATTAGGAAAACATTATTTAATACATTTTATTGAAGGAATTTTATATGCAGACACCATACCAAGAGCTTTTGTAACTGTTGCCTTTGATCCTCACAAAAACTTGGTAACTTGAGATAGATATTACTGTTCTGTTTTACAGGTACAGAGTTAAGATGCTTAGAGAGGTTATTTTACTGAAAGTCATACAAACCTATAAGCGGTAGAATTAATACCTGATCTCAAGACTACTTGATTTGGAGTTGAATTTTCTTTCTTATACACGTGTACTGTGTAGAAATGGACTTGAATACAATTAGATTTGAATCTAAATATAGCAGGTATTCTTAGTTAATCTCCTTGTCCCTATAAACTTTTATAATAATGCATATTGTAAAAATGACTTCCTAAAATTTCTTTTTAAAAAGTGAGGGCTTCCCTGGTGGCTCATTGGTAAAGAATCTGCCTGCTAATGCAGGAAACATGGGTTCAATCCCTGATCTGGAAAGACCCCACATGCTGCAGAGCAACAAAACCCGTGTGCCACAACTTTAGAGCCTGTGCTTTGCAGCCTGGGAGCTACAGCTACTGAGCCATGGGCCACGACTACTGAAGCCCCCTTACCCTAGAGCTTGTGCTCGACAGCAAGAGATGCCACCTCAATGAGAAGCCCATGCACTGCAACTAGAGACTGGCTCCTTCTTGCCTCAACTAAAGAAAAGCCTGCACAACAACAAAAAGGTCCACCATAGCCCAAAATAAAAAATAAATAAAATTATAATTTTTTAAAAAGTGAGACCACTTTTCCATCTATAGGGCATTGGATTTAAATATCATTTTACTTACACAAACTTCTTTTTTTAACCTTCACATCACTTTAAAGCAGATAATGGCTGATACTTTTATTTTGTTGATGATATTGAGACATAAGGAAATTAAATGATGCAGCTGGGCTATATGGCAAGAACTTGGGAAAGATCTTTCCTCATCCATGAGACTACATTGAAATTATTGTAGAGAAAGTTAATGATTTTTTTCAGTTGTAAAAAAGAATTCAACCCAGGCTGAATAAGTGAGAGTGAATTTATTCACTAAGGCCTCTTAGAGGTAGGGATAGCTTAAAGCATAGCTTTGCCCTGGGGCTAAAATGATATAATCAGTTCTCTTGCTCTCTCCATTTCCTGTTTTCACTTCCACTAGGTGGTTCCATCCTCAGGTAGACTTTCCTATTATGTTGTCAGGGGGGTTATTGCACATCTGAGTTTCGTGTACCTATTATTTCAAATCTAGTGAAGTTACTGTCTTCTGGCAGTTCCTGCAAAAGCCCTAAGAGTCAATCTGATTGGACTGGTGTAGGGTTATATGCACCTATATAGATACAATAATACATGATATTTGTTTTCCTTTTTCTCACTTAACTTCACTTTGTATAGCAGGCTCTAGGTTCATCCACCTCACTAGAACAGACTTTAAAATATTCCTTTTTATGGCTAATATTCCATTATATATCTATGTACCACAACTTCTTTATCCATTCATCTGTCAGTGGACGTCTAGGTTGCTTCCATATCCTAGCTATTGTAAATAGTACTGCAGTGAACATTGGGGTATATGTGTCTTTTTGAATTGTTGTTTTCTCAGGGTATATGCCCAGTAGTGGGGTTGCTGGGTCATATGATAGTTTTATTCCTAGTTTTTGAGAAATCTCCATGCTGTTCTCCATAGTGGCTGTATCAGTTTATATTCCCACCGCTGTGCAAGAAGGTTTCCTATTCTCCACATCCTCTCTAGCATTTATTTTTTGCAGAAATTTTGATGATGGCAATTCTAACCAGTGTGAGGTGATACCTCATTGTAGTTTTGATTTGCATTTCTCTAATAAACAATTTTGAACATCTTTTCAAGTGTCTGTTAGCCATCTGTATGTCTTCTTTGGAGAAGTGTCTGTTTAGATCTTCCTCCCATTTTTTGATTAGGTTGTTTGATTTTCTGATACTGAGTTTTACGAGCTGCTTGTATATTTTGGAGAGTAATCCTTTGTCACTTGCTTCATTTGCAGTTCTCCCATTCTGAGAGTTGTCTTTTCATCTTGTTTATGGTTTTCTTTGTTGTGCAGAAGCTTTTAAGTTTAATTAGGTCCCACTTGTTTGTATTCGTTTTTATTTATATTACTCTAGGAGGTGGGTCACAGAAGATCTTGCTATGATTTATGTCATAGAGTCTTTTGCCTATGTTTTCCTCTAAGAGTTTTATAGTTTTTGGTCTTAAATTTAGGTTTTTAATCCATTTTGAGTTTATCTTTGTGTATGGTGTTAGGAAGTATTCTAGTTTCATTCTTTTACACATAGCTGCCAGTTTTCTTAGCACCACTTACTGAAGAGACTTAACGTTCTCCATTGTATATTCTTGCCTCCTTTGTCAAAAAGAAGGTGCCCTTAGACACATGGATTTATTTCTGGGCTTTCTATCTGGTTCCATTGGTCTGTATTTCTGTTTTTGTGCCAGTACCATACTGTCTTGATGACTGTAGCTTTGCAGTATAGTCTGAAGTCAGGAAGGTCTATTCCACCAGCTCTTCTTTCTTTCTCAAGATCACTTTGACCTGCTTTAGGGACAGCTCAGACTCTAATCTGGCCCTGCTCCTGTGTATTCTTGCCTCCAGTGTCCATAGCTGCTAGAGCTAGGTGTTTTCTTTTGTGGGAACACTCATTGTCTTATTTTTATATATATCATAGACATAGAATCTACACAGTTGATTATGTGGACTTAGTCCACAGCTTATACTGCTGGTGGAAAGGTTTTTAATCCTCTTCCTTAGCCATTCTGCTCCTGGAGCTCAATTGTGTTTTTATCCTTACCTCTGCATGTGGGTCATCCATGGGAATTTGCTCCTGAGGCTGCCCTGGAGGACTCAGGTCTACACCAGTGAGGACTGGGCATGGAGTTGTCGTGGCTGTTTGGATCACAGGAACCCTGGCAGCTCATGGACACCAGTAACCATGGACTCAAGAGATACGGCACTGTTAGGGTTTTTCCCTAGCATCTCGCTGCTCTGCCCCAGTGAGGACCGAATGTGGAGGTGGCATGGCTGCTTGGATTGCAGGAACTCTAGTGGTGCCAGGTGTGCAGTGAAGCCCGTTGCCACAGGCATGGAAAATACAGTGCTTTTAGAATCCTTTTCTAACCTCTGGCAGCTGGTATTCAAAGGCCTCTCTGGCTGGTCCTTCTCTATTGCTCAGTGTGTCTGGCACCCTTAGTTAGGACCACCATCTCAGGGGTCTTTGTCTATTGGTCAGCTGCCGGCATTTGCATGTGGAGAGAGAAGCTACAGTGATGGGCTCCATCCTTTCCCTGTGACTCAGCAGTAGCTCCCTGCCTCCATGGCTTCCTGGCTTTCTTCCAAAGACATTCCCCGCCATGCTCTCCTCCTCATCTCCTCGGACCATCTCCCTGTGGTCAACAGCAGTGCTTGTCCTGGAATTGCTCGCCAGTCTCTATTCTCCATCTCCCAGTCACCATGCATTCTGGTGGAATTGCATCCCCATCCGGGGTATGTAGGGCCATGGCACAGATTGTCTGTGTCATTCTCACTCCATTCAGACTGTTACAGGTCACCTTCCCTCTCCAATAGCCTCAAATGCTTCCCTTCTGTCCCAACCAGTTGCTCTGATGTGGGGATCTCAACCCTGGTTCAGCTCCCCAAACCCCCAGGTGCAGATTGGTTCTGTTCACTGTCTTCCTCTGTTTCCCTTCCTTCCTTCATTCTACTGAGTTTTGCATGGATCTGTGTATTCCTTACCGATGGTCAGGGACTCCTGTTAGCTCTCAGCTGATGCTCTACAAGATCTTCTGCATCTGAAGATGTATTCCTGATGCATCCATGGAGAGAGATGTACTCCACTTCCACCTACTCCTCCGCCATCTTGTCTCCTTTGGGCACCTTTTTAAAATGTGAATGTTTAGTTTTGACATATCTGAATTCTACTGAATTCTGCCAGATTCTCATTTTCAGCTCAAAAAAGTGAGCCGTTGCCTATTACATAAAGTTTCTACTGTTGGAATCCTAGAAAGTAAAACACAAATAAAAACAAACCCTTGGAGATTACATAATCCAATTTATTTCTTACTCTTTGGGAAAAAAAATCATAGTCATACATCAGGTCAGCAACAGTGCTGGCTGGCACCCAAACCTGGTTGTATAAGTTCTAGTTCTGCATTTTTTCTCTTATATAATACAGCTTTTGATTAAGATTTAGAACATTTTTACTTTGGTTTGAAAAAAATAAACATTGGATTAGTCTCTTAATGGTGTATAGACTACATTTTCATATGATCTATAAATGGCCCATTAGCATATTTGCTTTTGTTATGAGAAATGTGCATTAAATAGTAGCTAGATTTGAAAATACTTGTCATCTATGCCTCTCAAGCCTGTGAAAATAGACACCCCAATATTCTAGGGCTTGCTCGATTTCAACAGTAGTTATTTTACATATGGAATGTCTTTCTAGTGAGTTTTAATAGGAGGTAAAGCATTGTATGTTAAATGTTCTTGCTAGTACAAACATTTGTAATATTAATTACATTTTGATAAACTGAGCTTTCACTACTTCTGGTTACCATAATGTTAAGTTGTACTGTCAGTCTTGTATGGTGAATTACAAGCTAATAACAAAAAAGAACATATGTAGCATATTACAACTGTCTTATTAAGAAAATCCTAGAGCCTCAAAACCATATTAAGTTTTAAATTATAGTCACATTTTATAAATCTGAAATACAGTTATACTTGATTTGACACTTGTGGAAATATTTTCCCTAGGCTTTTACTTTAGGTGAGAACTACAATGTAGGCAGAAATAGTCAATAAAGCAGAAATAGATGTTTTTCTGGAACTCTCTTGCTTTTTCGATGATCCAGCGGATGTTGCCAATTTGATCTCTGGTTCCTCTGCCTTTTCTAAAACCAGCTTGAACATCTGGAAGTTTATGGTTCACGTACTGCTGAAGCCTGGCTTGGAGAATTTTGAGCATTACTTTACGAGCGTGTGAGATGAATGCAGTTGTGCGGTAGTTTGAGCATTCTTTGGCATTGCCTTTCTTTGGGATTGGAATGAAAACTGACCTTTTCTAGTCCTGTGGTCACTGCTGAGTTTTCCAAATTTGCTGGCATACTGAGTGCAGCACTTTGACAGCATCATCTTTCAGGATTTGAAATAGCTCAACTGGAATTCCATCATCTCCACTAGCTTTGTTCTAGTGATGCTTTCTTTGGAGGGAATGATGCTGAAGCTGAAACTCCAGTACTTTGGCCACCTCATGCAAAGAGTTGACTCATTGGAAAAGACTCTGATGCTGGGAGGGATTGGGGGCAGGAGGAGAAGGGGACGACAGAGGATGAGATGGCTGGATGGCATCACTGACTTGATGGACGTGAGTCTGAGTGAACTCCGGGAGATGATGATGGACAGGGAGGCCTGGCGTGCTGCAATTCGTGGGGTCTCAAAGAGTCGGACACGACTGAGTGACTGAACTGAACTGAACAATGTAGGCAAACTTCCATCATCTGTCAGCTTCAGTAATGTCATAATAAGAGTTATCTACCCATGCTAAAATTACAGTTGTTAAAATTCAGTTTGGTAAATGGTATTAGGTCACTTCCACCAAGCCTTTGAGATATTATATTATAAAGCATGGCTTTTGTTATTATGAATAACAATTTTTTCTATAGCCTTTGAATGAACTCTTTTATTAATATGTCAGACTGCGATGTGTATAACTGCTAAACAGAAAAAAGGATTTAAACAGATTTTTTTATGGCTTTTACTAAATTGACAAAAGATTTGCTCCTTCTTATTTATTTGGTTTTCAGATGAAGATACTTAATTTTAGTCCAGGGACCAAATCTGCAAATAAACAACATACATACTATGAAATTGTAATGAGTGTATAATGAATATGGTGCTTTAAAAGATTTTTTCGCCTCAGTGGTGGTTATAATACATAGTCATTAAAATTTGGAAAATACAGAAAAGCACAATGAAGGAAGAAATATGTTTCTTAGAATAATAATTTGTTTTGAGCATTGGCAGTAATGGAGATGTAAAAAACTATTAATATATGTAACCTCAAGAGTTGGTTAGGTAAAGAATGTTCTTTGATATCAGTCAGAAAATGAGGTGGTGTTTTCTTCTCTAGTTCTCCAAATTGTTTCTAGTTGAAAATATAGCACGTTGGTAGCTTGAAGCAGGGTGACTTTTTGTCAGCTGTTTCTTTAAATTTTTTATACAATTCCTTTAGCATTTGCTGTATTGGAATTTAATTATATCAATCAGCTTAAATTAGTATAACATTTTTAACGTATGGGAAGGCAATTGTTATAGTAATCTAATCCCTGGATCTCTCACCTGAACTGAACACCTGTGTTTTTCATTACCCAACTAGTATTTTCATCTGAGTGTTCAGTAGGACGTGACTTTGTAATCTTGCCCTGACCACTATCCTAGTCTATTTTCCTTTCTCAGTGACATCACCACTTCCCGTAACTCAAGCTAGAAACCTGAGATTTATCTTCTCATTTTTCTTCTTTTATTTTTGAAATGTTTCTTGAGACCTTTCCTACCTTCTCTTGTCTTTTGCCTGATCAACTCCTCTTCATCCTTCAGATCTTACCTTAGACAACATTTCCACTGGAAGGGAAAGCCATCTCTTGACTACCTCTCAACCCCTATACCTATCAAATCTTATTTAAGGGCTTATCTTACATAATTTTTATATTTACACTTGTCATAGCATTTACCATGCTTCATTATAATTGTCTGTTTTATTTGGATACCTCACTGGAGTATATGCACTTCTTAATCATAGGGACTGTTTGCTTGTTCACTGTTAATCCCTACTGCTTAGCTTATATGACTGTTTGAGCTGAGAGTGGATGCTTAGTTGTGTTCAACTCTTTGCAGTCCCATGGACTGTAGCCTGCCAGCCTCTTCTGACCTTGAGATTTCCAGACAAAGTACTGGAATGGGTTGCTATTTCCTTCTCCAGGAGATCTTCCCAACCCAGGGATCGAACCACCATTTCCAGCACTTCACTGCTGAGCCACCGGGTATGTAATAGATACCATGTATATATATAAAATAGACACCATATATATGTGTGTGTGTGTGTGTGTATTAGTTGCTCAGTCATGTTTGGCTTTGTAACCCCATGGACTGTAGCCTGCCAGGTTCCTCCATCCATGAGATTTTCAGACGAGAACACTAGAGTGGGTTGCCATTCCCTTTTCCAGGGAATCTTCCTGACCCAGGGATCGAACCTGTGTTTCGTACATTGCAGGCAGACTCTACCATCTGAGCCACCAAGGAAGCCCGTATATATACATATAAAATATAAAATAGATACTATATACTATATATGTAGAGAGAGACATAGCTTATATAAGTATATAGAGAAAATAATTTGTTCAGTATTATTGAAATCAGTCCTGCCCTTTCTGCTTTTTCTGTCTTAGAATTAGCCTTTACCTTTTATCTGGATCACTGCTATAACCTCCTAATAAACTGTGTGCTTGAGTCTCTCCTTTTTTCATTGAGACTATTCTTCTTCCAACTGATATAGAAAATACAACTGGGATCCCTTAGTGACTCCATATCCCCAGCATGATCCATCTCACTTTTCAAGTATGGCATAAAGTCTCTTCCTTTGTGGTGTTCTTTGTCTTCGCTGCTTCCACAGTAAACCTCCTAGAACAGATATTGTGTGTTTGCTCTTGGCCCCTCTCTCGGTGGTCAGCATAATGCTTTAATCTGCCATTTCAGTTTCATTCCTCTTCTCTAGCCGTATGGTGGGTGGGCTTATTACCTCTCAGTTCAGCATGCCACCAGTTTTTATTCTTCTGTGCCTGTGATCCTACTGTTTCCCTTTGTCTAAGCACACCTTTACCTTGTAAACTTTATTCCTGCTTTAAGGCCCAGCTTAAATATCATCTCCTTTGTCAAACCCTTCCTGAAACCTTGATTGCTAGTTCTTCTTTCCTTTCTACTTAGAGAGTCTTCATTCTTTTAAGGATAGTACTCACCACATTTTAATGTGATCTTTTTTTTAATATATCCTTTTTTTTTAAAAAAAAGTCTGAACTACTTCAGGGTAGGGTCTGTGTCTTACTCATTTGGTTATGTCTAGAAATTAATGCAAACAGTGCCTGACACTGCAAAATTTCAGTACAGGTTGAATAAATCAAAGAGTATTATAAATATTAAAGTAATTCCCAGACTTAATTCATGAAAAGCTTATGACAGTCTAGAAACTATCCTTAAAGATTAAATAAAGCAAAGGATCTTCTGAATAATAGTTTATTTTGAAGACTATAGAAGAAGATTTTATAGACAAAAGGGGTTTTAATTCTCACAGGAACATTAAGGTTAATAGACTGTTTTTTTTTCCTATTTGCCAATCTGTCGTGTCAGGGATTTCCTTTGAGAATCTGAAAAAGGCTATTAGACCCTACCTCCAGAAAAAAAGAACATATTTATGCATGTACACCATCTTGCATTTGTTTCAGGAGTTCCTAGACCCTTAAAACTATCCATGAACCAATTTTTAAGAACCCTTGCTCTGAAAGTAAAGTAGCTTAAATATAGAAGTTCTTGGCAATGAAAGGTGAAACATACCAAGAAATTGTTTCAGTCTCTTAGTGTGGTGGTGGTGGCTTATGCTGCTGCTGCTGCTGCTAAGTCACTTCAGTCATGTCCGACTCTGTGCGACCCCATAGACGGCAGGCCACCAGGCTCCCCCGTCCCTGGGATTCTCCAGGCAAGAACACTGGAGTGGGTTGCCATCTCCTTCTCCAGTGCATGAAAGTGAAAGGTGAAAGCGAAGTCGCTCAGTCATGTCTGACTCTTAGCGACCCCATGGACTGCAGCCTACCAGGCTCCTGTGTCCATAGGATTTTCCAGGCAAGAGTACTGGAGTGGGGTGCCATTGCCTTCTCCTGGATTATGCTGAGGCAGGAGTTAATATTTATTTGTCTTCTCCCAGATTTTACTTCCTTCCTGTCTCTGTCTTTTTAGCCAGAACATCAGGAAGTAAAAGCTACATCCTGTCAGGCCAGTTTGTTATCCTGATTTCGGGCCAGTAAACAGGATAGATGATTACAATAGTAGTTATTAGGCATTGTGCTATGCCTGCTTTATATAAGTTCTCCTATTTAATTCTTGCAACATCACTGAAGGGTGAGCAGTCTTATCCTGATTTTTCAGATGAGGAATGCACAACTTTTCTAAGAAATTTTTCTTGATACCCACTTCAGGTCAGAGAACACTTAATATCCTTCTCTCAGAACACTTACGATACTGAATTATATGTCTTTCCCCAGTAGTCTCTGAGCTCTGTGTGACATACCAACTGTCTCTTATAATTTCTAATTAGTCAATATAGTATATATTTCAGAACATGGGTGTTCTAACCAGATTGCCTGTTTGATTCCTGTCAGGACTTAGACAAGTTACTTACCTATCTGTGCCTGTTTCTTCATCTGTAAAATGAAAATATGAATAATACCATGTAAAATGCCTAGTACAATTCTTGGAACATGGTAAATTCTCGAAGCTTGTTAGTAATCATCATCATCATCATACCCAAAACATAGCTCGGTGCTTAGAGCACAACATTCACTGAAAGGTGCTAAGCAGACATTGATTGGAGTGATGGAATGAGCAGTTGCTTCCCTAGTTGGAGACAAACTGTGTAGCTGGGCAGCCAGAATCTGTGTCTCTAAACATATAGATCTCTACTTCAATCATACATAGGGCTGATTTTTAAAAAATATTTGGGGCACTATTAGCATGTGGCTTGAATTTTTTTTTTTTAATTATGTTTTTGGTTTAAATACTGTGAGAAAACATTAGCTCTGGAGAGAGCATTGCTTATACTATTGAATCTGGAATTCTTTTGCTTATAAAATCCAATCTGATCTGTTTGTGGCCCTGTGGTACTGATACTAGAAGGTCTCAGTTGTGGCTACCTCAACAGTCCATTTGGAGAAGGCAGTGGCACCCCACTCCAGTACTCTTGCCTGGATCCCATGGACAGAGGAGCCTGGTAGGCTGCAGTCCATGAGGTTGCTAAGAGTCAGACACGACTGAACGACTTCACTTTCACTTTTCACTTTCATGCATTGAAGAAGGAAATGGCAACCCACTCCAGTGTTCTTGCCTGGAGAATCCCAGCGACGGGGGAGCCTGGTGGCCTGCTGTCTATGGGGTCGCACAGAGTCGGACACGACTGAAGCGACTTAGCAGCAGCAGCAACAGTCCATTAGTGATTGAGTCATTGAAGCTCTAAGTTGTAGGGTTTGTTTGTTTGGTAATAAGGAGAGGCACCTTAATTTGTATTCACATAGAGTACATGGCTCATCATTTAAAACCTCTGCTTAGGGAAACTTCTCTTTTTTGAACCCTTCTTGCTCAAGTCTGAGTCTGTGTTAATACAGCAGCCACGAGCTGCATGTGGCTATTGAGCCCTTGAAATATAGCTAATCCAAATTAAGATGTGCTTTTAGTATAAAATATACTGGATTTCAAAAGAAGAATGTGAATTTTTTTATATCTTGGATTAAATAAAACATTACAATAAATTTCACTTGTTTCTTTTTACTTTTTAATATATAGCTATTAGATCACTTAAAATTGCATGTGTGGCTTATATTTCTCTTGGACATCTCTGCTTTGCATCTATTGTTTCCTCTAGAAATGGCATTTTATTTGCTTGCATTATTTTGTGAAACTGATAGCTTATTAAGATGCATTTACGTCTTTTAAGAGCAGTACATTTTATAGAATGTGTTTCAGTTTGTTTTGGGGAAACAAAAATATCTACCAAGAAATTTCAGATACCAACATATTGAAGTGCTAACTATCATCACTCTGGATGCTTGATTTAGTTCACTTCAGTCACTTAGTCGTGTCTGACTCTTTGCGACCCCATGGACTACAGCATGCCAGGCTTCACTGTTCATCACAAACTCCTGAAGCTTGCTCAGACTCATGTCCATCGAGTTGGTGATGCCATCCAACCAACTCATCCTCTGTCGTCCCCTTTTCCTCCTGCCTTCAGTCTTTCCCAGCATCAGGGTCTTTTCCACTGAGTCAGTTCTTTGCATCAGGTGGCCAAAGTATTGGAGCTTCAGCTTCAGCATCAGTCCTTCCAGTGAACATTTAGGACTGATTTCCTTTAGGATGGACTGGTTGGATCTCCTTGCAGTCCAAGGGACTCTCAAGAGTCTTCTCCAACACCACAGTTCAAAAGCATCAATTCTTTGGCGCTCAGCCTTCTTTATGGTCAAAGTCTCACATCCATACATGACTACTGGAAAAACTGTAGCCCTGACTAGATGGACCTTTGTCGGCAAAGTAATGTCTCTGCTTTTTAATATGCTGTCTAGGTTTGTCATAGCTTTTCTTCCAAGGAGCATGTGTCTTTTAATTTCATGGCTTCAGTCACCATCTGCAATGATTTTGGAACCCAAGAAAATAAACTCTGTCACTGTTTCCATTGTTTCTCCATCTGTTTGGCTATAAAGTGATTAGATGCTTGATTAGAACTTTCCAAAAAGCCAGTAAATTTTATACTTTTATGCTAGTAAATTGGATGATGATGATGATGATGATGAAGACGATAGTTGGCATTTACTAAGCGCTTATTATGTGCTAGGCATTGTGCTGAAGTATTTCTAGGTGGAATATAAATTAATAATCTCATCAACTTTAAGAAAATTAAGTCCTAGTCTTACATTTCTTTTCTTTGAGTTTTTTCATCTCATTTTATCCTGCTAGGCAAGTAGAATAAATTAATTATTTGGACTTTGCAAAATAAACTTTCATTTCTCCTTTAAAAAAAAAAAATCCATCGTTTAGTTTTGAAATCTTTCACTGACAGGGCAGTGGTCACGTGAGCCACACTCCAAAGTGTCTGTTTTTTCCTGACTCCAGTTGGCCTTTCCTTTCAACAGTCTTTGTCAATGAATATATTTGGACTTACTTTTCAAAACTAAAACTCATTTTAAAAGCCATCCTCTTAAAACTAAGTTTTGTTTTTTTTTCCCATAGGAGCAAATGCACTTGAGCTTTTATAGCTATTATCTTAGTAGTTCTATCATTAACAGCTATGTTTGTCTTCCCAACAAACTATAAGTAGGGGGCCAAGTTTAATCTTGTTTGGTATATAGTAAATACTCAGTGGGCTTCCCCGGTGGCTCAGCTGGTCAAGAATCCACCTGCAATGCAGGAGATCCCAGTTTGATTCCTGGGTCGGGAATATCCCCTGGAGAAGGGATAGGCTATCCACTCCAGTTTTCATGGTCTTCTCTGTTGGCACAGACAGTAGAGGATCCGCCTGCAGTCCGGGAAACCTGGGTTTGATCCCTGGGTTGAGAAGATCCCCTGAAAGAGGGCATGGTAACCCACCCCAGTATTCTTGCCTGGAGAATCCTCATGGACAGAGGAGCCTGCAAGACTAAAATCCATGGGGTTGCAAAGAGCTGGACACGACCTAGCGACTAAGCGCAATACAGCACAGATACTCAAATAGCTGTTTGTTAAAAGAATAAAATAATACAGTCGTATAGTCATTATATATTTAAGGCAAAGAGAAATTAAAAACTTAGGGTACAAATCAATGTCTTAACTCTGAAACTTTGTTTTTTTTCAACTAAATATGAATTCTTAGAGTCTAACTTTCAGAGTGGTTTGAATTACAAGCCAAGACTTTCTTATCTTCTGTCTGCAGTTGTTACTCTAATCCAGCTCAAGACTTCTGACAGTTCCCAAGATAAGCAGAGTCAGAGTGTTCTGTTGCCTTTCTAGCAACTGTCATCAGCTTTCTCAATAATAAGAGCCTCTGCTTCCTCTCTTCCTCTATAAAGCAGAAACCAGCAGAGAAAGAAGAGCTATGTTGTTAAATAATGCCATTCAGGAGTTCAAAAATCACAACTCAGATCTTTGGTTACTCACATTGCCTGCCTATATTAAAAATCTGTGTGTCTTTACCTAGTACTGAGGTTGTTTTATAATCATAACCTGATCTACCATTCCAGCTTTATTTACCATACATTAACCCTCCATCTTTTGCATTCCAGTCCCTTATAATGAAAAGGACATCTTTTTGGGGTGTTAGTTCTAAAAGGTGTTGTAGATCTTCATAGAACCGTTCAACTTCAGCTTTTTCAGTGTTACTGGTTGGGGCATAGACTTGGATTACTGTGATATTGAATGGTTTGCCTTGGAAACAACAGAGATCATTCTGTCGTTTTTGAGATTGCATCCAAGTACTGCATTTCGGACTCTTGTTGACCATGATGGCAACTCCATTTCTTCTGAGGGATTCCTGCCCGCAGTAGTAGATATAATGGTCGTCTGAGTTAAATTCACCCATTTGAGTCCATTTTAGTTCGCTGATTCCTAGAATGTCGACGTTCACTCTTGCCATCTTCTGTTTGACCACTCCCAATTTGCCTTGATTCATGGACCTAACCTAGATAGCATATTCAAAAGCAGAGACATTACTTTGCCAACTAAGGTCCGTCTAGTCAAGGCTATGGTTTTCTCAGTGGTCATGTATGGATGTGAGAGTTGGACTGTGAAGAAGGCTGAGCACCGAAGAATTGATGCCTTTGAACTGTGGTGTTGGAGAAGACTCTTGAGAGTCCGTTGGAACACAAGGAGATCCAACCAGTCCATTCTGAAGGAGATCAGCCCTGGGATTTCTTTGGAAGGAATGATGCTAAAGCTGAAATTCCAGTACTTTGGCCACCTCATGCGAAGAGTTGACTCATTGGATAAGACTCTGATGCAGGGAGGGATCGGGGGCAGGAGGAGAAGGGGACGACAGAGGATGAGATGGCTGGATGGCATCACGGACTTAATGGACGTGAGTCTTAGTGAACTTCGGGAGATGGTGATGGACACAGAGGCCTGGCGTGCTGCGATTCATGGGGTTGCAAAGTGTTGGACATGACTGAGCGACTGATTTGAACTGAACCGAACCCTCCATCTTAGATAAAGTAATCTGCTATCTAGAGTTTTCTCAGCCCTGTGCTTTCCTTTTTATTAACTTTTTTTATTGTGGTAAAATATGCATAGCAAAAAGTTGACAGTTTTAAAACCATTTTTAGGCATACAGACCAGTGGCATAGATCTATTTGTACTGTTATGCAGCTGTCACCACTGTGGTATATTTATCATATGGTATTTCAACAGTAATTATGCCAGCCTGGGAATCTCCAGCACTTTTATCACCCAAACTGAATAGTTTAATTGGACTTGATAGCAACTTAATTTCAATTGAATCCAAAATCCTGCTTCTATAAAGTAATTCATGTTGTTGTTTTCTACTAATTCCAAATAAAGGCATCTTAGATAAAGTTTGTAACTACCTTGGCTTTGATCAGGGACCTATCTTGAGATAATCCCTGTGATTATGAGGTGGGAAGCTATGACTGGTTGAGTTTTAGTTGGAAGCTAATCACTGGCCAATTATTATTTAGAGAGGTTAAAAAGATGAAAAAGATGGTATCTTCTATTGGAAGTGGGCCTTAGAAAGGATCACTATGAACAAAGCTAGTGGAGGAGATGGAATTCCACTAGAGCTATTTCAAATCCTGAAAGATGATGCTGTCAAAGTGCTGCACTCAGTATGCCAGCAAATTTGGAAAACTCAGCAATGGCCACAGGACTGGAAAAGGTCAGTGTTCATTCCAATCCCAAAGAAAGGCAATGTCAAAGAATGCTCAAACTACTGCACAATTGCACTCATCTCACACGCTAGTAAAGTAATGCTCAAAATTCTCCAAGCTAGGCTTCAGCAATACATGAACCGTGAACTTGCAGATGTTCAAGCTGGATTTAGAAAAGGCAGAGGAACCAGAGATCAAATTGCCAACATCCGCTGGATCTACGAAAAAGCAAGAGAGTTCCAGAAAAACATCTATTTCTGTTTATAGAAATAGTTATATACTATGCCAAAGCCTTTGACTGTGTGGATCACAATAAACTGTGGAAAATTCTGAAAGAGATGAGAATACCACACCGCCTAACCTGCCTCTTGAGAAATCTGTGTGCAGGTCAGGAAGCAACAGTTAGAACTGGACAAGGAACAACAGAGACTGGTTCCAAATAGGGAAAGGAGTACGTCAAAGCTGTATATTGTCACCCTGCTTATTTAACTTCTATGCAGAGTACATCATGAGAAATGCTGGGCTGGAAGAAACACAAGTTGGAATTACGATTGCCAGGAGAAATATCAATAACCTCAGATATGAAGATGACACCACCCTTATGGCAGAAAGTGAAGAGGAACTAAAAGCCTCTTGATGAAAGTAAAAGAGAAGAGTGGAAAAAGTTGGCTTAAAGCTCAACATTCAGAAAATGAAGATCATGGCATCTGGTCCCATCACTCCATGGGAAATAGATGGGGAAACAGTGGAAACAGTGTCAGACTTCATTTTGGGGGGCTCCAAAATCACTGCAGATGGTGACTGCAGCCATGACATTAAAAGACACTTACTCCTTGGAAGAAAACTTATGGCTGACCTAGGTAGCATATTGAAAAGCAGAGATATTACTTTGCCGACTAAGGTCCGTCTAGTCAAGACTATGGTTTTTCCAGTAGTCATGTATGGATGTGAGAGTTGGACTGTGAAGAAGGCTGAGCACCGAAGAATTGATGCCTTTGAACTGTGGTGTTGGAGAAGACTCTTGAGAGACCCTTGGACTGCAAGGAGATCCAACCAGTCCATTCTGAAGGAGATCAGCCCTGGGATTTCTTTGGAAGGAATGATGCTAAAGCTGAAACTCCAGTACTCTGGCCACCTCATGTGAAGAGTTGACTCATTGGAAAAGACTGATGCTGGGAGGGATTGGGGGCAGGAGAAGAAGGGGACGACAGAGGATGAGATGGCTGGATGGCATCACTGACTCAATGGTCATGAGTCTCAGTGAACTCCGGGAGTTGGTGATGGACAGGGAGGCCTGGTGTGCTGCGATTCATGGGGTCGCAAAGAGTTGGACACCACTGAGCGACTGAAAACTGAACTGAACTGATTGGAACTATATGGGTAGAAAGATAATAGGGAGAGAGGAGCAGTCTCCTAAGATTGCTGAGTCCTAGACGAAGGGAGGGTCCACTAGAACAAGTAGCTGTTTCTTCAGTGATTTAACAAAGATGACCGTAATGGAGCCAGTATTTGAATTTTGGACTATTTTACTCCAAGCCTTATGCTTTGAAAACCGTATAATGAATTTCTAAAAGTAGACAGTAGTTATTTTGAATATTTAGACAACATCAGTGTTTTATAAACTTTCTGATATCCCATAATTCTGTTTAACACATTTAAAAATTACTCCATGTATATTATTTAAAATTCGAGTAATAGTAATATTACAGGTAAAACCAAATCATAGCGTAGGCTCAGTGCCTACTTTTTTCTTAATTGCATGCTATCTTGTGCATTTCACTGTACAAATCTTAATATGGTAGAGATATCAGCATCTGCAGAGTGAAAAATAATACTGAAGCTCTGAATAGTTGTATGACCTTATCAGAGTCAGAAAAACCATTTCATGGCAGAACCAGATTAGAATCCAAACCTCTAGTCCTTGGCGGGATGTTTGACTACTTGATCATAAGTTTAGGCAGTTATAAACTTCAGGTTCTGAAAACTTACCTTGTATTTTGCTTTTCTTGCTGGTTCAGATTCCAGGTTCTATGGAATCAAAACAGTCAGCCTTTGAAACACTAGAAAGCTCTTTTTCTGGCCTTTCTTTACAGCTTTGATATTTGTGGATTCTTCAAGATGTGCTATAATCTTGGGAGTAAATAGGGCCAGTGAGTGAGTGAAGTCACTCAGTTGTGTCTAACTCTTTGTGACCTCAGGGACGGTAGCCTGCCAGGCTCCTCTGTCCATAGGATTTTCCAGGCAAGAGTACTGGAGTGGGTTGCCATTTCCTTGTCCAGGAGACTTCCCAACCCAGGGATCGAACCCAGGTCTTCCACATTGTAGGCAGACGCTTTACCATCTAGTCTAAAATCAAGGGTGTGTAGGATCATTTCCCTTTTCCAGAAGTTGCTAAGGTGAAGGCAGTAGCTTTTCCCAATGTCTGAGAATAGTGACAAAATGCTCACACACCTGTCTTTGAGATATGTATGTCTTATCCACATGTATTGATGGACTCCTTAGGAAACTGTATCTAAACATCTTTTTATTGTGGCACAGAGTCTTGAAAATAATTAAAATTTTAAATTACTAGTGTTAAACAGAATGCTTGGATGTTCTTGTATTGACTATATATTCGTCACCTTTAGAAAAATATACCTGTTGTTTGAAAGTGAGATGAATGTAAGGAGTATGGCCTGCCATCGTTAGTGTACCTAAAGTGTGTTTACATATTTTTAGTTGACTGAAATGAGAAAGATAATTATAGAGGTTAAATGCCTGTGGAATACCAGAGAATAACAATTTAGTATCTCTGAAATTATCATCTATATTAATGAGAAAATTATTTGATTTTCAGTTTCGTTTTAGGATAGAGTTTCATTCATTAATTTTTAAAAATTTATTTAGTTTTAATTGAAGATAATTACTTTATAATATAGTGTTGGTTTCTACCAAACAGCAACATGAATCAGTCATAGGTTTGGTATAGAAAGTGCTGTAACTGGTCATTTTATCATTTTTAAAGTTTTCTGTTCAGTAATTATACTACTTGATTTTGATAATAAAAGGAGTTATTATGAGACCAGAATTTCACTAGATAAATACAGACTGAAAGTTAAATTTAATTGATCTCAGATTAAAGAGAAATTAATCCCTAAAGATTCCTATATTTATTTAGTTGGGAATGGTCTTCAGGGTGTTTGATATCACCACCACTCCCCACCCCTCCCATACCCAAAATCATGAGATTTTACTTTATATTCTTCCTCCATTTTACCCAAACATCAACTTTGTTTGCTGGTTAGAGCTGAGAGTACTTTGTAATCTGTTTTCCTTTTTCTCTGAATGAGCTTCCTTCTTTTGCTTTCCCATTCTTGTGTGTTAGCTGTGTTAAGGCAGTTCACTGCCTTCTCGCACCCTGTTTTCCTTCATGCACACTTGATCTGAGCAGACATGGTCAGTATCAGCAGTTAACAGCAGAGCAAGAAAGGATTGAATACAAACATGCACATTAGTGTGTGCAGGTTTGGTCTGTGATGCTATGTTGCATTTTCTGTTTTTGTTACTATCTGCTGTCAGAAACAAGAAACTGAGTTGATACTGACCTTGTGTGGAATGCCTCTGAGGATTTGGGATGAAGGGAGGAGGCTGGTGTTTCATGTGACTGATTTTTGACATGCTGCAGCAGGACTGGAAACACTCCTCTGCTCACATATGGTGGAAAGAAAAAATTTCTAAGATTGAACTTGCAGAATTTGTGGAGTATATTTAGATTTTTCTACCTGTGGGTTGTTTTTTTTTTTTTTCCCTCGATTTTACCTAATTTTTTAAGGATTGGAAGTGAGGGATGACCTTTGCTTAATAAGTAGTTTGAGGTATGGAAGTAATGGGCTGCCACAGTGATTCGTATGATAAGAGAATGTTTAAAACCTCCACTACATCTTGACTCATATTTTGACCCATCTGACGAACAGTGAGCTCCTTGGTCATCTTTAGTATTTAAAATCAACTTTACACAAATAGCTTTATTATTGTACTTTTTTCCCCTCCTGCAAATCTTAAGAGCATTGCACCTATGTATCCAAAACAGTTGATTTTTATCTACATTGGTGAGAAATTTAAAAGTGGCATGTACTTGTCCCTTAAGTATCTCCTGTGATAGAATTTTCTCACTTTATTTTATGCCTCAGCTTAACGGAGCCTGAACTTCTGTTTGGGTTATGTCTTAAGATGAAACTGAAA
This sequence comes from Budorcas taxicolor, assembly GCF_023091745.1. NCBI lineage: Eukaryota > Metazoa > Chordata > Mammalia > Artiodactyla > Bovidae > Budorcas > Budorcas taxicolor. The sequence goes on from NC_068912.1 coordinate 95,048,655, forward strand.
TACAGTCATGAAGCTCTAAGAAAAAACTCTGCGGTACTAATCTGAAGGACTTCTTGAGTGGCATCCTCCCTCCTTCTTGTTGGCCCTCATTACCTTCCCCTCACCCCAAAAGTTTATTCTTGCAGAACTCTGTGGCTTTTTCATCTCATTTTGTGGAAAAAGAAAGTGAAGAGAGCCGTGGGGAGGGGAGAGATTTCAGTACAACCAGGCATTTAAATTTTTTACTTCAAAAAAAACCCCTCTGTTTTGTAATTCCAAATCTAAGATTGCTTAAGAGTCCCTTATTAGGTATCCAGTTTTGATGGAAGCATATAAGAATTTAGAAAATGATATTTCAGTGTAAATGTGGATCCTAACATATATGACCTGAAGAGTAGAAAGAAATAAATGCTAAGGTGATTCTTTTTTTCACTCAGTGCACGTTATCTTATATATTTGATCAATTGGTATTGAAAGGTGGTCCTAAAATAGCTTTTGAGCAGATGTAGTATTGAATAGATCAGATAAACTGTGTATTGGTAGTCTTTTCTATTTTGTCTGTTGTTTCATTCTAAAATTGGGATTTAAGGGATTTAAGAGGAAATTAGCACTTCAGTAATGTCCTTTTCCTTAATATTGTTGACTGTTTCTCTTAGCCATTTTCATTTTAACAGTGGTATTTAAGGGTTAAGCTCACAGAGCTGATGCAACCCCTCCTTGTTTTTCACCAGTAATTTTCATTGGACAGCATTTCCATAGCAACAGTGAGATCAGTGAAACCTGAGTGTTTCATTGATTATTTTTCTCCTCTTCCTTTTTTAATCTATTCTCTTTTCACCACATTTTAGTGAGAAAGCGATTTTTTTTTTTTACTAATAGAGCTTATATTGATTTCTATTCCATAAATAATTAAAAGAGGGTAGAAAAAGCTGCCCTTCATTTAAAAATTGAATGTTTCACCATGTATTTAAAAAGCGATTCAGGATTAGGAGGATGGATAACCATACCGGCTGTAGCTGATGTTCTCAAATATTCTTGCATTGTTTGCTGGTCTTCTAGGGAAAAGAATAATGTGGAACAGGACCTTAAGGAGAAAGAAGATGCTGTTAAACAGAGAACAAGTGAGGTTCAGGTATGTGAACTGTCAAATTCAGTATTCCATTTCTGATTTAGTAGGATTCATTTTAAATGTAGAGGGGCATTTACAATGTGATGGTTATGGTATTGGTGAGTAGGTAAAGAGAATCCCTGTTATTTATGTGATATAAATCTTTATCTTTTATGAAATTATTATTTTTCTCCTCTGGCCTGCAAAGATTACACTACAATGATAAAGCAGTATTTTTCAGCATAAATTTCTCATTTTAAAAGTATTTTTAAGATGATATGTATCTGCATATTATAGCCTTAGAGGTAAGTTTGAATGACTTGTGATATAAATATTATTGCACCAATAAAACTGAATGAATGAGAGCATCATCATCATCATGAAAACGCAAATTGGTTTTTCATGGGTGTGAGATTTTGTTAGCTAGGAGACCTAATATTTTAAAGGACTGTCTCAGTACTAATAGGGTGGGAAATGATAGGGAGCAATTCAAAATAGCATTTTATAAGGTGCTTAGTAGCCAGGATATCTTAAACTTTGGCTTAAAGAGATTTAATTCATTTTCACTAAGTGCTGTGTTAAGTAGCTTCGTTTTACAAATAGAAAAGACAAAAAGACCTCATTTTCTGATTGGGAATGACACAAAAGAGGTATTTCAAATGTTAAAATATAGGAAATTGGGCAGTGTTGCATTTGGAGCCATAAGCAATAGCCATGTTATTGGGACATCGTTTCTTAAATGCTGTACCAGCACGCACAGGATGTTGGATGTAGAAGCACTGGTAGCAGTTGCCAGTAACAGCTCATCATGGACATTTCTTAACCTCAACAGTCATATACTGGGTTTCCTTGTCTTGATAGTTTTAAATGGGCAGAAGCTCTAAAACTGTTAGATCCATTATTTTGTTTGGATGTGGCACATTGACCAGAGATGCTGTGGCAGGTGGACCATGCTAGGGTGGGGAGAATGATTTACTGAGGGGTTGAAGAAGCCAGATCGAGAGACGTCTTGTTAGAAGTTGATTCTATTACTGTACTTATTATACATACTGGAGTTTTCCTAAAGGTGATACAGAATTGACAGATTGTCACTAATATCTTTCTCTTTGTGATAGTGAAATATGGAATGATATCCTCAATTACTTGATTTTTGTGCAATTTTTGAGCTTAAGAAATGTAAGAGTCGTAGACTTTAAGCAGTTACTGCTGAAAATATTTTAAGAATGGAAGATAAAATGATCTACAAAAGTTTTCTCAATCTGAAGAGGTAGATGTAGTTACTGATATAATATTGGACAACTTCTAAATTTAGCCAGATATGTTTCACAGTACCAAGGTTTTTTCAGTAGACACTGTGTGTGTGTGTGTGTGTATACATCTATCTATGGTTTTTCACTACTGCATCTTTTGAGATTGTGAATTTTAAATAGCTGCTTTGGGAGAACACTAAAATTTACACTGTTCTTTTCAAGCTAAATCAGCTATCCTTAAATATTTGATTTCTTATATTTATAGAAGTTTTGTTGTCAGTCAACATTTCTTTGTTATATGCTAGTCCTTCTTTTACTTAGTGTTGATGGTAAGGTACATGTTAAACCTTCAAGTTTGCTGAATCCAAAATGTCTGAGAAAGTCTTGGCTGAGAGAGTCTAAATAGTTGACTTTTTTTTCTTTTTTTTTTTGCATAAGGTGCTGTAAATAAAAGGTATTTTAGAGCATGTAGAGCATGGTGAGTATAGGGCAGGTTGTAATGGTTGAACATGCAGGTTCACTGAAAAAAAAACATAGGATTAAAGCTTTGCATTGCTAGATTCATTGCTCATTCCATGTCAGTACAGGTATTTTTGTCTTGTTCATGGTAATGAGATAGTAGACGAAGAATGACATGGATAATTGACATCTACAAGTAATTAAAACTTTCATTTTAGTGATTATTTTTGATTTTCTGAAGCAAGACCACTTACCTGAAAGTGTTAATAAGTATATTGTATTACCTATTGAGTTTACTCTGAATTAGCCATTGGTAATGAGGCATAACATGAATAGACTAGGAATAACATGAATAATTAAAATCTGTAACTAACTTGAACTTTTAGTATTTATTTTCTAATTTCTCTGACAAAAGGCATTTTACTATAGCTTCCCTGCTTCCTTCTGACCCCATTTTCTAAGGTAGGTGCTAATGAAAAATACCAAAATGAAGGCATCAAGGGAGAAGTAAGAGAATTTTGACTCATCAGTAAATGTCTTTCTGCCTTAATCAAATATGGCTTTTCTGCATATTCTAGCTGTTCTCTATATTTATAAAGTTATTGATTGTGATAATATGAGCTCATATCTCAAGTACAGAAACCAGACTTTCAAAGCCTCTTTCAGTTCAGTTCAGTCGCTCAGTTGTGTCCGACTCTTTGCGACCCCATGAATCGCAGCACGCCAGGCCTCCCTGTCGGTCACCATCTCCCGAAGTTCACGTCCATCGAGTCCATGATGCCATCCAACCATCTCATCCTCTGTCGTCCCCTTCGCCTCCTGCCCCCGATCCCTCCCAGCATCAGAGTCTTTTCCAATGAGTCAGCTCTTCGCATGAGGTGGCCAAAGTACTGGAGTTTCAGCTTTAGCATCAGTCCTTCCAAAGAAATCCCAGGGCTGATCTCCTTCAGAATGGACTGGCTGGATCTCCTTGCAGTCCAAGGGACTCTCAAGAGTCTTCTCCAACACCACAATTCAAAAGCATCAATTCTTTGGTGCTCAGCTTTCTTCACAGTCCAACTCTCACATCCATACACGACTACTGGAAAAACCATAGCCTTGACTAGACGGACCTTTGTTTGCAAAGTAATGTCTCTGCTTTTTAATATGCTACCTAGGTTGGTCATAACTTTTCTTCCAAGGAGTAAGCGTCTTTTACTTTCATGGCTGCAGTCACCATCTGCAGTGATTTTGGAGCCCCCCCAAAATAAAGTTTGACACTGTTTCCACTGTTTCCCCGTCTATTTCCCATGAAGTGATGGGACCAGATGCCATGATCTTCATTTTCTGAATGTTGAGTTTAAGCCAACTTATTCGCTCTCCTCTTTCACTTTCATCAAGAGGCTCTTTAGTTCTTCACTTGCTGCCATAAGGGTGGTGTCATCTTCATATCTGAGGTTATTGATATTTCTCCCAGCAATCTTGATTTCAGCGTATGCTTCTTCCAGCCCAGCATTTCTCATGATGTACTGTGCATATAAGTTAAATAAGCAGGGTGACAATATAGCCTTTTGACGTACTCCTTTTGCTATTTGGAACCAGTCTCTGTTGTTCCATGTCCAGTTCTAACTGTTGCTTCCTGACCTGCATATAGGTTTCTCAAGAGGCAGATCAGCTTGGTCTGGTATTCCCATCTCTTTCAGGATTTTCCACAGTTTATTGTGATCCACACAGTCAAAGGCTTTGGCATAGTCAATAAAGCAGAAATAGATGTTTTTCTGGAACTCTGTTGGTTTTTAAATGATCCAGCAGATGTTGGCAATTTGATCTCTGGTTCCTCTGCATTTCTAAAACCAGCTTGAACATCTGGAAGTTCTTGGTTCGTGTATTGCTGAAGCCTGGCTTGGAGAATTTTGAGCATTACTTTACTAGCGTGTGAGATGAATGCAGTTGTGTGGTAGTTTAAGCGTTCTTTGGCATTGCCTTTCTTTGGGATTGGAAAGAAAACTCACCTTTGTTTTCCAAATTTGCTGGCATACTGAGTGCAGCACTTTCACAGCATCATCTTTCAGGATTTGAAACAGCTCAACTGGAATTCCATCACCTCCACTACCTTTGTTCGTAGTGATGCTTTCTAAGGCCCACTTGACTTCACATTCCAGGATGTCTGGCTCTAGGTGAGTGATTATACCATTGTGATTATCTTGGTCTTGAAGATCATTTTTGTACATTTCTTCTGTGTATTCTTGCCGCTTCTTCTTAATATCTTCTGCTTCTGTTAGGTCCATACCATTTCTGTCCTTTATTGAGCCCATCTTTGCGTGAAATGTTCCCTTGGTATCTCTAATTTTCTTGAAGAGATCTCTAGCCTGTCCCATTCTGTTGTTTTCCTCTATTTCTTTGCATTGATCACTGAGGAAGGCTTTCTTATCTCTTCTTGCTATTCTTTGGAACTCTGCATTCAGATGCTTGTATCTTTCCTTTTCTCCTTTGCTTTTTGCTTCTCTTCTTTTCTCAGCTATTTGTAAGGCCTCCTCCAGACAGCCATTTTGCTTTTTTGCATTTCTTTTCCATGGGGACGGTCTTGATCCCTGTCTCCTGTACAATGTCACGAACCTCAATCCATAGTTCATCAGGAACTCTATCTATTCAGATCTAGGCCCTTAAATCTATTTCTCACTTCCACTGTATAATCATAAGGGATTTGATTTAGGTCATACCTGAATGGTCTAGTAGTTTTCCCTACTTTCTTCACTTTAAGTCTGAATTTGGCAATAAGGAGTTCATGATCTGAGCCACAGTCAGCTCCTGGTCTTGTTTTTTTTGACTGTATAGAGCTTCTCCATCTTTGGCTGCAAACAATATAATCAATCTGATTTCAGTGTTGACCATCTGGTGATTTCCATGTGTAGAGTCTTCTCTTGTGTTGTTCGAGGAGGGTGTTTGCTATGACCAGTGCATTTTCTTCACAAACCTCTATTAGTCTTTGCCCTGCTTCATTCTGCATTCCAAGACCACATTTGCCTGTTACTCCAGGTGTTTCTTGACTTCCTACTTTTGCATTCCAGTCCTCTATAGTGAAAATGACATCTTTTTTTGGTGTTAGTTCTAAAAGGTCTTGTAGGTCTTCTTAGAACCGTTCAGCTTCTTCAGCGTTACTGGTTGGGGCATAGACCTGGATTACTGTGATATTGAATGGTTTGCCTTGGAAATGAACAGAGATCATTCTGTCGTTTTTGAGATTGCATCCAAGTACTGCATTTCGGACTCTCTCGTTGACCACTATGGCTACGCCATTTCTTCTAAGTGATTCCTATCTGCAGTAGTAGATATAATAGTCATCTGAGTTAAATTCACCCATCCTATTCCAGTCCACTTTAGTTCGCTGATTCCTAGAATGTTGACGTTCACTCTTGCCATCTCTTGTTTGACCACTTCAATTTGCCTTGATTCATGGACCTGACATTCCAGGTTCCTATGTAATATTGCTCTTTACAGCATCAAACCTTGCTTCTATCACCAGTCACATCCACAACTGGGTATTGTTTTTGCCCTGGCTCCATCCCTCCATTCTTTCTGGAGTTATTTCTCCACTGATCAACAGTAGCATATTGGGCACCTTCTGACCTGGGGAGTTCTCTTTCAGTATCCTATCATTTTGCCTTTTCATGCCGTTCATGGGGTTCTCAAGGGAAGAATACTGAAGTGGTTTGCTGTTCCCTTCTCCAGTGGACCACATTCTGTCAGACCTCTCCACTATGACCCGCCCGTCTTGGGTGGCCCCATGGGCATGGCTTAGTTTCATTGAGTTAGACAAGGCTGTGGTCCTAGTGTGATTAGGTTGGCTAGTTTTCTGTGATTATGGTTTCAGTGTGTCTGCCCTCTGATGCCCTCTTGCAACACCTACCGTCTTACTTGGGTTTCTCTTACCTTGGCGTGGGGTATCTCTTCACGGCTGCTCTAGCAAAGCGCCGCTGCTGCTCCTTATCTTGGACGAGGGGTATCTCCTCACCGCCGCCCTTCCTGACCTTGCACGTGGAATAGCTCCTCTGGGCCGTTCCTGTGCCGTCACAGCCTGGCATCCTCGGCTGTTGCCCCTGACCTTGGACGGGGGGTAACTCCTCTTGGCCGCTGCTGCTGGGGCATGGGGTCCTCCTGGCTTCTGCCCCTGACCTCAGACATGGGGTAACTCCTGTCAGTGATTTGATCAAAGTGCCAAAAGACTAGTTTTTTTTTTTGTTTTTTTTAGCATTTATATAGTCTTTCTAATTCAAGTAAATTAGAAGGTCTGCTACATAATTAATTTTGTCCATGTTTGTTTCCTGTCTGTGTTCTGATACATTACCATCTTGAGAATACACAGTTCACGATTTTTTTCTTGAAGAACAAATGAACAATTAACTTTGTATTTTATGTCATGAGATGATCACTGTTCATTCATATGAGGTACACTGTTAGTTTGTCAAGTTCTGTGGAGAAATTAGATCCAAAATGATGCAAGGGGGCGAAACTGTAAAAGGCTGTTCTATCTCAAATGTTTATGGTTTGAGTTTCTTGTTGTTACAGGAAGAAGTTAGACCCACATTCTTTCCTACCTTAAACTGCATATGCACAATTTTATTAAAAATTTTCTTCAAATATAACCTTATAGCTCCATTTGTAAAAAACAAACTTTGTGAAAACCAGCCAACATCCTTGCAACAAATTTTTGCTGCCACATTCACTAGAATTATCCAAAAAAACATAGTTTCATCTTTGTACATCTGTGAGGATGTGTTCTGAGATCACACTCCCCTTCCTGCCATCCGCACCCCTTTAAAGAAATATGTATTTTTATCTAGAATGACCTTTAATTAGTGTCTGCATGTTTTCCAGAAGTGCTAGAGGCATTATATGTACACATTACGGAAGTATTATGACGCCTGTATATTCTGTTGTTTACCATTGCATTAACCAGCACAAAGTCTATGCATTTTTTAGCATTTGTCGCTTCTTTCTAAGTCAGATTTTCTTGTAAGCTAACAACATTTCCTCAGTGGTTTCTTTCTTTTCTTCTCCTGCCCTCCTGTTCTTCTTTTCTTTTTTTTTCCTTTCTTTTTCACTTCTCTTTTTCTTTTTCAGAAACCACCATATCTATTTTTAAACATTTCTAATTCCTAAAAAAAAAAAAACAACAAAAAAAAACTGTTGAGTGAACTGCCATTTTGCCCTAAAACGACTTGGCTCTCATAGCCTGTTTTTATCTGTACCGTATGATTTTATTTCATCAGAACTTCATGTATTTGGACAGTAATAACACAGAATCTAAAACAAAAAACAAAAAACTGTCCTTCAAGATAGTCAACAAATATTTAGGAATTCACCCTCATGTACACTTTCTTCAATTTTGCATAGAAGCTTATAGGAACGACTTGGTATCAGAGAACCTTGATACCAAGCTCTTCTGAAGATTGAGATCCTAAGGAAGAAATGTAAGCACTCTGCACATTAGTTTTCACTTCTGTAACATGAGATAGCAGAGTTTGCTGTTATATTGTTGGTAAAGTGCCTCAGAGTAATAGGCACAGGGTTAGAGTTCAGTAGATGTTCTAATTGGTGATATTATTCTATATCTTACTGCCATCTCTTTGTTACTCTCCCTTCATCATCATGCCCTTCTCTGACTTTTATTCATATCAGACTGCATGTATGTGTGTGTGTTTGTGTGCATGTACGCACATGCACTAAGTTGCTTCAGTGTGTTCGACTCTTTGCGACCCTGTGAATTGTAGCCTGCAAGGCTCCTCTGTCCGTGGGATTCTAGGCAAGAGTACTGGATGTTTGCCATTCCCTCCTCCAGGGGCTCTTCCTGACCCAGGGGTCTAATTTATGTCTCTTGTGTCTCCTACGTTGGCAGGTGTCTCCTACATTTACCACTAGCACCACCTGGGAAGCCCTATCTGCATGTAGGACTAATCAGTTTTTTTTCCCCCTGTTGCTGTCACTTTAACTGCCAGCCTATTTTTCTCTATTTTTGTTGCTTTGTGTGACCCTTTCCCCCCTTCCTAGCTTTTCAGTAATCTTGCTTAATTTCCTTTTCACCCATACCTTTGTGCTTAATTTATCTCCCCAGGACCAAGATCTTAAGGCCAAATCCGTGGGTCCTTCCTGCATTGGTTACTGATTTCTTGGGTTGCATTCTCCTGAATATTCGTAGCCCTCCTTCTTTGACCTTTTGCTTCTGTTGCTTTGCCCAGGACTGATGGACACAATCTGACCCCCTCTTTCCTCCCTTTTCCCTACCCTTTGTCATCCACATACCATATACTGATGATTCCCAAATATCTGTTAAGCCCTCAACTCTCTAGAGTGGAAGTCTCACGTCTCCAGTGAGGCATTTTGAGGTTTATCATTTCAAATCCAGTATATCTAAAATGAGTCTCACCTTGCTGAAAAAAATTGACTACAAGTTTTGAATTTTCCTGTCTGTTTTTCTTTCTAACTACTGCCGCCCCTGTTATCTAACATCTGAAATTTTTAAGTCAGGTCTAAGTGCTTACTCCATCCTCCTCCTTGCTTTCTACCCAAACCAGTTTTAGTAATTATGACTCTCATATGTGAAAATCTTTACTGCTGCCCACTGCCACTGTTAGTGGTGGGAGAATGTCATCCTCATGGGTATATTGGAAGTAGAAAAAAAATATTATAGGCCATCCTCTTGTACTACTTATTTTTTGATTGCTTGCTTCTGAACTGTGTGGCATACACTTGCTCTTTGTTATTCTCACTCTTATAACTTTTGTTACTGCAATCTAGAATGTTCCCTATCTTCCTATTTATGTGAATTCCACCCATGTCTTAAAATCCAACTGAGACTCATCACTTCTCTAAATTTTCCCTTCTCTGTCCCTTCAGTTTGCTTGTCTTTCTTGCATTGGAACTTCCAGAGGAATGTGTGTACGCTTATATGGCATACCAGTATGTTATCTTATTATACCCATTTAATGTGTATGTATATAGATTTCAATATCTTACAGCCTATATTGTGAGCTCCCTAAGCTTAAAAATTGTACCTTGGATCATATCTTATAGTGTAGATGGTAATATATTCTTAGATGGAGGTAAATTTAAGGAAGCTATTGACAGTAGAAATGAATAAGCTTCCATTTTGTGCATGAAATTAAAAATGGGACAAGAGACACCCAAAAACCACAGGCAGAAAGGATTGGGAACACAGTTGGTATCGTGAAGAGTCAGACTTTTCCATATTGTTCATACTACCTTCATGAGAGAGAAGCTCACAGTTATTTAAACTTCATCAACAAAGATTTAGTAGCTTATAGTAATTGCCCATTTTTTTCCCCCTAGATGAAGAAAGATGATTTATTTTGGGTGAAAATAAAATTAGATACATGAGCTCAACATTCTTTTCCTGGCGATAGTGCTCTTAGAACATGCTGAGAAGCATATGATTGAGAAATAAAAGCAGGCTATTAGTGAGGTTTTCTAACGTCTACCCTAGTTTAATAGGTTCCCTTTCTGGTCTTTGGCTTAAAAAATATCTTGCTTTATAGTTGATACTTTTATATGTTAAGGATATTCCTGTAATTTCTATTTTGAGAATTAGGCCAACATAATGAATGTACCTGATTATTTTTAGTTCTGGATGAGTCTGTAGAGTTTTTTAATCAATTAAATAGCATTTTCTGTAAGATTACCAAAATACTTAAAATTCCTTTATTCTCTATAGTAACTTTTCAAGTATAGATATACTGTATGTATGCTTTGGTTTTTTTTCTAAGTAAGTGTTTTATTTATAAATTAGTATCCTTTTTGTGTATTTTTTACTCTGTATTTATATGAAATAGATCTAAATGTATTCATGTTTCATAGATTTACTTCTTTGGTTGTATAGCCGATTTGGGTTGCTAAAATGAATTATTCTTGAATATAGCTGAGAGCTTTTATATATTTGTTTAAATTTTATTTCCACTACCCTCCGTAGCACTTCAGAGGATATGGAGGGATGGGGACAAGTTTATCATTTTCTTTGTCTTGTGTGATTTCTAGAAAATAGGATATTTTCCTTGAAATTTAGTTTTAAATAAAGCCAAGATTGCAGATCAAGGATCCTTTCACTCCTGAATAAAGAACCTTGGATGTGGCTTGCTTTGGTATTTTTCTAAAGCAAACCGTGGCCGTGCATTACAGTAGTCTTGTTCACTATCCTTGCCATTTCCTAATTGCTACTACCCTCTTTTCTTTTGCTGTTGATGGCACAGGTGAGCAAGTAGAGCATGATCATGGAAAATAGAGCATAACTAGGAAGACATCTACAAGCTTCTTTAGTCACTTCTTTGATGAGTTGGCATTTGATAGTAGCTGATGTTGTACCTTAATTCAGGAGAGGATTTCTCCAAAGGGCTACCTTCAGATTAAGAGAAAATTATTCTAGTTTAGTGGAAGATGGTGTTTGCTGAGAGAACCTGCCACTGTCCTAGTCAAGGGTGGGCAGGGAGAGAGATGTACATCTGCTGACTTCACTTAGTCTCAGGATAAACCATTCGGTGCCAAAATAAAATAGCCAAGTAGATATGGATATTGAAATTGTTGTGAAAATTACGTTACAGTGGTGGCAGCCTTACCAAGTAATTTTGTAGTGAAATTTGATTCTTTTTCTTCCTAGTGTTTATGTTTGCAATCTGTTCATTTTGCTTCTGTGCAGTTAAATAATTTTAAGTTTGCTTACTGAAAAAGAAGACCTTTGTGTGTGTGGATTAGTGTTGGAATTTTTTTAGAGAAGATCATTTTTCATATTTAAAATAGACATGGAGAGGCATTAATTTGAATATGGACCTCTATCCAGCTTAAAATATGTCACCAATGTGAGGTATTTTTTCAATAACCTTTCCCTCAAGGCCCATACTTTTGCGTTACTATGTGGATTTTTACTGTAGCATAAAAGTGAGGTTGGGAAATTTGAGGGAATATGTTTGCTCTTTGAAAGAGAAAGGACAAGAGTGAGGAAATGTTATATTGATTTGTTTATTCCCTTTCCTCTTACATAAACCTATCTTCTAGGGATGTGTTTAAAGTGTGACTCACTAAAAAATACAAGTTTTGAGATCTGGTTCATTTTATTAAAGGAAACCAGCATTGATCCTACTATTGGTAATTCTTACATTAAAAATTCACTTGCATCAGAATATTTTTATATTGGTATGAAACCATATGATATGTGATACTTAAAAACTGCAGACTTGACATTTTCTGATTATAAAAGTAATATGAGTGCATGTTAATCTTGTAAACTAAAGAAAGGTATAAAAAGAAACTCTACAATTACACATTTAAGGGAGAGTCATGGTTAACATTTTGCTATATTTTCTGAGTATATATGCATGGCTTTATGTTTATTTGCAGTCATACTGTATATGCCTTTGTATTCAACTTTTAAAAATTAGCATTTTATCTTAGTCATTTTCTTATATTGTGTGACCCTTTTAAGGCAAATTTCATTTTTCTTAATTGGATTTAGAATGAAAGTAGAGACATCAAAATTACATATTTATAAAGACTAGATATTATTATTAGAGATGCAAAGTCTAAGATTTTTTTAGGGGGGGTTGGGGAGAGGGTAGGAAATTAGAATTTTTGAAAATGGGAATAAGTAACATATTTTTCCTTATTCCTGTTAAGCATTTCTTTAAAAATGCCTTTTGGGTCAGCATATTGTTATGTATAAACCATATAATAATTTTATAACCTAGTATTGACAATGGATTATATTCCCAAATATAAAAATCACTTCAGATCTGCAGATGGCGTGCTTTCAAAATATTTTGTAATTACAAGAATTTTTCAAGCCACTGTAGTTTTTCAAGGTACTGGGTTAAAGTGAAGCTGTTATTATGTCTTCCTAAAGAGTATTAGTATATAATATACTGTTAAAAAAAAAACACAAGAAAGATATATGCCACAGTGACATGCTAAAGCAGTAAAGATTATTTCCATATAATGGAAATTTAAAATGTCAAATCATTCTTGGTCTACATTCTATACAAATGTTGAATCAGTATAGAAATTTAGATCCTGTTTTAATTTAACAAAATGCATTTGCTGCAGGTCAGTTAGAGGCTAGTTTTAATATTTTGCTATAGTTTAAATATAGAGTGAAGCTTTCTATAGTATGTTGAAAGAACATGAAGTTGTTTCTGTCAGCTTCAGGCTCATTCCCCAGTAGTTTCTCCCAGATAGTAGAATCCTTGTGATAGTTACAAATCATTGCCTGATTAATTGCCTGGAATGTGCAAGACATTGTATTAGATTGTGGAACCTCTAAGAAAGATGAAGCATTGGCTCTCTGTCAGGAGTTTATTATTTAAAGGTAACTGTAGTACATTGTTTTTTACACTGTGTTTCTCTGGTGACTCAGATGGTCAATAATCTGCCTGCGATGCAGGAGATCAAGTTTGGTCCCTAAGTCAGGAAGATCCCCTGGAGAAGGGAATGGCTACCTATTCCAGTATTCTTGCCTGGAGAATTCTTTGGACAGAGGAGCTTCATGGGCTATAGTCCATGGGGTCGCAGAGAGTCGGGCACAAATGAGCAACTAACACACACATATAATACACTGTAGTAAGTATGATAATAGAGGTTAGGTACTAACTGCCGTAAGAGTACAGGTAAAGGAAACTCAAGGTGGGTCATATTAAATTTGGCTGGGTCTTGAAGAATGAAAAGTGAGCTTCCAGATAGGAATGGTGTGGAAGGGCATTCAAGACAGAGCAGATGGTATGGGAAAAGCACAGGGCATTTGAAGTACATTGTCTATTGGAGAAAAAAGAAGGTCTGTTGAGGATGGGGCACAGGTGAACATGAGGACCAGAAATGAAGGTTCTAAGGTATCCTGTCACCTGTTTTACTTTATGTTATAGATAAGAGGGAACCATCATATTTTTAAAATTAATTTGTGTTGGAGTGTAGTTGCTTTACAATGTTGTGTTATTTTCTGCTGTACAACAGAGTGAATCAGCTAAATGTACACATATGTTGGGCTTCCCTGGCAGCTCAGACGATAAAGAATCCACCTGCAATGTGGGAGACCTGGGTTTGATTCCTGGGTTGGGAAGATCCCCTGGAGGAGGGCATGGCAACCCCCCACAGTATTCTTGCTTCGAGAATCCCCATGGACAGAGGAGCCTGGCAGGCTACTGTCCGTAGTGTAAGAGTCGGACACGACTGAGTGACTAAGCACGCAGCCCCCATACATACATCTCCTCTTTTTTGGATTTTCTTCCCATTTAGGTCACCACAGAGCATTGAGTAGAGTTTCCTGTACTATACAGTAGGAAACCAGCATAAATTTTTGAAATCTTCTTTGCAGTGAATTGTTGTTTTGTTCTTTTTTTTAAAGACAGTTGGACGTTTGAAATAGGAAAAAGCAAAGGCAAACAAAAATTATGAAATCAGGGGAGGGACAGTTAAACTACCATGTGTTTGTTAAGAGCCAATGTATGTCCATTTTGAGTATGGATCTGTTAACAGTGTAAGCACGGTTAAAAATTTAGGCATGAGGAAAATTTAGACATGCTGGTAAATTTATGATAAATACTAGTGGAGCTTACCATTGTGAATCTGCAATCACCTAGACTCATGTAATGTTAGCCCAAGAAGAGTCTTTCATGATTGTCCACTGTGTTGGCTATTTTAAGGGGATTTTTTTTTAAAGGAAAGCAGCATGATAGTAGTTGCACTTTTAAATTAATTGGTTGATTGAGAAAATATAGGATAAAAAGCATTGTTAAAAGCATTGTTCAGCCACTTATTTAACCATAATTCAGAGACCTTTTTTTGATAAGTGTTTCCTCTGTTGTTCTTAGATTCTTATTCTGATGAGTGATCATTGTGTTCTTTGGATAGTATGTTATTTAAAATTACTGTTACTTTTAGAAATTTGCGTTCACAGTTTTACTTCACCCTGTTCAAGATCTCTGCCCACCTCCCACAGACACATGCCTTAGAGTTATCAGTCCATTCTTCATTCTCACCTGTGGTTCCTGGAGAGCATCAAGTCCTAATTCCTTGTGGAATTCTTTATATATAATGAATTAACCTCTCTCCTGTGCATCTGCAGTGGAAGTATTAATTTACCATTCTTCTGAGAATTAGGAAAATGGTCACTCAAATGATTTTCTCTGGTTCAGATGAGGAACCCCAGTTGTCAGAGGATTTGTAAATTAGGCCATCCTGGGTGCCGTGTTTCCTGATAAGTAATGAGAATGGCAAGGTTGCTTTCATTTGTCTCCCAAATCTCCCTTGTATTTTTTTTTAAATAGACTTTATTTTTTACTGAGCTTTAGGTCCACAGAAAAGCAGAAGGTACAAAGATTTCCCATTGTATTTTTAAAAATCTCTGTATCCTTTATCATTAAACATAAAGTCTTGGCACATTGATGAAAAAATAAATATGTCATTTTAAAATGGTTTATCTTTTTTTAAGAAATTCTTTCCTACACTGAGATCTTTATTTTTCTTCTGCATATTTTAAAGTTTTGTTTTTCATCTTAGGTTTGCAATATACTTGAAATTTATTTTTCTGTTTGGTATGTTTAGAGATGTTATAATTTTTTTCTTTTTGCCATATGGGTACATCCAGCATCATTTACTAATCAGTTCTCTTTTCCTCCGTTTTGCTTTAATGTCATGTCTTCTCATCATTTTTTCTGTGTATGTCTAAATTCTAATTGAAATCTGTGTCTGAATTCTGCTTTTTTCTTCCTTTATCCTTGCATCAGACAAAACTGTTAACTATTTTAGCTTTCCAGTAATTCATAATATTGTATACGGTAAGTCCTTTTACATTTTATAATGCTGTTTTAGCTTTTTTTCCTTTGTTCTTCCAAATATGTTTCAGAATCAGCTTGTCAGGCTCCTTGGAAAATCTTGTTAGGATTTTCTTTGGAGTATATAGATTAATTAGGTGAGAATTGACATCTTTATGATGATATCATCATTCAATACATAGTTATGGAGTACTTCTTTTATACTAGGAACTAGGAATATAGTAGTGAATGAAATTTGCAAATATCCCTGGACTCATGGCGTTTATGTTCTAATAGAAGGAAATATATTCTATTACTCATAATAGCCCAAAACTGGGATCAGGCTAGATGTACATCAGGTATATCCATACAGTGGAATACTACTCAGCAATAAAAAGGAACAGACTACTTATACATTCACAACATGGATGAATCTCAAAATATTATGCTAGGTAGAAGAATATGGTAGACTACATATTTCAGTAGACTACATATTATATTATTCTATTTATGTAGAATGTCTAAGGTAAAAATATAGTAACACAAAGCAGATCATTGGTTGCCTGGTGCTTGAAAGGGGAATGAGAATTGATTCCAGAATGGCATGAAGAAACTTTTTAGGTGATGAAGTGTTATAAAACTGGATTGTGGCGGTTTTTGCACAATTGTATATATTTACCAAACCTTACTGAATTGTAAACTTACAGTGGGCAATTTTTATGATATGAAATTATATGAATTATATAATTTAAATTATATCTTCTAAAGCTATTTAATTATATTATTTTGTGTCAACTCAGATGTAACTCAAAAACATTCTGAGTCACAAAAGAAGCCAGTCACAAGAAACCAGATGTGATTCCATTCATGTAAAAATATCTAGACTTGACAAAGCTATAGAGAGAAAAAGTAGATTGATAGTTACCTTGGGTCAGGGTGATTGGGAGGGAAATAGAGAGTAACTTACTAATGGGTGTGGGGTTTCTTTTTATAGTGACAAAACTGTTCTAAAACTGTTTTCGTCATGGTTGCACAACTCTAAATATACTAGAAACCATTGACTTGTACACTTTAAATGGGTGAATTGTGTAGTGTGCTCTCTCTCTCTTTAGTTGCTAAGTTGTGTCCGACTCTTGCAACCTCATGGACTATAGCCTACCAGGCTCGTCTGTCCATGGGATTCTCCAGCAAGAATCCTGGAGGGGGTTGCCATTTCCTTCTCCAGGAGATCTTCCCAACCCAGAGATCAAACCCGGGTCTCCTGCACTGCAGGCAGATTCTTTACCGACTGAGCTACAAGGGAAGCCCGTATAATGTGCAAATTATCCCAATAAAGCTGTTAGAGAAAATAAATAAAATTATATGCTATATATGAAGGAGAATCGGTGGAGGGAGATGGTGGTGGGTAATGGTGAGGGAGGCCTCACTGAGGAGTTAACAGTTGAGCAGAGACTTCAAGGAGATGAGGGATTAAGGCATGTGGATAATTTGGGGAAGAGCTTTCTAGGAAGAGGAGATAATCAGTGAAAGATCTGAGAAGGAAGCGTATCTGACATGTTTGAGAAGCATCAGAAAGGCCACTGTGGCTGAAATTAAGAGTGAGCAAAGGAGAGAGCAGTGGAAATGAAGCTGGGAGATGGGACCACCTGGGGCCATTGTAAAGACGGATTTTTATGGTAAGGGAGATGGGGAGTCAGTGCAGAGTTTTGAGTAGAGGAGTGCCATCATCTAACGTAGCTTTTTAACAGTGACTGCTATGCTGTAAATAAACTGAAAGGTAGCATGGGTGAATGAAGGGAAACCAGTTAGAAGGCAGCAATCCAGGAGAGAGGAAAAAATGACTTGGACTGAGGTTGAAGAAAAACATGGCTGGTTTTTAAAATACATTTTGAGGGAAGGAATAGCAAGATTTGCTGACAGATTGGAGATGAGATGTGAGAGAAAGAGAAGAGTTGGAGGAGATGGTGTATTTTTTGGCCAGAGAAACTGAGAGGGGGCAGATGGAGGATAAAGCAGATGTTGTGGAGTGGCGGGGGGGAGGAAATGCCAGGAGTTCTGTTCTTGTTATGTTAGGGAAGTCCATCTGACATCCAAGGATGGATC